>NC_056725.1:1867889749-1868489749 GCF_019279795.1 Protopterus annectens | reverse complement strand
AAGAAACCATACATTGCAACAAAAAACGACATATCCAAACCATCATGAGTTCATAGCAACATTGATAAAAAGCAAATTTTTTACATGCTCAATACTGGTTTTTGGAATCATTTAAAACCATTCAAAACCATTTTTACATCAATATTGTAGCAATATATCCATTAAATGAAGTGTTATCATTTATATATTATACTATGTAGATATAATTTTGTTTGTACTATTCTTAGTTAATATTGATAAATAATTAATGTGATGTCAATCAATAAGATTAAATAAATAAATAAAATAAAAATAGAAATAAAAATAAAAATAAAAATAAACATAGAATATAAATATACAAAAATATGAAATATATTCTGTGAATATGACACATATATAAAATGTTATTCACCAAAAAATCAGATTCTAGTCAATGTGATAGAGAGTAAAGGTTGCGCTTCCCGTACTGATCCATGCTCCTAGACTCCTTATTAGGAGGATGGACGGACGTTGAAGCCTCTGCCACATCTTGTTGGGTAGCAGATGCCACCACCAAGGCATCTACAGCCACACCTTTGGTAAGAAAGTCCTTATCCAGGGGTGCCGAAAGGAATTTATTGGGGCGAGATGGCACCGGTTCAACAGAATCTGGATGTTCCCACGCCCTTCGAGAGATCAAATCCAAGAGCTCATCAAAGGGCGGAGACAACCAGGAGGCGGAGGGTTGAGCCCCGAAGGCCTTGAGGAACACCGACTCCTCAGCAGAAGGGGGTTTGGACTGCCAGTCGCCTCGTTGCCTAAGGATTTCCAAGATGTCCGCAAAGGATACATCATCCGAGGACGACTTGGGGGACCCTTTCACATCATCGAGGTCGGTATCCGAGGTGAGAGACTCATCAGGGGAGTCGACGTGCTTCCTCTTGCACAGTCTCTTCCTCGGGGGTTCCTCCGAAGATGTTTCGGAGGGACCTTCAGGAAGAAGGGAACCCCCGATGGGAGTGACCTCAGGCCCCAGGGCTCCGCTGTCATGAGACAGGGGGATTGCAAAGGAACCAGTCTCTGTGCCAAGGGAAGGTGGTGGTGAGATGGCAGAAGTGGCCAAATAGGATTTGGCCAAGGCACTCCTCATGGCCTTGAAGGTGGGACCCCCAGAGTCCTGGGAAGGTTCAACCCCCAAGGCCACAACGGCAGCTGAACTCCCGCCGCCGACACACCGAGAGGGAAGCTCGGGACCGAAAGGATCGGTCCCGAAGCGTCCCCCCGGGGCCGACAGAGGAGGTCCGCATACTGAACACCGACCCGAAGGGCTGGGTTGGAGTGAGGGTCAGAACCGACCCGACAACCTCTACCGGCTCCACCAACACCAACTCCAACAGCGCCGAGGCTGTTGGAGGAGGAACCAAGATGGCAGGGTGGGAAAACGGCTCTGGGGCCGACTGGGCCGGAGCAGAGACCAACTTTTGAAAGACTGGAGACTGAAACAGCCTTTGAAGCACCCTGTCTACATCCGAATCGGACATCCTCGACGACCAAGAAGAGACCGACTGGGTCCAAGTCGACTTCTCCGCCGGCTCCGAAAGACTGGGGGACCGGCTCAGAAAGGTTTCGAGAAGTATCGGCGCCGAGGGAGATTCCACCACTACTGCAATTTCCCTCTGAGCCGATGTGGAATTTGGCGCCGGCTCCGAAAGACTGGGGGACTGGCTCCGAAAGGTTTAGAGAAGTATCGGCGCCGAGGGAGATTCCACCACTACTGCAATTTCCCTCGGAGCCGATGTGGACTTCGGCACCGAAGGGGAAGAGTCTGAGCGAGCAACCTTCATCGGCTCCGAAGGCAGTGGAGCCGATGGAGATGACTCACCTCTCGACGCTCGAGCTCTCGGCTCCAAAGCCAGAGGAGTCGAGGCTGGAGACATCGCGGCAGACCGTTCCGCCCTCGGCTCCGAAGTCCGTGGAGCCGACGGAGAAGCCTGCCTTGACTTTTTTGCTGCCGGATCCGACAGGCTGGTCGGAGCCGAAGATTTTTTCTTCCTCGATGGGGAAGAAGAAGAAGATAGGGCTTCCTCAAAGGAAGGGGTAATAATCCCTTTCAAAATCAACTTATTTTTCCTCTCTTGGAGCACGCGAGAGGAAAAAGCGTGGCAAATGCTACAGGATTCCTGTAGGTGCTTCGACCCCAAACAGTATACACATAACAAATGGTCATCCTTAATGGACATTTTATAATTGCATTTTGAACATTTTTTAAAACCTGATGGCCTATGTTCTTTAGACATGGCTATCTATTTTAACAGAACTTTCAATACTGACTTAAGAGAAAAAAAACACGTAGACTAGGGCAAGGTCCCTATAAGTGAAACGGGATCACTTACCACCAGAAAATAATACAATTTACCACAAAAAGTTCTAAACTACACAATCACACAATGAGTAGCTGTTAAACAGCTCTAACTAAGGCGCGTGGGCTAGGCAAAGGCCCTTCTAACTTAAACGGGATCCTTTACTGTCGAAGAAAAACACAATTTTACCACAAACTTTCAAAATAATCAGTCACACAACAATAAGTAGCTGTTAAAACAGCTTTTGGGTAAGTTTAGTGAAAATTTTGACAGAAAAATAACCACTAAGAGGTACTTAGCTCAGCCAAGTCCGAGACCACGTCTATGCTGTAGAAAGCGGCAAACGAGATCTGGGGAAGCAGTAGTGGGGCATCCTGGGATATGAGGTGGCTCAGCCAATAAGAGACTTCGTTCTATAGTATAGCGTGCCAAGTCGGAGCCGAGGATTGGCTCCGAACCCATCTGTAGAGAATGTAGGCAAGATAGGATCACATCACATCATTGTTTTATTAAATGTCTACTTCCAGCTTTTTTGTTACATGCATGTATGATTTGGCAGGTTAATCTTTTATACAACTGTTTCCTGTCATCACCATTTGAGCCTATGTCACATCTTACAGAACTTTTTGTTTTAGTGAAAACACTCAAACAAAAATACACACATACACACTAACCAATACCCTACAACACCTATTAACTCAATAACACTTAAAACTATGTGCATCTTCAAATATTGAAGTTTTACCCTCCTAAAAGGAACAAATGTTCTAAACTCACAGCCACACAGACTTGTACTAACCTAAAAGAAAGTTTAGCCATGCTAAGACTCATGGTACAGACTGTGGTTCTATTAAGTGCTGTCTGGTTTTGTCTTATCTTTATAGCTCTCTCAGCTGGGAAAAACACTTGAATGTCATCAGAAAACATTTTCTCCAAGCCATTTCCCTTTAGCAGATTGTCTTCTAGATACATGAGAACCATACACAAAATTGTTTACCAGAAAAAAGCCTTCTAATATTCAATATTCTTTGTCATTTACTTGTTTTCCCTTAAAACATGTTACTAGATTGAGCTAATGGCCTTAACCGAGTCATCCCCCTATGCAAGAATGAAAAAGCACACTATTTTTTTTTCTTTTGCCATGTTCTTTTAACCAGATCTTTTTTTTTACATTGCGGTGCGTACATTTCGTAAAAATGAACAAGGGGAAACAGAGGAGAAAGGAGAAAAAAAAAACAGGAGCGCCTAGCTACATTAGTACCCCCATTAAACTTAAAATAACTGAAAAAACTTTACTTTATAACATGCAAAGAAAATCATACACTATTTAAATATACTAAGAAAAAATGTGTTTTACTTGCAGCTTTCTCCCTCCTCCTCCCCTCTTCCTAAGTATTTTTCCAAACATTAATGACATGATGTAGGGCATATGCTTTAGAGTCCCTTACAAGCTTAACAAAGTCTAAAAATAGTCCAATATTTCTAGATTGTCTGGTTCTGTCATGTTTCACAAATATAATTATTGTTTTCTAATCCCACATTTGTCAGCTTCCAAGTTACTGATTTTATTCTTCAAATGTTAATGACATGAAGAAGGGCATATGCTTTAGAGTCCCCTACAAGTTTAACAAAGTCCAAGAAAGTACAATATTTCCAGACTTTTTTCTATTCCTGTTCTCTCCTAAACCCAGTCTCTGCTTCATTTCCAGTGTACTCTTGATTCTTCTAGTCAACTTTTGTCCTTTTTTCCTCTCTCAAGCACTTCCCATTGAAACACTGGAAAGGGTTTCACTGGCACGGTCACTCTGTGATCTTTATTACCAGAACAAGAAGAAGCAAAATCTCCTTCTGTTTTACAGCTCACTTTTTGTTGGACAAACTTCTGTATTTCTTCCTTAATATGTACTTCATCAAAAAATGATTTTGTTCCTCCAGGGAAAAAAATATTCTGAAGATAGTTGGGTATAGCAGTCTGAATCTCATGCCTGCTTCTTGACGTTCCCTGAATAATGGAATAAATGTATTTCTCTTCTGCCTAGTGTACAATGAGTAACTATTCCCCACAAACACTCTGCTATTTCCCACTTTTAGCACTTTGTCCTTCTGCCATAATTTTGTCAGAATCAACTCCTTCTGCTGGTAAGATTGTATCTTTAATATTAAAGGTCTAGGTTGTTTTCTCATAGCCAGGTTTGGAGCACACACACAATGTGCCCTTCCAATTAACAATTCCTTTTGTGGAATACTAGTCCAGTTGCTTATTTGTGCTTTCATAAAATGAATATAGTCTGTTCCTTCCAGCTTCTTGGGTACTGTAAAAAATCTCAAGTTTTCCCTACCTCCTCAGTCCTCTAATTGTATTATTTTTGAAACATCTCTTCTTGTGCAGTATCATATTCAGCCAGTCTTTTCTTCATTTTGACCTCTGAGTCTTGCCGTTTTCTCACCTTATCTGAATATATGTTTAAAGCTTCTTCCATTTTTTTCAGCCTTTTATTGTTTCAGTTGATATACTCCATCAGTGTTTTCGTTTATTTTAGTCAGGTCTGTATGCAGTTGCCTTATACTTTACTGTAGGTTACTGAAAGTCACGCCTAGAGCATGCACTGCTTTTTGCTTAACAGCTATTGTACTGCTTCCAGTGTTTTTTCATTGCAATTTGTAGCTGATTTTCCTTCATCTGCTCTGTATTTGTATTTTTTCCCCTCTGGCATCTAAGCAGTGCACTTACTAGCTAGCTACTGAAATTTACCCAGAAATCTAGGTCCAATGGCTTTCTCTGCCAAGTTTCTCTTTTCATAAAGGGGAGAGGTAGAATTAAGCTGTTACTCAAACTGCAGCCATTTTGAGATGTCCTTCTTTATATAAATGTTCATAAAATTTCCACATATCTCTAATACCTTTACAGGATCTTTTATTATTTTTACAGGCTTCCTTGGTTTGGCAACAACACTTTCTACTTTGTTGCATTACTTCTTAATCATACCTCTTTCTCTTATTTCTAACCTATTTTAAACTCCATTTTTATTTTATCCCACTACCCATCCCTTACATTCCTCTCTTTTTAACAGGCAGGTCCATCAGCACCAGTGTCACATTCCTACTTCATTACCCTGTATTTTTATCTTAATTTTTGCTTCATAATCTGAAACAGTTATTTAATATATATGTGTCACAACTTATAACTAAATTCATGAGTTCTTGTGTAATATAATTTCTATTCAGTCAAGACCAGTTATTATATCTTAGAGAAGAATGTTTATAATCCAAGTTCTTACTACTGAATTCACATTTTCCATACCAAATATTTTCATACATTTCTTCAGAAAGCTACCCTCTTTTGTTATATTTTCTCTTCTTGGTTCGCCTGCTATATCCTCACTATTGCAAATCAAGTTCTAGTCCCCACCTATAAGTAATATTTCCTGCTGAAAGATTACTTCTACCAAAAGTTTATTTAGCTCCATAACAGCAGTTTTTGGTGGAATATAAATATATGCTAGTGCAATCCTCCTCCATTGCCAACAGCCCCTTACTACCACAAGTCTACTATTATATTATCTTTTTTTCCTCTTCTCTTACTATTGCTGTCCCATCTAGCAATCAGGTTAATTACTCCCTTTTTTCTATGTTCCTGATATTCTGCTGAATATCCATACTGAAATTCTCTGTCAAATTCACATGCTCATTTTTCTTAATGTGTCTCCTACATCACTATTTACTCTCTGCATTTCTTAATATACTTTAATACTCTTTCCTTTAGTCTACACCTGTAAGGCCAGTTGCTTTCCAATATAATATAGATACCATAGTCATTATGATAAAAAGCTACTGTTCCCACCAAAAACTGCTATTACGGTGCTAAAGAAACCTTTGGTAGAAATAATCATCCTTTAGCAGGGAATATTACTTATAGGTGGGGATTTATACAGTTGCTTATACTCATCTCCACTTAAACCTATCTTACATTTTCCAAGACATTTTATTTTAATGAAAATCATCAAAAAAAACTAAACATATTTTCAGAACACCCCATCCCCTATTAACTTAAAACAAACACAAACTATGTGCATCTTCAAAAAAATAAAGTTTCTCTCTCCAGATAGGACAACTGCCTCAAATCAACAGCTGCACCCACAGGCATTACCTAACCTAAAAGTAAGGTTAGCCATGCTAAATAAAAAAAAGTTATGTACTCACCATAATGTTCCATTTGTGTTGTCTATCTTCATTCTTCCTCAACAAATTATTTCAAGTCCAACCTGGCCACTTCTTCCAGCTCATGGAACACTGAAAGCTCTTGAGCTCCTCCCTTACCCATAATACACTAGTCCCCTACCATACTTCAGATCTTGTTTGCTGACTTTCAGGCTATACAGTAAATAAGAGACACAAAGTATAGGATAACAGTATCTGAAGCTCAAAAGAAGGAACACTGGTTCATATAGCATCTTGTAATACTTCCAGAAGTCAAACTAGTACTGGGGTGGATGGAGGGGATTTGAGGAAGAATGAAAATGGACAACACAGCTGAAACATTATGGTGAGTACATAACTTTTAATCCAATGTTGTAATTTTCATTCCTTCCTCAACAAATGGGATAGAATTGCCAGCTACCTAAATCCTGGGAGGACACTAAGGCAGGATATTCCTGAGCACCGTTGAGACAAAGGCTGCTCATCCCCTAGAGACCACTTCCAATTTGTAATGAGTAATAAATGTATGAGGATTAGCCTGAGTTGCAGCTGCACAGATATCGTCCAAGGAGGCTCTGGATAAAAATACCAAAGTAGTTGCCATAGACAAGTAGAATTATAAACAAAGGTAATACAATCAGTTAACCATTTGGCTAAGGTCACTTAAGCAACTGGTTTGCCCAATTTTGATTTTGAAAAGGAGACAAATAATAGATCTGATTTACTGAATTTTTTGGTCCTGTGTAGAACAAAATGTAGCTGTCTGTGAAGTGCATCATATGCTCTCCTTTGTTTGTGCATTTTGGGAAGAAAACTGGAAGGTTTATAGTCTGATATTGGACTCTGACACCACCTTAGGAAGCAACAATGGGTTGGTTCATAAAGATATTCTATCCTTATAAAAAACAGATACGGACGCTTAGAAGATGGGGATTGGAGTTCTGAGACTCTTCTAGCAGTGGTTATGCCCACAAAAAATAGTTTACCCAGTTAAAAATTTTAGTTCACATTTGGCTGATGGCTCAAATGGAAATTGGGTCAAGTATTGTAAAATCAAATTCGGATCATATGGGGGTGGAGTCAGGATCTTTAAAAGTTGGTCTAAGAAGAAAGGTTCTTTTTATAAAGGCTGACTTACAAAGTTTGGAAGAAGCTAAAGATGAATTATTTATTCCAATATGAAAAGGGAAAATGGCAGAAAGTTGGACTTTAATAGTCAAAGTACTAGCACCTTCATTAAAAACTGTAGCCTAAAATTCAAGAACTTTAGGTACTTGCACTGAAAAAGGGTCAATGTCATCTTGCTGTTCCCAAGCTACAAATCTTTTTAATTTGCTTCTTTAAATTTTCCTAGTTGAATCTTTATGGGAAGATAGAAGAATGTTATGGACAGGAGAAGAGAGCCTGGGCTGTCTAGCTGTTAACGGAATTTGAGAAACCATACTGTTAGCTTTAGACCCAAAAAGTCTAGGTGTATCAGATCTGTCAGGTGAGGCAGGAGGTCTGGATTTGGATTCAGAATCCATGGTGGGAGAATTAGAGGTGGCCAGAGAAGGGTAACCAAATTTGATGAGGCCAATAAGGAGCAATGAGGATGAGTGTGCTCTTCAATCAAGATGCTTTCTGCAGGAATTTGGAGATTAGAGGTACTGGGAGAAATGCACAGAGGAGTCTGGGGGGCCAATTGTGAAGAAAAGCATATTTCAGTGACTCCCCCAAGGGGGATTAGAGCAAAGAACCTGCAACACTTGTTGTTGAGGGGAGGTACGAAAAAGATGCATCAAGGTTGTCCCCATCGACAGAATATCTTTTCTGCTACCTTCAGGTTAAGAGTCCACTAGTGAGGCATCAGAATGGACCTGCTCATCTTTCCGCTATCATGTTGGATTTCCCTGGAATTTGCATTGCTATCAGAAATCAATTGGATAAGACTGCCCATTGCCACGCTCTCAAAGCTTCTCGACACAGGGGATAAGATTTGGTTCCTCCTTGTTTGTTGATGTACCAAAACACTGACATGTTGTCTGTCTGAATCTCAATAGTCCTGGACAGGAGTGTGTCCTGGAAGACCTGCAATGCCAGGAGGACAGCTCTCATTTCCAAGACACTGGTCCCTTCGGGGGACCATGTGTCCCAGACAGTCTTTTGCAAGAAGTGCCCACCCCACCCAATCTGGTAAGTATACGTGATAACCATGGCCTTGGGCTGAGAGGGAATGAAGGGGTAACCTTGCCTTATTTTATCAGAGCAAATCCACCACAGGAGGTAATTTTTGCATGCTTGAGTTATTTTGATTTGGGTGGGCAAAGGCTGATGAAGAATAGACCACTGAATCGCAAGTATCTACTGAAGAATTCTCATGTGATACCTTACTAATGGAACCAAAACTATCGCTGCAGATATTGACCCCAATGCTTGAAGTATCAACTGGTCTAAAAGAAGAGAGCTTATTATTCCCAAATTTTATGTACAACAGCTTTTTGTTAAACATCTAGTTTCAGCGTTTCTTTTACACATATGTAGTGTTTGGCAGGTTAACCTTTTATACAGTTGTTTTTTTGTAATCTCCATTTGAGTCTACATCACATCTTACAAAACTTTTTGTTTTACTGAAAACTTTCAAAAATACACACATACACCCGTCCAACACCTATTAATTTAGTAAAAGCGCACAAAACTAAGTACATCTTCACAAATTGAAGTTTCAGCCTCTTAATAGGAACACATGTTCCAAACTGACTGACACACACACACACACACACACACACACACACAGACTTGAGCTAACTTAACAGAAAGGTTATCCATGCTATGACGCATGGTATAGCCTGTGGTTCTATTAAATGCTGTCTGGTTTTGTCTGATCTTCATACCTCTCTCAACTGAGAAAACACCTGAATGCTTTCAGAAAACATTTTCCCCAAGCCATTTCTCCTTATCAGATTGTCTGCTAGAGACATGAGAACCAGACACAAAACTGTTTACTAGAAAAACCCTTACAACATTCAATATTCTTTCTCATTTACTTGTTTTCACATAAAACCTGTTACTAGATTAAACTAATGGACTTAACCCAGTCATTCCCCTATGCAAGAATGAGAAAAAGCACGTGGAGATTTCTTTTGTCTAGATCTTTTTTTTTTGTATTACATTGCAGTGCATATATTTCTTAAAAATGGACAAGGAGAAAGAGAGAAGGGAGAAAGAAACAAAAAGAAAAACAGAGCAACGTTGCACATTATTATTCCCATTGCAATTAAAAATAACTGAAAAAATACTTTATAACATGCAAAGAAAATCATGCACCATTTAAATAATACTATTAAAGGAAAATTTTGTTTTACTTACACTTAACTTTCTCTCTCCTCTTCCCCCTCCTAAGTATTTTTCTGAACATTAAAGACACGAAGTAAGGCATATGCTTTAGAGTCCCCTACAAGTTTAACAAAGTCCAAGAAAGTCTAACATTTCCAGATTTTCTTAGTCTATTCCGGTATCTCATTCTCCCAAATCCTGTCTCTGCTTCATTGCTAATGTACTCTTGATTCTTCTAGTCAACTCTTGTGCTTTTTTTCCCTGTCTCAAGAAATTTCCGTTGAAACACTTAAAGGTTTCACTGGCACAGTCTCTCTGTTGTCTTTACTACCAGAAGAAGAAGCTTAATCTCCTTCTGTTTCACAGATCACATTTTGTTGGACAAACTTTTGTATTTCTTCATCAGCATGTACTTCATCAGAAAATGATTTTATTCCTCCAGGGAAAAATATTTTGAAGAAAGCTGGGTACAGCAGTTTGAATCTCACAACTGCTTCTTGAAATTCCCAGAATAATGGGATACATTTACTCCTCTTCTGCCAGTGTACAATGAGTAGTAATTCTCCACAAACACTCTGCTGTCTGTCACTTTTAGTATTTTGTTCACCAGTTTGGTCAGAATCAACTCATTCTGCTGGTAAGATTGCATCTTTACTAGTAAAGGTCTGGGTTGTTTTGTCATAGCCAGGTTTGGACAATACACACAATCTGCCCTTTCAATTAACAATTCCTGTTGTGAAATACCAGTCCAGTTGCTTATTTCTTTCATAAATTTAGTACAGTCTGTTCCTTCCAGCTTCTATGGTACATCAAAAAATCTCAGGTTTTCCCTATGTGCTCTTTCTCCTCTAATTCTATTATTTTTTGAAATATCTCTTCTTGAGCAGTCTCATATTCAGCCAGCCTTTTCTTCATTTTAACCTCTGAGTTTTGCAGGTTTATCACTTTATCTGAATATCTGTTTAAAGCTTCTTCCATTTTTTCCAGTCTTTTATTTTTTGAGTTGATACATTCCATTAGTGTTACATTTATTTTAGTCAGGTCTGTGTGCAGTTGTCTTATACTTTCCTCTGTGTTACTGGAAGTCATGTCTAGAGGTTGCACTGCTTTTTTCTCAACAGCTACAGTACTTTTCCCAGTGTTTTTTTCCGTTGCGTTTTGCAGCTGATTTTCATTCAGGTCCTCTGTATTTCTTTTGTCCTACCATCCAGGCAGTGTACTTACTAGACAGTCAATGAAATTTACCCAGAAATGCAGATTCACTGGATTTCTCTGCTAAGTCAGTTTTCCAACTGGGAGAGCTAGAATTAAGCTGTCACTAAACGTGCAGCCATCTTGGAAGTCCCAATCTCACATTCCTTGATCTGCTTTTTAAACTTGATTTACACTGCCCACCCTTACTGTAAATTGAGATGTATCATATCCTCCCTTTCTACATTCATATTTATATCTTGAATTATTTGTTTGCATTTCTTTCTGCTTATTTTTGGAAAAAAAGTGCATTTTACCTGTCAGTGGCTATTCTACTAATTTACCTGCACTGGATTCATTATCTAGTTAGCTGCTGGATAAAGTAGTGTATTTTTTACACTCTAGCAAGCTCTTTTCTGTGTTTTTACATAAAGAGGACAGTGGATTTTCCATCTAGTGGCAGTAGGTAGTAGCCTGGTCTGTATAGTTTGGGGAAACACACTATAGATTCCTGCATGCAATTGTTTTATTGGCTGGAGGGCTTAGTATAATCAGTGCCTTTACAAATCCTGCTCAACTGAGTGGCTCTTGGTTCACTTCTACAAAGCAAAGCACTTTTATTGAATAACCACACCTTTATAAGCACTTAAAAGTACACTGCTTTTGTTCTGAATTATTTATTGGCTTTTCTTAAGTTTAAATTTGTTTGAGGTAGCATTCCACTCAGGACACTTTTACTGTACTTTTAAATTAGAAGGGGACTATTCATCTAGTGGTAGTAGGTGTTTATCTGGTCTATCTGAGTTGGGAAGCACACAAAAGGTCATCAAATGTAGTCATTTTACCGGGAAGAGTTCAGTAGTCAATTTTCTGTATTTCCAGTGTTAGTATAAGTTAGACACATTTGCACTGAGCTGTTTGCTGTGCTAGTGCCCTGTCCAGACACAAACATCTGGAAACATTCCTTATTTGCATTATACTGTGAAAGCTTATTGCACTATTTATTTTTTTGGACTTCTTTAAAGTTTAAAGTTGAATTTTCAAACTGCTATAAGGGTTGGTGTTCTGCACTGAAATACATTGTATACAACGTTTCTTAGTTAGTATTAGGCATCTGTTTGAGGTTCCTTAACACCTGGGCTCCAAACTAGTCATTTTACATTAAAAGGGTCTAAGTCTACACTCTTCTGTCAGAAGACGTCGGATTTCACCTATCTGAGCTGGGAAATGCTGATGGAAACTTCACTGTGTGCTTACCTGATTGGCCTTAGGGCACAGTTAGTGTAAAACTTTCTTTTTTTCCTGATGGTATATAAGCCTCAAATGTGCAAAAAGCAGCTCTTCACCCAGTGACAATTACTGGTACCTTCTATAAATGCATAGCTCTCAACCTTTTAGTGCAAGAAATCTGGACAAAGCATAAAATAATGGGGTGATAAAGGCCCAAAAATAGGGACAGATTTTAAATACTGTTCTTATAAAATTAAAACATTGCTAGAATAACAGGATTTGTATTACAATGTATTTTTCTGAAGGATATGGAGTCTGAAATCAAATCTATGCCATTATTTAGTGACTTCAATTCTCAGTGATTTGACAGAAAACCACAAATGTTATAAGAAACACACCAAAAATAGGATGCAAAAATCTTGGCAGTTGAAAGTTATGTTATACACAATCACCAGAAGTTGAAATTTCCCCATAAAAACACCTCAGAACTTTACATCAGTCTCGTGTTACTCACAGGGCAACTAGTTTCTACAATGAGCAGCATTTAGTTAGTACTATTTAGCTCTCCCTTACCTTATTATAGCATACAGGGCTATTGCTGCTCAGAGAGCATCTGGTTTGACTTGGGCAGCATCACTGGTTAGGCTAGCTGCAGATTTCACCAAGTAAGCAATGCTTGCCTCATCCAGTTACAAACACCCTCCACTCCTACCCTTTCAAGTGCACTTTAGGGCCTGCAACCATGGAAGAGCACTTTCCTGTTATCTCTGCATCTAGATTGGTGGACATGTGCATCCTGAGGCAATGTAACAATTGCCCTATGTACAATGACAATTACGTAATTCTCAAGCAGACAAATACAGTATGTGAGAGAAGTAGTTACACATTGATACTGGAGGCTACACTCTAACAGACAGACACAAAAAGCCACAAACATGTTGTCAGCGACTCACACACATCACTCACCACAAGAGCAAAGGAGCAGACACACAGACCCATATATGCAGAGGTACTCGCATGTAACTTACCCAAACCTCAAAGGCCTCTTAGATGCAGTCCTCAGAAACTCCACATGCATAAAAACAAGAGAATCCCTGTCACAACACATGAAGCCACATCTCACTGTGTCTCAACTACCAAGTCCATAAGGTGAAACACTCCACAACCCAATATTCTTGTCATAGGAGACTCCATTGTGAGACACAATGATGTCCTTATTATCCGGCTGGATAAGAAGGTTACAGTTAGTTGCCTGTCAGAGGCTAGAATTCACTGGATTACGTAAACACTCAGGTCACTTATCCCGAATTACCAGTGTGTCACAGTCCACGTGGGCATGAATGACCTGAGACCTTGAACTATATGAAGACAGACATTACTGAGCTCTCAGAATATGTGTCACAGGCAAGTATGAACCTAGCACTGAGCAGCATTCTACCATCTCCAAGGATAATGCCACAATACCAGCAGAAAATGATTGACTTTTAACAATTAGCTTAGCTACTGGTGTCATTTCAAAGGGGTCCGAAACTTGTCAGCATGGGAGGACATGAGGCCATGTCACTGTCAGGGATGGTCTTCACCTGTCACCTCTAGGCTTTCGGATATTGGCCAAAACATTATCTACCCCTGCTGTGCCTTTATAGGCACTGCCAAACAGACAAACCTTCCAACATAATTAGAAGTTATGTACTCACCATAACGTTCCATCTGAGTAGGTGTATTCATTTGTCTGCAACCTGTGGTTATGGATCCGATATCGGATCCGAACCGGCATGGTTTACCAGCTATGGATCCGAGCTCTCAGCTCCTCCCCTCACCCATAATGCCCTGCTCTCCCTACATGACCTCAGATCGAGTTTGCCAACAGCATGAACACCCTGAAAAGGGTAACGCATCATATGTAGGAAACTGAAAAGGCCAGGGGGATAGGAGGGCGGGATGGTTGCAGACAAATGAATACACCTACTCAGATGGAATGTTATGGTGAGTACATAACTTCTAAATCTGAAGTAGGAGATTCATTTGTCTGCAACCTGTGGGACAGAGTCCCCAGCTACCCGAGTCTTGGGCGGCCATCATGGAAGGATATTCCGGAGCACCGCGGAGCCAAAGGATGCTCTACCCCTAGATGTAAGATCCAACTTGTAGTGGGAAATAAAGGTATGAGATGAAGCCCAAGTGGCTGCTGCACAAATATCATCTAGAGGAATCCTAGCCTTAAAGGCTGCCGAGGTAGAGACTGACCGGGTTGAATGGGCATGTACACCCTCCGGTGCAGGCCTTCCCGAAGCTTGATAAGCCAATAAGATGCATTGTGAAATCCAGCGAGATAATGAGACTTTAGAAATCGGCTTGCCCAAATTAAATTTAGCAAAGGAAATGAACAACTGGTCGGATTGCCTATGACCAGCCGTCCTGTTTAGATAAAATCTAAGTTGCCTGTGAACATCTAAGGAATGAAGCTTGTATTCACCCTTGTTTTGATATTTAGGGAAGAAAACAGGGAGGTTAATGGATTGATTAATGTTTGCTTCAGAAGCTACCTTAGGAAGAAAGGACGGGTTGGTCCTGAGGTAAACACGGTCTGGACGAAAGACCAAGTAAGGAGGTTTAGCTGATAATGCTTGAAGCTCTGAGACTCTCTTGGCCGAAGTAATGGTTACTAAAAAGGCGGTCTTGAAAGATAAGAATTTCAGATCTACCGTAACCGCCGGTTCGAAGGGGGGGGGCGGTCAAGGCCTGGAGGACTAAAGAAAGGTCCCAAGGAGGAACCGCTTGCTTTATAGGGGGCCTGAGAAGGAAAGTACCTTTAGGGAAAATCTTACACAATTTGGCAGACATCAGTGGACTGGAGTCATGACCAATATGATAATGAGAAATTGACGCAAGTTGTACTTTGACCTTGGAACTGCTGGCACCATCATTAAAAAGAGTGGTTAAGAAGTCAAGCACCAAAGGGAGAGGAACTGTGAAGGGGTTTAGGCCTTGCCGCTCTGCCCACAGGGAGAACCGTTTCCACTTACTGCGGTAGACTTTCCTAGTGGATGGCTTATGAGCTGCCACCAGGATGGCCTTAACAGGGGACGAAATACCGGGAGTCCTAATCAGGAGTGGAACTGGAGCAGCCAAGCGGTCAGCTTCAGGTTGTCCAGATTTGGAGGAGATAAGTGGGATGGATGAGATATCAGATCCGGAATGGGATCTAGAATCCAAGGAGGATTCACTGAGTGAGACCTTAGGAAAGGGAACCAGATCTGACGAGGCCAAAATGGAGCAATGAGAATCATTCTGCACCCCAACCGAGAGGCTTTCTGAAGAACTTGGAGCATCAGAGGCAAGGGGGGATAAGCATAAAGAAGACCGGGTGGCCAAGCATGCACCAGAGCGTCTCTTGGGGCACCTCCGGGAGGAGGTATCAGAGCGAAAAAACTGTCGCACTTGGTGTTTGAGGGAGACGCAAAAAGATCGCAACAAGGAGTTCCCCACTGTGCGAAGATGCTTTCCGCTAACTGAGTATTGAGAGACCACTCGTAGGGGGTGAGAATGGTGCGACTGAGTTTGTCCGCCAGGATGTTGGACCGACCCGGAATATGCGTTGCTATGAGAAAGCGGTTGGTGGAGATTGCCCATTCCCACACTCTCATGGCTTCTCGACAAAGAGGGTAAGACCTGGTTCCTCCCTGTTTGTTGATATACCAGACAACAGACATGTTGTCCGATTGAATCGCAATTGTTCCCAAGGGAAGAAAGGCCTGAAGTGCTAGCAACGCTAAGAGCACTGCTCTCATCTCTAGAACATTGATATGCAGAGAGGTCTCTGAATCGTCCCACGTGCCTTGGACCGTCCGGCCTGCAAAATGCCCCCCCCACCCGAGGCGGGAGGCGTCCGTGGTCACCGTGGCGAGAGGGGGAGAGGCACAAAAGGGGCGGCCTCCGTGGAGATCTGGAGAGTGTAGCCACCACAGGAGGGACCACCTGCAAGCCTTGCTGATCGCAATGGGATGATGTAAAGGAAGAGCAAGATACGACCACTGAACTAGGAGTGTCCATTGAAGGATACGCATATTGAACCTGGCGAGAGGAAGAAGCGCTATCGCTGCCGCCATGGACCCTAGGGCCCTCAGGACCAACTCCGCCGGAACTGAGCTTGAGTGGAGAATGGCCCGCACCTGGAGCTGTAGGTTTTGAACTCTGTCCGCAGTGAGGAAGGCTCTCAATCTCCTCGTGTCTAACCTGGCACCTATAAAATCTATGAACTGCGTGGGTGCTAGGTTGGATTTTTTTGTGTTTATCGTGATGCCCAGATGGGGAGCAAGATGGAGAAAGGAGTCTCGTGCCAAGAGAAGTAGATGCCTTGTTGGGGCGGTGAGAAGCCAGTCGTCCAGGTAGGGAAAGACCTGCACCCCCTGAAGCCTCAGGTGGGCCGCTACCACTGCTAATACTTTGGTGAACACCCTGGGGGCTGTGGTGAGACCAAAGGGAAGGACCCGGAATTGGTAGTGACTGGCTCCCAGCCGGAAGCGGAGAAACCTCCTGGAGCGCCTGTCCATTAGTATATGGTAGTACGCATCCTTGAGGTCTATGGAGCACATCCAGTGGTTTTCTCCCAGAAGGGGGAGAATAGACTGCAATGTAACCATTCGGAATTTCTCCTTGGGAACTGCCAGGTTCAAGAGAGAAAGGTCTAAAATTGGTCTTAGTTCCCCCGTCTTTTTTGGCACTAAAAAGAACCTGGAGTAGAACCCTAATCCGATCTGGTCTGGGGGGACGGGCTGGATGGCTCTTTTCTTTAGCAGATGGCCAATTTCTGCCAAAGCGGCCTCCCACTGACCGGGTGGAACGTCGGGGAGGGACTTCAATTTTGGCAAGTGACGAAAAGGGATACGGTATCCTCTGGATATGATCTGGAGGACCCAGCGGTCTGATGTTATGGACTCCCATGCCGCTAGGTGCTCCGAAAAACGTCCCCCGACTGCCTCCAGAGTGGAGCAGCCGGGCAACCCTTCAGGGCTGCTGCGGGCCGTTCAGAGAAGGGTTCTCTGGACCCGAAGTTCCTGGGAGCCCCTCTGCCCCTAGGGCGGCGTCCTCCCTGTCCTCCTCTGCCACGGAAGGACTGGTTGTCCGGAGCAGGCTGGGATTGCTACGACTTCCGGAACCACATCTTCTTCTGACCCTTTTGGTTCCTAGAATAGGGCCTCTGGGGTACAGAGAAGCGGATTCAGACGGCAGACAGCGTCTTCCCGTCCTTCTCGCTCTGGGTCAAAGTGTCACGAACAGTTTTGCCAAAGAGGGCAGAACCATCGAAGGGCGTCGCAAATGCCGCCTTGCAGGGCTGGCCGGAATCGCAATGACGGAGCCAGGCCTGACGTCTGGTAACTAGGCCTGCCCCTGCGGCTCTAGCGGCACCTTCCGTAGCATGGGACAGTAGCCGCATAGAAGTATTAGTGACGGACCTGAGAGTGGCCATACGGGTGGAGTGCAGCACTTTGTCCTCCTCCGACATGGACTCTGGGGGGGATGCAGCGTATTCTTTTATAAGATCGCTGCATCCTAATCACATGTGCCAGGTAGTTCAGCGCCCTCACTGAGAAGGTCGCTGAACTAAACATCCGCTTCCCCAAGCGGTCCATCATCCGAGACTCCTTGCTCGGGGGACGGACTGAGGGACTCTCCTGAGCAAGTTCCCTCTTGGTGGCAGCCGCCGTCAACACGGCATCTACCGGAGGCCCCTTACTCCAATGGGCACGGTCAGCCAGGGGACTGAGAATACGGTCGGGCCTTTTTGGGATTGGCTCCACGGTGTTCGGTTCCTTCCACGCCCTGGTGGTAATGAGGTCCACCAGGGGGTCGGCAGGAGGGGACACCCAAGAGGTAGACGGGCCCGCTTCAAATGCCTCCAAGAATATGGACTCGTCCGAGGAAGACTTGGGGGCAGACCACCCCCCCCTTATGCGGAGCATTTCCATGATGTCTCCAAATGAGACATCCTCAGGGGGTGATCTTGGGGAGCCTTCCCCTTCCTCCAAGTCCGTGTCTTCTGTGAGAGACTCGGGGGAGTCAATGTGCCTCCTTTTGCACGTATGTTTGCGGGGAACATCCTCCGGGGGGCTGTCAGAGGACTCCTCGCAAACAGTGACCTGTTCCAAGGGAACAGCTTGGGGCAAAGGAGTGGGCTGTCCCAAGGGCCGGATGGTGGAAGCCTGACTCAGTGCAGATGGAGCGCGGGACGGAGCCGAAGCAAGTGCCAGGGGTTCGGAGACCCTCAACAGGGCCCTCTCCACTACATCAAAAGCCGAAGGGGAGCCGACCTCGACCAATGGATCCGACAATCGGCTCCCCCTCGGATCCGAGGAGTGGATCGGAGCCGGCGCCGAAGCGCTCGGATCCGAAGGGACAGTGGGCTCCGACACAGACGGCGCCGAAGGAGCACTGATCCCCCCGGATCCGAAGCTCGGATCCAGGCTCCGAGAGGTTGGATCTGAAGCACTCGAGGGCAGGGTCGGATCCGAAGTACCAAGTACTATCGGAGCCGACCCACCCCCGGCTCCGAAGCTGCTCGGCTCCAACTGCTCCGAACCCGGGTAGCACGTCGGAGAAGGAGCAATTGGTTTAAAGAAAGCGGTCGAGCTCCCCCCCAGAGGGGGGGGAGGCAAGAGCACTCCCATCTGCATCTGGGCCTGGATGAACCTTCTCATCATCCGGTCCAGATCAGCGTCTGACAAGCTATAGGTTGATCTCGACGAGGCTACCGAGGTAGGCCTTGAGTGCCTCCTGGACAGCCTCGACGGAGATCGGGTCTCCTCCTCCTCAGGTCCCGGCGAAAAGCACACAGGTGACTGGAGCCGAGGAGGGGGAGAACCAGCAGACAAGGAGGCCGGAGGAGAAGCCCGCTTGGCAGGCGGGGCCGAAACAGAGGTCTCGGCCCACCGCTTATGGTGCTTCTCCCTCCGGTCCTTCTTTCTAGCTTCCCTCTCCTCCGAACCACTACAGGGAGGTTGAGTCCCAGGAGGAGGAGGGGGGAGCCGGAGAGGAGGTAACCGTCGAAACGGTTCCCCCCGAAGGAGCGGAGGCCGGAGCCGAGTCCGGGGGCAAAAGTCCCGCCAAGACAAGCTTGGACCTCCGCTCCTTCAATGCCCTGGGGTTGAACCCTGCACAAATGGAACATCCAGAAGTGAGGTGTTCAACCCCAAGCAACGCACGAAAGTGTGGCCATCAGCAGGGGAAAGCTTATGGCCACACTCGGAGCACTTAGAGAAAACAGCTTTGGGTTGTTCAGACATCCCAAAAACTAAAAGTTACTTAAACTAAAGGTAGAAAAGTAAAAGCAACTAAACACACACAACAGGCCCAAACACACACTACGCTACCAGCGAGGGGAGGGAAATTAAGTAAAAATAATATTAAAACACTAAATAAGTATAACTATGTAAAAGGGAATCCTAGACTTTCACTCAACTTTCACAAAAAATTTTAAATTTTAACTGTCTAAAAACTTGAAAAATTCACTTAGCTGAAGAGCTCAAGAACACTAATCTGGTCATCAGCGCGGCAAACTAGATCTGAGGTCATGTAGGGAGAGCAGGGCATTATGGGTGAGGGGAGGAGCTGAGAGCTCGGATCCATAGCTGGTAAACCATGCCGGTTCGGATCCGATATCGGATCCATAACCACAGGTTGCAGACAAATGAATCTCCTACTTCAGATCAAAAGTTACTCAGGACACACTAAATGTGTTACTGCTCAGTGCAAGGAATCTCAACAATGAAACTGTACTCTCTGGAAGTTCTCCTCCCACTGCAGAATGCTGAAGTCTGTGCGGGTACTAAAACATGGTTCAGAGCCCCAGAAAGCGCTCCAGCAGTGCATAGCTATTATGCCTTTCATACATTCCAACCAGCCACTGAACAAGAAAGAGCAAAAGGTGAAAGTATATTTAACTAAGTAAAGGATAAGCACACCTTAAGGCTAGTAAAACAAATATGACTTGCTTGAGCTACTCCATGTCCAGTTAACAATGGGAACAATTCATTATATTCTTGTTAGCTACAGGTCTCCAGCCATGAACCAGGAAACCCATACATCATACCTGAAGTTACTATAATCACTTACCATCCAGCCCAATATAATATGTATGGGTGATTTTAACTGCCCCTCCATTAACTCATTCCCTCCAGTGGAGATCTGGAAATTTGCAATAGAGCTTCCAACGAGTGGAGCCTAAGCTTTTTGTTAGAATCAAAGTATGTCCTCATATTTTAAACAAATGTTCATACCTCTGGAAACATAGGTGTTACTATAGAAGTGTAAAAGGCAAACTCCTCAGCACAAACTATTTTTATAGTGGTAGTATTCTTTTGGTTCTAGGTTTTAAACTGGATTGTGTAAGTCACAGTAAACATACTATTAAATTATTAATATTTTGTAAATGACTTAATATCTCAGCAACCACTCAAGTTACCTACATACTGTTAGTAGCATTTTGTTCATCCAGCTAAGAGATTTCATATGAGGGTAAGTGGTTCTGTCTGTGCTACTCTGTTGTCAATATATTTAGAAAAGCATGATATTTATGACAATATAAATAATTATATAAATTAATATCACTTTACCTGCACTACACATAGGTCAAATATCAACACAATTGTGTATAGCATTGTATAAGCTTTAAGATGAAATATTTTGATACTTTGTATGTAGAACAAATCTCCTAGATCTGCTACTCATAAATACGAGAGAGTGCTACCCTCCCCCCACCAAAGTGTGATGTTGTCACTGGTAAGATCACATCACAAAGCAGTCTCCCTTGAAATAAAGGTAAAACTAGTTCCCCCACTTAATCCCAATAATTTTAGGAACTTCTCTAAGATAAATAACCCCCTACTAAGGGATGGCATAGCTGGTTTCCAAGCTCCCCTAAATCCAGAAAAAAACAGAAACCTATGCAGAGGCATACAGAAAAGCCTTGTATGACCATATAAACAACTGCATAGAAACGGCAGTACCAGACCAAAATAAACTCAGGTCAAACCACAAAAACAAGCCACCCTGCTGGACCCCTGATATTAATAGATTGTAGAACAACAGAAATAAATTTATCTCGAGAAGTAAGAGAGAATGCACACAAAAGTGCAGAAAGTCCCTCATTAGTCAAAACAAGCAAAACAGGGAACAAGTCAAGTCTTTGAAAGCAGACTTTGAGGGAAAAATAGCCTCCAAAGCTAATGATAACCATAAGGCATTTTTTTCTGTTATGTCTGCAGTCTTAACGGCAACACCCAACAATGTGCAGAATTACTCATCCAGAAGATGCACCAAATCTGCTGGCTGCCAAATTCAGTTCAAATTTCATCTCTGCATCACCCCCATTTCTCCCCAAGAAATAATCTGCACAACTCCATTACAAATTATCACCAAATTGCCACTGTGCTTTCTAAAGCTAAAAACAAAGCTTCAGTGGGGCCTGACCATAAACCAGGTTGCCTCTTTAACAGCTTAAATCAGGACTTATCAGGCTCATTATGATCTCCCTTTAACCACAGCCTCTGGACTGGCTTTGCCCTGATAGAATAAAGGACAACAGTCATCTCTCTGCATAAAGGGGGATCATCTACTGACCCAGGAAATTACAGACCCCTAAGTTTGACTAGTCTTATATGTAAGGCCATACAAAGAATAGTCATGGACCTGATAAATAATGACATAGGAAACCTTCAAAAACTGAACCCGACCCAATTATGCTTTGTCAATGGCATGTCATGTCTACTGAATCTGACAGATTTCCTTAAGAAAGTCAATAAGGCCATGGTTGGGGGTAAAACAGTACATACAGCCTACCTCAATCTGGCCAAGGCATTTGATACAATTCCCCACTCAGGTATTATAAATAAACTGATGCACTCCACTAGAAAACAAACTTGTACAGGAAAAAACACGCTGAGCTGGTCACTCTTGAGAATACAAAATTTAATAAAACTAAACGCTAAAATGACAACGTTTTTCGCCCGACCTCAATAGCTGGACTTCTTCAGAAAAAAAAACATACAACAACTGTTAAAATTCAAATGTCTTATTTATAACCTTCCCGCCAACCTTTTAAGACCCTAAATTGTCTCTTAAAGGTGTATGTAGTCAGACATTGTTACTTCAAATGTGTCGCTGACTTCAATATTAACCTAAAGTGAAAATCACACTTACAATCGCATTTATCAATGTTGAACACTTTTTACAGCAACGCCTTTTGTAAGCCATATGAAATTGTATGAATTTACATAAAATCATACTATTAAAATCCATAATAAAAATAATGATAATGAAAATATTGATGATTCAAAAACATACCAACAATCCACCACTGAAATATGTCATATTGTCCATTGAGCGCTGTCTAATAAACCGTATGTAGTCCAAACTCAAACACCGATGGATATCATAGCAAGCGCCCAATGGACAAATATGTTTATACTGATCATACATATCCACTTGTACGAAACTACAGTATACTATTATAAGCATAAGGCGCTTGATATTAACGCGCCCATGGTTCAGTCTCGTTCAATGAAATATGATCGCTAACACATATTCATCAGCACAAAAGTGCCCACCATGAACTATGACATATATATATTCTACTACTACTACTCAAATGATCAAAACAAGCAGAACATCCAAGACGATACCCAAAACACAACCTGTACATGTCAATATGCAAATGCATATATACCCCTCCATCGCTTACACCAAAAATACTTTCTATATATGCCCTATTTCCTTTGCATAAATCATATCAATGCATAATTCATGTTTAAACCTAATTTCCTATACATAGGTTTTAAATGACACTTATCCAATGTATCCCAATTATGTCCCTGTATACATATCACTAAATTTTATTTTTTATTTTTTATATATCTCACTAAATTTGATTATTTCGATGCTGTGAACAGAATTAGTATCAAAACTAACCTTTTGAAAGTGACTCAAAATTATTTTGAATATTACTTAAAAACTTATAAACATCACTTAGTTAAACTATCTATCTAGGCTTTTAAGTTTTAATACACACATAAGTGTGCACTTGTCATTCAATCCTGGGTTTGTGTATGCATTCAGTCTGATTTGCCATAATAATTCCCTTTTCTCTAGCAAAAGACCAAAAGGACCCCCTCTAAAATCTTGTTTCACTTGGTGAATTACTTTATATTGGAATTTGTGTTCTGGAAAACTTAGTGTATGTCTCGCAAGGGCATTGTCTACTTTCTGCAAATTAATGCTTCTCTGATGCTCGTAGACTCTGTCCCTTATTCTCCCATTCAGCCTTTCCAATATAAAAAGATGGACAGCACTGACGCATGGCTATATACACTACTCCTTTTGAGTTGCAATTAAATTTGCCTTTAGTACATAATTTGAAGCCATTAACTTCTATATTCATCCCCACCAGCATTACATGACAAAAGGAACAATTACCACAGTATGTCATGCCCCTGTTTATTTTTACAGGGTTATCTTGTTGTTTTTTCTGTAATAGTTCTTTAAAGCTCAAACCCTTCTTCCATACTATTTTCGGTGTTCTTCCAAGTTTAGACACTAATGTTGTATTATCATTCAATATATCCCAATTTTTGGTTATAATGCTTCTTATTCTATCATGATCCAAAGAAAACCTTAGAATACAGGCTAAATTGAAGCTAACTTTCATCTCTTGTGGTGTGTTTGTTTTTATTCCAACACTAGTGCATGTGTTTATTTGCTCTGAAACAAAACTATTTTGCTGCTTCAATATCGGTGTGTATATCCCGTTGACTCTTTTTAATGTTACTTCTCCTATCAGTTCTTCTATTAATGTGCTAGGGTATGCCCTGTTCAGGAACATTTGTTTTAAATTTGAACATTCTTTAAGAAATTCTTCTTCTACAGTGATCATACGCGCAGCCCGTACCAACTGACCCTTGACCACTGACTTTTTTTGGAACTTTGGATGTGCACTAGAATAGTGCAAAAACTTATTTGAATAAGTGGGTTTCCTAAAGATTCTGGCTTCATATTCTTTTAACATATTATTCTTAATCAATGTCACATCCAAATATGAAATTAGTGTTGAATTAAATGTATACGTGAATTGCAGAAAGTCTGTGGATCCATTCAGGATGTCGACCAAATTCTTGGCTACATACTCATCACCTTCGATGATCATAAATATATCGTCAATAAATCTGAGGTAAAATTTTGTGGCATTCTTAATGATGTCGTTATTAAATACATATGTGTTTTCCCAGAATAACATTACTAAATTGGCAAAACTGGATCCACATGGAGAGCCCATGGCTACTCCTTTTTTTTTGAACGTAGAACTGGTTGTCAAATAATATGAAATTATATGACAAAATAATATCCAAAAGTTCCTGTATTAAGAATATTTCATCTTGTGGTGCACCTTTCTGTTTCATTCTTGTTATTACCCATTCGATCCCCTGCTGATGTGGAAAGCTTGTATATAATTCTTTTACGTCTATTGTGACGAAATTATTTTCTTGTCGGAAACAAGTTTGTTAATTTTTTCTAAGAACACCCAAGAATCCTTAACTATCCATGGTTCCTTTACCACATATCTTTTCATTATAAAATCTGCCAGTTTTGCACAAACATATGTGGCTGACCTTCTTCCATCCACTATGGGTCTAAAGGGGGGTCTAGCACATTTTTGTGAATTTTTGGAACGCCGAACATATATGGTGCTCTTGGTGCCTCCATTATTAAGTAGTTATACATATGTACATCTATTCTTGCTTCCACAAATAATTCATTTATGAAGCTTTTAATGAATTGATTCGATCTATTATACTCGGTGTGTGCATAACTACTAGCCCCCCTCCCTTATCCGGATTCATGACCCTCACATTTGCTGCCAATATCACCTCCAAGCTTTCTTTTTCATCCTTACTCAAATTATATTTATATTCAAATTTTGTTTCATTCAATTTCCTGAAATCTAATTTGCATATTTTCTCAAATATGTGCTAAGTGTTGTGCAATGGTGGATTAAAGCAACTGGAAACCCTTAATTCAACACTGTTAGTACCTTCACCACCCAACAACTGTTTCAAATTTAACTTCCTTACAAACAATTTGAAGTCATAAATAGTTTGTGCCAAGTCCATTTTACATGCAGGTACAAATGTGAGACCTTTTGATAAAATATCCACAAGTTGTTCCGAAACCTGGAAGGATGAAAAATTAAAAACAAAAAAGTCCCCCTGCTTATTTTTGATCACATTGCACATACTATACTGTTGGTTAATCAATGTTATCTTCTGTTGTAATTTCTTCTCTTGTTCCATTATTCCTTCTGATTCTGTCTCGGAAAAACCTGTTTATTATTAACTACCGCCGGTTGTTGGTGCCCTCTTGCTTCATTGTTATTGTTGTTATTGCATGTTTTTATTCTTTCACTCCTTCTAACATTATCAGCCTCAACCTCCTCATTATCAGACTCAATCCAAATTTCGTTTTTGTTGTGTTGTTTCATTTCCATGTTCATGAGCCTCAAGCATATTAATTCTATTTTCATTGTTACCATTTTGCCCAGCAATGACATATTGTTTAGACCATAATTGTGATCTCAGTGGTGGGGGGAAAGCTGTTCCACAATCATATTGCTTCTGATCTCTTTGAAGCTTTTTTAGTTTATTTTGTCTTATTTTATTCAAGTGTTGTTCAATACTATGAAAACAACGGAGATATTCGTATTTATATCTCCCAAAGTCTTCATGTTGTTTTATTTGCCCATCTAAGGACTCAATGGTTTGTTCCAGTTCTTTGTTTATTAAACTATAATGTTTTATCATGGTTTGTAACAATTGTAGCCCTTGTTGGTTAAATAGCTAAATCAACTCTTGATGAAAAAGGGAACCTGATATTAGGCCAGTGGGGTAACGCCAGGATCTGAGACCTTTCAGTACTATTTCCAGTTTCAAACATTCTTCAAAATATTCTATTTCTACACATAGCTTTTTGTATTTTAACATATGTTGATCAAATGTATTCAAAAGCTCTGGTAATATTTCACTATTACTGTTTCTATTTGATGTTACATTCATCAAATTATTGGCCCCCCTCAAACCTATTGATGAATTTAACCAGGCCTTCAAGTTCGGTATCTGTGTGACTTCATTTCCATGGCTGTTTCTTAATTGCTGTTGTGCATGAACAATATTTTGAATTGTTGGATTATTATTGTCATTCGTGTTCATCACATTACTATTTGATAAATTAGATAAAACGTCTCTTTGTTTAGACTGGCTATACTGCTCTTGCAGGCGTTCATCCCACAAAATTGCACAGTACCTTTTTGAGCTAGTTGAGTAGTAGTTGCTGCTCTCACCTGCCCTCCTTGTATTAGCGATAGGGGATTCGGTTCCATTTCTGTTTGTTGCGCCAACTTTACCATTCGGTCCTGTTGCTGTTGCACGGTTACGACCGTGTCCAGTTTGTCATTCATCTGCTCCACTTTTTGCAATAAAAGCTGGATAAGCATTGTAAACTTATGCATTGAATGCATTTCCTCATCAGGGTCTTTCAATGCATTCGGTGTACTCTCAAAAGAGTTGTTTGCCATAGCGTGCCCAAACAAACTACTGATGCACTCCACTAGTAAAACGAACTGGTACAGAAAAAAACACGCCGAGCTGGTCACTCCTTGAGAATACAAAATTTAATAAAACTAAACGCTAAAATGACGTTTTTCGTCCGACCTCAATAGCTGGACTTCTTCAGAAAAAAAACATACAACTGTTAAAATTCAAATGTCTTATTTATAACCTTCCCGCCAACCTTTTAAGACCCTAAATTGTCTTTTAAAGGTGTATGTAGTCAGACATTGTTACTTCAAATGTGTCGCTGACTTCAATATTAACCTAAAGTGAAAATCACACTTACAATCGCATTCATCAATGTTGAACACTTTTTACAGCAACACCTTTTGTAAGCCATATGAAATTGTATGAATTTACATAAAATCATACTATTAAAATCCATAATAAAAATAATGATAATGAAAATATCGATGATTCAAAAACATACCAACTATCCACCACTGAAATATGTCATATTGTCCATTGAGCGCTGTCTAATAAAACGTATGTAGTCCAAACTCAAACACCGATGGATATCATAGCAAGCACCCAATGGACAAATATGTTTATACTGATCATACATATCCACTTGTACAAAACTACAGTATACTATGATAAGCATAAGGAGCTGGATAGTGACGCACCCACAGTTCAGTCTCGTTCAGTGAAATATGATCGTTAACACATATTCATCAGCACAAAAGTGCCCACCATGAACTATGACATATATATATTCTACTACTACTACTCAAACGATCAAAACAAGCAGAACATCCAAGACAATACCCAAAACACAACTTGTACATGTCCATATGCAAATGCATATATACCCTCCATCGCTTACACCAAAAATACTTTCTATATATGCCCTATTTCCTTTGCATAAATCATATCAATGCATAATTCATGTTTAAACCTAATTTCCTATACATAGGTTTTAAATGACACTTATCCAATGTATCCCAATTATGTCCCTGTATACATATCACTAAATTTTATTTTTTATTTTTTATATATCTCACTAAATTTGATTATTTCTACACTGTGAACAGAATTAGTATCAAAACAACCCTTTTACTTATGTGTGTATTAAAACTTAAAAGCCTAGATAGATAGTTTAACAAAGTGATGTTTATAAGGTTTTAAGTAATATTCAAAATAATTCTGAGTTACTTTCAAAAGGTTTGTTTTGATACTAATTCAGTAATACATGGTTGATACTGTAAAGAATCTATAAGGCAAAAACAATACACATAAAACTGGAGTTCAAATAAGGAACAATTGGTTTCCAAAGCAGCATCCCTTAGCTCTCTCCAGGAGGGTGTTAACAGGCTGGAACGTTGAAGAATGAAAATGGACAATACAGATGCATCATTATGGTGAGTACATAACGTTTGTATCTAATGTTGTCATTTTCCTTCATTCGTCATCTGATGAAACCGAGCCTCCAGCAAGATGAACTTTGGGTGATCCTCATGGAAGGATATTTCGAAGTACTGCAGAGTCAAAAACAGCTCTGTTCCTAGAAATCAAATCTAACTTTAATGAGCAATAAAGGTATGGGCATTTGGTCCAAGTGGCAGTGGCACAAATGTCATTTATTGATGTTCTTGACCAAAAAGCTGAAGAAGTGGCCACAGACCTTGTGGAATATGTTCTAGGGGGCTTAGGAAAGACAACCCTTTCTGGCTATAGACAAATGATAGGTTATCACACAACCATCTGGCTAAAGTCACTTTGGAAACTGCTATGCCCAATCTGCTCGGTGAGAAGGATACACACAATTGGTCAGTTTTCCTGAAATATTTAGTCCGATGAAAATAAAATCAAAGCTGCCTGTGCACATACAAAAGATGGAGTATGTATTCACCTTTACTGAAACATTTTTGGAAGACAATCGGGAGGTTAATGATTTGATTAATGTTCGATTAATTTGGTTTCTTGGTTGTCACCCACTGCCTTGAAAGTGTTAATCTACTTTTTTTCCAGCCTTTTGTTATCTGAGTTGATATATTCCTTCAGTGTTTATTTTAATCAACTCCTAAGTACATTTGATTTATCTTTTCCTCTAAATTACTGGAAGACATCTCTTTTACCAAAGATGAAACTTGAGCTGCTTTTTGCTGACCCAGCCAGTGTTTTTTCTTAACCTTTTCGAGTTGGTTTTCTTTTAGGTACACTAAATTTCTTATCTGCTGGCATCCAGGCAGTGTACTTATTAGTCAGTAACTGAATTTCACCCAAGATGACAATATCACTGGCTCTTATTTCTCACTTTCTGTTTTCACATTGAGAGAGCTGAAATTAAGCTGCTGAACAATGTCCAGCTACCTTGGAAGTCCCAGTCACCAAGTATTCTTCTGAAAATCAGCTATAAACCTACTGAATAAGAATAGCAGAGATGGGTCATGTACCCAGAATTCAGGCAGCTGAAGGGCTGATCACCTTGCTGCTGTCAGGGGTAGGAGGATGAGGGAAGATGGTGGAAGATGTTCCACTCATTGAAAAAGTCAACAAAATACTAGACATTTCATTTATGTATACTCAAGAGAGTGGAGGTGACTTCTGATACTCTAGCAGAGAAAGGCTGGTGTTCCCTGCTGATACCTAGTGAATGGTGTCCCCCTGTGGCACAGTAACTAAAACCTGTAAGGGCTTGCTCAATAGTGATAAAACCATTTCACTGTCTACCTCCAAGTGAGCTACCACTGCTGTCAGAACCAGGACATGTGCTGGAAGAAGATGCACCTGGACCTCACCTAGACCATAACCTTGAGGCCCTAAGGGAAATCAGTTGTGTATCTAAGATCACACACAGTTTTTCCAGGTACTTCTTGAGTAATGCACTTATGATGCTTACAGAGTTTTAAGTTGTACTTTTTGTGACTTCTTCAGCTTTCTAATGTTTGGAACTGGTTGAAGGTTGGTATGTTGGGGGAGGGGAGTTGGGTATCCCTTGTCTCAGTGCCATTAGCTTTTGGTATTCTACAAAAGCCTTCAAGTTCCTTGTTACCATTAATATGGTCCTTTAATAAACTTAATGCAATGATCACAGCTGGCTAAACCAGGTTCTTCATCAAGACAATATAAACACTGTAAACAATGCTCTTTTCAGAAATTCTACCTCCTGCAGACACGAGTGGCTTTTTTGAGGGAAATATAAAAAAAAAGATAACCAAATTCTTAGAAGTACACAGCTAAGCAACAGTAAAATAGTTTTTGCCTATGAGTAACCAAAACTCATGGATAACACGAAGAACTAAGCACAACAATGGCAACAAAAGAAATGAAGATGGAGCAGATTACATTCCCCTTTACAGCCTTGTTTGCCAGCTTACATCCTTGTAGTGAGCAGTAATCATGTCTGTGGTCTGGGGATGGCTGACCACTTTTCATGTCCAGCTGGGAAACTGACGTTTCCTTGATGTAAGTTCCACTACTCATGAAAGAGCTGTAGAAATGATCCCAATGGTAGACATCATGGGAAACTTCTAAGAAGTTTCATTTCATATTATCTCTGGCACAGGATGTGGAGATATGTTGAATGCCAATTGCCTGTCAAGAAAATTCTTGCTAGCAAACAAGACAGAGAATAAGAGTTTTGTCATTGAGGTTTACATGGATTTTAGGAAGGTTTCTGCCACAGTCACATAATGGGCACCAGTGGAACATATCTGGATCCTGATCTGTAATGTGGATTAAAAATTAGCTGACAAATGCCAAATGGAGTGCTGTAATTCAGAAGAAACACTCAAGCAAGAAGTGATCAAACTGGTGCAACAAAGCTCAGTAGTGGGGCAAGGCCAAATTACCATATTTGTTTCCAAAATAATTAAGAACCTGGGAAACAGGATCATGGTGCTTACTAGCAACACCAAAACTGGTGTAATCAGAAATGGGAGCAAGAGAATCATTCAACATGATCTAATAAAGTTAGAATGGTGGGCAGATAGAAGACAATTAAGAATTACTGTAAACAAATGTGCATTTGCACTCTTTTTCAGCATCATCCAAGAATGAACAAGACTAAAAGGAATACATTTAAAAAAAGGAGAAACAAAAAGATATGTCAGTGATTATCAACCTTAAACGTCTACCATGCAATGCAGTGTGAGGGGGCTGAGGTGAACATCAAGATTATGTTGGACTGCATGATAAGAACAGTTGAGCAGATATAAATCGTCTACTATATGTGGGGTAATAGTACGGCAATATCCCATACTGTGTGAACAGTTTCAAAAGCCTTAAATAGAACAAGACACCAAGTAGGCAAACTGAGATAGCTAAGGTAATATGAGGGTTTTGAAGCATGAAGAAAACTTAAAAAGATAGACCATATACATGGAAGAAAAGAAAAGAAAGCACAGGACAAGATGAAGATGCAGTGCCATCAGAAGAAGAATTAGGGAGTAGAGTTAATATGGTAGGCATGTGATAAATGAAGACTGAAGTCTTGTGGTGGTGGTGGTGCCCTGGACAAATATGCCACAGAAAATGTCAATCAAAGTGGAATACAGGGACAGCAGGAATAGTTGTACAGAAGGCTAGGTGCAATTGTTAAAACAAATTCACTATGTCATTATTTTTATATCAATGTATTCATACTGTTGCATACATTTTCATTATAACTAGCTTACATCACTTGAAGTGTGAACTGAAGGTCTTCAGTGGTAAAGTCCATAGTTTCATCCAGGAGACACCAAACAAACTTAAGGAAGACAGTTTAATTCTTTCTCAGTGGTATCAACTACAACAAACCTCATGGGATTAGCACAAATCTTTCAACTATGCCTTCTCCTGAAGAGCAATTCAAAGTAAATGTGTTAGGTGTGCTATTAGCAAATCCTTAATCTTTTATTTGCCTCAAGATTGATGTATGTGTGATACTAGAAGTTTATAGTACAATGAGAGGGGCTCTCCCCTTAACGCCTAAATTCTTATGTATTACACTTTGCTTCCAGAAGAACCACATATTTAATACTAGGAATGCAGACAAAACAAAAATTGTGCTGATAGCAGCACCCACTGTTTATGTTTTAATGCTTTTAAGATGGAGAGTAAACCAGACAGCCAATAAGGAAGCTTTCATAGCAGCCCTTTCAATCATGCTCAGTAAGTTAACTGAGATATCGTAGATACATTTTGCCTTCTGAATCATTGTGAGCATCCAGTGGTGAAGGATGTATGAATTTTTGAATGCTAGCCACTGAGGCAATGCAGACCTGTCATGCAAAAACTGGATAGCAACATAGTGAAATTTAGCTTTCTTATTCCATCAACTACTACTGAAAAATTTGATCAGGGGGGAAAAAGAAAAATGGAGTAATTTTTAATGGTAGAATTTTAACTGAGATCTTACTCTCAGTCTTCACTTCCAATGAAAAAATATATGCCCCTGGAATCTAAAAATAAACATATTATGCAGCAGAAAAGAATAGCAATTACCCAAACTTATAAATACGTTTGTCAGTTTATCAAGTTCACTTAGAAAGCCCCAAAAAGTATATAAAGAATGAAAAATTGTTGCAAAACAATGTGCTTCATAAAATCAAACAGTGCAGTTTCTGAATACCAAGAGACTAGCACAGTCTGCAAGAAAGGTTTTTACACATCAAATCAAGGAAATAGTACTGGCTAAACATATTTCATATATCAAACCTCAGAATTTTCTTTATTATGCTGGTCACATGATTTGTTCGATCTTGGACCTTCAGAATGAGTCGATCCTGTTGAATTTTCTCTGGCTGCTGCCTGTAATACTGGTGGTGAAGTATCCGTTGTGTGTTCTGCTGGATGACTGAGGAGGATCTCGCTCTCCTGATGCGTTACTAGCACTGAGGACTGGTTTATTCCTTTCTGATCAGACTGAGATGGCTGCAAAACATGCTGTATGTCTGAACGGCCAGAAAATGATGCTCCTACTGCTTGAATCAAGTTTGTGAAGTTGATCTGCTGGAACTGAAAATTCAAACAAACTATAAAACCAGAAAAAAATCCATTTACTTACGTTACAAGTACACTTTTAAGAGCACTGGCACAGAAAAAACTTGACAAGATGTTTTTCAAGTTAAAACAGTAACTTGTATGTTGTTGTATAGAAACATATGAATTGGAACTGAAACTAGAAAACAAAAATCCATTTCTGGAAATCCAAGGAAAAGGACAGACTGTGCTGTTCTTCCTGTGGCAAATAATACAACACACAGACACAGCACCACAAGAAAAAGACAGTCTGCACTGTTCTTCTTATGACAAATATAAAATACAGATAGCACCACAAGTAACTGAACAAGTGAGATGCTCCTTAGTTGGCATATGATTAGGTTCATCCTCTCTTCAATTCAAACTTTATATTGTCTTCAAAGAAGCTCCTGTAGTGGAAGGAATGCACATTCTATGACACAACAAAGAGCAGTGTAAGAGCATCAGTTCATTACTGCTGCTCCCACATTTTGGATCTTGATCCTAATTTACCACATGAAAAATGTCAATATTTGACACTTGAAGCAAGAAAGTATTCTGTAATTACCAAATAAGCTAAGATTTGCACTAATATTTTCTCCACCTCAGTGGTACAGCAGTAGCGTTGTTGCCTCATAGCAAGAGGTTCTCCTGTTCGACTCTCAGCTGGAGTGCCTTCTGTGTGTAGTCTGCATGTCCTCCCCGCGGTCGAGTGGCCTCCGAAAGACATGCGTGAATGGGCGTGCCTTCGCTGAAGGTTGGGCGTCGGGCTGGCAACTCGGCACCATAAAAATCTACTGCCAATCATTAGCGGACCGGAATTCCGCTGTGGCGACCCCTAACCGGGAAAAGCTGAAAAGACAAACAATTTTCTCCCCCTCTTCGAAAGAAGGAAGATACAGCACACTGCCATTATGCGCTGTTAATTCAACCCAGCCATCTGCAGATACTGCAAGGAAAAACTCTTGGCCTACTCTACTACCAGAAAAATGGTAGCAACTGAAATCACTCAACAAGGTCATCAGATGGAGGGTCACAAGCATAACTCCAGGTTTCAGTCAGAACACCATGAATAGGGCAAGAGAATAGAGGGTATGCCTTGGTCACATCCTCCTGGAGTTAACATTTCTGAAATGGTCCACCAGTCCCCATATGTACACGTCTCACTCTTGAATAGCCAGAGCTTACAATCCTCTTCCACTCTGGCAAATGACCAGGGCCCAAGAAGAGGGTGCACCCCTCCCATTCTCACTGTTGAAGAGCTGCAGGAACTTACCTCAGACTCAAATGGCTACAGCATATCCACAACTGGCAAAAAGCAGGGGAGTAGCCCCTAAAGCCACCAGTCTGTAATTTTGTGGCTATACTTAAGAACAATTTTGCCAGGTTTTCCCACAACCCAGGCTGATGAAGGTACATCAGGTCTTCTCATACCAGGTCCTGTGGTTCTGGCCACACACTTTGGACAAATGTTTGAAGTCTGAAGGGACTTGTGCATACAGGTGTGGCAATGCACCCTTAAGGAACACAGCATGAAGCCCAGAGAAGGATTTTCAAATCCTTGAGACATTTTCAAAAACAGAACCTCCAAGTGTCAGATAAATGTTACCTGACATTTGTTAAGTGTCAGTCTCAAGCTTCACCCGATTCATGACTCTGTACAAGTTGACCCTGCTTGAGCAGTAAAAATGGGGAAACTGCCTAACCCTAAACTTCCTACAAGGTATATAAAGACCAGGAGGCTATGAAGACATTATCTCTGAGATACCCACGGATAATGAATCCCAATCAGATGATTCTTCCTTCTGAGAATCTTTGAAAATCGTGAAGCATTCTATGGACTGAACTTTAGCTCTACTCCCTCCCACCCAGAAACATTTCAATTAGTATATGGTGAAACAGCAGCTTGGACAACAGTAAAGTATATGTCAAACAAGTGTGGATTAACAGGGAACCCTGTAGGATGCTATGATTGACAAACTTTTTAAAGAATACTGATGCAGACTACGAGGTGACATTCTTTAGACATAACTGCACAAATTCAAGAGGATGCCAGTTTAATCCCTCCAATTCCATTATCAATGAACACCTTCCTGCAAATGAAGTAGCAGTACTGAAGACTTGAAGCACATATATAAGACTTGTTGATTAATGCAAATATATTGCTTATTTGCCTTAATTACACAGAATTCCAACAGGCAAAGCTGGCAAAGGAGACACCGACACCCATCCATAACAGGATGGATGAAGGGCCGTTACTCCTGATGCATCATGGAGGTATTTTCATAGATCAAACAATACAGTAAGAATCTTTCCATTATATCTATCATCAGGGACCCTCCTAAGGGGTCCTTAGTTGGGGAAAATCCCGAGTAGTTAACACTAAAGTGCAAAGAGCAGTTGACACCTCAGTTCTATGCCCAGAGTTACATTAAAAGCAATAGAGACTGGCGAAGGTGTCCATCTAAGTCCAGATAGCCACAGGTCAATGTCTGTAACAAAGACAATTCTGAAGAAAAACCTGGAAGCAGTAACTCCTCTAGTGTAGCAACCTGCTTCAATCATACCATTTGCCAGAAACTTGACATCTGCCTGATGGCATAAAATTATGCAACTTACAATCCACCAAGAAAGCATCTGCAAGACCTCTCCCCTCCTTGACGTAAAGGAGATGACCAACCAATACATTCTCCTAGACAGACACAACCTGAAAGTCCATCCCTCCAAAATAGAGAGACTATTAACAACTGGTATATCTATGTACCCATTTCAGATAACATCTCAGCTGCTAGTACATATCCAGGATATGAAAGGCAATATCTCTCTCTTTTTCTCCTCCTTCTGACCCCCATAAACAAAGTGAGGGCAGACTAGTTAAGGACAATTCCAAAACCACTTGCAGAAAGTAAAGCGTTGGGAGTTGGAGCAATGGTTAAGGGGTTTACCTCACAAACACAAGGTACAGGGTTTGATTCTCACTATGGCAACCATGGTTAGGATTAAAAAAAAAGGCACCTGGATGTCATTAGCCTAGCAATCACTTATGAACCTTATCACTTATTATGTGAGTTTGTTCTCAGACACACCCTATCTTTATGAAAAAAACAGATATGGTTCACTATAATCAATATGTAACAACCTGAAGTTCCAAGATCCTATATGCAAAGGTGATAGCAACCAGGAAAAGCATTTTTCAAAACATGAACTTCAACATTGCTGACCAGAAGGCTCATATGGTAACAGGACAAGCCTGCGAGTCTTGAAGTACAAGTTCAAAGGAGGACAAAGATACAATATCATTTAAGGGACTGTATGACAAGCTGGCACTGCACCATAATTCTACCTTCACAAAGTTATGATGCAAGAGACATTTGACACATACATACACACACTCAGCAACTCTGGAATAACTGGGGGCAAAATCTGAGAAATATCTGAGACAAGTTGCTATCACCTGCAGCTTAGTGGAGTTGCACATGCTACTGCTCATCTTAAAGTGAGAACTGTTTCCACTTGAAGGTATAGGTCTGCTGAATGGAAAGACTCTTAAAAGCTTCAACCATCTCTAATACCCAAAGCTAGAAAATCTGGTGGGATCAAAGCTTCTTCATAAGCAACCAGGACCTGAATGGCTTGCTTTTACTCCACTCACTGGGCTACATCAAGAAACAAACTCTTGGGACTTCCAGGATGGTATGCTCTCCCACATGATTAACATTAAAATAATAACAGAAAAGCCAGTGTGTGAATAGAAAGTATTAATTACCAATATTTTAAGGCCACCATTTGTGCTGGATGACTAAATTGAGAAGAAAAAGTAAGATTTTTTTTTTTTTTTTTTAACCAAGAAGAACAAAAGCAGTCCTCTGGGGTAGTGCAGCACACACCTGGAGACTCCAGGGAAGCTAATAAGACTATAGGGGAAAAAAATCAACTATTATCCGTATAAGAGGAAACTGACAGAATGTATGAAGAAGTAATGAAACTAAATAGCACTTTGACTACATCAGATCAAGTGATGAGAGGTTAGAAGAAACAGAGGACTGAGACGCACTCCATTCAGATGAAACATCTGCAACATAGAAATCTGGCAGTTAAAACAGAGAATAGTGGAGATGGAAATGGAAAATAAATTAATGGGAATGCTGTTGGATTTAGAAGATAATTTGAAGGGAAAATCTTACTTTACTAATAATCCTGTAGAGTGCAATGAAAAGACCTCGCAGCTTTATGAAAAATCAATATTCCAGAAGAAGAAATCCTGATATGTGCCAGGGGAAGGTACAAGGAGAAAATCTAGACCTATATTGGTAAAGCTGCAGAGTTATTCTTTAAAAGAAAAAAAATTATCCTGTCTCAGGAGGAAAATGTTACAAATTTATATTGTATTTAGAACTCAACTATCTTCCTTTTTTTGCATTAACAATGTTCATATGTCTGTTATGTACTTGGAGCTTTTCTCCCCGGGCCTCCGCTGAAAATGGACATGTATCCAGTCGGACTCTCCCGGTTAACAAATGTAAAATAAATAATAAATAAATAAATAGTACCACCACAGCTTTTCTGGACAATGTTTGCTCTACATTTACCAGGCAAAGAAGGAACATGATTATCCTTGTGATAAGAACGTTGAGACAGAAGGCTTTAAGATTCAAGCTTTTCTACCTAGCAAGCACATTTTTTTCCCTAGAAGTGCCCACAAAATTTCTTGAAGCAGCTCAAGCACTTCAAGACGTGAGGAACTACAGTCAAAATGAAGACCCAGAAGATGTTTTCCAGCCAAGGAACAAGTTGAAGAGAGGCTTTTAGCTTAGCAAAAGAGACCACATAGGTAGATTTAAGTGGATGTTAGGGGTGCTACAGATCCCCTACCAGTGGTTATGTTAAGAAGTAATCATCATAAAATAGTTCTGAATCAACGTTTTTCATGTTACAGTTTCATCTGTAAATTGCACTTGCAGGCAATCTATTTTGGGATTGTTGATATTTACAGTCCATCTGGAGGTGTGAAATATTGCCATTAGGGGAATTAGCAGATAGATAACCAATTGAAGATTTTGTACTTTGCACCTCAGATGAAGAAATTCTGAAAAATAGTCTGAACCTCCCATTTATTACAGTAAAACATGACAAAAAATCTGGAGGTGCTGGAATTTGCTGAAGACTTGGGGGGAGAAGGCAAAAGGAGCACAAACTGATCTAAAAGGACAGATTTTTAGCTGCCTAATGTCATAACATAAGCATATCTGTGACAAGATGAATATACAGTAAATATGAGTTACGTTTTGAATGACTGCATAGAAATTTCATAGAAAATTATAAATGAAGTTATTGTGGTACCTGCATGGTATGTAACTCAGTAGCCATATATGCAAAAGTTTAAGGGAAAAAAAAAAAAAAAAAAGCACATTGGCACTATAACACAAACATGCTGTCGCCACACAGACAGGAACCACCACAGGAGAATGGTGGGAAGCTACTAAACACTTCAGTCAGACGTAAAAAAGAAAATCAATCCCGATCTATCAGATCTGTCTTTTGACAGGGAAACAGACAGTACATATGATTTGTGTAGCTTTGCAAGCATTTATCATTTCAGTTTTTTGGGAGCTACTTTTTTGTCAACTTTGATCATTAAACCTTGGGCAAAACTTACTTCCTTGAATAGAAAAACAAGACTGAATTTCTTTACTGAGTTATGATTTTTGTTAAAAAAAAAAAAAAAAAAAAAAAAAAAAAAGGCTGGGGGGAAAGCTTTAAAATGTACCTTACAGGATCTATAACAACATGACTTCTGAGGCCCAAAAACCCCCCAGAGTATTAGATTAATTCTATTACTTCCTCAACAGTTATTACACTGCAACCTTTGCCATTTAGGGAGTGGTGAAAGGATGCAGGAAGAATATGAAGAGTAAGAATAATTTACTTCTTTAAAAACAATTTTTGCTCAGGTCATCTTTAGCTCAAAATATTAAAAAAAAAAGACATCTGGAACCCAATGTCTTCTGGGTAGCTCAGACCTCCGGTTTAATTTGATTATTTCCTCCTCATTTATTATGATGCAATATTGGCCATTTAGGATACATTGAAAGACTGCAGAAAAATATACAACAAAGTTTGAGAAAAACAAGAAATAAAAGTAATCTGAATGTTGTGACCAAGCCAGGATGGGTGGAAGTAGGGGGCACAGTGGGGGTATGCAGTGGGCCCATGGGGTCCTTTCCCCAGGGCTTCATTTCACCAAAGGCCAGAGTCAAAATATTCAGTACTGTCAGGGACTGACACATTTATGTGTATCATTTATCACTCAGTTTAACAAGGTTTGTTACCCTCCATAAAACATTTTATAGCACTGTAACAGTTGGATAAAAAAACTGCAGGATGCTTGCTTTTGTCAGATTTCTGGTATACAACAATCTTTCCGATTGCATCATATACAAATAGTGCTAAACATGCCCTTGTTGACACACTCATCAAACTGTTTAAACTTCAGTTTAGCTACTGGCTTCATCACTGATAAGTGGCTCACTGCAGTGCTGATGCCCCTCCATAAGGATGACCGTACAAGTAACCTGAGTAATTAAAGTCCTATCAGCCTTACAAAGCCCATCTGCAAAATCATGGGATGCATTATAACTAACCTCATCAATAAAATGTTATAGCAAGACTCTTGTTAGACTTGACCCCCAACAGTCTGGCTTTCTGAAGGGTAGATCTTGTTTATGTACCTGATAAACTTCTTCAAAAAAGTTACAAATGCTATAGATGGTAGCCATGTAGTACACATGGTGTATCTTGACCTGGCAAAGCCCTTTGACACCATTCTCTATGCTGACATCATACTAAAGCTAAATGCTTTAAAAATCTACACATATGTGGTTAGCAAACTAGCTGAAAAACAGAGCCCACACAGTGTGAGCTGCAGATGCCTTATCTGTAAACATGAAAGTGACCTGTGGTGTCGCTCAGGGCTCAGTGCTGGGACTTCAACTTTTTGGTATTTACATCTTAGATCTCAAAACAGAGAGCCAAGACCTCTGGTTAACAAAGTTTGCAGATAACTACAGACTGCAAGTTGTTGTTATGTCACCCTATGACAGCCAAACTCTTCTGAATGAACACTCCTTAGTAAAACCTAGTATTAAAAATGGCCTCAAATATTAAAAAGGTATAGTATCCTTAATTTTGGTAGAACCCCTCCCCTCCATTCTTTGTACTGTGTAATTGACATATTACTACAAAATTAAAATTGTGTCAGGGACCTAGGTACTTGGACTGATAGCCCCCTATATTTTATAGGTTCATTTGCAAGTACTAGGCTAGCTGCCCTTATGGGCCATTTTAAGCCAGTTTCACTTTTTGTGCTCAAATTAATCTAACCCATTTGGTTATAGATTGGCCGTACCCATCCCATGGTGGATAATTATATATTCTCATTAGGAGTACCATACCATAGATAATCTGAGGGGACTCATGAGTGGGATACAGTATTTAGGAGCTGCCTCTGTCCATTAGTAGCACAGGGGGAAGTCCAGGGGTATACTTTCTGTTTCTCATCCAAAGATCTAAGTTGCATTTGAATACGCTCAGGATGAACTCTGTTTTATGTGGATGGGGAGCCTGTTCCAGAATAGCATTATCCTCTGTGAGATATACATGTCCCTCCAAAAGTTTTGTTGATATTACAGAAGAGGTTTAGATCCCTAGACAGAGTATTTCTGATGTCATTTGACTTGCTGATGTGTAGTAAATCCATCATGATTGGGTCTGTGCATATCTTGTATGGCAGTCCAAGAAGAAAAATGTGGTGAAGAAGCCAGGCAGAAGTATAAAAACACACACTTTAATTGGTAAGCGCTTTCACATCAAGACAGGATGCCTGGCTTCATCACCACATTTTTCTACTTGGACTTCTATATTTTGTTGTGTTGGTGAGGTTAATCCACAGTGGCACCTTTTATACTTCTTTGGATATCTTGTATGCCAGACATAGGTCACCTCTTAGCAGTCTGTAGGACATAGAGTATAGTGACAGGGCTGTAAGTCAGTCCATGTATTACATGTTGTGTAGGCCTTGTATCCTTTTAGTAAGGTATCTTGGTGGGTGTTCCAGTTGTTATATGTTTCTGAACAGATACATGTCAAAGATGGCATTATATTCGACTGGTCTAATGAGGACTGAGTAAAGGGGGACAATGACATCCTTAGATCTAGACACAATCCCTTTGTTTAGAACTTGTGCAATATAGAAGAACTTTCTTACATCAATAGACACAAGTTGGTCAAAAATTAGGTCTCTGACCACATAAGTTCCCAAATCCTGAACAACTGGGTCAACACTTAGGTGTGTATTGTCATGGACCAGATCACTTCCTAAAGGATACAATAATGCATTTTTTGGCTTTTAGTTTCAGTCCATGATTTTGGCACCAGTTATTTATTTGGGGCAAACCTTCCTGCAGGATGACCATGTCATTTGGGGATTCAATGACTACTCCTAGCTTGCAGTCATCGGCAAACTTAGTCAGCCAGAGCCCTTTGGTATTAGCTTTTACTTCAGAAAAGCAGATGCAAACAAGGGAAGTCCCAGCACAGAGCCCTGGGGACTTCACTGGTGACTGGTAACTTTGTTGGGTAACTTCAGCTATTTTGATTTTCTGTGTTCTATCTGTGAGCTACTTGGCGATCCAGTGGGTGAAACGGGTATTTATTCCAAGTTTATTTAGCTTTTATATTATGCCTGTGTGGGCAATTTTGTCCAAAACTTTATTCAGGTTGAGGAATGCTGTGTGTACCATTTTGTCTTTATCCATTGATTTGGTGACCTTTTCAAAAAAATCTACCAGATTAAGTAAGCATGACCTGCCCTTGACAAATCCAAATCGAGACAGGTCCAGTGTTTGGAGGTTCCCTATGTCCTGAGTGATCAGTTCCATGATAAGTCCTTCCATTGCTTTGCATAAAAGGTTGGTCAGACTTATGGGTCTGTGGAATGTCCTCCCTTATTGCAGGGGAATAACTGTAGCTGTTCTCCACTCACTTGGTACAAAACATGTATGAAGACAGACTGAACAGTGATAGGAGTGTGGCTAAATCATGCTTCATGCTTTTAAGATGCATCCAGATATACTGTTAGGACCCATCAATGCAGTATTTTTAGCTTTTGATTGCACTTTTAGAACTTGGTCGTGTGTAAAAGCTGGAGGTGATCCAGTTTCAGGCATATCTTGAGGGAGAGAGGGGTAAACTTAGAGCTAAATTTATCAGCCATCTATTTATTTGAACATGTGACAACGGTTGTCAAAAAAATTGATCAGGACAATTATCAAGTAAAACGCCCCCTTTGGGGCGCATCTCCTTAATCATATCAAACAATTAGCAAGGCCCCAAAGGTTCCTATCCAGAAAGATCATAGGCCTAAGGTCCTTGAGCTATCAAGACAGGCTGGATTCTCTATACCTGTACTCAGTATCTTACAGACTTTTGAGGATAGATGTCAGGCTAATTTACTGCACCATTAGAGATCCAGTTGTATTAGACCTCTGGTTTCTATGCAGGTCAATATCTCCACCAATACTAGAATCAGGGACCTAAATCTTCACCAACAGAAATACAACACAATGGACAGGCATTCTTATAACGCAGCACCTCTCAAAAAACTTCATCTACATGTTAAACAGTACAATTCACTATCTTACTTTAAATATTAATTAGATAACGGGATGGTTATCCACAAATTTACTCTGGTTTTGACTGGGATAGCCCTCCTGGAAAATGGAGATGCTGCCTGAGGGTGGGTACTGGCAAGGTGTGAATGGTCATAAGATTCATTGATCTTGGAATATCTATAAATCTAAACTGTTTTTATAGCTTACTCCCATAACTTGTCAGAAAAATTCTAATAATTCTGAACAGCATCAAAGAGAATGAATGAATGAATAAATAAATACAGTAACATGATTACTGCCTTGGCAGTCTAGCTCCAGTGAAAAATGCTTCTGTGAAAAATTCTGACTAAGACAGACCATTAGATATTAGAGCCAAAGCCTATCATGTTACTCAGTGGGTGAAAGGCAACACACACACACGTCTTTCCCAACTTATAGAAATCAAACTTTACTTGTTGAACAAACCTCTCAAATGTACAAAGCATGTATGTGAATGTAATATCTTACTGCACTTGTGTAAATTGCTGTCTCTATTGCTCCTGATCTCAGGTTGTGGCTAAAATAGGTCAATGGGTCAGTCAACTTACCTGGTAAACAAACAGCAATCAATCTATAAGCTGTCCAAAATTTTGCAAAATATTCCTGATTTTGTCTCACAACATCCGGATAGTATACCAAAGCCTTAGGAATATATATAGATGTTGGAGGTCACATATATGCTCCCTGCTCAAGGCATAGGGCTAAAGATAATGTACTGACATATGTACCTCAGAAATGAAAAGGCCCAGAAAGAGCAAATATTCCTAGAAACTAGGAGGAACATGTACATCCAGAAGGAGAAAAAGGAAAAGAATTCCAGGCCAGGAAGACAGAAGGAATAGGGTAGAGCAGAAGGGAGAGGAGGAAGGGAGTGAATACTGCAACAGTGAAGAAAAGGACAGTTTCTGTTATGGTAAGATTTTACACAACTGTACTTTGTCCTTCCATATCACTATTGCAGTATTCTTCAGATAAGGGAGAGTGCAAAAGTTCAAGAGGAAACCAGGGAGGAGAAAGGCACAGAGAAGCCCTCTAGAAACCCATGCAGGATAGCTCTGCTAAAGCCAGCTCTTGTTTTGCAAATAACATCTAATGTGTAATGCTTACTGAAGAGATGGAATTGGTATCCAATCCTTTGAGAAAAAAAAAGCACCAGAGGAAGCAACAGTTCTAGTAGAATGAGCCTTAACAGAGGTAGAAAGACACGCACCATGAAATGAATAACAAAAAGAAATGGCCTTAGAGATCCAGGAGGGTATTGTTTGCTTAGAAACAGACAAACGCAGAGAGCTGGGATGAATGGAAAAAATAAGTTATGCCTTACCATAACGTTCCGTCTGTATTGTTGATCTTCATTCAGTCATTATGCATGGGTATCGGTTCCGAGCTCGGAACAGAGGCTGCCATTTTCCAAGCTCGCGTCAGCTTCAAACTCTGGAGCTAAACTCTTACCCACAATCCCCCTCTCCCTGTTACCTCAGATTGAGTTTGCAAGTGAAAGAAGGTAGAGGCTACCTCTGGTCAAATAACCTAAGAGAACTGGATGGTGAGATCCACTAGAAACCACAGGAGGGGGAAGGAGGGAGGGTCGTAATGACTGAACGAGGATCAACAATACAGATGGAACATTACGATAAGACATAACAACTTTATCTGATATTGTTAATCCTCGTTCATTCCTTACGCATGGGACAGAGTCCCCAGCTACCTCTATTCCTGGGAGGCTCTCATGGAAGGACATTCCTGAGCACCATAGAACCGAAAGATGCTCTTCCCCTGGAGGCCAAATCCAATTTGTAATGATTGATGAAGGTATGAGACATAGCCCAAGTTGCAGCTGCACAGATGTCATGTAAAGAAGCTCTGGCATGGAAGGCAGCAGAAGTTGCACCGACCTTGTTGAATGAGCTTTCATGGTAGTAGGCAACGAGATATTACGTTGTGTGTAAATAAAGGTCACACAATCTTTCAACCATCTAGCTAATGTGACCTTAGCAACAGCAGATCCTAATCTAGGTCCAGCAAAGGCCAAAAATAACTGGTCAGATTTACAAAAGGGTTTAGTCCTGTTTAAGTAAAAATGGATTTGCCTGTGTATATCTAGGGTATGTAGGCAATACTCTCCTCTGTTTGAATAACTGGGAAAGAAAACTGGCAATTCAATGGCTTGATTAATGGACATTTCAGAGATCACTTTAGGCAGAAATGACGGATTCGTTCTCAGAGACACTCTATCTCTATGAAAAATCAAGTATGGACTCTTGATACATAACGCTTGAAGTTCAGAAATACGTCTGGCAGAAGTAATAGCGACCAAAAACAAGGTTTTCCATGACAAATACTTGAGGTCACAAGAAGAGGCTGGTTCGAAAGGTGGCATTGTCAGAGCTTGTAGAACTAATGATAAATCCCATGGTTGAATAGGTTCTCTAAAAGGTGGCTTCAGATGATTCCCACCTTTTATGAAGGTCTTGCACAATTTATGGGACATAAGAGGGGAATCTTGGACACCCTCATGAAAATTAGAAATTGCAGCCAAATGAACTCTAATGGTAGAGGCCGACAGACCTGATTGAAACAGGTTGGCCAGATAGTCTAGTAATATCGACACTGGTGCTGAAAAGGGGTCTACTTATTTATCTTTCAGCCAACAGGTAAATCTTTTCCACTTGCTCAGATAAGTAATTCTAGTGGAAGACTTAAGAGAAGCGATGAGAATATCACGTACTGGTAAAGAAAGATCATTCTGCCTGGCAATCAAGGGAACTGGAGTAGCCAAGCCATTAGCTTCAGGCTGTTCAGGTTGGGATGAATCAGGTTCTGTGGATGTGACATCAACTCCAGGGTTGGATGGAGAATCCACAGTCAATCTAGTAGGTGAGGCCAAAGGAAGGGGAACCAAATCTGTCGGGGCCAATATGGTGCTATGAGGATCACCTTGTTGGGCTTTCTTCAGAAACTGGGGAATGAAGGGAAAGGGTGGAAATGCATAGAGAAGACCTGAGGGCCAATCGTGGAATAGAGCGTCCCTGGGTGACTGTCCCGGAGGGGAAATCAGGGCGAAGTAGTTGCTGCATTTGTAGTTGGTCGGGGATGCAAAGAGGTCACAGCAAGGATGGCCCCAGCGGTGGAAGATCTCCGCCACTATCAAGGGATTCAGGGACCACTCGTGAGGTTGAAGAATGCACCTGCTGAGTCTGTCTGCTATGACATTGGAACTCCCGGGAATGTGCGTTGCTAGAAGAAAACGGTTGGTAGCCATCGCCCATTGCCATATCCTCATGGCCTCTTGACAAAGGAGGTAAGATTTCTTTCCACCTTGCTTGTTGATGTACCAGATCACCGCCATGCTGTCTGACTGAATTGCAATTGTCCTAGATGGCAGCAGGGGATGGAATGCTTGCAACGCCAGAAGCACCGCCCTCAGCTCTAGAACATTTATATGCAGATGGGCCTCAAGTTGGGACCAAGTGCCTTGGACTGTCTGTCCCTGACATAGCCCCCCCACCCCATCAGGGAGGCATCCGTGGTCACTGTGGCCTTGGGTTGCTGGGGGGGGAGAAGGGACGAGACCATTGTGAGAGATTGTGTGTCGTCCACCAATTTAAATCCTGTTTGCACCTGTGAGTTACTTGAATCATGTAAAGGATACCATTGGGTGAACAGTAGCCATTGTAGAAGCCTCATGTGAAACCTGGCCAGGGGAACAATGGTGATGGAGGCTGCCATGGAACCCAATAGCTGTAGGACTGAGTGAGCTGTGGATTTTTCCTTTGAAAGGATTGGAATTAGTTGTTGCTTTATCCTTAAAATTCTGTGCTCTGGAATAGCAGCTCTGCAGTTTTTTTGTGTCCAAAATAACCCCTATGAATTCTGTCGATTGAGATGGGGTGAGATTGGATTTCTGCCAGTTTATGGTTATGCCTAGCCTTTGAGCAGTGAGGAGAGAGTATGCCAGGGTGTTTTCCAGTAGATGTCTGTTGGGGGCGGAAATGAGCCAGTCGTCTCGGTATGGAAACACCTGGAATCCTTGAAGTCGCAACTGAGCTGTGACAACTGCCATGCACTTTGTGTACACTCTGGGGGCTGTAGAGAGTCCGAAAGGCAGTACTCTGAACTGGCAGTGACTGGCTCCCGCACGGAAGCACAGAAATCTCCTTGATGGCCTGTCCACCTTTATGTGGTAGTACGCATCTTGAAGATCTACAGAGCACATCCAATCATCTTTTTCCGAAAGCGGGAAGATAGACCGTATTGTGACCATCTGGAATTTTTGTACTCTCACAAACTTGTTCAATACATTGAGATCCAAAATTGGTCTCCAGTCCCCGGTTTTCTTTGGCACCAAAAATAGTCTCGAGTAGAATCCGGATCTTATCTAGTCTGGAGGGACTATTTGGATGACTCTTTTTCTTAGCAGCTTTACTATCTCTAGTGCTGCTTCTTCCCTTTGACTGGGTTTAACGTCAGGAAGATTTTTTGAAGGGACGGGACAAAGACCGAAGGGCATATGATAACCTCTGGTTATGATCCCTTGTACCCAAGAATCAGTGGTGATGGTTAGCCAGGCAGAAGGGTGCAAGGAGAAATGTCCCCCAACCACCTCCAGAGGAAAGGAGTTTGGCTGCTCTTCAGGAGCGCTGGTAGGATTGACCAGGGAAAGAATCCCTGGAACCCTGGTTAAGTGGTCCCCCTCTGCCCTGAAAGGAGCGTCTTCCCTGTGAGTTTCCCTCTCTGCCTCTGGGGAGAAATCGGCCTGTGTGTCACGGAAAGGACCCTGAGATTTCTTGAACCATATCTTCCCACTCTTTTGGTTTCAGGAGAAAGCACGTTGAGGGGAAGAATAATGGAGACCTACGGCAGAAAGGGTCTTACCGTCCTGCTCACATCTGGCCAGTGTGATTTTAACTTTGGGCCCAGACAATGAGGAGAGCTCAATGGGGGCATTAAGAAAAGAAGACTTAAAAGGTTCCACAAAGTTGCACAAGCGCATCCAGGCATGTCGTCTCAAGACCGCAGCTGAACCCACCACTCTAGCTGCTCCTTCTGATGCATGAGATATCAGTCGCATAGAGGAGTTAGATATAGACTCAATGGTGGCCAGCTGAGAGGCCACTTTGTCATGGACCTCATCAGACACTGCACCAGCCAAGGTTTCAGAGAGCTCAGAAACCAGATCCCTTTGAAGCATGATAAAATGTGCCATATAATCCAGGGACCTGATAGCAAAGGTCACTGAAGCAAAGGTGCGCTTCCCTATCCTGTCCAGGGCCCGGGACTCTTAGGCGGATGGACAGTCTCGCTTTCTTCTTCTGCCAGATCCTTTTTTGTTGCAGCCACCACCACCAAAGCATCCACAGGAAGACCTTTGGACCAATGGGGATCCGAAGCAGGAGGGGACAAGATCTTATCTGGCCTCCGGGAAATAGCTTTGACGGTATCAGGGTCCTTCCACGCACGCTGCACGATGAACCTGGCAAGTTCATCGGCAGGTGGAGTAACCCAGGAGGTAGAGGGACGGGTGGGAAAGGCCTGCAGGAACACAGATTCCTCAGGGGATGGATTAGAGGACTGCCAGTCACCTCTCTGTTTCAGAATTTCGAGGATATCGCCAAAGGATACCTCAGAGGGTGACCAAGGGGATCCTTCCTCCTCATCAAAATCTGTGTCTTCGGTGAGGGACTCCTCTGTGGAGTCCATGTGCTTCCTCTTACACAAACTTTTCCAGTGGACCTCCTCAGCGGGAGAAGCTGGGGAAGACAACGGAAAGGGGGATTCCTGAGGGAATATGTCTTGCTGCCCTTGCACCAGGTGTCCGCTAGATGTGACTTGTGAAACCAGTGCACCAGAGGAGGGTGGAGGTATAGACAGTCCGGTATCGCCAGCAGCAGCAAAAGCCTTCTCCATCAGTTGGAAGGCTGGTCCACCCGGACAGGAGCGTATGTCTAGGACAGGAGGCACTCCTCCCCTAAGTGGCTCAGCCTGCCGACCCGGAGTCCCTGGATGGCTGTGGAGCAGCAAGCTATGCGTGTCACAGCTGACATCCTGGGTCTTAGCAAAACTTTCCTGCCATGAAAGCAACTGCGGTTCCTTAGTGAGATCCATAAAGGGAACCGCAAAAGGGGAAGACTGTGCTATATCCATGGACTTCAAAGGCAATGAAGGAGGAGGAGAATAAGAAGGTATCTTTGGAGATGGGTGATCACCTCCCAAGGAAGGATAGTTCCTGAGGGGTGGAATACCTCTGGCCAAGAATGCCTGGTCCACAAGACGCAACACATCATGTTCGGAAAGGCTTCTAGTGGACCTCACAGAGACTGAGGGAGAAACAGGCCTGTCCACAAAAGAGGCAGACTCAGTGCCCATCTCATCTGACTGCACCAAGGACAACGGTGCCGAGAAAGACTGGACTACTGTTGTCTGCGCCGAAGAAGTCATCGGTGCCAAGGTCATTGTCTGCACTGACACAGGGATCGGTGCCAAGTGGTTGTCGGTGCCAAAGTGGTGGGAGTCGGTGCCGAAGCTGGAACCGACAAAACTGGAGTCAACAATAAAGGCCTTGGTTCCAAGGAAGATCTCGGAGCCGACGTGGTCAAGGTCTGCACCGACTGAATGGTCGGTGCCGATACAGTGGTAATGGTCTGAACCGAGGAGCCCCTCGGTGCCGATATGTAGAAGGCTGCAGGACAGGATGGAGCCGAAATCACTAATGGAGCCGAAGGCCTCAGTGCCGAAGGTCTAGGCACCGAAAGCACTGGGGCTGACAGAGAGCTCCGGAGCCGAAAATGTAGCCTTTTTAGGTTTTGGTTGGTGAGAGTCCCCAGCCGGGGACGAAGGCAAGGATTTAGCCTTAGTAGAAACATCCATTTATTTTCTTATGGGCTTTAGGAGGGGTTGAGACCTCTGACCCAGAAATAGCATCTGAAAAGGAAGATTTTAGAAGTCCCTTCAGTATCAGCTTGTTTTTCCTTTCTAACAAAGTTCTATTAGAAAAGTTCTCACAAATAGTACAGAGTGGTTCAACAGATAAATGGGAAGCTCCCAAACAATAAACACACAAAGAGTGTGCATCAGAAGTAGGCAGTTTGTGTACACAATCAGGACACCGCTTAAACACTGGACTACCTTTTTTATCTGCCATATTAATTAATAGAAAAGTACCAACAATGGTACAAGAGAGTACCCGAAGATATGAAAGAGAAAAGGGAAAAGATTACCAACGATGGTAAAGAGAAAATACCTCACGGAAAAAGTAGTAAGTAAAAGACAGAAAAACCTGAGGAATTTATGAACGCTAGATGTGATACGGTAAGAGACAATAAATTATCAACTTTTCTGACAGAAAAGTAATTTGTAAAGCAATTAAACAACAATTGACTGTACTTAGCTCAAGAGAAGTAGCTTGACACGACCGGATGGCAATGCGGCAAACGATATCTCAGGTAACAGCGGGAGGGGGACTGTGGGTAAGAGTTTAGCTCGAGAGTTTGAAGCTGATGCGAGCTTGGAAAATAGCCTGCTCGGAACCGATACCCATGCGTAAGGAATGAACGAGGATTAACAATATCAGATCAAAAAGTTGCTCATGTTTGTGACTAGCCTTTGTCTCATCCAAATAATATCTGAGCTGTCTATGGAAATGTAAAGAGTGAAGAACCTTCTCACTAGCAGATTGCGGAGAAGGAAAAAAGGAGAGCAAATTAACAGATATTTTAAGAGAGAGTTCATTAACTACCTTTGGCCTAAAAGAAGGATTAGTATGAACAGACACACTCTTCCTAGGAAAAAACAAGAAAGGAGGAACGGCCATAAGAGCTTGGTGTTCAGAGATTCAGTTAGCTGAAGTAAGAGCTAAAACAAGAACAGTCTTCCAAGTACAAAGTTGCAAGGAAGCTGAAGCTGCAGGCTCCAAAGGAGCCCGAGTCAACTTCTCAAGTACAAAACTGAGGTCCCAGGAGGGTGGAATAGGCTTCATGGAGCGCCTGATATGAACGATACCTTTAAAAAATTGTTTGACCTCAAATCTAGTGGCAACAGGAGGGGTCAATGGCAGACAAGCAGAAATAGAAAAAGGTGAGCTTTCACCAAAGAATGGAGCAATTTAGACAAAAGACAGAACCAGAGGGATCGACCAAAAATGGATCCTGGTTACGAGAAAGGCACCAGACAGAAAATATCTTCCATTTGGACAAATATAATTTTCTGGTAGTGGGTTTCCTGGCCTCCTGCAGAACCCTAAGCATGTCCTCAGAAAAAAAGGTGCCTAAAAGGGACCAAAACCCTATCACCCACAGCATTAGCTGAAGAGTGAACAAGTGAGGATGGATCAGAGACCCCCATGTCTTGTGTGAGAAGGTCCACCCTGTGAGCTAACCTGTGGATCGCCCTGGCTAGATGAACAACAAGGGGGAAACCAATGCTTTCTGGGCCAAAAGAGAATCACCAGCAAAATTCACCCTGGGAGAGCTGAGGTTAAGCTGCTAATCAGTGTGCAGCCATCTTGGAAAGTCCTCAATGTGATGAAGGTTCTGAGAAAGGTAAACATCCACTAGGGAGAAATAGCAATAAGGTGGGGGGGGAGCTAAGGTGGGCTTAAATGTATTATTTCATGAAAATAAGAGCTAACATTAGAATTAACACAACAGATGACACTTAAAGGGATCATAACAGTAAAAATCCTGTAGAAAAGGAGAGGAAAACTATCACCACTGGACAGTAGGCAAATGGAGGAGAGTAAAAGTACACTCATCTATGCTGAACTTACCATAACAGTAGATGTTTACATAATCACTGCCGCCATAGCCTTAGCTATGTGGGTTGTATCCTGCTCAGGATATAACAGCCAGCCATGTTCCAAAGCTTCAGGGCTCCTTCCATGTGCCAAAATTGTCAAGCCGCTCAAGATACATTGACTAAAAGACAAGTTTGGGAGTGAACCACTTCAAAGCTTGCCTGCCTGCAGAGACAGGGAGGCTGAGCCCTGAAAGGACAATGCTAGGAACAAGAAAAATAAATTTCCAAACCTTGTCATAAAAACACATACAGAAAAAAAAAAAAAAAACAAGTGGGATGGAGGGAGGGAGTGACTACTGCAGCAGTGATCATTCAAACATCTACTGTTATGGTAAATTCAGCTTACACAACTGTGCTCTGCTCATCATCAGTACTGCAGTAGCTTTGGCTATATGGTTAGAAGGAGAAGAGTGCAGGAGCCCCAGGAGAATGCCTTAGCAAAGCATGATCTGAACCTAGAGAAGGAATCAAAGTTATAATGCTTTGTAAAAGTATTTACTGAGGACTAAGTAACAACTTCTAGACTCCAACCACTTCCAAAAAAACCACAAATAAAGCCAAGGCCCTGGCAAAGTGAGCCTTGAAGCTGTCTGGAATAGTTTTGTTATGGTGAGAATAACAAAAGTAATAGCCTTAAACAATAATGGCATAGTGAAAAATATTATACAGAGAATTAATAAGCAATTTTGTTGCATTTAAACTCAGTAATGCCAAGTAATGGAAAACTCTCAGATGGCTGTCCAAAACACAATCCATACTGCAGATTATTATTTCAAAGATTATATCTCTTCGGTAGAGTCTGATCCACATACAGATGTAACATCAATTCAGTTCAAAGCATAAAAAAGTTCCTCCAAACTTAAAGAGATACTGACAACTCCATAAAGGTAACAATTTCTATTGTATAGATGATCTACTTTTTAAACAAAAAACATCTGTATTAAATTATCACACATGACACAGACAATCATACATTTATATAAATTAAGAAAGATATAGTGGAAAGCACTCAAAGAAACCAAAAAACTGCTAGCAGAGTGCAACCAGCCAGAAAGAACACTCGGTACTTCTTTCAAAAGGTTTAATGACACGAGTAAATAATCCACATTACATTTATATAAATATATATAATATATAACATAAATTAAAACAAACCATACTGATATAATTTTAGTTGCAAACCTCACACATCACTTATAATCTATTCAGTCATTGCCAGTCAAGTATTACACAGCTCATTCAATTCCTGCCTTCTTATAAACCTTGTCCCTCCCCTGCATGTACTGTTCCCACAATTCCCATTTTTCTATATAATTTGTTCCTACTCTTTTCTACAGATCCCTATACCAGTTGTTTTATCTATGTCAGTAAATTCACTACTTTCAGTACAGCTGGTTTAGATTTTGATTTCCATTTTCTAGTAATTGCTTCTCTGGCAGCCACCATAATTAGACTCAGCAAGGTCTTGCTATACTAGGCAAGTCTGTATTTTCTATCATAGCTCAAGAAAACATTTCCTTAGTTACATAGGTTCATAGGTTGGTTCTAGGTTATCAGCCCTAGGGCCTATACAAGCCTAGCCATAACAATTCCCTGGCTATTTCTTCCCACAGTATTTACTTCCCTGGACCCCTGTCTAGCAGGGTGACTGACGTGATCCTAGAGGTGAATTTCCTATCTCCTGTCCAATCATCAAGGTTCCTTTTGAAGACAGCCAATGAGGTGTTCTGCTTGACATGTATGGGCAGTATATTCCAGAGTCTGGGGAGTCTCTGGGTCAGGAATCTATCCCTCCAGCATGTTTTGTTCATTGTGATGACAAGGTTTAGATCCCTGGAGTGTGTATCTCTGAGGGATTGGGATTTCTTTAAGTGTAGCATGTCCAACAGCTCTGGGTTTGACATGGCCTTGTATGTTAAGCAGAGATCGCCTCTGAGTAGACGATATGCGACAGAGTATAGGTGGAGTTTTTTTAGATGGTCAGCATAGGGCATCTGCTTTAGGCCTGTGATTCTTTTAGTGAGGTACTTCTGCGGCCTTTCCAGTTGTTGCAAATGTCTTGAGAGGTACATACCAAATGGGGCGTTGTATTCTATAATGGATCTAATGAGGGATGAGTACAGTGGGACAATGACCTCCTTTTTCCTGGATGAAAAGCCGTTAGTGAAGAGGTGTGCCACATAGAAGGATTTCCTGACTGTTGTGGCGATGTGGTTATCGAAGGTGAGACCACTGTCCACCTGTGTCCCTAAGTCTCATCACACTTGCAGTGTTTAGTGTACTGCCACCTATGTGGTAATTTTTTCCCAAAGGGGATAACTATACATTTCTTGGCATTGAGCTTAAGCCCATGGCTCTGGCAGCAAGCATCTGTTTCTGTAAGGCCCTTTTGTAGAATATCCACATCAATTGGGGATTCAATAATGGCTCCCAGTTTGCAGTCATCTGTGAACTTTGTTAGCCAGAGTCCCTTAGTGTTGGCCTGTACTTCAGAGAAGTAGATGCCAAACGAGAGCGGTCCCAGGACTGAACCCTGAGGTACACCACTTGTCTGGAGCTGGATTTGGAGTCAGCTACTTTTACAGTATGGGTTCTGTCAGTAAGCCAGATGGCAACCCATCGAGTGATGTAGGGATTAATGCCCAGCTTAGTAAGTTTATCTATGACTCCAGAGTGGGGGATGGTGTTGAAGGCGTTGGCGAGGTCCAGATAGGCTGTGTGTATCACCTTATCCTTGTCCACGGCTCTGGAGACTGATTCGAAGAAGTCAGTCAGGTTCAGGAGACATGATCGGCCCTTCCCGAACCCAAACTGCATGAGGTCCAGTGTTTGAAGGTTGCCAGTGTCTGTTTGCTCACTCAGTATCACTGACAAAGTCTTCCAACTCATTACACTCCCAGAAAATATGTTCCCAATTACTTATTTTTCCCCATCACACCTCCAACACTTGCTGTCTACCAGAGGAAAAAGTCTATGGAATCTACTTGGGGTATAAAATACATGTGTAAACACGCCCAAGCAAATATCTTAAATCTTCCAGACTTTGTCCCAGATTTGGGAGATGTACATATATCCCCCCATTGTGTCTTTGTGAACTGCTTATCCAGTCTCTCTTCCCAATCCTTTCTAACTTCCTTTGACTGATTATTATAGCTACCATGCAATACGTTGTATGCTCTATTAATTATTCATTTTTTAACAGCAGCTTCTGTTCTAGAGTCTACTAAAACCTCTACCAATTCTGTCATTCACTTAGGATCTCACTAATTGCTCTCCCTTTGCCTATACTCTGACATTAGTCCTTCATAGAGAAGGTAATCTGTTGTCTGCAGTCCAAATAAATTCTTGGCCTCTTCCCATTCTATTGCCTTTCCCTCTCTAATTATTTGCTCACAATACCTTGGCTCCTTTGCCAGTTTTCTCCAAAAAGTTCTAGCCCCCTCTTCTCTATTGTCTGTATCACTAACTGCAGTCATCTTTATCAGAAGAACCTCCTTTCTCCATTCCCGTGTTGGCTTAGTTCTTAGAATACTTTCTGCTACTTTATGAATATAATATTCTGTATGGATATTATTATTCTCGTTAAGGGTCTGCATCCAAACCCATTATCTCCTTCTTTCTTGAACTTCCCCACTGTTTTATCATCATCCCTTTCCACTTTGAATTATAAGTTTCTGCTTGTGCTATGTACAAGAGCCTTAACTGTGTAGCTCTGAAATACCCCTTCAAATTGAGTAATCCTAAACCACCTTGTACTATTGGCAGAATCAGCTTATCCCACTTGACCCTTGCTGTCTTTCCCTCCCAGATAAAATCTTACAGCTCTTTAATTGCTATCCACAACTTCTCTGGTTGGTAAAAACACCTGACCTGTGTATAAAACTAAAGGGCCTAAAAGACATTTTAACTGCTTGTATCTCACTATCCATATAACGGAGCTGTCAATTTCTCAATTTTTGTATTATCTTTTGTTTAGTCTCTTCTCACTTATCCTTAGCTGCCACACCAGAATCCTTTTTAATCCATACCCATAAGTACTTCATTTTCTCATGTTTAAATAAATTTGGATTATCCTGAAAGAAATTCATGTGTGGGTACATAATTTATATCTATTGCCTTTGTTTTAGCTTCATTAATTTTGTATCCTGAAAAATATGAGACTGCCTCAAAATGTTCCACAACACTGAAATGTCCTTTGCTGGTTTTATGAGGTGTAAAATAATACCTGAAAACAGAGTCAGCTTTTCTTGACTACCACACCAACTATATTCTTGAATTTCTGAGTCCCTTATTTTCTTTGTGAATGGTTCTAAATATAATACAAATAACAAAGGGGAAACAGGACACCCGTCTGGTTCCTCTGCTTAAACAGAAATTATCAGAAAGAAACCAAATCACTTTAATTTTCATCTCCAACCCCTCATATATCCTCCTAATCAACCTTATAATTTTATCATGGAATGCAAATGGTTTGGACTGCCCTGCTCATAAACTCCCAGCTTACTTTGTCAAATACTTTCTCTGCATCAAAACCAACCAACAACACTGGCATTTTCTTACAGTCTGCTTCCCTATGGATCAACAAGGTTCTGTTAATGTTGTCAAATGTTTGCTTACCCTCCACAAGGCCACAATGTTCCATTATATAACAATTTTGGCATCCCCTTTGCCACTCATTCAGCCATTATAGACACAAACACTTTATAGTCATGACTTAGGACTGCAATCGGTCTGCATGAAGCTGGATGTGATGGGTCTTTACCCTCTTTAGGTATTACAGTCACCACAGCTTTCTTCTAGGATGTTGGTGCTTCTCCTCCTCTTAAAATACTGTAAAACAAAACCTTCCAGATCTTTCTCAAATTTTCCCCAACTAGCTTCTAAACTTCCACAGGAACACCATCTGTTTTTGGGGACTTTCTTGTGGACTGGTTTTATATCACCATTTTCCACTTCTCCTATCCTGTTAGTAATTGAGCATTATCTACCTCTAACCTCGGCATATTTAATTCTTCCATAAACAGTTTCATTTGTACCTTTTCTTGACTTCCACATTTCTCTGCTTTATACATACTTTCAAAAAATGTCCGAAATATTTCTAGTACCACTATAGAATCTCTTGTTATCTTTCTTGTTATAGGCTCCCTAAGCTTGATAACCCTTTCTACTTTCTGTTGCCTAAGTCATTGTGCTAAAAGTTGTTGTGCTCTGGAGTTGCTGTCAAAAACAGTTGCTTAACAGCAATCTTTCTAAACTCATGCATATTATCGAGGTTATACCTTACTTCCTGTTTAGAATTCTGCAATTGCTCCTCTTCTTGCTCTGTGAGATTCCCCTTGTTCTGCAATACTTTAACATTTGCTAGTCCCGCTAAATAATTATTGTTGCTTCTTAACCATATCTCTCTCTCTCTCTCATTTCTACCATATTTTTGAACTCCAATTATCCCTACCTGTATTTTCAGAAGAAACTTCGATCTTCTCTAATAACTCCCAAATAATTTTCACTATCCATTCCTTAAATTCCTCTCTTTTCAACAGATAGGTGGGAAAGTGCCAGTGCCTCATTTTTGTTTCACTATCCTGCACTTTTATTTTAGTTATTACTGGACAGTGATCTGAAATAGTTATTGAATGTGTATCAAAACTTTCAGTTAAATACACGTTTCTCTGAAATGTAAGTTCTGTTTAGCCTAGCCCGGTATTTGTATCTTGGGGAATAATATGTAAATTCACTCAGCACTCCTACTTGTGAGTTCACATCTTCCATACCAAACATTTTCATAAATTACTCTACCCTCCTATTTTCCCTTCTGGGCCCTCCAGGCACATCTTCACTACTTCATATCAAATTCCAGTCCCTACCTATAAGTAATATTCCTTGCTGAAAGCTGATTATCTCTCCCAGAATTTTCTTAAGCTCCATTATAAGAGTTTTAGGCGGAATAAAAATGCATGCCATTGTAATTCTCCTCCCTTGCCAGAAGCCCATTAGTACTACAAATGTACCATTATTATCTTTTTTATCCTCTTCTATCACTACTGGAGCTCCTCTTGCAATTAATATAAGTAATCCTCTTTTCCTTTGTCCCAGATATTCCACTGAATAACCATCCTGAAAATCTTTGTTTATCAAATTCACATGTTCCTTTCTTTCCAAACATGTCTCCTATAGCATAGCTATTTGAAATCTACATTTTTTAATATAGTTCACTACTCTTTCTTTTTGTGTGTATATATATATATATATATATATATATATATATATATATATATATATATATATAGATAGATAGATATACACACACACGAGACCGTTAAGATTTAAAGATAATATGTAAAGCATCATTATGTTAAAAAAGTTACTATTCCCGCCTCTTATGTGGAACCGCTTTTTTTTTTTTTTAAGTATCTAGTTCCAGCGTTTGTGTTATATGCATACACAAATGTTTGGCAGGTTGATCTTTTATATAGTTATTTCTTGTCAGATCCATTTAAGCCTAGGTCACAAATTACAAAACATTTTTTTTTGTTTTATTGAAAGCCCTCAAAAATACACCCCTAAAACCTATTAACTTAATACTAACACATAAAACTATGCACATCTTCAAATACTGAAGTTTTACCATCTTACAGTAATAACTGTCCCAAACTGACAGCCAAATGCATGGACTTGGGTTAATCTAAAAAGAAGGTTATCCATACAAAGATGCATGGTACAGTCTGTGATTCTATTAAGTGTTGTCTGGTTTTGTCTAATCTTTATTGTTCTCTCAAAGTGAGAAAACATTATCTCCTGTCCAGTGAAAGAAAACCACTGAAAGTAGTATGCTGTTTTTATTGCTCTTTGTCAGACTGTCTCCATGGAGACATGAGAAGCATATATAAAGGTAATTCTACAAGCATTTATTTACTAGAGGAAAGCCTAGTTATATTAAATGTTCTTTTTTATTTATTTGCTTTCTTTTAAAACTTACTAAATTAAGCCAAGACCCTTCATACAGTCATTTCCCTTTGCAAGAATGAGAAAAAGCATATCAAGTTTTCTTGTATCATGCTCTTTTGACCAGACTTTACTTCGTTTTTATATGGCAGTAGCTACATTTCTTAAAATTGAAAAAGAAAGAGAAAATAAGGAAAAAAATAGGGGCATCTGTTTACTTTAGTGTCAACATTATGCTTGACAATAATTGAGAAAACTTTACTTTATAGCATGCAGATTTATATCATGCATTATAAAATACTACTGTTAAAAACATAATTTTGTTTCATTTATAGTTAACTCTCTCTCTCTCCTCTTTTGCTTTCCTAAGTGTTCTTTCAAATATTAATGACATGAAGTAGGGCATATTCTTTAAAGTCCACTACAAGTTTAACAAAGTCAAAAAAGTCCAATATTTCCAGGTTTTGTTGTTCTGTCATGTTTCACAAATATACTTAATGCTTTGTAATCCGATATTAATTCATCAATTTCTGAGTTGCTGGTTTTATTCCTGTTTAGCTCCATTCCCAAGTCCAGTCTCTCCAACATACCCTTGGTTCTTCTAGTCAACACTTGTGCTTTTTTCTCTTGAAACATTGGAAAAAGTTTCACTGGCACAATTTCTCTGTGGTCTTTATTACCAGAAGAACAAGAAGCAGAATCTCCTTCTGTTTCATGGCTCACTTTTTGCTGTGCAAGATTTTGTATTTCCTCCTTAGCGTGTTCTGCATCAAAAAATTATTTTGTCCTTCCAGAAAAAATATTCCGAAGATAGCTGGGTTCAGCAGTTTGAATGTCACACTTCCTTCTCAATATTCTCTGATTAATGGAATAAATTTACTCCTCTTATGCCTGGTGTACAGCGAGTAATCATTTTCCACAAACTCAACTGTCTCCCACTTTTAGTACTGTGTCCTTCTGTCACAGTTTTGTGAGAACTGGTGGGATTGAATCTTTACTATTAAAGGTCTAGGTTGCTTTCTCCTGGCCATGTATGGAGCATATACACAACGTGCCCTTTCAATTAACAACTCCTGTTGTGGAATACCATTCCAGTTGCTTATTTGTGCTTTCATAAAATTAATATAGTCTGTTCCTTCCAGCTTCTCTAGTACAGCAGTAAATCTCAGGTTTTCCCTACGTGCTCTGTCCTCTAATTCTATTATTATTTTTAAACATCTCTTCTTGAGCAGTCACATATTTAGTCAGGCTTTTCTTCATTTCAACCTCTGAGTTTTGCAGTTTTATCACCTCATCTGATTACCCATTTAAAGCTTCTTCCATTTTTTTTCAAGCTTTTGTTATTTGAGTTGATATACTCCATCAGTGTTTTATTTATTTTAACCTATAGGTTACTGGAAGTCATGTCTGGAGGTTGCATTGCATTTTGCTGAACAGCTGCAGAATTTTCCCCAGTCCGTGTTTTTTCCTCACTTTTTGTTGCTGATTTTTTCCAGGCGCTCTGCATTTCTTTGTTCCTGGCACCCAGGCAGTACGCTTACTAGCCAGTTACTGAAATGTACCCATAAACACAAAAGTCTACTGGCCCTCTCTTTTGAGTTTCTGTTTTCACACTGTGAGAGCTAGAGTCAAGCTTTTACTCAATGTATAGCAATATTGGAAGTCCAGATCTTGTTTGCTGCCCCTTAAACCTGCAAAGCAGGAGAAAAAAAATGACCAGAATCTGCGACTTAAAGCAACAGTTGTTCCATTAGCATCTTTCAATCCTTCAAAAGTCAAACAAGGAGGGGAGCTGAAGGGAGGGAAGATGAGGAAGAATGAAAATGGACAACACAGATGGAACTTTATGGTGAAAATATAACGTTTTTCACTGGTGTTGTCAATTTCATTCATTCCTCAACTGTTGGGACAGAGTCCCCAGCTGCCTAAACAATGGGAGGACTCTAAGGAAGGATATTCTTGAGTACCGCTGAACCAAAGGCTGCTCTTTCCCTAGAGACCAGATCTAATTTATAATGAGAAATAAAGGAATGAGGATTAACCTAAATTCCTGCTGCACAAATATCATCCAATGAGGATCTAAATAAAAAAGCTGAAGAAGTTGCCACAGACCTGGTGGAATGTGTTTTTGGTAAAGACAAACCCAATTTTTCATAAACAAATATAATACAAATCAACCATTTGGCTAAAGTCACTTTGGAAACTGGTTTGCCCTATTCTGATTCTGAAAAGGAGACACATAACTGTTCTGATGTCCTCAAATGTTTGGTTTTATGTAGATAAAAACGTAATTGTCTATGAACCTCCAAAAGGTGTAAAATATACTCTCATGTATTTGAGAAGTTTGGAAAGAGGACTGGAAGGTTGATAACTTGATTAATATTGGATTCTGACACCACCTTAGGAAGGAAGGAGGGATTGTTCCATAAGGATACTTTATCCTTATAAAAAATCAGATAAGGAGGTTTAGATGATAGGGCCTGTAATTCTGATACTCTTCTGGTGGAGGTGATAACCATTACAAAGATAGTTTTCCATATCAAGAGCTTTAGTTCACACTTAGTGGATAGTTCAAAGACGGACTGTGTTAAACCTTGCAAAACAATGTTCAATTCCCAAGGAGAAGTAGGATCCTTTACTGATGGTTTAAATAAGAAAGTCCTTCTTAAAAAGGCTTTGCAAAGTTTGGAAGAAGCTAAAGATGAGTTAATTACTCCTATATTAAAACTGGAGATGGCAGTTAGTTGCACTTTAACAGTGGAAGAACTAGGACCTTGACTGAAAATTGAAGCAAAAATTCAAGAACTTTAGGAAATGCTGCTGAAAAAGGGTCAAGATTCTTTTGCTGTGGCCAAATAACAAATCTTTTCCATTTACTTTTGTAAGGATTCCTAGCAGAAGCTTTATGGGATAACAGAAGTTGATGAACAAGGATGGAGATTCTGGGCTGTATCGCAATCAATGGAACTGGAGAAACAATGCGGTCAACTTTGGGTCTGAAATGTCTGGATGAATATTGTCTGTCAGGTGAGACAGTACGTCTGGGGCTGGATCCAGAATCTATGGAGGGTGAAGGAGATGAGGCCAAAGAAAGGAAAACCAATTGTAACGGGACCAAGATGGGGCAATAAGGATTATTGTGCTCTTCAATCAAGATGCTTTCTGAAGAAATATGGAGATTAGGAGTAATGGGGGGTAGGCATAAAGGAGACCAGAGGGCCAGTCATGAAGTAGATCATCCCTCTGTGACTCCCCCAGTGGGGAGGGGAGGATGGGGGCAAAGAACCTGCTGCACCTGTTCAGAGAAGATGCAAAGAGGCCGCAGCATGGTTGGCCCCATCGACAGAATATCTTCTCCGCCACCTTCATATTGAGAAACCACTCTTGAGGCATCAAAATAGACCTGCTCGACTTCTCTGAAGTCACGTTGGACTTCCCCAGGACGTGTGCTGCTATCAGAAAGCGGATGGATGAAATTGCTAATTGCCACACTCTCATACCTCCTCAACAAAGATGGTAAGATTCAGTTCTCCCTTGTCTGTTGATGTACCAGACTACTGACATGTTGTCCATCTGAATTGCAACTGTCCTGGTGGGAACAGTGTTGTGAAAGGCCTGCAATGCTAGGAGGACAGCTCTCATTTCCAGGCCATTTACATGCGTGCTGGCCTCTTGTGGGGACCAAATGCTTTGGACTGCTCTTCCCAAGAAATGCCCCTACTTGCTCTGGGAGGTGTCTGTCATCACTATCGCCTTAGGTTGGGGAGGAACAAAGGGACAGCCTTCTTGAATTTGACTGGTGTATCCACCATAAAAGGTAATTCTTGAAAGCTTGTGTTATTTTGACCTGAGTGGATAGTATGATGGACCAGTGGGTTGCAAGTGTCCACTGTAGAATTCTCATGTGGTACCATGCCAATGGAACCAGGATGATTGACACTGACATGGGCACTAAAGCTTGAAGAATCAATCAAGCTGACAGGAAAGAATTTTGAATGATCTTTTTGACTTGGAGGTGAACAGATTGAACTCTGGATAGAGGAAGATAAGCTGTGTAACTGACTATAATGAATAAGGCACAGATGAATTCTAGTGTTTGTGTTGGTTCGAGGTGAGATTTTTTTGTGATTGAATGAAATGCTCAGGTGACAGCATAACTGGAGTATGTAATCTCAAGCTTGAATCAGATTATGCCTGGTTGGAGCAGTTATGAGCCAGTTGTCCAAATATGGAAACACCTGGAATACTTGCAGTCTCAAGGAACCTATTATTTCCACTGGGGCTGTGGTGAGACCAAAGGGCAGAGCTCTGAATTGGTAATGTGATGGATTTCCAGCCAGAAGCATAGATATCACTTGGATCATCTGTTCATTTTGATGCAATATAATGCATCCTGTAGCTCTATCAAGAACATCCAATCTTCCTTGTGCAGGAATGGCAGAATGGCCTGAACTGTGACCATCCAGAACATTGTGTACTGAACCAACTGATTCAGACTGCTGAGATCCAAAATTTTTCTCCAGTCACGTTTTCTTCGGCACTAAAAACAATCTTGAATAAGTTTTGGACTTTTTCTGGTCTGGGGGGACCCCTTGGATGACTCTTTTTTTCTAACATCCTGTTTATTTCTTGTGTTGCTGCCTCCCTCTGACTGGGTGGACCACTGAGTATATTTTTTGAAACCAACGGGGGTGGATGAGAAAATGGTATTATATAACCTCTGGATATTATCCTCTTCACCCAAGAATCTTTTGTAATCTTTTGCCAGGCTCTATGGTGCAGGGATAAATGACCCCTGGCTGCCTTCAGAGACGGACAGTCAGGCCTCCTTTTAGTAGCACTGATGGGGCCTGTCAGAGAATCATCCCTGTATCCTTGGTTTTGCAGACCACCTCTGTCACAGGAGTGGTATATTCCATTAGAGTTCCCCCCATGCCCCTGAGGGAGCTGTCTCCACATGGATCTTGGAAGAGATCCTGGGACTTCTTGAACCTCATTTTCGGACTCCTTGATTTCTAGAGAAGGTCCTTTGAGGGGGGGGGGGGTGGATGTCCACAGCAGACAGGATTTTGCTCTAGTGCTCACACCTAAAGTGCATATCTTTTACTTTGGGATCAAATAATGCACTTCTGTCAAAAGAAGCATTAATGAAGGAAGATTTAAAGGGTTCTGTAAAGTCACACAATCACATACAGGCATGTCTTCTGATGGAAATGCCTGAACCCGATGCCCATGAGGTACTTTCAGCTACTTGGGAAAGAAGCCTCATAGATGACTTAGAATAGACTGGAGGGTAGCCAACCACAAGTCAATAGTGCCCTATGCCTTGGAGGATGTGGTCCCAGAGAAGGATTTGGCAACTTCCTTAATCAGATCCCTCTGGAGTCACATGAAGTGTGCCAAATAATTCAGTGATAGTAGGGCGAAGATCACTGAAGCATAGGGTCACTTCCCAAACCTGTCCAATGCCACAGACTCCCTGTTAGGGGGTGGACAGAAGAGCTTTGCTCCGCTAGTTCCTTTTTCATGGCTGCTACTATAACCACTGCACCAACCAGCACTTTGGGATAGACTTAATGGAATCCGGTTCCTTCCATGCCCATTGAGAGATCAAATCAACCCAAGAGGTAGATGGGCCAGCTCCAAAAGCCTCCAGGAATATCGACTCTTCTTGGGAAAGGTTGTCAGGGCACCAACCACCCTTTTGCTTTAGCAGTTCTAGGATGTTTCCAAATGACATCATCAGGTGGTGATCTTGGAGACAATTCCCCCTTATAAAAGTCTGTAACTTCTGTGACAGACTCTTGTGGAGAATCTGAGTGCCTCCTTTTGCACTTTTTCTTCCTGGGAACTTCTTTGGTGGGATACCTCAGGGAAGTATTAGAAGAAATTAGTATTCCCTGCTGGGTATCCTGTTGACTTATTTGAGCTGGTTTCCCCAGTGGCACAGTTGGCTGAGGCTCTAGACACAGAGATGAATGTAGTTGGGTAGTCAGAGCTGAAGAGGGGAGAGAAATCAGAACTCTAGGAATAGAAAAAGCTCTCTCCACTACCTTGAATGTAGAATGTCTTGGAGAGAAGGAGATCAATGGCTACAAGAAGACATGCTTACAGACAGTAGGCTCCCTCCAAATCGAAGACAGGCTACTCGAAGAGGGAGTCAAAGCCAAGCTATCTACAGCCGAAGCGCTGAGGGGCTGAGAAGGCTCTGCCAACTTCAGAGTTGACTCCAGATGTGGCACTATCTCTATGGCTCTAAGAGTCATCCAGCTTCAAAGTGCTCGGCACTGGTCCACTCTGAGATTCACCAGAGTTGAAGATACTAGTATCTTCGAACCCGATGCAGACAATTCCAGAATCGTGGGATCCAACAGCTCCAAAACAAATGGTTGAATCGGAAAAGGAGCCACTAAAGGGCAATAGTACTGATATGGGTCTCTGTACTCGATGAGGTTGGAGCCAGAAGAACCGCCTTTGAATCTGCATCAAGAGGAACATCCTCATCAACCTCTCCACATCAACCTAGGTCAGACTCTTGGAGGATCTTACAAAGGATGCTGTTGAAGATGGTCAGGAATGGTGGTGGTGTCTCGGTGACCATTCTAAAAAGGGTGAAGGTAGCTGACAAGAAAAGATCCAGGACCAGTTGTGGTGATCAGCTGCAAGGTGATTTTTCTTGCCGAGGTTTTGGATTCAAAGAGGTCAGATCCAACACTTTTGTTACTTTACTAGGAGGTCCAGATACAGGAGCCAAAGAAGAGGTCAGATCCAGGTAATGTTCCTAGATTCTTTACGAAGGGACTCTCTCCCCTTATCAGTTTTTTTTGGGGTTTGAGCCCAAAATGATGCTGAAGCAGACTTGGAGGGAAGCAAACTTCTCAAAATTAACTTTTTTCTATCAATCATGGCTCTTGGATTAAAGACCTTACAGATGTCACAATTAGAGTCAAGGTGCACTGGGCATAAACAATACACACACTTTGAATGTGCATCAGATAACAGTATCTTGTGGCCACCAGCCACACACATCTTGAACCAGAAGGTTTCTCTGACATTGTTTAAAACAGTAAAGAAAAAGGCAGAAGATTAATAGCAAAGAGTTTTTTTTTTTTTAATTAAATTAAGAAAGGGAAATGCCAACTATGGTAATTAAGAGGTGCTTTAAGTATGATAAAGGGAGGATACCAGCAATGGTAACAAAAAACTACACGTAAGAAAATGATAATTAAAGGGAGGATAGCGTTGGAAAGGTTATAAAGTTATAAAAATCAGAAAGTTATAAAGGCTTTAAAGATATAAAGATAATAAAGTTCTAACTCACAAGAATAAATGCTAATGCTCAAGAGTATGCAGTGACCACATCCATAGGGTAAGGTGGCAAACAAGATCTGAGGTATGTTTGGTGGCTAGGGCAGTATGGGTAAGGGAGGAGCTTGAGAATTTCAGTGTTCGATGAGCTGGAAGCAGCAGCTGAGTTGGATTTGAGGATTGGATCCGAACCTAACAGCTGAAGAATGAATAAAAATGACATCAGATCAAAAGCTTCTAGTTTCTCAGCTTTTGTATTATCTTTTGTTTAGTCTCTTCACATATCCTTAGCTGCCATAACAGAATCATTTTTATCCCATACTCCTAAATACTTAATTTCATCATGTCCCAATAAGTATGGATATTGCTGAACCAATTCATGTATGAGTACATAGTTTACAGGTACTGCCTTTGCCTTCATTCATTTTAAATTTCAAAGAGCTGAAACTGTCAAAGAATGTTCCACAACACTGAGATGTCCTTTTCAGGTTTTATCAGGTATAAACTAATGTGGTCTGGAAATAAAGCCAACTTTTCTTGATTACCGTGCCAATTATATCCTTGAATTTCTGAGTCCTTTATTAGAGCTGTTATGTGCTCCAAGAAGAAAATCCAAAAAGTAAAATCACTCAGAATTGAGAAAAGTGCCAATCATTAACGGACCGGAGTTCCGCTGTGGTGACCCCTAACCGGGAAAATCCGAAAGACAAACAAAAACAACTTACACTGTTGAATGAGTAGGCTAGAAGTGAATGCTAAATTGAAGAAATCTTTAAGAGTAACCTTTTATTTTGAGGCAGCCAAAAAGAAATGATAAAAGCATGTAGTGCGCTTCATTCTATAGTCAAGGTGCCCTTTAATAGCCACACTGTAAGAGTACAACCACACATCCTGAGGGACATTAACTCATTCTCTCCAGTACAACTCTTTTGAGTGTGTACCTTTAACTCCTAGTGGGTGTGGCTTGAGCCTTTAAAAATGAAGTTATCACCTAACAATTCTAACAAATACTCATTGACTGAGGTCAAATATCAATACAATTGTGTTTACCATCACGTATGCTTCAAGATAAAATATTCTGATACCTTGTATGTAGCATGGTTTTAGAATTATTAATGCAAGTATGAACAAGCAATATTTGACGCCTAGAGGAGCAGTAACAGGTGACTGCAGATGCACCTGGAGGCGTCACTCGGATGTAATGAGTGCTGAAAGCATACAATCAAGATGAATGTCCAACTCCTAACAATATTCCAAATCATATACAACTTTTTGCAGCAGTGATCCTTTTCTTGTACAAAGATCACTTAACATTTAAGGAAACGTATAACATAGACATTAATACATTTATATAAATGAAATCAAACCATACTGAAACATTTTTAGTTGGAAACATTATACATGTCATAGCTCCCAATATGAAAATTCAAAATTGTAGCCATTTGAACTTTAATGTGGAATAGCTACAGCCTTTGTGAAAGCATTCAGACAAGAATTCCAAGATGGACAGAATGGGAGCAGAAGACAGATCCAAACCCATGGAAATGGCCCAAACAGAAAATCTTTTCCATTTGCTAAGATCTATTTTTTGCAGCAGGTTTCTGTGAAGTTGATATAATCTCAACAACCATATCGGAAAGGCTAGCACATCTGGCTAGAAATGGAGAAACTAAGTGATTAGCTACATGGTGTTGTGGTCCAGAGAAGGCAATCTGGATGGATGATATAGATCTGCATGCTGAGGCAGCATCCAAGGGGGATGAACTAGTACAGACTAAAGGAAGAAGAACTATGTTTGTCAGGGTCAGAAGGGGACGATGAGGAAAATTTGGACTTGTATTGTCTGGCTTTCTGAATGAACTTGTTCATAAGCAGTAATGGGGGAAAAGTGTAAAGGAGGCCCGGGTGCCATTTGTGGATTACAGCATCCCTCGGTGATTGACCGTGTGGAGGGATCAGGGCAAAGTAACTGCAGAACTTGTTAAGGTAAGAGGCAAATAATTCATACCAAGGTTGGCCCGAGTGACAAAAAATTCCTGCTGCCACTAATGGATTGAGGGACCACTTTTAATCAGTTAGGATAGTCCTGCTCAATTTGTCTGCCAGAACACTGGAAGACCCCAAGATGTGCATTGTTATCAGAAAGCAGTGTGAAGACATCGCCCACTGCCAAACTCTCAGGGTCTCGATACAAATGGTAAGAATGGGTTCCTCCTAGTTTGTTGATGTACCATACAACTGCCATACCGTCTGTCTATATGGAAATCACACACTTGGGGAGGACATCCTGGAATGCCTGCAACGCTAGGAGGAACACCCTCCTCTCCAAGACAATGATGTGAAGATTGGCCTCAAAGTTTGACCATGTGACTTGGACCATCTTCTCTTCAAAATGCCCCCACCCTAGAAGGGAGGCATCCATGGTTACTACTGCTACCAAGAGATCTGGGTGAAAAGGTCATCTCTTGGTTACTGAAGGGGAGGTTATTCACCAGGTAATGTGTTGCCTGCAAATCCTTGTGAGTTGAATCTTCGCATGTAATGGCTGAAAGTTCTGGGACCATTGTACTGCTAGAGTTCACTGAACTACTCTCATAGAGTAATGGGTTAGTGGAATCATTAGAATTGTGGATGCCATTAGGCCTAGTAGATGCAGGATCAAACGTGCTGGAGGAAACGAATGATGAAATACCTGCATGGCCATTAGATGCAAAGTTATAACCCTGTAGAGAGGAAGGCTGACAATTTGTAGAGCTGTGTCATGGCATCCAATGAATTACATCTGTTGGGTTCGTAATAGCCGACACTTGGAGAAGTTTGCTGTTATACCTAGGTCCAGTAAAAACTGGAGCGGAAGGTCCAACTAATGGGGAAGCAGATGCTCAAAGGGAGCAGATAGAAGCTAACTGTCATGGTAAGTGAAGACTTGGATCCCTAGGTACGCACAAGTGCACCGCTACCACTGCCATTATCTTGGTGAACACCCTGGGGGCTGTGGTGAGACTGAAAGGCAGAGCTCTGAATTGGAAGTGACTGGCTCCCAGCCAGAAAAAGAGGGTTCTCCTGAGCACTTCTCTATCTTTACATTATAGTAAGCATTCTGGAAATCTACTGAGCACATCTAATTGTTTTTCCTTAGTAGCGGTGATATGGACTGAACTGTGACCATCTGGAATTTGGCATGTTTTATGAACTAATTCAAGACTGAGATCCAAAATTGGTCTGAAGTCCCTTGTTTTCTTTGGTACTAAAAAGAACCTTGAGTATACTCTGGATTCTAACTAGTCTCGGGGGCCTTGTTGGATAACTCTTTTTTTCTAACAGCTTGAGAATTTCTGCTGTTGCTGGTTCCCACTGACTGGGTGGTACGTTGAAAACAACCTTTTTTTTTACTGGAGGAAGGGAAAAGGGAATAGAATAGCCTCTGGAAATTATCTTCAGCACCCACAAATCTTTTATGTTTTGCCAGGCTTGAGGGTGCAATAAGTGTCCCCCGACCGCCTCTAGAGTGCAGCAGTCAGGCAAACCCTCAGGGACACTGATAGGGCCTCTCAGTAAAAGGAGCGTGGAAGCCCTAGTTATGTGGTCTGCCTCTTGGCCAACATCTATTGGAATTTCCTCCATCTTTGTCACGTGGAAGCCTATCACCAAGAGTCTCATAACAAGAGCTCTGTGACTTACAAAATCACATTTTTTTTCCAGTCCTCTGATTCCTACAAAAGGATATTTGGGAGTGGGATGAAAAACAGATACACACTGCAGAGATTCTTAGTGTGTCTTTAACTTTAGGTCCAAAAAATGTGGAGCCATCATATGGAGAACTGAAAGAGGACTTTTTAAAGCATTTTGTGAAATGACAAATACGCATCCAGGCATGTTGTCTTACTGCAAGACCTGTGCCTGCCACTCTAGCCGAGTCATCAGCTACATTAGAAATTAGATGCATGGCTACATTAGAGGCTTACTGCAGAGTAGAGAGCTGGGAGGCCACTTTCTTCTGAGCATCCGCAGGCAATACTCTGGAAAAGGTCAAGTCTCTTTGGAATCTGATGACATGTGCCAAGTAATTCAGTGAACTAAGGGTAAATGCCACTGACGGGCAAGTCCATTTCCCAAACTTGTCTAATTCCCCAGACTCCCTGTTAGGGAGATGGACAGAGGAACTTTCCTTGGATAATTCCTTTTTGGTGGCCAGTGCTATGACTATAGCACCCACTGGTAGACATTTACTCCAATGTTTCCTGCCCTTCGGAGCTACTAAAATCCTGTCCAGCCTCCTGGGTATCGGCTCCAGAACATCAGGGTCCTTTCAAGCTAGCTACACTGATAACATGATCAACAGCTGGATAATGTTGAGCCGGTACCGAAGGCTTCCAAAAATAAAGATTCCTCCAGTGAGGGATCTTCACTGAAACATCCCCTTTCTCTGTTTCATACGCTTGAGGATTTCACCAAAGGTGACATCTTCTGAGGTGGGGGGTGGGGGGACCTCTCACCTTCATCCAAGTCCCTATCCTCAATGAAACACTCCAGAGCGGAAATGAACTGGTTCTGTTGGGAGGTCAGAGGGTTCAGAATGAGACTGGGGCTAATGTAGCATGTGGTTTCAGAAGCCCGAAGTCCCTACTGTCCCTGTCTGGCAAGATGATGAGAATAGTAGCAGTAGTAAGATCTAGTTGGGGTTTCGGTGGAATCAAGCTAGATGAAAATGCCTTCTCACTGGGTATGCCCAAAACCCTTTCAAAAGCATTGAAGGCCAAAGCCACTATTGATACTGATGGTCTCCCAGCATCAGAACATGATACAGAGCCCTCGACACCCAAGTCCCAATCCTGAGGCTGATCTTGGACCCACATTACTCTAACTGACCACCATTCAAAAGAGTTGAGGGAGGGTAAAAAGAGTTAAAAAGTCTCCTAGCATCAGAATGGCACTGTGGTGAGTGCTCAGATTTCCTCTCCATCATCTTTATGCAGGAAGAGAAACGGCACCAGGATATAGATAAAAGGAAAGAGTTAGGGACAAAGAAAAATATAAATGAAAAAAAAATCTATCTGGAGTTTTGCTATTTAAACTGGGACTGCATTTTATTTTAAGCTAAACATCACAACTGCAAATGCCAACTTACTACTATGGCTGACAAATCTGTTTACCTGCATTAGTCTTACTACTTCATCCTGAATGATTTGCCTAATATTTTCTGATGCACCAAGATGCTGAGGTAGAGCCTCTCTTCTCTGCAAAGATTTTGTTGCCATTCCAGTAACCAAAGCAGAAGGCGAAGGACTTGTCGGTATATCTGAAAATGACTGAACATTTCTAGCAGAATGGCCATCATCTGAAAAAACCATGGCTGGTATTCCACTGATAAATGAAGTAAAAGGAAAAGTAAGTATGCATAACATTATAAGCAGTCATATTAAGAAACAATAAAATCAGAATTACCTAAAAAGACAGATTTTACTTGTATTTGCCAAAATGGTGAAATTATTAAATAAACAGTGCCAGAAGGAGCTCTCTCTCATTATTACAGTTTGACTGTTTATTATCTGTTGATCAGAAATAGTTCTCAGACTCTTCAGCCACAACACAGGCCTGGACGCACAAACATGGAACAATATTTGAAAACAAAATGAAGAAAAAAAAGAGTAAGGTGACAGACACACAACCACAAACATATCTATATTGCACTGATGGGTATAACATACTGTGCATTTTTACCAGAATATGTTGTGAAAGGAACACTGAGAAACAGGACTAACTGTCAAGTTTATGACCTACTGTCCATTAAAAAAGCTTGTCTGCTGCAACTCCATGTATATCATGTTTATTTCTGAAGGAAGTCAATCACTGTCATCTCCTAATAGTAAGGGCAAGTTTATTCCATAATACTGGAAGGCACTGAATAATTTATCTGTAATATTTGTTCATATTATTGTCATTTATTGTTAGTATTAAGGTCTCAAATGAAGTATCGCCCCCAGCAAAATGTGTGCCAGGCACAGACTTTCAAATAGAACTGTATTTGACACTGTCTTGTAGACTAGGCAGAGGCCATTTCTAAGTAACCTGCAAAAACAGGTTCACGGGTTGTATAAAGTGATTACTGGGCTAATGGACCTAAGAGGGCTTTTTAAGCCTAGTCAAGTTTTCCCATTTGTAAATGACAGGATAAATTACCCGGGGGCATCTAGTTGTGTTTAGGTGACAGAGCATTCACAAGCTGCCTCTGTCCAACAGGGGCATAAAGGTGCCAGTCCAGGGATAAACTTATGATTCCCTATCAATTTGTTCAGGTTGTGTTTGAACAGAGAGGATAAACTCTGCTTCCAATAGACAGGAAGACTGTGCCAGTGTGGGGTAGTTTCTGAGACACATACCTGTCCCTCCAACATTTTCTATTTATGTCGCAAACAAGGTTTAGGTCCCTGTATCAGGTATTTGTAATGCTTTTAGGTTTGTGGACGTGCAGCAAGTCACACAATAAGGGATCAGAGGGTGGCTTGTAAGCCAGACATAGTTCACCCCCATTAGTCTGTAGGAGAATGAGTATAAAGATAAAGCTTTGAGGCAGCCTGCATATCTCATGTGGTTCATTCCTTCTATTCTTTTTATAAGGAACCACTGTCAGTGTTCTAGTTGTTGCATGTGCCAGGTAAGATACATACCAAGTGGAGCACTGTACTCAATGACTGATCTAAAAAGGGCTACATGCATCGAGATGATATCTTTGGACCAGGATGCCAAATCCTTACTAATGGGTTGCGCAATAAAGAATGACTTCCTTACAGCAGTAGCATATCTCTCAGCTTCTCAGAGCAAGAAATATGTACAAAGCCATAAATAATGGGGGACAAAAGCTGCAAATAGGGAACATTTTAAAATATTGATAGAATAACAGGTTTTGCATTAGCATGAACTTTCTGAAGGATATGAAGTCTAAATTTCAAATGTCAGTCATTATTTTCTGAGTTCAATTTTCAATGATTTGCCAATGATCTGTCAGGAAAACCACAATTTTATGAGAGAAAGGCCAAAAATATGAAGCAAAAATCTGGACACACTGTGAAAAATCTGTACAGTTGAGAGGTATGAGCAGTAGACACATGATGGTCAAAGGTCACGTTATTGTCCATAAATGTTCCCAAGTCCCTAATTATTGGGTCTACTCATAGGGATGTATTGTCTATGTGGTAATTTCCAGGACTGGTCGACTTTCCAAAAGATATTATCATGCATTTTTCTGTATTCAGTTTTAGACAATGGCACTCCCACCAATTATTAGCTTGTGACAAGCCCTCCTTGAGGGATTCTATAACTACAGCACATTTGCAGTCCTGACAACTTTACACAGGCACAGAAAATCAATAAACAAGCAAAATAACCCACTGGTCAATCACAACAAAATACTCAAATCTATATTTGGTGATTCACAAGATCAGAAGAGATTAGGTTACTCTCCACTGTCACCAGAATGCAGACGTAACCTTTCTAACTGTAAAATAACTAAAATTGAGCCCAATGTGCAAGAATTTCAGCAACTACAACAGTAAAAATACTAGCAAACACTTAGAATTTAAATGGCCAAAGTGATGTACCACAGGGTTGTGAGCTCTTCTTTTTAGATGTAAAAGTGAGTTTGACTTCCACATCCGCTTTGCCTACTGTATGCGTCTAAGCAAGAAACCAGACAGAGCTGTTGGGTTTCCCCAGATTTACACTGTTGATTTTATAGTGAGAAAACTTTGTGGTCAGTCAAACTGTGTCAGGTGTTTGACAGATGCATGCCAAATGGGGCATTATATTCAATGACTGGCCTACTGAGTGCAGTGTACAGTGGAATGATCACCTCCCTAGATCTGATTTTCATACCCTTGCTGATAAGTTATGCTCTAAAAGAGGAGGACTTTCTAGCAGGTAACGTAGTGGTCAAATGACTACTCATTGTCTACATATATGCTCAGGTCCCTTAATACAGAGTCAATTTTCAGGAGAGTGTTGTTGGCGTGACAGTTGCAGGAGATATCCTGCTTGCCTTAGAATAAAATTATGCACTTTTTGGCATTTAGTTTTAGGCCATGGTTTTCACACCATCTATTTGTTTCTGACAGGCCTTCCTGGAGGATCTTGGTGTCTTCTGGAGAGTTTTTGATGGCACTGAGTTTATAATAGTCTGCAAACTTTGCCAGTCATAAGCCCTTAACATTTGCCTTTATCTCTGAAAAGTAGATGCCAAAAAGGAGTGGCCCAAGGACCGGACCATATAGTGCTAAACTACTGGCAAATCTGTTGGTGGACATAGACCCACCCACTCTAATTTCTTGGGCTCTATTCCTGAGCCGGTTTGCTATCCAATGAGTTACACAGAGATTTACATTCATCTGAATGAGTTTACTATGTCTGGATGAGGATAACACCAAATGCCTTTGCAAGGTCCATATATGTAGTGTGAACAGTTTTTCCCTCATCCATTGCTTTGGTGACCTTCTCGAAGAAGTCAACCAGGATCTGTCTTTGATAATGCCAAACTAACTCTGATCGATGTTTTATAGGTTATCTGTGTCTTTGTTTATTAATTCCATAAAGATCCTTTCCATAGCTTTACAGAGGAGACTCGTTATTCTTATAGGTCTATACTTGCCCAGAATGGTTGATGCTCCACCTTTGTGAAGGGGATGACTGTTGCAGTCTTCATTTGGTAGAAACCTTGTTTGGAAACTAATATTGAAAATCCTCTGTTGGGGGTTTGACAGGTCATGTTTCAGGATCACCAATAGGCATCCCAGTGTGTTATCCAGCCCCCACAGAAGCAGTGTGCTTGACCTTGAATAGTGCATTTAGGGCTTGTTTCTGGGAGATATGGGGGGGGGTGTGGATGTTAATAAGAGGTCTGGGCAAGGGTGAGGAAGAGTTATCCACTAGTAGTGGATTGGCTATATCTTCAGGCTTACGGTATGTGAAATCATTTAGTATTACCTTGGTGCAATTTTGAACATAATTTTTGAGGTTTCTGATACAGTTAAAAACACTTTGTGGCTTTGCTTGGGTTGTTATTTTTATCTTGTATCTAGCTTTGGTTGATTTAATCAGGGTCAGAAGTTCTCGGTCAGCCTTAGCAAGAACATTTTTGGCATTTGCAGAATTAGATTTATTTTTATGTGCAATTAGCTTTTTCCTTTTATTGTAACATCTGTTTATATTACAGCTCCACCATAAGGGCTTATTTTTAAGCTTGGCAATTATTTATTTCAGAGGGGGAAGATACTTCTTTGCAATTATTTACATTTTCATAAAATTTGGTGGTGAAGGATTCTTCAATTGTAGAAGGGTCCTCAGTGTGGAAGGGAAAGTTTGAATTTTGCCAGGTTCATCACTCACCTTTATTACATTTGCTTTGGCATAATCTCTGAATAACGAGTTACTGGAGGATGCTTCCTGCTGCGGTCTTTTTGTGAATATGACTGATTTATAGTCTTATTTGATTAGGGAGGATGTCACAACTAGAAGGGAAAAGAGTTGTCCTGAACTGGTAAAAAACAAGTCCAAGATTTTGTTGACCCTCAATGGGGTACGACTAGCTGGTTCAGTCAGTTTGCATTTATGAAGTCCAGAAATTTCTAGGCAAACATGTTTCAGGATGTATAACTTTCCCAGTTACTGGAGGGGTAGTTGAAATCCTGTAAGACAATGGTGTTTGGTTGAATGCTTAGGGATTCCATATTAGACAGGGGGGGGGGGGTCATACAGAGTGTCCTGTAGTTGGCTACAATGTGATATGGGGTTTTGTTAATGGTAAGCTGGCAAGGTCCCTATCCTGCTTAATGAGTCTGGAGGTGTAGTTTTGTTTTACAGACAGTGAGAGACTGCTGCCTTTTGTGTTGCCACTGTCAAACACAGACAACACTCGTGGCCAGGCAGTGAGTTGCCTTTCAGAAGCCAACATCCCTGACATAGCAAGGGCTCTAAACACCCTTAAGCCAAACAAATATATGTACGGTAGTGGTCCATGTGGGTGTGAATGACTTGGCATGTAGAACCCTGAAGAATACAGGTAAGGCCCTCATTCTGACTAGAATCCTCCTCAAATGATGCCAAAGTACAGAGCACAGGTGACTGGCTTCATCAATTAGCTGAATACTTGACAGGAGATGCTAGACAGTCAGTCTTGCTTTAACAGGGATGGCTTGTACCTCTTATTCCAGGGTTTCCACATAATAAAAAATGCCCCTGCTGCCACAATAGTGCCTTTTTTAGTCAGACACTAAAGGCTAATGCATCACTCAACCTAACAAAAACAACTCAAGCACCAGACCACATCAAGTTGCTTTAGTCAACTCCAGGAGTCTAAATAACAACCTGCCTGATCTTGAGACACTGTAGCATGTGCAGCACATATATGTGTGTGCTATTACAGAAACTTGGTTTAAATGTATAGAAAGAACTCCCTTGATTCCAGGGTTATGCATTTATCACACCTTTAGGCCCAATGATAACTGTGGTGGAGTATCTATATTTAAGGACCACTTAAGCTCTTGACAGACCCCTAAAGACCCCAAAACTGAACTGAACAGACTGATACCCAAATCACACTAAACAAGGACCAACTATCTGATCACAGCATGTTACTGAACCCCCTCTTTGCTCCCAGAAAACATTTTTAGGTTTTAAATACACTGGATGAGCTCCAGATCAACAGGAATTCCATTATCCAGGAAGACTAACTTTCTGATGTTAAACTGGGATACCTATACCTCAGCTGTAGGTTACACCCACAAATCTCAGGATTTCATTAAAACCTCTCGGGACCGAATTGCCACGTAAATCACCAGAAGACATAATATTCTTGACCTGGTCCTTACCAACATGGCATCAACAACAACGTTCCCACTAGTACACCTTTTTCCAGTTAAATCTGATCACAAACTAATAATATTTTCCTTCAAAGTCTTCAAATAAATAGATGAAAACACTACATTCTATGATAAAGTCTCAAAATTCAAGTTTAACTGTATTACCAAAGATATTGACACAGCAAGAAAGTTAAGCAAACAAACCCTACATTCACCTAGATAAATGGCAATCCTAACCAGATCAAAACAAAATTCAAAGTTTCAAAGAAACCACCCAGATGATCCACATATATTAACACAAAACACAATAAATGGAAAAAAAAACATTTTAAAAGTGTGTAGCAAAACAAAAGACCCTCAAATTAAGGTTAACATTAAAAAGCTATCAAAGGAACTAAAAAACAGCATAAGGAATATGAAGGCATCCCATGAACTTAGACTAACATCAGAAGTTAAAGATAATTACAAATCCTTCTTTAGTTATGCTAAGAAACCAAGAACAATATCCACCATTACCCAGAACTTATCCACAATAGCACTATATACTAAGATCCAGTGGACATAGCCAAAATGCTAGCAAACAAATTCAGTGCAAATTTCACCTTTTGAAACAACCATACAAACCTCACATATCCCACAGAATCTCAAACCTCCTCAATCATAATCAAAGAACACTTGCTAAAGGTGCTTTCTAAAATGAAAAAAGAAGTTATGTACACACCATAATGTTCCATGCTTGTTGTCCAGTATCCCGCCTTCAGTCTTGCTGGTTGGGTTCAGAGCCGAAACTCGGCTCCAACTTGGCTATATACTAAAGCTCGAGAGCTTCTACTGGCTCGAGGCTGAGTCCTATCCCATGGTGCTTAGCGGCTGTTCCCCAGATCTCATTTGAGGGAGAAAGGTTCCTATGATATATTCAATATCCAAAAAGATAAAATATGAAACATACTATCATAAAATTAACAAGAAAGGGCAAGAAGGGAATCAGACCTTATATGCCAATTCTGAGAAATTTCCTCTAGATCCTCCAGGAGGAGGATGGCTGGGAGGGACGCAAGACTGAAAGCGAGATATTGGACAACAAACATGGAACGTTATGGTGAGTACATAACTTCTTTATGTTATGTTGTCCCATCTCGCCTTCATTCTTGCTGGTTGGGACAGAGTCCCCAGCACCTTTTTCTTGGGTGGCTCAAGGGAATAAACTCTTCAGGACAGTGGAACCAAAGGATGCCCTGCTCCAGGAGGCCACATCGACTTTGTAATGAGTAATGAAGGTATGAGGGTTAACCCATGTAGTGGCAGCACAAACTGAATTCAATGGAAGTCTGGATTGAAAGGCAATTGAGGTAGATACCACTCTAGTTGAATGCCCTTTGATTCTCCCTGGTGGTTCTTTATTGTGGGAATGAAAGACATATGTGATGGTCTCAGTAAGCCATTTGGACAAGGTAACCTTTGAGATTGCCAAACCTTTTTTATTTTCTGAATAGGAGATAAACAATTGGTCTGACTTTCTGAATTCTTTGGTTCTATGCAAGTAAAAACGCAACTGTCTATGCACATCCAGATGGTGGAGTTTATACTTTGCCTTGTTGCCACAGTTAAGAAAAAACAATGGTAATTCTATACTTTGGTTTAAATTCGCTTGAGAACAAACTTTCGTTAAAAAGGAAGGATTTGTTCTGAGGGAGACCCTATCTTTGTGGAAGATCAAATAAGGTGGACGGATAGACAAGGCTTGCAACTCTGATAATTTCCTGGCTGAAGTAATTGCTGACAGGAAGAGTGCTTTCCAAGATAAAAATTTAAATGCACAAGATGATCCTGGTTCGAAAGGGGGCAGGATCAAGGATGATAATACTAGATTGAGGTCCCTAGGAGGAGGAGGTTCTCTGAAAGGTGGTTTTAACAGAAAGGTACCCTTGAGGAAAGTGTTGCATAGTCTATGGGACATTAGACTAGATCCCGATTCTCCCACATGATAATTAGAAATAGCAGCTAACTGAACTCGAATACTGGCTGCCACTGCTCCTTGATTACAGATTTCTGTCAAATTCCAAAATTGCAGGTATAGATGCTGTAAAGGGATCTATATATTTTTTTGTTAGCCCAACAAGAGAACCTCTTCCATTTGACTGCATAAAGTTTCCCAGTCATCTGCTTGTGTGAGGAGACTAGAATGTGACGAAGTGCAGGGGATAATTCCGGATGCCCGACTAAGATCGGAAGTGGAGAAGCCAAGTTGTCAGGGTATGGAGGGCAGGATGGAGCATTCCTGACTGATGTATAAGCAGATCCGGCACTGGGTCCAGGATCCATGGGTCCTCCTGACGGTTGGTCCAAATAAAAGGGAACCAAATCTGACAAGGCCACAAAGGTGCAATGAGAATTAACCTGCGATTCAACAACTTTGCTTTCTGGATAACATTTGGAATCAAGGGAAAGGCATAAAGAAATACCAGGGGCCAATCGTGAACCAGTGCATCCCTTGGTGACTCTCCCGGAGGGGAGATTAGGGAAAAGTAGTTGCTGCATTTGGTATTGAAAGGAGTGGCAAAAAGGTCATAGCAAGGCTGGCCCCATTTGTGAAAAATTTGATTCACAACTTCCTGATTGAGGGACCACTCATGAGGCATGAGAATCGCTCTGCTTAGCCTGTCTGCTATAACGCTAGATTTCCTTGGGATATGCGTTGCTGTCAGAAAGCATTGAGAAGATATCGCCCATTGCCAAACTCTCTGGTCCTCTCGACATAGAGGGTAGGATCTGGATCCCCCGTTTGTTGATGTACCATACCACTGACATATTGTCTGTCTGAATTGCAATACTCCCCGTGGGAAGAGAGTTCTCAAATTCTTGCAACGCCAGAAGCACCGCCCTCATCTCTAGGACACTGATGTGCAAATGGTACTCATGATCTTTCCAAACCCCCTTGGACCGTCTGTTCCAGATAATGCCCCCCCCCCCCAATCTGGGACGCTTCCATGGTTACTGTAGCGACAGGGTGGGGAAGTACAAATGGTCTGCCCATTGTTACCTGAGTGGGCTGAACCCACCAAAGTAGGTCCTTCTTGCAGAAGTGTGTTATGAGGATCTCGTGAGACATGGGTAACTCCTGTATGGACCATTGAGCGAAGAGTAGCTACTGGAATATTCGCATGTGAAGTTGTGCCAGGGGAACTAGTGTTATTGTCGCTGCCATAGAGCCTAGAACTTTGAGGGCAAATCTTGCCTGTACTTTTTTCTTGTTGAGTAAGGTAAGCACTTGATTGTCTAACATTCGGATCCTTCCTTGAGGTAGTTTTGCCAACATGTCATTTGTATTTAAATCTGCACCAATGAAGGTAATATGCTGTGATGGCATCAAGACATACTTTTCTGCATTTATAGTAATGCCTAGTTTTGAGAAGAGATGGATGGTGTAGTCTCTTGCTTTGATTAGTAGCTGCTTGGGGGTGGCAGTTAGGATCCAGTCGTCTAAGTATAGAAACACCTGGAATCCCTGACATCTCAGATGAGCCATGACTACTGCCATGCATTTGGTAAACACCCTGGGGGCTGTAGCAAGTCCAAAGGGCTGAGCTCTGAACTGGTAATGACTGGCTCCCAGCCACAGGCATAGAAATCTTCTTGCACATCTGTCCATCTTTATGTGGTAGTACATGTCCTGAAGATCTAATGAGCACATCCAATTGTCTTTTCCCAGAAACGGGAGTATAAACTGCAGTGTTATCATCCGGAACTTTGACTTTTTCACCGACTTGTTTAGTCTGCTGAGATCCAGTATGGGTCTCCAGTCCCTTGTCTTTTTTTGGAACTAAAAAGAACCTACAGTCAATTCCGGATCCTAGTTGGTCTGCAGGGACTGCTTGGATGACTCTTTTTTTTCTAGCAATGTTTGGATTTCTAGTGTTGCTTGATCCCTTTGACTGGGTGGAATGTCTGGGATAAACTTTGGCAGATGAGGTGCACAGTGAATGGAATGTTGTATCCCCTGGATATAATGGACTGTACTCATTTGTCTTGAGTCGGCCTTAGCCAGACTTCTGGGTACAACGATAGCCTTCTCCCGACTGCCAGAGATGGACAGGCGGGCCTCCTTTTAGGAGCACTGGAAGGGCCTGCCAGAGAACGTATCTCGGTCGCCCAAGCTATGCGGACCCCCTCTGCTGTGTGGATGTTCTGTTATTTCCTCCTCTGCCCCTGGGGGAAGGATTACCACGAGTGTCAGATAAGGCTCCTTTGGACTTACGGAACCACATTTTTCCATTCTTTTGACCTTTAGGATAAGGTCTGGTAGGGTTAGAAAAACGGACTCCAACGGAAGACAGAGTCTTACCATCTTGTTGGATCCTGGTGAGAGTTTCTTTCACTTTCAGCCCGAACAATGATGAGCCATCAAAGGGAGTGTCAATAAAGGAAGATCGGAAGGGTTCGGCAAGCTCGCAAAGGTGCATCCAGGAATGTTTGTGAAGAGCTATTCCTGTGCCTGCTGCCCTGCTCGCTCCATCAGCTGCATAAGATATGAAACGCATGGATGAGTTAGAGATGGAGGTTAAGGTTGCAAGCTGGGAATTAACCTTATCAGACAAGTCCTGGGCTGTAGCACCTTGCAGGGTATCTCCTAGCTCTTTTAGGAGATCCCTCTGAAGTCGCATGAAATGCGACAAATAATTCAGTGACCGCAAGGTAAAGGCTGCTGAGGAAAACATACGCTTCCCATATCGGTCCATAGTACGAGAATCTTTGTTTGGTGGCTGGACAGATACAGAAGTTTCAGCTAACTCCTCCTTTGTGGCCGCTGCCACCACCATAGCAACTACAGGAACCCTTTTTGTTAAATACTGCCTATCTTCTGGGGCTGTAATGAATTTATTAGGCCTCCTCGGAATAGGGTCCACTGAGTCCGGAGAGTCCCACACCTTTCGATTCACTAAACCCAGGATTGGGTCGAAAGGTGGAGACACCCAAGAGGTGGAGGGGCAAGAGCCAAATGTCTCCAGGTATACCGACTTATCGTCAGAAGGGGAAAGGGACTTCCAGCCACCCCCCTCTGCTTAAGGATCTCCAGGATGTCTGAAAAGGAGACATCCTCAGAGGGTGACCATGGGGACCCTTCTGAATCTTCTAAGTCAGTATCAGAAGTGACAGACTCAGGGGTGTCTATGTGCTTCCTCTTACACTGTCTCTTCTGAGGGACCTCCTCAGGGGGATGCTTCTGGGAGGTATCAGAAGAGGAGGATCCACCCATTGTGGATTCCTGGGGCACTGACTCTCTACTCTGTGGGTGATGGAGGGGTAATGAAGAGGTGGACACCGGTCCCTTAGGGGGAAGAGCCGGTTCCGACAAGGGTCCGACTCAACTCGCCCCCCCCCCCAGGAGGGTTGGTCCCCAGGTCCCTCGATGGATGAAAGCATCGAGGAAACCAGAGCAGACGTTGGAGCCGAGATAACAGTAGTAATTACTGGTTCTGGCAGTTCCAGCACAACGACTTCCATACTCTCTGGCGCCAAACTTGCTCACGTCAGAGAAGGAATAGACGCAGTTGGGGTTACCATTGTTGGCTCCACAATCTGATGGGCTGGGCTCGAGAGAATTTCTGCTAGGGCCTGGGTCCGAAGCAACCTCTTCACTACACGCTCCACGTCATCGTCCGATACCCTGGAGGATCTAGAGTTATAACTTGAAGATTTGTGGCTACCTGCCACCGACTGTAGTAAAGGAGATAACGGCACAGAGCGAACAGGCTCCAAGGAAGGTGACCGATGGAACTGATGGGAGAACCACGTTTTTCTGGCTTGACAACTTTCGGAGCCAAAGAAGTAGCAAGTCTGGTGCTGCTTGTCGGCTCAGACACCAGAGCTGATGAAGCAACCTTTTTAGTTGTATCCGATTTTGTAGTCTGATTTCCTTCATGCACTTTCAATAAGCCCCTTAAGATGAGCTTATTCCTCCTCTCCTGCAAGACCCTGGAGCTAAAACTATGGCAGATGGAGCACGAAACTTGCAGATGGAGTGGTCCCCACAACTAGTGTGTTCGTCGGTAATGGACATTTTTTGAGTGCAGGAATCACACTTTTTAAATTCTGACTTGTGTTCCTTAGCTGGTTCTTTAGACATGACTAGCTATAAGGAAAAAATACTCTCTACCCTTAACAAAAAATTATATCCTAAACACAATAGGAAAGAGAAAGATAGTAAGACAGGAAGGTATCTGTATTTTTTTTTTTTTTTTTTTGAGGGAAGAGGAGGCCAGGGAGGAGGAGAAGTCTCTCAGTTAAACGACTATCTCCTCCACCGGAGAAGACGCCTCTAACTTAAACGGTGACTCCTAAGAGGGGAAAAGAAGGAAGAGAAGGGACAAGAATCCTCTAACTAAAACGGATTCTTAAGGAGACTACAAGGCCCAAAGAAAAAACAGCCACAAAGGGAAAATTACAGAGTTTTAGAAAGAAAAGATAACACAAGGCTATTACGATAAAACTAGAAAGTTATAAGAGATAATAATTAGAAGGTAACTGGTATAAAGATATAAAATACAAAATTTTACAAGCCTGAGCCAGTGAAGACAATCCCGAAACTACAAGCGGCAAAAGGGATCTGGGGAACAGCTAAGCACCATGGAAGAGGACTCAGCCTTGAGCCAGCAGAAGCTCTCGAGCTTGTATATGGCTGAGTCGGAGGTGAGTTTTGGCTCCGAACCCAACCAGTAAGAATGAAGGCAAGATGGGACAAAATAACATCATATATTATCCATGTGATAATAATATAACCAGCTGCCGGACAAAAACATGCCTTAGTTAACCCAGTCCTACAGCTATTCAACACAAGCCTCAGCCACTGGTTTCATGCCTAAAGTATGGCACACAGCAGTAGTAATGCCACCTCAAAAATGTGGTCCCACCACTTAGCCCAGAAACTACAGACCCATTAGCATGACTAGTCTTATATGCAAAGCCATGGAATCTGTTCTAGCCATCATAATTAATTAACCTTTGTGGAGGCTGTCAATAGAAATCTACCCAAACAGCAGAGACCTCCAAGGCCGAAACACACTCGACCACCATAACACAGCACAAACCACAAGACAAATAGCTCACCTACACAGTGTGCTCCTCAACCTAAGCCCCTAAGGAAAAACAGCCTGACCAATACACTAATCATAGGTGACTCAATAGTGAGGCACACTGATGTCCCATTCACTAGGTTGAATAAAGAGAAGGCAACAGTCAGCTACCAGAATCCGACACAACACACGCACTCAGGTCACTCCACAACAAGTACAAGTATGACTCTATCACTGTCCATATGGGTGTGAATGACCTGAGACACACCTCCCTGGACTACATGAAAAGAGACATGGAGAAGCTCTTGGATTATGTGGCCTAGGCAGGTATGACCCTAGCCCTAAGCAGCATCCTACCGTTGCCCAGAATGATACCGCAGTACAAGTAGAAAATGATTGAGTTCAACAACTGGCTAAGTTTCTGGTATCATTCTAAGGGGATTCAGTATCTGTCTACTTGGGATGAAATGACTGACAGACCTCTATGCTTTGCCAGAGATGGCCTGCATCTGTCACCCCTGGGTTTCCAGATACTGGTCAAGGCTCTTGCCACCCCTATAGTGCCTTTTTATGTGATGTTCCAAAGACCAAATTACCATCGTAACAGCTATAAATAAATGCAATCTGAGTATCATGCTGCTCATCGCTAGAAGTCTAAATCTCAACATGCACTTACCCAAAGCACTCCTCAAAATGGAGAACATCGTCATTTGTGCTGTAACAGAGACCTGGTTTAAAGCAGCAGAAAGCACCCCTGCACTACCAGGCTATAACTCATTCCACACCTTTCGGCCCCAGAACATTGACCGACGCTCCAAAGGCGGTGGTGTCTCCATATTCATAAAAGATATGCACACCTCCAAACTAGTAGCCCAGCATAACGCATCTGAGATACTTCAAGTAACAGTGGGTAAGATGGCGATTCAGGTCATAGCCTGCTATAGGTCCCCAACCATGTCCCAAGACTCTCACTCCACGTTCCTAAGCACCCTGGAAACTATTAGGGTCCAACCCAACACTCTCATACTAGGTGACTTCAACTACCCCTCCATCAAATGGGAAAACTACTCATGCACCAACACACTGGCCCAATGCTTCCTGGAATTCATCAATTCCAATGACATGGACCAGCTCATTCTTACCCCCACTAGAGAAAGCAACATCCTTGACCTGGTTATTACTAACATGGACAATTGTTGCTCTATACCAATAGTCAATTCCTCCCTGGTTAGATCTGACCACAAGCTAACACCATGGAAATCCACATCTCACCCACATCCCTGCAAAGGTAACCACCATGAAATACTTCTCCAAAGTTGACTGTGGGCTCCTAAAAACAGAGGTGGCTAACTTCACTGCACCCATCTCAATGGAAAATAGATACATGACTGCCGAACCATATACCAATGCATTGTATGAACATGTACATAAAGGCATGGAACTAACCATACCCAACAGAACCAAGACACTCTCCTCCAAAAAATGAAGCCAATCTGGAAGTCTCCTGCCATTAATAAACTCTACAACAGAAGGAAGAAACTGTTGCAGAAAAAGGTGAAGTCCCAAGACTGGAAAAACTCCCTTATTACCCTCAACAAAAAGTTGAGATGCCTCATAAAAACCTCTGAAGCCAGCTATGAAGGCAGAATTGTGGCAGACACTAAAAACCACAAAGCCTTCTATAGTTATATCAAGAATCTCCACGGCAATACCCATGTTTGCTCTGAGTTACTGCACAGTGGTACCTCCAATACTGAGCCAATAGATATTGCCAATACTGGCCGACAGATTCAATGCCAACTTTACCCCCCCAAAGGACCAATCACAATACCGGAGGAATGCCAGGTACCCAGCGTTACTGCAGCACAGGTTAAAGCTGCATTGTCCAAGGCCAATAATACAGCTTCCATGGGACCCAACAATATCCTTGGATATTGTTCTATATGAACTACAAAATGAACTGGCACCACATCTGTGTGCCCTGTTCAATTACAGCCTCACCTCAGGTTTTGTCCCTACCAAATGGCACACTGCTACAGTAATCCCTCTCCATAAAGGGGGAGCGACTACAGACCCTGGGAATTATCACCCCATTAGCCTGACGAGTCTGATATGTAAGGCTATGGAGCGCATCATCATGAACCTAATTAAAAAGGATATAGGGAATCTCCAAACTCTAGATCCCACACAATTTGGTTTTGTGAAAGGTAGATCATGCCTGCCCAACCTGGTTGACTTCTCTGAGTCAGTCACCAGAGCTGTGGATGGGGGCAAGGCAGTTCATACAGCCTACCTCGATCTGGCCAAGGCCTTTGATACCATTCCCCACTCAGGAATTATTAATAAACTCATCAAACTAGGCATCAACCCCTATATCACTAGGTGGGTTGCAAACTGGCTCACAGATAGAACCCACCATCTGAAAGTAGCAGAGTCCAATTGAGACTGTCGACCAGGCACGGGTGGAGTCCCACAGGGATCAGTCCTGGGTCCTCTCCTGTTTGGCATCTCCTTCTCAGAAGTCCAGGCCAACACAGAGGGACTCTGGCTGACCAGTTCACAGACGACTGCAATCTGGGAGCCATTATTAACTCCCCAAGTGATGTAGACATCTTAAAGAAAAGCCTCACTGAGACCAATGACTGGTGTCAAAACCATGGCCTTAAGCTTAATGCCAAAAAATGTGTCATCATCCCAGTTTTGAAAAACTCAGTTCCCACTAATTATCACATAGATGGGAGCCCACTGAACACTGAAGGCGTTATAAAAGATCTGGGGACACAAGTTGACAGCAACCTCTCCTTCGACCACCACATTGCCACTGTGGTCAGAAAGTCCTTCTATGTGGCACATCTCATTACCAAGGGTTTTGCATCTAGGAAGAAAGAGGTCATCATCTCTTTCTACTCTTCCCTCATTAGGCCAATCATGGAGGATAATGCCCCATTTGGCATGTACCTCACTAGGCACATGCAACAGCTGGAGAGGCCATAAAAGTACCTCACGAAGAGGATTCTAGGCCTTAAACACATGTCCTACATGGACAGACTCAAAAAACTCCAACTATTCCCTGTCTCACATCATCTAATAAGAGGCGATCTCTGCTTGACTTACAAAACCATGTCTGACCCAGCTCTGTTAGAAATGCTACATCTAAAGAAATCCAAATCCCTCTGCACCACATGCTCCACAGACCTCAACCTCATTACCACAATCAACAGAACATGCTGGAGGGACAGGTTCATAACCCAGAGACTGCCAATGCTCTGGAATAGACTTCCCATACATGTTAAGCAGAGCACCTCACTGGCCCTCAAGAGTGGATGGGGAATAGAAAGTTCACCATGGGGATCACTGCAGTGTCTCTGCTTGATAGAGGCACTGGGAACTAACACTGGGTGGCACAATGCCAGGGCACTTCTATGGGCTAGGCTTGTAAAGGCTCCAGGGCCATTAGCCTAGTACACACCTATGAACCTATGACATGAAAAATTTAATATGGCTTGACCCCCAGCAGTTCTGCTCTACTCTATCAATTTGGTCAACTTAAGAGTAACACAAGCCATGGACAGTGGAAATGCTGTCCATACAGCATACCTCAATCTGGCTAAGGCTTTTGATACCATAACGCATGGTAACATAATTAAAAAAAAAAATGAATAAGCTCCAAATCAACTTGTATGCAATTAGGTGGATAGCAAATCGGTTGAGGGATAGACTTCATGTAGTAAGAGTAGCATGTGCATCCTCAGTAAACATGAAAGAGGCCTGTGACGTTCTGCACAGCTCCATGCTGGGTCCCGTAATACTTGGTCTACTTTTCAGACCTCCAAATTACATATGGGGGTCTTTGGATAACCAAGTTTGTGGATGACTGTAAACTTAGAGGCATCCTCAGGTACACTCTAATACACAGAAGCTTTAACTGGAACTTACAGATGTCAGCAACTGATGCTCATATACATGTTAAAACTAAATGTTAAAAACTGAAATATCATTCCATTTGGTGAAAAATCGCTTCATCCACCTTATAGTATATACAGCACCCAACTTCAGAATGAAAGTATGGTTAGAGACCTTGGAACATAGTTAGAAAAATACAGTTGCATAAACCCTACTTACCAATACTTAGATGCTTGAATTCCTCACTGCCTCAGTTGCATTTTGCTTCTCTGCCAAGGTAACCCAGTCCTAACTAGCTTTCAAAAGCTCACACTCCCCTACCTCTCTCCTTCAGTGACAGCTGACTGGCTGAGCTCAGCATATACTGTGAAGGAAGGCTTCAGCTGTGAGAGGAAGTGAATGTACCTGAAGCCAGACAACCATACCGAAATCCTCGGTAACTACTGGTTTTGAAGGCAAAATATTGGGGTGCCACTAATTTCCGCATGGCCCCTTTAATTTCCTGTTTTTTTTTTTCCCTCCTGACCCTGACCGTCATCATGTCAGCTTCTGCAGACCAGTCTCTCAACGCCCAGAACATCTTTCTTCCCCAGCTCATAATTTAAATGTTTATGTAAACCTATGTGCAAACGGCAGCTTCTTTTACTTTGCTGCTAGCTTCTTTTATTTAAGTAACGTACTTATTTAAGGGCTTCTTTTACTTATGCAATGGCACCGCACAACATATCCCTCAGGTAATAAGGCCTCGACACTTAGTTCTTAACTCTGTCGTATGTGAAAGAAATTGAAGTACTTAGTTAGTTCTTAATTCTGTTGAAACGGCAGTCTGTATTTACTTTTCTTATGATTCGCTGTATGAAATGGCAGCCAGTAAGTGTGCTCCATTGCTTTCCTAGTACTTTAATTTATTTATTTATTTTACATTTGTTGACCAGAATAGTCCGTCTGGGTGTGAGCCCATTTTCAGCTGAGGCCCAGGGAGAAAAGCTCCAATAAAACAAGAACAACATTGACAGGTACAGTGTCGGTTTTACATAGAATTTAACAGAAATATCTAGAGACAATAAAGAAAGCACAATATACAAAGGAGAAAGTTATTAAAATATAGTAAAGTCATATATATATATATATATATATATATATATATATATATATATATTTTGAGGGCAGTGGTCCATCTTTAGTTGATCATTTGAGTATATACTTCAATATGTGTACATATGTATACCCTTACAAAAAAAAAATAAATTATCAAATTATACTATTATTGTAGGTAGCTGATAGGTGGTGTTAACAAGAGGGAGTGGGGTATACATGGAGATTATAAAATTTAGGAGATGAAATTTGATGTGGGCTTAGTTCTTAATTTTGTTGAAAAGAGAAACAGCAGTTAAGTGTGCTCCATTGCTTTGAAATGGCAGTCTGTTAAGTGTGCTCTCCCCATTGCTTTTCTTATTGAGAACCGGCAGTTAAGTCATCAGTTAAGTTAAGTGTGCTCTACTGCTATGTGCTTTGAAACAGCATGAAACCAGCAGATAGGTGTGCTCCATTGCTTTGGAATGGCAGGCAGTGTGTGAAAACATGCTTTTATTAAGAACTAGCAGGTAAGTCAGCAGTTAAGTGTGCTCCATTGCTTTGTAATGGCAGGCAGTCCGTTTCTTATTGAGAAAGTCAGCAGGTGTGTGTTTCTTAAGTGTGCTCCATTGCTTGAAACGGCAGTCTGTTTCTTATTGAGAAAGTTAGCAGGTATTATTGAGAAGTGAAATTGTATTGTGTTCTGCTTTGAAATGGCAGTCTGTTCCCTACGGAGAAAGTCAAAAGGTCTTATAAAGAACAGGCAATGCATTGCTTTGTGCTTTGAAATGGCAGTCTGTTTCTTATTGAGAAAGTCATCAGGTCTTATTGAGAAATGTGTGAATGTGTGTGTGTGTGTGTGTCTGTTTCTTATTGAGAACTGGCATTGCATTACTTTGTGCGTTATATTTTATTCTAGCAACTTTTCTAAGATTATACAAGCAATGCTTAAAATGTGTCCCTGGTTTTGCCCCCCCCCCCCCAATAAATATTGGCTTTTTCCAGATTTCTTGTGCTGCATAGTTCTTTGGGGTAGAGAAGTTTAGGGCTGCTTATGCCAAATCTGTTTATGTTTGTTGTTAGTAGCACAACATTTAGAATACTTGCTTTTGATGCAGAAGGCTGTGGGTTTTACTCCCACAGTATGTAGATGGACTGCTGATACTGTACTGTGTTGTACTTTTAAATGGGGTGGATACTACAGTCCTGAGAATATCCTCTTTGGTGGAGATACCTAGTAACTATGAACCTGTTATCAGTTTGCCTTCATTCCCTACTGCAATATTACTAGCTTATCATTTTTTAATGTAACATAGGAAATTTATTTCTCAAGGGCAACAAACACTATTTGTAGATGAAACAATGAAATATAAAGTTGTTTGCTAGCAGCAACCTCTTCATTAGTTACAGATCTCTTTAATGTGGAATTATTTAGATTACTTTTTTAGTTCTGCAGGATTGTGCATATTTACTGATATTTACTAATGGTGGATTGTAGAAGTTTGAGCTGACTTTTATGATGGAAATGTTCTGAATTGGGCAGTTTATTCATTATTGGTTCATGCGTTTTGTTTCATCACTTACTGAAAAAATGTTCAAGACAATAAACTTAAAACTCACTAACAAGTGTGTTGTATCATACAAGGAATAGAATTAATACAATCAGGAAGGTGTATCACAGAAATCATGTATGTTTTGTGTGCAAGGGGCCTATGATTTGAAAACAGCCCAAAGGTAATCTTTATCCGCCAGTGGTCAGATGCATTTTCTTTGAATGTGGGTTTCAATGATGTTGCAATGAATGTGACTTTCAAGGGCAGAGAAGTTTTAATGCCAAGTCTATTTTCATTGTGAGACTGTATTGCTTTGTTTAGCAGATCACAAGTAAAAAGGAAGAAAGCCAACCGGATCAGGAGACTACTATTGTACAAATCAGTCCAACAGCTGTGCAAATAACCACCAAATGATGAACGCTTTATTAATCTGCGTTTTCGTCCAACAAATGACTTCATCAGATACAAATAACTTAACCCCAAGTCCGTTTTTATACATAATGATTAAAAGCCTACCCAATCATATCAAGTTTTTATTTTCAAATTAAACAAATGAATTACGTCCTTCCTTACATCTTTCTGTTTTACCATTCTTTCATAAAATAATTAAAAAATGTTAAAATACACATGTTTAAATAACCTTATTAAGAATGTCACTAAAATGTTTTAAAAACCCATTAGTCTTGCTTTTGCATTTGTTTTTGTTTTGTTTATATTTGGATGGAAATCATGAGCATTTAGATATATAATATAGTATTTGAAATTTCATTGAACTCCACATTTAAAAGTATATGGTGCCATCTACTGGTCTTTTTTATTATGGCAAGTGTGTTTATTTTATATCTTTGCTGCTTTTAACTTTAACAGTGGTAAAATGGAAATATATTCATTTAAACCAGGGGTTTTGTTTGCCTCCAGGTTTAGTTGCCACCATAATTCTTTATAGGCAATGTTTTCTTCCCAGGGACCACCTCTCGTGTCCACTTTCACTTGATCTAAAACGAAGAATCTAAATTCATATTCTTTACATGATTGTGAATGTCTAAATAGTGCATTGGTTTCTTTCCTTTTCTTAATATCGTAGATATGTTCATAAATCCTCTTTTTCAAGGATCTTTCGGTCTTACCTACGTAGTAAGATGAACATTTGTTGCAAATTGCTAAGTAAACCAAGCCCCTAGACTCACAATTGAAATAACCTTTGCTGTATAACCATAACCCCCTGCTGTCTAAGTAAATTTTCTCCTGATTTGTTATAAACTCACATTGTCTACATTTTCCACATTTGTAAGTACCTACTTTGTTTGAATTGGCCCTGTCTCCCAATTTTTTGTTTCTATTATTCCCTGTTTCTAAAATGTTTTTTATGTTAGTGGAATTTTTGTACACTATTTTTGGGTTCAATTCTGAAAGGCCTTCTATGTCTGAGAGAGTTTTAAACTTCTCCCATTCTTTGTAAAACACTTCATTTACCTTTCTGTTTAGGGCATTATATTCTAGAACTAATGCCTGATGGTAATTTTCATTCTTAAATGACCCATTGTTGTTGTCGTTGAATATTTCCTCCTTTACCCCTTTTATTGGTTTGAATCTTCCCCTTCTTGCTTCCGTAACCTCACTTCTAAATTGTTTAATGAACTGCTTTGGGTAACCTCTATCACGGAACATCCCTTCTAAAGTATCACATTCTTTGATGAAGTCCTCGTCGGTACTTGTCACCCTTGATCCCCTGAAGAATTGTCCCTTCACCAGATTTTTCTTGCAGTGAATGGAATGTCCGCTGTCAAAGTGGAGAAATGAGTTGACATATGTGTCCTTCCTATACACTTTGGTCTCCAAAGTATCATTCCCTTTGACAATTTCTACATCCAAATATGCAATACTTGTGGTGGATGTTGTATGTGTAAATTTAAGGAAACTGGTAGTTTCCTCAATGTATTGCATAAACTCATTTAGTTTGTCCTGGCCTCCGGTCCAAAAGATTGTTACGTCATCGAGGAATCTTTTGTACAACTTGAAATATTTGGAATAGTCTGACCGAAGAATGAATCTCTCCTCCCAATTGGCAAGAACTAAATTGGCAAAGGTAGGTGCACAGGCTGCCCCCATTGCTACACCTTGGATTTGTTGAAAAAATTCCCCTTGGTGCAGTAAGAAATTGTTTCTTAATACCGAGTCCATCAAACCTATGCACGCTACCTTGTCTTCAAATGCCAATTTGTTGTCGTTGAATACTTCTTCCTCGAACATTCTGATGCCTTCCTCATATGGTATGGATCCAAATAAATCCACTATATCAATGGTTACAAATAGTGTATCCTTATCAAACAATTCCGGACCCAATTCCCTTAACAGATCCCAGGAATCTCTCAGGATGACCTTTTTGTTTTTCCATATGTGTTTTGTCTTTATGTCTACAAATCTGGCCAAGGGTGTCGTTTTGGACCCTTCGGCTGACACTATGGGTCTAAAGGGGGGATCAGAGATGTTTTTATGTATTTTCGGTATACCGAAAATAACTGGTATCTTTGGCTTGCTTGTTTTTAGGAAGAAAAGCATTTTTTCATCAATGACTGTTTCAATAACCATATCTTGTAACATCATGTCTATCTTAAGATAGGCTAAATTTATTTCATTGCGTGAGACTACCCTATATTTTGTTTCATCCATTAATATTCTATTCATTTTTCCTTCATATTCCATTGATTCCATAAAAACAACTCCCCCACCTTTATCAGGCTTCATAACCCTAATTTCTTCATTGTTTCTGAGTTCTTCCAGAATTTTTCTCTCATGTCCTTCCAAGTTGTTCTTATACCTTATTCTTTTATCTAATTTTTTAATTGCATTTTCCATTACATTTTCAAAGTTTTTTAGTTGTGCGTGAATAGGTGGGTTAAAAGTGGACTTTCTCCTGAGTGTACTTTGTTCCTCGGTCACTTTTATATTGTTTCTTTGAATGTAAAATTCTTCTTTCCTAAATAACAATTCCAAATTCACTTTTCTGAGGAAGAGCTTCATATCTATTAATGTTTGACCCAGCATCTACACCTATCGTTTTCCAAGGCAGTGAAAACGAAGATTTTGAGGACAATGATTACGTAGACAACGGTTCACAGGGGCGCCCGCACAAAGGTACTGTACACTTCTCGAGTACAACAGAGATGAACAACTGGTTAAATGAACCATTTAGTTTTAACTATAATTCAAAAGAAGTGAACAACTGTCAGCATAATAACATTTGTTCATTCAAACAAAACATTTAGAATGCATCTAAATTAATGTACAAGTATAAATCCATTATTATAGAAAATGGATATTTAAATGAATGCTTGAATCGAGGTATAGTTCCTAAGGGACTTCGGACTTGGAAGTACCCTAATAATGTACAGATAGGATCAGTTTTCTACAAGGAACTGATCAAAGTTTTTAACAAATGTGGCTTGGATATTATTAAGTGTATCATTGATGAAAACAATAGGAATTTGGAAATCATTCAAGAGCAAATTAATGAAGTTGATTCACACATAAAGGAAAATTTAGTTTTTGAAATTAAAGAAGAAAGGCAGAAATATTTAGAATTAAAGGGAGAAACAGAAGAAAAATGTAAGGGTTTAGTCAAAAGGAAAATGGAAAAATTAAAAAGGGACATATTAGAATATGAGAATGAGACCAGTTACCCAAAACCTGTTTGTAACAGTATTCCCTCATACCAAAGAAGAAACAATAACAACAGGGAGGAAGGAACAAATGTCAAAAGAAATTATTATAGGGATCCTTACAAAGAAACCCATTACTTTAATTATGACAACGATTTTCCACCTCTAGAGAGACAACAAAGTGAATACCATTTGGACAATAGGAACTTTGGAAATTTTCACAGGAGGGGGGGGATAAGGGGAAGGGGGAACTACAGACAGTAGTACCTCTCCCCAGAAATACAGTCAATATGACTGAACACATTCAAAAAGAGGGTAACAAGTATACATACAATGGCTTTACCATATACAATTTTTGTAACTTAGAACTTAAAAATGAACACTTTACACTAATGGAAAGGGGCTTTAAATTCATCCCATTGACTAGAGGGAAGAGGGTACAAACATTAATAGATATGAAGCTCTTCCTCAGAAAAGTGAATATGGAATTGTTATTTAGGAAAGAAGAATTTTACATTCAAAGAAACAATATAAAAGTGACCGAGGAACAAAGTACACTCAGGAGAAAGTCCACTTTTAACCCACCTATTCACGCACAACTAAAAAACTTTGAAAATGTAATGGAAAATGCAATTAAAAAATTAGATAAAAGAATAAGGTATAAGAACAACTTGGAAGGACATGAGAGAAAAATTCTGGAAGAACTCAGAAACAATGAAGGAATTAGGGTTATGAAGCCTGATAAAGGTGGGGGAGTTGTTTTTATGGAATCAATGGAATATGAAGGAAAAATGAATAGAATATTAATGGATGAAACAAAATATAGGGTAGTCTCACGCAATGAAATAAATTTAGCCTATCTTAAGATAGACATGATGTTACAAGATATGGTTATTGAAACAGTCATTGATGAAAAAATGCTTTTCTTCCTAAAAACAAGCAAGCCAAAGATACCAGTTATTTTCGGTATACCGAAAATACATAAAAACATCTCTGACCCCCCCTTTAGACCCAGTGTCAGCAGAAGGGTCCAAAACGACACCCTTGGCCAGATTTGTAGACATAAAGACAAAACACATATGGAAAAACAAAAAGGCCATCCTGAGAGATTCCTGGGATCTATTAAGGGAATTAGGTCCGGAATTGTTTGATAAGGATACACTATTCGTAACCATTGATATAGTGGATTTATTTGGATCCATACCATATGAGGAAGGCATCAGAATGTTCGAGGAAGAAGTATTCAACGACAACAAATTGGCATTTGAAGACAAGGTAGCATGCATAGGTTTGATGGACTCGGTATTAAGAAACAATTTCTTACTGCACCAAGGGGAATTTTTTCAACAAATCCAAGGTGTAGTAATGGGGGCAGCCTGTGCACCTACCTTTGCCAATTTAGTTCTTGCCAATTGGGAGGAGAGATTCATTCTTCGGTCAGACTATTCCAAATATTTCAAGTTGTACAAAAGATTCCTCGATGACATAATAATCTTTTGGACCAGAGGCCAGGACAAACTAAATGGGTTTATGCAATACATTGAGGAAACTACCAGTTTCCTTAAATTTACACACAAAACATCCACCACAAGTATTGCATATTTGGATGTAGAAATTGTCAAAGGGAATGATACTTTGAAGACCAAAGTGTATAGGAAGGACATATATGTCAACTCATTTCTCCACTTTGACAGCGGACATCCCATTCACTGCAAGAAAAATCTGGTGAAGGGACAATTCGTCAGGGGATCAAGGATGACAAGTACCGACGAGGACTTCATCAAAGAATGTGATACTTTAGAAGGGATGTTCCGTGACAGAGGTTACCCAAAGCAGTTCATTAAACAATTTAGAAGTGAGGTTACGGAAGCAAGAAGGGGAAGATTCAAACCAATAAAAGGGGTAAAGGAGGAAATATTCAACGACAACAACAATGGGTCATTTAAGAATGAAAATTACCATCAGGCATTAGTTCTAGAATATAATGCCCTAAACAGAAAGGTAAATGAAGTGTTTTACAAAGAATGGGAGAAGTTTAAAACTCTCTCAGACATAGAAGGCCTTTCAGAATTGAACCCAAAAATAGTGTACAAAAATTCCACTAACATAAAAAACATTTTAGAAACAGGGAATAATAGAAACAAAAAATTGGGAGACAGGGCCAATTCAAACAAAGTAGGTACTTACAAATGTGGAAAATGTAGACAATGTGAGTTTATAACAAATCAGGAGAAAATTTACTTAGACAGCAGGGGTTTATGGTTATACAGCAAAGGTTATTTCAATTGTGAGTCTAGGGGCTTGGTTTACTTAGCAATTTGCAACAAATGTTCATCTTACTACGTAGGTAAGACCGAAAGATCCTTGAAAAAGAGGATTTATGAACATATCTACGATATTAAGAAAAGGAAAGAAACCAATGCACTATTTAGACATTCACAATCATGTAAAGAATATTAATTTAGATTCTTTGTTTTAGATCAAGTGAAAGTGGACACGAGAGGTGGTCCCTGGGAAGAAAACATTGCCTATAAAGAATTATGGTGGCAACTAAACCTGGAGACAAACAAAACCCCTGGTTTAAATGAATATATTTCCATTTTACCACTGTTAAAGTTAAAAGCAGCAAAGATATAAAATAAACACACTTGCCATAATAAAAAAGACCAGTAGATGGCACCATATACTTTTAAATGTGGAGTTCAATGAAATTTCAAATACTATATTATATATCTAAATGCTCATGATTTCCATCCTAATATAAACAAAACAAAAACAAATGCAAAAGCAAGACTAATGGGTTTTTAAAACATTTTAGTGACATTCTTAATAAGGTTATTTAAACATGTGTATTTTAACATTTTTTAATTATTTTATGAAAGAATGGTAAAACAGAAAGATGTAAGGAAGGACGTAATTCATTTGTTTAATTTGAAAATAAAAACTTGATATGATTGGGTAGGCTTTTAATCATTATGTATAAAAACGGACTTGGGGTTAAGTTATTTGTATCTGATGAAGTCATTTGTTGGACGAAAACGCAGATTAATAAAGCGTTCATCATTTGGTGGGTATTTGCACAGCTGTTGGACTGATTTGTACAATAGTAGTCTCCTGATCCGGTTGGCTTTCTTCCTTTTTACTTGTGATTGGTTTCGAGTGGAGGTTGGCCGTTATTTTTCATTTGTTTAGCTGATGTCTATTAGTGTTTGTGCTATAAAATGTAAAATAAAAGTTTGAAATGAAATCCAAATAACTATTGTAGAAGTACAGCAGTATGCACATTACAGTGTTTATGGTAAAGGAGGCAAAATAGCCAAGTAATGGGACACTGGAATGGCTGCAGGGGGAGGGCTGTGTATGGGGGGCTCCATTCAACCATGATTTTGTGAGGGGGGAAGGGAGGCAAACTAAAAGACAGCCCTGGGCGGCACAAACTCTAGCTGCGCCACTGATCAGTAGGCAATGGAGAATGACTTCTGGAGGTCCTAGCAAACTATAATATAATATTCTTTTGCTAAGATTAGAATATTGCCTACCAGTAAATGATCTACTTTTACCACAAAACCCACATACTGAAAGTCACCAAAAACAAAATCCTAAGGTTCATCATCTTCTCTCTTCCCAGTGAACATCACTGCTACACATTAAAAAAAATGGTTACCATCTGGGGGGCCATAATTTGGTTGTCCGTTCTTCAGTTTATGTTTGAAAGTTAGTATCCCACAATTTCATTGGAGTGGGTGGGGTCGCATAATCATGTATGCAAATTTTATGTTAATCAGCATACACATTTGTACCTATTTTCATGGGTCTTTGTTCAAATTTGTGATGTTTCCAGGTTGAGAGATATGGCCAGAACTATCAAGTAAGAGTAAATCTGCAGCCAATCGCAATACCATAACAATAACAAAAATAAATAAAAATCACAAATCCAAAAACAGCCGAATCAGAGGTAGAAACCCACCTCAACTATGCATGATTTGGGGGATGGCAGTGAGTAACACTACTGAGGCAATAAGGAATTCGAACATCTTCTGTTATAGCTAAGTAGGATTTAAGAAACTGTACTATGTTCATCATTCCCACTGCCTCAGTGGTAATTTGAGTAGATTCCCAAAGTTGCAAGATGAAAGGATAAGGATCCAGGAGACCTTGGAGAATGGTCCTAACAAAGCCTGCTCTAGACTCTGAACAGGAACCCAGTTTGTAGTGCTTCGTAAAAGTATGAACGGAGGACCAGTTTGCTGTCTCTAGAATATTTCTAGAGTTCACCTCTTTCCAATATGCCATCAAAGTGGATACGGCCCTACTTGAGTGAGCCTTAACCTTGCCTGGAAGAGATTTAGCATGGTGGGAGTAACAGAAATCAATAGCAGAGGACAACTATCATGAAATGGGTTGCTTAGAGGCAAGATTACCTTTCTTAGCCACAGTACAGGAGATATAAAACTGTTCAGCATTCCTACAGGGCTTTGTTCCATCAAGGCAGTGCCAGAGGTACATGTGCACATCCAAGGTATGTAGAATTTTTTCTCCCTTGTTTTTTGGATCAAGATAGAACACTGGGAGGTTGATGACCTGATTAAAGGTAAATTCAGAAACAACTTCAGGCACAAATGATAGATTAGACCATAACACAACCCTGTTCTTGTGAAAAAATCAGATATAGTTGGTCCACCATGGTAGCTTGCAGCTCAGAGACTTGCCTTACAGATATTTGAGCAATGAGAAAAGCAGTCATCTAAGCAATGCCCTGTAAATCAGCCCAAGAGGCAGGTTCAGAAAGCGGTATGGTCAATTTTTCAAAAACAAAGATGAGACAATGGGGAGGAAGAATTTCCTTTTAAGGGAGTCTCATGTGCAACACTCCTTTCATAAACTCTGTGACCACAAAAGATAGAAGAGGGGGAGCCATGGGCAGACAAGCTGAGATGGCCACTATATGCACTTTGATTGAAGCATACAACAAACCATCTCTAAGTAGCTCACACAAACATTTCAAAACAAGAGGGAAACAGACCCTTTCAGGATCTATGTTATTAGCTGGGCACCACCTAAAAAATCTCTTCCACTTGTAAATGTATGATTTTCTAGCTTAAGGTTTTCTTGTTTCCTTAAATACCTGTTGTATATCATCATGCAACAAGTGCCTAAAAGCTATCATAATAGAATCATCCAGGCTGTCAGTAGCAATTGTTCTAAGATGGGGTGTACCTTTCACCCAATAATCTATGAGCAGATCTGTGAGGAAGCTTGTGATAATTGCCCTTCGGCAGTTCCATTAAAAGGGAGAACCAACCTTGCCTGAGCGAAAAGGGGATTACCACAATGATCTTTGGTACTTCTTGCTGAATCTTTAAAAGTACCTTGTGAATCATTGGAAAGTTTAGAAATGCATACTGGGAAATTCACAGCCATGGGAATGAGAGAGCATCTGTCTTCCAACCATGGCTGCAAGAATGTCTTGAGCAGAAGGTTTACAGTTGTTTGTTTTGAAAGGGGTTGAACAGATCTACTTGGTATGTTCCCCACATCTGGATCAAGTCCCGGAAGACTTCTACATGGAGCTTCCACTTCTGATGGTTTGTCCAGGATCTACTTAGTCTTTCTGCCACTGTGATTTGCTCTGACGGAAAGTACAGCGCCTGAAGAGTCACAGAGTGCAGTACAGCCAGCTCCCAGGCCATCAATGTCAACTGACAAATAGGGTATGACCTGTATCTCCTTACTTGCTCAGTTACCACATTATGGTAGTGTTGTCAGTGACCACTAGAAGAGGACATGGAGTCCATGAGTGCTGAAGAGCTTTTAAGGCATGAATCACTGCTAACATTTCTTTTACATTTACATGCTTTTTCATGCCTTGAGGACCCGACAAATCTTGCACTCCCATGGACACTGTCCCCCGCACAAAATTTGAACAATCCAACTAGACAAATTGGACTGGGGTTTGAAGACAGAAAGGAAGTCCAGGATTCAAGAACAGTTGGTTCCTTTACCACTGCAGCTCCTGTTTCACAAATCCTAGTACTGGTACCTGGAAATTCAATGGATGAAGATGCTGGGTCTAAGAATTCAAGTACCATGTGTAGTCTGGCTAATAGTATCACGAGGATCGCTGATGCCATGAGGTCTAGAATTTTGAGGAACTCTCTTGCTAAAGCCATTTTTGTATTGCTTCATTGTCTTCTGTTATTTTGTATAGTGTGATTTATTTTCTTTATGCTGCGCTTTACTTGTATTCTGCTTTTAGTTGTGTATTTTAACTAGGAAAAAGACCACAGCTGTGTCTCTTCTGAGTTGCACAGAAATTAGAACAGGCCAATTAAGGTTAATTATCTGTGAACTGACAGTGGAGCTAGGAACTAAACTTTCTATTTAAAGGGTAAAATAAAATATTTCAAGGCTTTACTAGAAAAGCTCACTCAGATTCTACCACAGCTTGCTGTGAGGGAAAGGTTGGTTTGTGTTTGCTTTCTTGTATTTTGTATTGCTTCATTTTCTCCTTCTATTTTGCATATTGTGATTTATTTTCGTTACACTGTGTTTTACTCGTATTCTGCTTTTAATTGCATATTTAAGCTAGGAAAAGGATCACATCTGTCTTTCTTGTGAGGAACACATAACTCAACTATCTATCTAGTTGCTGCCCTTACATTAACTGACTACATATTTCCTTCCCTCTCCTCTTTCATTGGCTATTGTGAGTAAGCACAAAATCAACATTTTGTAAAATCACATCCCTTCGGCTATTTAAATTTATTGGCCATTCTACTGTACTGTAAAACAGCCACAATACAAAGTGTCTGCCCCCTTCCAATCTATCTTGCACCTTTAAAATTAGTGGCTCACCACTTAGATAGCTAAAGCTTATGTTACACCCTCTTTCATATCTAACTGCTTAGTGCACACTGCAGCTCTTCGGATATTAACTATTTTTTTTTCCATCTTACCTTTAAAATCTACAACATCTACTCCAAGACCACCAATTATGGAAGACCCACATTCTGCCTGTCAGTAGTCATTTCGGGATTAGTACTTCTATGCTGCTCCTGGTGGGAGAAAGAGCATAGGAACATTATTTCCTGGAGACTACTGATCACCAGAAAGCCTAATAACTGCTACATAGGTGCCAGATTAGAATTTGTGGTTATATTTTACTCTGGTGAGAGAAGGAATAGAGTACCTTGATTCCGGATTGTTTCCGATTAGGCAGTGAGTATCTCTGTTTAACCTGCATGGTTGGTCTGGTTGCTGTTCAAGGCAGCAACAAGCAAGGAAAAGCCTGCAACAAGCCTACAGACCCTTGCATCATTCTTTTACAACTGAAATAAGTTTTAAAAAATTCTTCTTTGGATACCACAAAAAGACTGAACACTCACTTCATAGAAAAAAAAAGGCTTATGTCTGAGGATAAGCTGTCACAGGAAGATCGAGGGAGAGGAGTCTGAGCTTTTGAAAGCTGGCCAGCATTGGGTCACTTTGGCAGATAACTCAAAATGCCACTGAGGCAATGGGAATGATGATCATAACATTTGCAAAATTTTCCCTGCATTTGCTATCATACCTCCAGCATTTGCTATCTACCAAAGGAAAAATCAAGTCTGCTTGGGGTGTAAATATACCTATGTAAACATTTCCAAGCAAAAATCCTAAACCTTCCAGACTTTGATGCATTCGCAGGAGTCATATAAATGTCCTCCCACTGTTCCTTTCTACATTGCCTTTCCATTCTCACTTCCCACTTTCCTAACCTCTTCTGATTGACTCTAATAGCTGTCATGCATTATTTGCTTGCCCTAGTAAAAATCCCATTTTTTAACAGCAATTTAAGTTCTCGAATGCAACCTGAGCCTGTCTTTCATTGTCTACACCCTGTTATCAATCCCTGGTAGGGAAGGCAATCTCCAAACCAAAGTCCAAACTTCTGCTTGGCCTCATCCCACTCTATTACCTTTGCCTAGCTATTTCCCTAATTTTCTCCAAAAAATTCCAGATTCGTTTTTGTCTGTTTTCTGTGACCCTAGTATCTAATGGTAAAATCTCCTTTCTCTATTCCCATGCTGGCTTATTTATGAAAATACTTTCTGTTAATATTCTGCATTGTTATCATTTTCCTTAAGGGCTTGCAGCCAAAATCCTGTTCTCTCTTTATTTTGTGAAGCTCCACTCCCAGTTTCAGCATAATTTCCTTTAATATTGATTTATAATCTTCTACTTGTGTTATATACATTAGCCTTAATTGTGTAGCTTTAAAGTATACCCTCAAATCTGATAATCCTCAATTACCTCACTCTATCCACCTTAACTCTTGCCCTCTTTCCCTACAAAATTTTATTCTTTAATTCTTTATTAATGTCTACAACTTTTCTGGTTGATAAAAATATGCCATGAATGTTTATAAAACTAAAGTGACTAAAAACATTTAAACTGCTTCTATCTTTCTATTCATATCCATAAACAAGAGCTTCCAGTATCTCAGTATTTGCATTATCTTTAGTTTAGTCTCTTACAACATATCCTTAGTGGTCATAACACAATTATTTTAACCCATACTGCTAAATATGTAATTTTACCATGCAGCCATAAAAATGGTTGTTGCTGAACCAATTCATGCGTGGGTACATAGTTCACAACTATATCCCTTTTGTCTTCATTAATTTTATATCCTGAAAAGACTTGAAACTGTCTCACAATGTTACACAACGAGATGTCCTCCTCTGGTTTTATCAGTTGTCTGCAAATAAAGCCAACTTTTCTTGAATACCATACCACTTATATCCTTAAATTTCTGAGTCCCTTATTTTCTTTGCAGGTGGCCTTAAATATAATGCAGATAACAAAGGAGAAAAAGGACACCCCTGCCTGGTTCCTCTGTTCAGACAAAAGTTAACAGAAAGGAACCCTCCCACTTTAATTTTTGCCTCTGATCCCTCGAATATCCTCCTATACAGCGTTATTATTGTATGACAGAATGCAAATGCTTCCACCGCCCTACTCCTAAAATACCAGCTTACCCTGTTGAATGTTTTCTCTGCATCAAGTCCAACCAACAACAGTGGTGGTTTCTTACATTCTGCTTCTCTCTGGATTATATTGTTCTATTAATGCTGTCAGATATTTGGATCCCATCCACAAAACCACACAGATCCATATCTATTGATTTTTTCAACACCTTTGCTATTCATTTAACTATTACAGAAATAAACACTTTATAATCATGATTTAAAATTGAAATGAGCGTATATAAATTTGTGTCTGATGAGTCTTTACCAACTTTAGGTATTACAGCCACCACAGCTTTCTTTCAGAATGTCAACTCCACCCTTGTAAAATACTGTTAAACCTTCCAAATCCTTTACTAATTTCTATCCTCCTAGCTTCCAAACATCCACAGGAATATCATCTACAGTATTCTTGAAGATGCTCCTGCAGATTAATTATATGTCACAGTTTTTATCTCATCTCCTCCTATCTTACCTAATTGTTGAGCCACATCTACCTGTAACCTTGGCATACCCAAGTCTTCCATAAATGTTTTAATTTTTTACTTTTACTTGATTTCCACATTCATATTCATACAAATGTTCATAAAATTTCCAAAATATCTCATAATACCGCTACAGGATCTCTGGTTATTTTTCTTGTTATAGCCTCCTTGCATAAGTCATTGTGCAAAAGTGTTTGTGTCTGGTGTTATCATTAGGGGAAAAAAATCAGTTGCTTAATGGCAATCTTTCTAAACTCATGCATTTTATCCACATACTCTTATATTTTCTCTTGAGCACTCTGCAATTGTGCCTCCTCCTGTTCTGCGAGATTCCCTTATTTGGCACTTTTTTTTAATTTGTCAGCCCATCTAAATAATTCATAGGAGGCTACTAGGCTATTGGCCCTGAGGCCCTTATAAGCCTAGCCAAGAGTTTAACCCATGCTTAGACAAGTCAGTAACCCAAGCCCCTGTCCTGCATGGACACAGGTGGAATCCCAGGAGTGTATTTTCTGTTTCCCATCCAGTTATCCAGGTTGTGCTTAAAAAAGGATAATTAGGTACTCTGCTTGATGTGGAGAGGGAGTCTCTGGGACACAAATCTGTCCAGCCAACAAGTCCTCTTGATATCATAGACCAGGTTGAGGTCACGCTTACGGGTCGCTTGAGTGGAGCTTGACTTGCAGATATGCAGCAGTCCCATCAAGGCGGGGTTTGAGACTACTTTATATGCCAACCAGAGGTCACCCCAAGAAGTCTGTATGAAACTGAGTAGAGGGACAGGGCTTTTAGCCTATCTGTGTAGGGTAGATGTTTGAGGCCCTGGATTCTCCTGGTGAGGAACCTCTGTGGTCTTTCCAGCTGCTGCATATGCTTTGCAAGGTACATGCCAAAGGGGGCAAGGATGTTATGACCTCTTTGTCCCTGGATGAGATACCCTTACTTATGAGGTGGACCATGTAGAAAGCTTTCCGTACAATGGAAGCAACATGGTGGTCAAAAGACATGTTGCTATTAACCTGGGTCATAAAATACCTCACTACTGATTGTGTACTTAGGACATTATTAATGTGATAATATGTGAGGATGTCACATTCTCCCTAAAGGGGATGATGATGCATTTTTTGGCATTCAGCTTGAGGCTATGTTTCTGGCACCACCAGTCATTTGTTTGGGTGAGACCCTTTTGGAGGACATCCACATCACTTGGGGAATTGATGACTGCACCCAACCTGCAGTCATCTGCAAAGTTGGTCAGCCATAGTCCACTTGGTTTTGGCCTGCACCTCAGAGAAGTATATCCCGAGTAACAGAGGCCTCAAGACCAATCCCTGGGGTATGCCGCTTGTTACGGGTCAACTGCTTGAGGTAGACTCCCCTATTTTGATTAGGTGGGTCCTGTTAATGAGCCAATTTGCTATCCATCTGGTAACATATCTTGTTACATCTTAACTATATCTTTTTCTTTCATTTCTACCCTATTTTTAAACTCCACTTTCATTTTATCCCACTCAGAAGTTATAACTTATGAAGAAATTTCTATCTCCCCTAATAACTCTTAAATAACATCCACTACCCATTCCTTAAATTCCTTTATTTTTTTAACATATAGGTGGGGAAGCACCAATGTCTCATTTTAACTTCATTAACCTGCATTGTTATCCAAGTTGTTATTGGTGTATGATATGAAATAGTTACTGGATATGTGGCAAAGCTTTCAACTAATTGCACACGTTCCTAGGAAATATAATTTCTGTCTAGTTTAGCCCACATATTGCACCTTGGGGAATAATATGTAAATTCTCTCAGATTTCTAAGACAGCAGCACACTAAGTAACAGCTTAATTTCAGCTCTCACAGTGTGAAAGATAGAAACTCAGAAAACAGAGCCAGTGAATTTGTTTTTTGGGGTAAATTTCAGTTACTGGCTAGTAAGTGCACTGTCTGGATGCCAGCAAAGATGAAATTTAGAGAACCTGAAAGAAAATCAACCACAAAAGGTGCGGAGAAAACATAGGCTGGGAAGAATCTTGCACCTGCTAAAGCAGTTCAAGCTCCATCTCTGGTAAAAGACATGACTTCCAGTAATCTAGAGGAAAAACTAAGTCAAACGTACTCAGAGCTGATTAAAATAAATGAAAGACTGAAAAAGAATATCAACTCAAATAACATAACAAAAGGATGGGAAAAATTTAAGAAGCATTAAACAGATTTCCAGAAGAGCTGACACAACTGCAAAAATAAGAAGCTGAAATGAAGAAAAGGCTTTCTGACTATGAGGCTGCTCAATAAAAGATGTTTACAAAAAACAGTAAAATTACAGGTCAGACCGCATTGTGAAAACCCAAGATTTTCTGCTGTACCAGAGAAACTGGAAAGAACAGATTCTAATAATATTATGAAAGTACAAAAAAGCAACTGGCCTGATATTCCACAGCAGGAGCTGTTAACTGAAGGGCACATCGTGTGTATGCTCCAAACCTTGCCATGAGAAAGCAGGCAAGACCTCTAATAGTAAAGATGCAATCCTGCCAACAGAAAGAGTTGACTCTTACAAAGCTGTAGCAGAAAGTTAAAGTACTAAAAGTTGGAGACCGTATAGTGTTTGTAGAAAATGATTAATCACTGTACACCAGGCAAAAGAGGAGTACATTTATTCCAGAAATCAGGTAAAGTTGAGAGGCAGATGTGAGATTCAAGTTACTATACCCAGCTAACTTCAGAATACCTTTTATCGGAGGGTTAAAGCCTTTTTTGAAGAAGAACATGCTAAGGAGCAAATACAAAAGTTTATTCAACAAAAAGTTATCAAACAGAAGAGGACTCTGCTTTTTATTCTTCTGATAATAAAGTTCATAAAAAGACTATACTGATCAAACCTTTTCCAATGTTCCAATGGAAAATGCTTAAAAGACACTGAGGAAAGCACAGAAGTTGAGTTGAAGAATGAGGAGTACATTGGAAATGAACCAGAAACTGGAGTTGGGAGGTGGAGATCAACAGGAAGAAAACCAGCAATTCAGAAATTAATATGTGGGATTACAAAGCAGCAATCAAGGGTGGCCACAGTGGTGCAGCGGTTAGCGTTGCCGCCTCACAGCAAGAGGTTCTCCGGTTCGATCCTCGGCTGGGGTGCCTTCTGTGCGGAGTCTGCATGTCCTCCCTGTGGTCACGTGGGTTTCCTCCGGGTGCTCCGGTTTCCTCCCACATCCTAAAGACATGCTGTAGGTAGACTGGACACTCTAAACTGGCCCTAGGAGTGAGTGCATGTGTGTGTGCCTTCTGTGGAAGGTTGGGTGCCGGGCTGGCAACTCGACACCGTAAAGCTCCACTGACAATCATGAGCGGACAGGTGATCCACTGTGGCGACCCCTAACCAGGAAAAGCCAAAAGAAGAAGAAGACGACAAAGCAGCAATCTCATTCTTGAAATATGGCTGAACAAGAAAACCTGGAAATACTGGACTGTTTTGATTTTGTTAAACTTGTAGGGGACTCCAAAGCATATGCCCTACTTCATGTCATTAATATTGGCAAGAACATTAAGGAGAGGGGGGAAAGGAAGAAAAGAGGTGTTTGTTATATAGTAAATCATTTTCGGTTATTTTTTTGTGTTATAGTGATATGAAAATAAAAGTGCCCCTTTTCTCCTTCTTTCTTTCCTACTTAGTTCAAGCAAAAACAAAGTCTTGATGTTTAAGCAAAAGCACAGCAAATAGCTTTAACTCAGTCTTACACTGCTGTTACTACATGTCTCTGTATTCTTCTGTCAGTAACAATTTCCAGTTTCTCCTCTCAGGTCTTCTTTCACCGTGACTGATTCTATCTCATAGCCGCTGCTGTGGTCAGCAAGTCACCCTTCACAGATGGCAAATGCTCACTGGTCAGGTTTCTTTCAGCCCTCTTTGTATAGAATAGTGAGTAGTTTATCAAACAAACCTACTCTATTAATAAAGCCAGATAACTTTCTGTTCTTAAATATACAAGTGCAATTTAACAGAAACAATAGTCATTTAAAAATATTGGTATACTTATAAGCATATAACATACGCTAGTACCTAATGGCACACAATGAATAATCCAAAAACGAAAAGTAATCAGCAAGTGAATGAAAGTCCTTCTAGTAATAATCCAAGAACGCAGAATTAAAGCATATAAAACAGGTCCCTTTATTCACAAGTAAGCGCTTTCACCCGAAGGCTTCTTCAGACTTTTACACAGCATATAATACTTTCTAAATTAAATATCCCCCATTACATTGCTATTGGTCAACCATCCAACCATACAAAACTCAAAATCAATTAAAACCCCATTGTATTAAAACGCTGATGCCAAAGAAAATCATGACATGAACACACAATAAAATATATTAAAATATATTATATAGAAGATTGGGAAACCTAAAATATAAGCAGCAAGAGTATTCATATAGCACTCTATCCTATACAAAAATTCCTATAAAAATATGCAAATATTTAATACATATAAATATGCATTTAGACATATTAAAATATGTTAAAACAATACTGAAACTAAATAACATATAAAACCATGTATAGCACCTGTATAAAGCATGTGGACAAAAAAGTACTAATGTCTAAACACAAACCTTCACATAAAAAACTATTTATTGCTTAGGTTTATTAATCCTTCTCCGTTTTAAAATGGGTTTCACTTGTACCTTATCATTTAAGCCTGGTGGTTGGTCAGCCCTACATCTAATTATCCATTTCAATTCGCATTCAAGAGTGTAATTAATTAAATCACCCCCTCTTGTATTGATTTCTAGCTTTTGTAATACACTAAATCTAAAAGTATGTGTAGAACCCAGGTCCATATTATGTTTCGCTAAAGCATTAAACTCCGAACCTATTCTAATGTGATACACATGTTCCCTTATACGTTCTTTCAGGGACCTATTGGTTTTCCCAATATAGAACACAGGGCACGCTATGCATCTTGCCAGATATATAAAATTTTTACTATTACAGTTTGTTGCTGTGCTGAAATGAAATATTTGTTTTGTGATTGGATGAATAAAATCTACATGTGTTTCAATGAACATACATTGATTACATTTACCACAAGGTGTGGTACTAGTTTCACAGTCATTCTTTCCTTTCATAGACAAAACCTTCTTAGGTCTGCATAGCAACCTTCTGAGATTAGGTTTGTTCTTAAACAGCACATTGGGCCTTGGACCTACAACTTTACTAATTTCATTGTCCAAGAGAAGAATGTCCCAGTGTTTTACCATAATTTGTTTCAAATGTACAGCATCCTTCGTAAAGAACATAGGGGCTCTAAGCTCCACTGATGGAAGTGATGAGCCAGTGTCAGGTAAACCTAAAGGTTCTGAAAAATAAGGTTTCGCTTTGGTGTTTCTTAAATTATTAACCTCAAATGTTGTTTGTTCAAACAAATCTGCCTTGTAGCCTCTTTGAACAAATTTGGCTCTCAAATTATCCAGCTCCTTATTATAACCTTTCTCAGTTGGATTTAGCCTAGACGCCCTCATTATTTGTCCTTTCATGACATTATTAAAAACATATTTCGGGTGCATACTATGCCTATGAAGTAAGGTGTTCCTGTGGCATAATTTCCGATGTACAGAGGTGTTAAGAAGTCCATTGCCAAGTCTAGAGATATTAACGTCTAGATATGATATCTCATCCACTGAATAATTTAAAGTAAATTTCAAAAAATTAGTGGAATTGTTCATACTTTCAACAAACTTTAAAAGGGTATCAACATCGCTCAGCCAAATAAAAAAGAGGTCATCTACAAACCTACGATATGGACCTGCATTCTCCTTAAACATGTCAGACAGGAAGAGGAAACTTTCCTCCCAATGGGCCATCACCAGGTTGGCGTAGCTATTGGCACAAGAAGTGCCCATAGCTACGCCATCCTCTTGCAAAAATAACTCCTCTCTGAACATAAAAACATTATTTAGTAAAATTGTTTCTAAAAATGTGCTAACAAATCTATTTTCTCAGGGGTATAATCAGAATTGTTACATAAATATTCCTGTATACTATGTACCCCTACGTCATTGGGGATTACAGTGAATAAACTGACTACATCTAATGTTACTAAAACATATTGTGTATTGTCATCCAGTCTACTAGTATAAGCATATAAATCAAGTAAAAATTGTTTGCTGTCTTTAAGAATAATGGCATTAGCATTTACCACAGGTCTAAGGTGATACTCAGTGAAAATGGACAAAGGCTCAGTGATCCAGCCTTGGCCAGCCACAATTGGTCTCATAGGGGGTTTCAGCAAAGACTTATGGACCTTCGGGAGACCTTGTATGATGGGTATAAGGGGATTGTTAACCTTAAGGTAGTTATATAAATCCTTAGTAACAATCCGTGATGTTAAAAGATCATCAAGCATGTCATAGGTCTGAAACACTTTCTCCGTGACAACCGTCATATCTATTTTAAGGTAGAAATCTGTATCTCTCAGAAGTTGCTTCATACTAGAATTATATTCTGGTAAATCCATGAGGACAATTGGTCCACCCTTATCAGCTGGCCTAATAACAAGCATTTGATCATTCCTTAGATCCAATAAAGCTTGTCTTTGATGGTAATTTAAATTGTGCTTATATCTAACATCATGACTTTCCTCAAAATAATTATAAATATCACTTTCTAACATTCTAGAAAAAACATCCACTATTGGATGTAATTGAGGAACATACGTACTATTGGGACAAAAGCGGGGACCATTATTTAATGCATTGTCTTAACCAAAATCAAGCTTAAGCTGAATATTCCTTATAAACATCTTAGCATCAATAATGGAATCAACTACGTTACTTCTGTTAGTTGGAATGAAACTTAGTCCCTTGTTCAGAACTTGGTCTTCGTGTGAGGTTAATATTCTACTAGATAAATTCACTATCAACGAGTTGTTGTCTTCTCCCATATTGTTTTCAATGTGGGCCCCTGGTGTTCTCCACCTGAGTCCTTTCTTTTGTGTCTGCCCCTGCTGATGGATCTCCTCCTCCCCATGAACTGGGTCTGAGCTATGGGGAAAGGGGTATGTACTTTCTCATTGGTTGAGTTCAATGGTAACAAAGGAATATCATTATTGGGTGTTTTGCGCCTAACTACTGCCTCTACATTTGTAGGAACAGGAGTCATATCACTAATTATGTTGGTAGGCTTAACAGTAGGTGTATCCGACTCAGTTGTGACTTCAGCATCACACAGGTTGTTACTTGTAGTGCCTCTAAAAACATTATCAGTAGATAAATCATTCCCTCTAGCAGGTACATTATTATCAGCATTATTCACATTCACAACATCTGAAGCAGTAATTGTTGAACTATGAGTTACATTATCAACGTTCACATTGGCCACATATTGCCTTGGCCAAGTGAACACATTACAATTTTTAAAGTCTCTTACGTCTCTTACAATTTTGTTCTTCTTTTGCTCTAAGAGGCGTCTTTCAAAAAGCAAAACATTGTCCAAAACTTTTTCTAATTTCACATCTGTTATATCATCTGGATATTTCCTTTTAATGGCCTCAAATAAGTTGTTAACACTAGATCTTAACAGATCCTCTTCCGGGAAGTCAATGAGAAGTCTCATATAATTAAAGCTAAGCTCAAGATTGAGCTGTTGCCATTTAAATAACAAGTCTGGAAATCTGTTACCTGATGTGGGCATTTTAAGAATACGGAGCCCACGAGGAATAATTTTCTTTGCCAGGCACGCCTCAAAATATTGGCGTTGTAGTTGTAACTTCTTGAGTTTCAGGATCTCCTTCTCAAGTTTATTCAAATCTTGAGATAAACTCAGAGAATTGTCATCGCTAATGGCGCCAGTGTCTAATCCAACGTTTGGTTCGTATTCCAACAACAGATTCTCCCTCCCAGTCACACAAGCTTGGAACCGTTCGGTCCTTCTATTGGTTACGCTAAAAGTTGTAGGTACGTAAGGAAGTTCAATGTTTAAACTAGGATTCTCGGCCATCCTCTTGGGCTGGTGCAACAAATAAAACACGTAGTAGAAAAGCCAAAGCACACACAACCAGCCGACAGAGCACGGTACTAGCGAGTAAGTAATAAATAAAAAACTCAGAAGATTATAACATACGCTAGTACCTAATGGCACACAATGAATAATCCAAAAACGAAAAGTAATCAGCAAGTGAATGAAACAGTCCTTCTAGTAATAATCCAAGAACGCAGAATCAAAGCATATAAAACAGGTCCCTTTATTCACAAGTAAGCGCTTTCACCCGAAGGCTTCTTCAGACTTTTACACAGCATATAATACTTTCTAAATTAAATATCCCCCATTACATTGCTATTGGTCAACCATCCAACCATACAAAACTCAAAATCAATTAAAACCCCATTGTATTAAAACGCTGATGCCAAAGAAAATCATGACATGAACACACAATAAAATATATTAAAATATATTATATAGAAGATTGGGAAACCTAAAATATAAGCAGCAAGAGTATTCATATAGCACTCTATCCTATACAAAAATTCCTATTAAAAATGGTGATGGCCCATTGGGAGGAAAGTTTCCTCTTCCGGTCTGACATGTTTAAGGAGTATGCAGGTCTATATCGTAGGTTTGTAGATGACCTCTTTTTTATTTGGCTGAGCGATGTTGATACCCTTTTAAAGTTTGTTGAAAGTATGAACAATTTCACTAATTTTTTGAAATTTACTTTAAATTATTCAGTGGATGAGATATCATATCTAGACGGTAATATCTCTAGACTTGGCAATGGACTTCTTAACACCTCTGTACATCAGAAATTATGCCACAGGAACACCTTACTTCATAGGCATAGTATGCACCCGAAATATGTTTTTAATAATGTCATGAAAGGACAAATAATGAGGGCGTCTAGGCTAAATCCAACTGAGGAAGGTTATAATAAGGAGCTGGGTAATTTGAGAGCCAAATTTGTTCAAAGAGGTTACAAGGCAGATTTGTTTGAACAAACAACATTTGAGGTTAATAATTTAAGAAACACCAAAGCGAAACCTTATTTTTCAGAACCTTTAGGTTTACCTGACACTGGCTCATCACTTCCATCAGTGGAGCTTAGAGCCCCTATGTTCTTTACGAAGGATGTTGTACATTTGAAACAACTTCTGATAAAACACTGGGACTTTCTTCTCTTGGACAATGAAATTAGTAAAGTTGTAGGTCCAAGGCCCAATGTGCTGTTTAAGAACAAACCTAATCTCAGAAGGTTGCTATGCAGACCTAAGAAGGTTTTGTCTATGAAAGGAAAGAATGACTGTGAAACTAATACCACACCTTGTGGTAAATGTAATCAATGTATGTTCATTGAAACAAATGTAGATTTTATTCATCCAATCACAAAACAAATATTTCATTTCAGCACAGCAACAAACTGTAATAGTAAAAATGTTACATATCTGGCAAGATGCATAGCGTGCCCTGCGTTCTATATTGGGAAAACCAATAGGTCCCTGAAAAAACGTATAAGGGAACATGTGTATCACATTAGAATAGGTTTGGAGTTTAATGCTTTAGCGAAACATAATATGGACCTGGGTTCTACACATACTTTTAGATTTAGTGTATTACAAAAGCTAGAAATCAATACAAGAGGGGGTGATTTAATTAATTACACTCTAGAATGCGAATTGAAATGGATAATTAGATGTAGGGCTGACCAACCACCAGGCTTAAATGATAAGGTACAAGTGAAACCCATTTTAAAACGGAGAAGGATTAATAAACCTAAGCAATAAATAGGTTTTTTATGTGAAGGTTTGTGTTTAGACGTTTGAACTTTTTTGTCCACATGCTTTATACAGGTGCTATACATGGTTTTATATGTTATTTAGTTTCAGTATTGTTTTAACATATTTTAATATGTCTAAATGCATATTTATATGTATTAAATATTTGCATATTTTTTATAGGAATTTTTGTATAGGATAGAGTGCTATATGAATACTCTTGCTGCTTATATTTTAGGTTTCCCAATCTTCTATATAATATATTTTAATATATTTTATTGTGTGTTCATGTCATGATTTTCTTTGGCATCAGCGTTTTAATACAATGGGGTTTTAATTGATTTTGAGTTTTATATGGTTGGATGGTTGACCAATAGCAATGTAATGGGGGATATTTAATTTAGAAAGTATTATATGCTGTGTAAAAGTCTGAAGAAGCCTTCAGGTGAAAGCGCTTACTTGTGAATAAAGGGACCTGTTTTATATGCTTTGATTCTGCGTTCTTGGATTATTACTAGAAGGACTGTTTCATTCACTTGCTGATTACTTTTCGTTTTTGGATTATTCATTGTGTGCCATTAGGTACTAGCGTATGTTACATGCTTCTGAGTTTTTTATTTATTACTTACTTGCTAGTACCGTGCTGTCGGCTGGTTGTGTGTGCGTTGGCTTTTCTACTACATTGGTATACTTATAATGAATTCTGTAAAACACCACTATAAGCATTTATTTCCAGTGAGCTCTTTATATCACGACTACTGACATTACACAACATTTACACATTTCTGAGTCACTTGCACTCTTTGAAATGCTAGGAATCATCACTTAATACTACTACTACTACACACACACACACACACACACTCTCACTGGTAGCATACATTAAACGTGCATGTTAAAATAAGGCTACCAATATACATTAGCTAACTTTTAGATGTGGTACAATGCACCACCACTCACTGCACCGGAGTACAATAACTTTGGCAACCATTCTATGAGTACAACAGTGGGAAAACCAATCATTTCTTGGAATTTCTGTACTACTGTTATCAATGGCCCATTGGTTAGTGGCTGTACTGCAGAAGCAGAACCCTCATGTTCAGGAGTTTTGTTCTGGAATCCCTCTCTCCACCTTAGCAATCTGATGATAGCATGATAAACTATTTATAATTATCTAATTCCCTTGGAGTGTGTATACCTACTCACCTTAACACTCTCTCAGAGTTCTTATATATATATATATATATATATATATAAATATATATATATATATATATATATATATATATATATATAAAATCTTCCTTCTATTTTTTTCTTTTTCAGCTGCATTTGTCACTTACAGCATTTACAGGTAGAGAGTTAATGCTTTGCTGTCTTCAATTGCTCAGAGAAATCTTTCAAAATCATTTTGCAAATTACTGCAATCAATATGGGTGATTTACAGGCATCATTATAATTTTAACATCTGTGACTTTTTTTCTGTTCACAAACTGAACTCTGAAGTGCAGTATGGCAATGGGCTCTCTTCAACTGCCTTCTCTACGTCAAAGTCACTTTCCCAGAATGTTCTGTTTTCCATGTTACTGCAAGCAATACAATACTACACACACACTTTCTCTCTAACCACGCTGTTACACTCTCAGCAATTTGCAACAGGGCAGTAGGTTCTTGCCATATTTCTAATCAATTTTAGTGATTGCGATCAGCCTATTTTTTTTTTCAAGCTGTAGATCCTCTCTACAAAGTTCCAATACAAAGAAACCTAAGCCACTCTTTACTTTATCATTTCCTATCAAATGACATAATGCCTGGTACTGTCTTTATTTTTTTGCCACACAGTATAAGATGTAGTCTCTCCCTCAGCTCACTGGACTTAATTCATGACCTGTTTCTTTCTTTTTTTTACTTTTTCATTCCTAAACACAGCCCAAAAGATGGCAAACACACACAGCGCCAGCCTATGCTTCTCAAATGTCCATGATTTTAGCTGAAAAATGTGCCCTTCCCCTCTTAAAACTGGCAATTTTTGAGTAATGGTTGCAGCTTACACAGTTGACAATAACATTCATTGCAGTTACAGACTTTCTTTACTTCAGAAAATGCATCTGAATTCAGCTTCTCTTATTCAGAAAGCTTTGTTGGCTCATAGGTGTTTACTAGGTTAATGACTACAAGGGACTTTTTAAGCCTAGCCATGCATTCCAAATCTCTGACAAGTTCTGTTACCCTTGATAAGTGTAAGCAGGGGCTTGAGAGGTGAAACATTTACAAGCCTTGTCCTTAGAGGAGAAACATTTATGGGCTGCCTGTGTCCATTAGAGACATAGTAGTCAAACCAGGGATGAATTTCCTGTTCCCTATCCAACTGTCCGAGTTGCACTTGAATTGATTTAGGGAGGAACTCTGCTTCACATAGATGGGGAGCCTGTTCCAGAGAAGGGGTAGTCTCTTGGATACATATCTGTCTCTCCAGTAGGTCCTGTTTATATCACAGGCAAGGTTTATGTCTTTAGAATGGACAATTTTGGTTCTGTTTGTTTTGTGGATATACAGGCGGTCCATTAGGGCAGGGTATAACAATGCCTTCTATGCTAGGCATAGATCTCCCCTCAACAGCCTATAGCAGACAGAATACAGGGACAAGGCCTTCAGGTGGTCTGCATAGGACATGTTACATACATATTTTTTTAATGAGGAACCTCTGTGAACATTCCAATTGCTGGATATGCCTGGTTACGTATATGCCAAAGGGGGGCACCAAACTCAACAACAGGTCTGTTGAATGCTGAATACAGTGGCACAATTACTTCCTTGAACCTAAATGCTATACCTTTGCTTATAAGTTGCACAACACAGAATGATGTCCTCTCTACTGTAGATAAGTGATGGTCAAAGGCTAGATTACTGTCTGTGTGTCCCCAAGTCCCTGACTACTGGGTCAACTCTTAGGGGTGTGTTGTCAATATAATAGTTACCAGGGGTAGATGCCTTCCTTAATGATACTATTATGCATTTCTTGTCATTTAATTTTAAACCATGGTTTGGCACCAGTTGTTCGTGTGTGTCATCCCTTCCTAGAGAACATTAGCGTCATTGGGCAATTCAATGACAGCTCCTAATTTGCAATCATCTGCAAATTAAGTCAGCCAGAGACCATTGACATTGGCCTTGCCTTGACAGAAGTAAATCCCAAAAAGGAGAGGTCCCAGGAACGATCCTTGAGTGACTCCACTTGTGATTGGCCTTTTTGTAGAGGTAGACTCCCTCAGTTCTAAATTCTTGGGTCCTATCTGTGAGCCAGCTGGCTAGCCACCAGGTGACATAAGGGTTTGTACCTACAAACAATACCTGAGTGGAAGATTGTGTCGAATGCCTTGGCCAGGTCAAGGCAGGCAGTGTGAACCATTTTGCCCTCATCCATTGCTATGGTGACTTTCTCAAAGAAGTCCACCAGGTTGAGTAGGCATAACCTGGCCTTGATGAAACCAAACTGGGTTGGGTTGGGTCCAGTGTCTGGAGGTTTCCCATGTCATTACTGATCATTTCCATGATAATTATTTCCATGGCTTTGCATATGAGACTAGTGAGACTTATGGGTCTGTAGATGGCCCACCTTTGTGCAGAAGGATGACTGTTGCGGTTTTCCAATCATAAGGCACAAAGCCTGTTTGGAGTCTACAGTTAAACAGCAATTCTGGCGTGCCTGACAGATTATGTTTCATGCTATTTAGAAGGTATCCTGGGACACTGTCTGGGCCCACTGATGAAATGTTCTTGGCCTTACAGACAGCATTAAAGACCTGCTCCCTAGTGATAGCAAGGGGAGTTATATTTAATGGTATTTCCTTTGGGAAGTTTGATGGGGAGAGAGGGGTAAGGCTGGAGATGAATTTGTCAGCCAGTAGGTTTGCTATATCTTCTTGATCAGTACAGGTGGACCCATTTACAATGAGCTCTGCAATAAATTGTGTTTTGCATTTGAGGTTGCGGACATAGATGAAGAATGCCTTGTGGCTGTCCTTGGCTGGGAGGCCATATTTACCTCAAATTTGGCTTTGGCAGACTTTATTTGACATCTAAGTTTAGTTTGATGAGAGTGCCATTATCCTGCTGGGTGTTGCACCTCCTAATTTATTGCCATGATTTTCTTCCTTCTGTTATACAGCCTAGTGATGTAATGATTCCATCAGGGTGGCTTGTTTTTTTTAGTTAACTCTATACTTCTTCCTGGTGGGTACAGTTGCTTCTATGCAACTGTTAACAGGCTTTATAGTGTTTCAGTGAACAGTTCTGCATATGCAGCAGTGTTCTCAGGGTTTATGGGGGCTTGAAATTTTGCCAGGGTATCGTTTAACAGTAGGAAGTTAGCCTTAGAGTAGTTCCTGAATATTCCAGGGTTAGCTGGGGTTCCAGGTTTTATTTTTACTTTAAAGGAGACCATTTGTGGTCTGAACTTACCAGAGAAGCCATAGGTGGTGTGCAGCACTTTCCATATTAGTGAGGCCAGATCCAGTATGGTTGCAACCCTTGTGGTGTACTGATAATCTGGTCCAGGGAGTCTGTTTACGAAACCCAGGGATTTCTGTGCCTGTAAGTTTGGTGTTATATATGATTCCCAGTTAATCGTGGAGTAATTCAAGTTCCCCATGAATATGGTATTTATATATCAACAGTTTCAATATATGTTTTAAAAGGATCCCTGATTTGGAACCTTCCCCTGATTAATTACGACTTTGTCCCCGATTTTGGAGGTTAAGATGTTGAGAGCTATGCACCAACCTGAGGGCAACGTCAGATTCTAAAATGGAAGTCCTTTTCCCCAGTACTGTTCTGCTTGATTCATACTCTTTCTTGACTTCTCAGAAATTGTGATCCCATGATTTTGAATCATGCATTTTTCAGACATCCAATATCTCTTAGCACACTCAACCTAGGGAAGCGACAACCATGTAAAAGGGAGAATCGATTCTCCAAACTATCAAAATATGTCTCTCAGTTTGCCTTGTTTGATGAAATGTGTGCCATTTTCCCTAATGGAAGCATCAGGCACTAATGAGAATGCTTAGCTCCACTTTGCTGCAATTTTGACTTTGGCAGTAGTGCTATCCTCTAGGACATCTCTTAACCAATCAAGTGCTACCTTTCTTAGACTATAGAAGAACTGTCTTCTGACTGCAGCCATAACAAAAACATACAAAATATATATGCATGCAAATATAGAGATCCCTCAAAGAAAAAAAAGTTATTATTGTGACAGACTACTTTATTTGCTATCTGCAAATTTGGTGGCGTATGGCTGTTTCTATTCATATTTACTGTTAAAGCAGCAGTGAAATTAAAGTTGTTCCAAAAAGTCAGTTCTCAGCTACTGTCGTGAAAAATATATGCACAATTTTCAGTTTTTTTTTAATGCTTCCAATATATTGTGCCACACAAGCCTTTTTTATCAGGCTTATGCTACCTGGACAAAGGACTATTACTCTGCTAAAAACATTTATCTTAAGAAGCAGAAGGGGATAACGTTATGTTAAATTTCTTTCCCGTTTGTTTTAAGACTGTTTTAATCAAAGCAGCATAAGGTTTTCAAACACAATCCTATCATTCCACATTAAACAGCAAAAATAGATAAAATAAATGAAAAAATACAAAACAAGGTAGAATGTATCTTACCATGATGCAGCAGCATTCACATCTAAAAAGACAGGGCTAGGAGTGGAGTTAGCTCTGCTGCTCTCAGCTGCCACTCTGTAAACACCAGAAAGAAAATGTTCAAAACATATTCTCAAGAGTTAAACTAAGCTTTTTTTCAATTTGAAATAATTTCAAATATAAAATAAAGGATGGCACACTACATTATTTTCTGAATTATGTTACCAAAATTACTAGACTGATTATTGTCTACTTTAACACAAAACAATTTCGCATTATGGAGGAAGATTAAAGTTTAATACCTAAAACAGAGTAATTGCTAAATTATAATTAACCAAATTCAGACAAAGTTATACCTCTCAAAGATTATTTACATTTTTAATCTTCTATGTTTCTACTGAATTCTAAAAGTCAAACAGGTTCTGCAAGTGGTCACTCTGTATGCTTTTCTGGCTCTCTATAGCAACTAGTTATAAAACAGCAACCACTTTTGATTGTTGGCTGGATACAGTGTTTGACAGATAAACAGAAAGTGTAATGAACTTAAGGTATCCAGGTTAGCAACAAAGCTGGAAGGAAAGCAGGAACTATAAAAATAAACATTTGTCTGCTGTGTCTGTACTATAAACATAGGCATACACTGGGGCAAAATGACATGCATCATGAGTATATACTTACTGCGGATCTAGGGTCCCCTTTTTTGGCATTTCCTTAATCAAATCACTTTCTGAGTATTCCATACATGGATTGAGGGCATTCTACAATTCCAATAAATAAGTAAATGAATAGAAAGAACAGGAATAAAGCAAAAATAAAATAACTGTACATGTTTCAGTACTGTTCATTTTTGCATCTAGTTATCAGACACACACACACACACACACATATATATATATATATATATATATATATATATATATATATATATACACACACACACACACACACACACATATATATATATATATATATATATATATGTATATACATACACACACACACACATTTTATTGTGTCTAAAATAAATATATTACATCTCAATTTCTTAAAGGCAGAAAGATAAATAAGGGCCTGTGGCATGCCCTTTAAATGCATTAAACATTGCACACCCTTCCCTCTTACTCTCTTTTTATCCACCTGACCACTGTATGCCTCTGTGGATTTTCTCTTCACTCACTGCAGAAGTCCACTTGTCAGTCAAGTGACCCTTTCAGTAAAAACACACTTCTTAAGATCGGGGAAGCAGTTAGCCCCTGTTATCTGCTGTGCCCCCCCTCCTTCATTTTGAGAGTGACACCACCTTATCTCCCTAGTAAGTCTGAAACACCCATAAAGTATCATAATGCCTCATGTCCCTTCTGGTTTTTAATAAGAACAGCTCCATTCCAGGTTTTGTAGTCTCTGGTCATCCTTTCTCTCCCAGCCCCCCACTGCTCTGGTGCCTTTTCTTTGCAGACCTTCCAACAGTCTACTGCACCTTCCTATATGGTCTTCAGAATTGCATACAGTAGTGTGGTTTGATCAGGGTATGGTAAAGCAGAAACACCTATTCTCTGCTTCTGGAGTCTACTCCAAATAGCTACAACACAACATTCTTTCAAGCTGCTGCTACTGCCCTTCCTTTCTAACACTGATAACACAAACAAAATGTGATTATCACCCCCCAAAATCTTTTTCTTGTTCTGCTACTATCACTTTCACCCCCCAAGTTGTTATTTCACTTCAGGGATGTTGGCGGGTCATTTGTCTGAAATAAACCTCAACTGCCATCTTTTGATACATTTGTTCATTTCTTCCAAATCCTTCTCTAGTCTCCTACCCACATTCTCCACTGATGTACACATCTTGTGTTGCCTGCAAATAGAATGATACTGTTTTCCATTCTTTAATATATGGTAGATATAAAATGAAGAGTACTGGAGCCCAGACTGATACGTGTGATATTACACCAGTCACCTTGCTTGTTCCTGAGATACTCTTCTCACAACAACTTTCTGTCTCATACCATTCAACCTTGCAGCAATCCAGTTACATGCAATCTCAGTCCAAATCCTTGAAGGGTTATTTCTCAGCAGCCCTCAATGAATCCAGGCAAACCATGTCTATCAATAATTTCCTGTTAAGTTCTCCTATAACACATTTATAAAAATGACTAGGTTTTAGAGGCAGCTCTTTCTGGACATGAACCTGTGATGATTACCAAACTCCAGGAAAGCAAACATTTTTTTCTTATGAGTTCTCCTGTTTCCTACCACTGCTTACTAGGTTTACAAGCATGTTAAGTTCCCTAGAGTTTTCCATATCCCTTCTTCTTGTATAACGCTACCACTCTTCCAGTCTTAAGGCACTTCTGCACTAGTCTGCAATCTGTTGAAGATATCTGCCATTTGATCTGCCAACACACTGAACAGAATCCTGAGTGCCCTTGGAGGTTCCTTTGCTTTACCTTCCTTAACTACTGGGGCCTGTGCGCACAGTATGAATTCTCACAGCTAAGTATAGAACATAAGACTATGAAATACTAATAAGCTTCATCTTGTAGTGTTGGTTCTGCTTCTCTACGTCTCCATTTGTATACTATGTGACTCAGACCAAGACCAGTCTTCCTGAGTCATCTTTGAAAAGAGATGTCTGTAAACAGTGGGCTTACAACACTAGCAAAGTAATCAATCTGCATTATCTGTATCATGATACTTTCTTATTTATTTATTTGACATTTGTTATCTGGGATAGTCCATCTGAGCAAAAGCCCTTTTTCAGTGGAGGACTGGGGAGAAAAGCTCCACAGTACAAGTAAGCAAGAAAATGTACAAAACTGAAAATGAATACAGTGAAAAATGTACAATAAAACAGTTAAGCAAATGTAGAAAAAGCTCCACAGTACAATATAGTAAGAGGCATTATAACATTGATGAAAAAAACATAGCAAAGAAATATACAATAAAACATGTGAATGAATTTACATAACACAGTGGGTTATCTTCAGTGGGTAATTGTACAATGCAGAGCAGTTAAATGAGTTATGATAGTAGAGAAGGGAGGAAGAGAGACGATAGTGAAAAAACGGTGGGTTTATGTGGGATGATTACACAGGCAAATCCATGTGCCATTAAGGTACCTTTTGGGAGCTTTCTTGAATTCGTGGATGTAGGAAATGTTTCTAAGGTTCATGTGGAGCTTGTTCCATGCAAGAGCAGGGAAGTAGCGGTAGAGATTCCATCCAATAGATTTTTTAGATTTGTGAATTTGTAAGAGACATTGGTCAGAGCTTCTGAGGGATCAAGGGGACTTATACAGGGAGACAAGTGAGGAAATGCTAGGGCAAAAGGAGGGCTTACTCAAAATAATATGGATAATGAGAAGTGGGGTAAATAAGAGTTGATTAGGAAACTCTAGCCAGCCGAGTGTCAGGAGAGCATAACAGTGGTGTGATCTTGAGGGCAGATCGGATGCAAATCTAGCAACTTTGTTGTAGGTGGTTTCAAGTTTGGAAAGTAGTGAAAAATGTAACTGTTAAAATTTGAGAGCTGTAAAAGAGGTTGGGGAGAAGGAAATCTTGGACTATTGAGATCCTGGAGTTGGGTGTGAGGAACCTTTTGTTTCTATATAGCAAACCAAGATTTGGTGGGTTTTCTTGATGCAGTTAGGTACATGAAGGTGAAATTTTAATTGAGCATCCGCTATTACTTCAAGACGTTTAGTGTGTGGTTCAGCTATGATCATAGCGCTGTTGACGGAAAAGATGATGAATGAGGATTTAAGATGGTAAATGGATTTTGGGAGGAATAGAAGAAGTTTAGTCTTTTTAGGGTTTAGTATGAGCTGGTTGTTAGTGAGCCATGTTTCAGTGAGGCTGAAAGATGTTTTTGTCAGGGTTAGTAGGTCAGTGGGATTGTCAGCGACAGAAATGATGGTGGAGTCATTTGCGTACTGTATGAGGGAAGACTGAGGACAGGATGTGTGAGGTCGGTTAGTAAAAATGTTAAAAAGGAGGGGCCCTAAAATAGAGCCTTGTGGGACACCCATTTTGATGGGGAGAAAAGGAGAAAGAGCAGAGAGCCATTTTACAGACTGCAGTCTGTCTGTGAGGTAGCTACTTAATCAGGAGACAGTTGCTGAGGAGACGACTAAGACCAAATCTCCCACACACTACCAACAGTATAGGGAACTCTGAAATTTAACCAAAAAAAAACACAAACTTTGACAAAAAGAACTACTACCTCTCACCCCAAGATACTGAACCCAGGAACTCTAAAACATTTGGAATGCTGTCAACAAAAGTAGAGTAGGAGAGCCAAGGGGAACACCGTGATTTAACTCTGACAGTTCTGGGAGGAGCAAGGGATTTCAGAATGTTTAGGAAGATGAAGGTAAATTGAAGAACAGCTTCATCTAGAGGTAGGGAAGAGAGGAAAGACCAGTCAATAGCAGACAGAGAATTACTGAATGAATCCAGGTTTAAGTTAGTTAGCATTCTTTAAATAAATTTATGAGGTCGAGAAAGGTGGGGGGAGACTCTTTGAACAAATATAGGGGAGTGGTCATTGATGGAGTCTGGTAGGGATTCCGAGTAATGATAAAGGTCAGGCTTAGAGACAAGTATCCAATCCACGATAGGGCAGGTATTTGTTGGTTTATGAAGAAAAGTGGGTGAAGAGATAAGATGGGTGCATCTGTATAGGTTTATGCTGGTGGTGGGAGAGTTAGAGATGAGGGTGAGCCAACTGATGTTAACATCGCCTAGTATCATTGTTACATTATGTATATTGTCAGACATCCACTGTAGGATTTGTTCTAAAAGGGGTATATTCTCCAGGGGTATATAGATGCCAGCTATGGTTAGAGTTTTATGACTGTTGAGTTTGCAGTTGGCAATAATGAGTTCAGCTGGGTGAAAGGAGGGAGGAGGGTTAATTGGGGGGGATATGCATAGGAGGTGAGAGTACATAATGGCCACACCTCTGTCTTTTTTGTGCGCTCTGTCTAAGTGTAGAATGCTGTAACTCAGGAGGGGGTTGGAGAAATTCTTTGTCTACATTATGTCGTTTGAGCCATGTTTCAGACAGACTATGTTGGGGGAGTACTGGGCTACCCAGGTGTGGAATTCAGTTATCTTGTTAAGAATGCTATGGATGTTGATTGAACAGAAAGAGAAATGTTTGAGACTAGGTTCAGGTACCTGCTAAAGTATGTGTGAGGTATATGTAGGACTTGATGAATTAGAGTGTGGGCCAGGGTTTGGGTGAATGCCACCTGAGAGTTGAAGGATGTTTAGTGGGAGGAAGAGAACTGATGTAAAGGGGTAGGGTGAGCGAAATTTCTGTTTAATTCTGAAGAATGACAGGAATTTTGGAAATAGTTCGATTTTGGGAAGATTAAATAGGTACATGAGAAGAGTGAGGAAGAAATGGGAGAGGTGTAGTGGTGACTGCTGGTGTCGGTTGTGTTATGACAGGAGGTGGGAAAAGAGAGGAGTAGGTTTAGCTGAATGTGGTAGGATGTGAGGTTGCTTAGGAGAAGAATGAAGGAAGGGTAAGAAAAGAGGGAGGGCCATATTGGAGGATGACGAGAATAAGAAAGGGGGATACATGTCTGACAGTGAGAAGTAGCATGGTAATAGTCAGCTAGAGCAGGGGGGATCAGAGCAGTGAGCAAAGGTGGGAGGAGTTAGGTGTACTGAGTCGAGAGATGGGAGGGGTTATTTTAAGAGGGGCAGGTTGCGATTGGTTGGGTAGGACAGGAAGTTGGAGATCAGGGAAGCGGGGTTAAGATGGTTAGTTACAAAGGTAATTAATGTAGGTGGTGGGTGGGATGGGGTAGGGGGCGGAGCACGCTCATTAACTGTTCTTCATTCCTTTGCCTACATTACCAGCACCTGCCTTAAGTAAATCATCAAAAGTCAATTAAAATTTTCTTCTCACAGCAGGAAAACAACCAACTGAGACACTAGCAACTGTGCAGGAGACAGACAAAGACAAAACATAATAGATGTTATCTCAACTCTGACTGATGTTTACAAACATGCTCAACTGATGGCTCCCCCCGCACCATTCCAATCCATACATTAATCTTAATTTTGCCCAGACCAACAGGAGTGGCTTTAAGATGTCAGTGCTGTTGCACAGAAGGGCCAACAGTCACTTGCTAATGAGTAACACATCCCCTGAAATATGCAACCTTTGCAGGCATCCCTTGAAATGTACAGTTCTTGAACTTCTGCTTACAGTGGGAAATGAGTACAGCAATCTGCTGGTGCTATGCGAGGAAATATTCAGAATGTGGTACAATAGTTGCTTGATATTAAATTAGAACCCTCCATAAATCTGACCTTTACAACAGCAACCTATCATTAACGGATGTCAGTAGTGGGGGAAAAAGAATGGTAAAAGTTAAACTTAAAACACAATACAAACATGGGGCTTCACTGTTAGGAAACATTGTGGATAATACTGCCTTCTGTCAGACTGGTACAAGTGATATAAGTAATAGATTTGCCATCAGATCCTCTTTAGCTTCTATAATTTACAACTAAATCAGTGTTCAAGGAGTACAAGACCGAGGCTGTCTTACTGGAGTACCTGATACAATATGGGCTCTGCAGTATGAAGTGAAAGACTCTTAAAACTCAAGCTACAAAATAATGCAACATAAACTGAGCAACTAGAACCTTAACTAAGGATTCAGGGGACACAGCCAGAAGGAAGACTACAAGAGTAATAAGCATGCCTGGAATACTTAAAAGTAGGGAAATGCATGGCTTTTATCCACTCCTTTTCTCATTGAAAAGCCTGGACCTCCCAGAAAAGACCATAAGCATTAAGACAGCCTACAGAGTTACGGCCTAGCTCAAGAGACTTCCCTTGTCCAAATGAAGCAAATTATTAGCATTTTCACCACCTCTGTACAGAGAGTAAATTCTGAATTTGCTACGGAAACCTGTCAAGACCATTTACTATAAAGATCAAAATATTTAATATGAAAAGGAGTATTCCAAGGAGACTCAAAATAAAACCATTAAGTTCATTCTGGCTATGAGGCTATGCTGATCTAGGAAACTAAAATTTAAAGTAATTTATCCAGCTTATTTCAAACTATTAATCCCATCAAGACTTTGTCCAAGAATGTACAGCTCATGATTGAATCCTTGTGTTGCTTACAATTTAACCTAATCTCCTGGGCATCTCAAGGTAGATGTAACAACCTTCACCATCAAAATAAGCCTTTTGTGCTTTTCAGAAGATGAATGCAAACCATGAGAAAATGTCGTCTCCTCTGTAGTGCTGCTCAATAATTATAATTATGAGTATACAGCTTTGAGTTAACCATTGCCCGCACTACATTAATGTTTATTTGTCAGTAATACTTCGCTATAACTATTTCTAGCTGAATGTTGCATCAAATAGTGGGTCATAGCATTTAAAGTTCTCTGGGGAAAGAACTGACAAGCTTGAGGAATGTCTCACTCAGTACTTCCCCTCTTCACATTTCTCCACTTAGCTCATGATATGCCTTTAGCTTGCGAACTTGATATGCTTCTTTTAATACTAACACAGACTTATAATGAATTTACTGAAACCCATAGCCGCTATACAATGATTACTACAGCTTGATGGCTATCCTCACTATGCGAGTTGTCATGGGTCTTTTGGGTGGAGGGAAGAGTAGTTCATGCTTTCTAGATGCTTACCTGGGACCCCCTAGACCTGCATTTTTTGGCTTCCTCATATGGATTTGTAATGGTACAACTTTAGCTCCGAGGATGGACAGCTTGACTACTCCAACAAATACATTTTTGTTTTAATTTAATATTTCTACTTCTAATATAACTTTTTTTTTGTGACTTAGTCTGTCAGTTTGCAATAGCTGAGAAGGGTAATACTTCTCTGTCCTTAGTCAGGATGGGCACGTTTATAAGAGAAGAGTTAAACCCACAGAAGTTGTTTCCCCTAATCTCCATGCTATAAATTAACTGTAAATTATAAGTGCCTTTGTCCCATGCGTGGCAGCATACATTTCTTTGCCCAGTTGTGTAAGCTGGTCTGCAGTTTGACTGCTGAATTTTGAGAAGATAGACAGCAGCTGCAAGAATGATTATTTCCACTTTAACAGCAAACAGAGCTTGATACAATATTTTTTTTATTAGCAACTTTCAGCTTGCAATGTATTTTGCTAGCAATTCAGGCCTGTTACATGGAGCGGTTTCTGCTTCTTGTATAGGGCTGGTGAGTAAAGGGAACACCGGCTGCTGATGGTATATGTTTCAATGTAACTCTCATTGTTCACCTTAGCCCTGTTGGATGTTTGTTGGTTGTAGCTCAATGGCAAGTGGATATCTGCTTTTGACCATCTGGCAGCCACTATTTAGTGGAATGTTGCTGAGATAGATGGGAGAGTACTATCTGAGCAATTTTTATCTCTTGTTCTGGTTGTTGAGAGTAGTGCATGGCTAATGGAGACATTAACATATTTTATTATTTTTCAGTGGTTTATAGCTTCAGTCATAACTGTTAAAGACTGCAATATGCCAAATGACTGCTTACATTTAAATTTCAGCTTCACATAGTTGCTGCTAGGTACAGCTATAATTTTCATGTTTGCAAGTTGATTACTCCTACAGATAACATTTGGTTGTTTGGAGTTGGGGACAGTTGTTGTTTGGAGTTGGGGACAGTTGTGTACTTAATGAGTTTTGCATTAATACTGGGATGACATAACCTAATTCAGCACATCTGTAATCTTGGGTTTGTGTCCTGAATAATAATAAAAGTCAAACTTAGTGCCCCCAAGTAGTACTTTTTTTCACTTCGAATATACCATTTGATTTTTTCTTATCAGTGATGGAAAACTGACACTGCTAGGTAATGAGGCTGGGATATGCCACTGATGAGATCTCCTTTTTCTTTTTGTGTGGTAGCTTGGTACAAAGGTTCAAGACAATGGCTGATTTACCTATATTTTATAGCTGTTCTGGGTATGATTCCAATATTCTCCATTTGCTTATTTTGTGACATTGAGCAAGTCGCTTACCAAGAGGGTGACCATGGACTGAGCCTGAAATGGGCCCACATGGATAAGTGCTCTGTTCTGGTTAATTGCTTTTGTAACTTCTGCTTCAAAAATAAAATACTGTCTGAGCAATGATAATTAATGTACAAGATCCATTTAATGTAAGATAATAATGTCTCCTCTTCCAGAAAAAAGTGAAATGTGACGAAAGACACCATTTTACACTAACTCGTTAGGTTTAATGGATCAAGCCTTTCTATCTTCTTCATAAAGCCCGAGATCAGGCAACACTGCAGTATTAGCACAGCTTCAGCAGTATCCATTATGCCTGACTTAAAACATGCCCATTTACTATCTCACAATTTGTGGAACTCTGATGCCATTTTTACCCATCAAATTAAAGGTAATGTACCCACGCCTTATAAACTTGTGGCCAGATTCAGAAAGGGACGCTGCCAGCAGTAAGGCCTACCATGGGCTGCAAACTCTGGCAACATCCAATTCTGATTCAGATAGGCCCACCGCAGTGATACTATATGGTCTGTAGGATGACTGCAGTAGGCTTTCTCCTCAGCCAAGTTATATGCTAATGAGGCATTCTGGGGGAGCAATCAATGGTAGTTAGTCACATGCTCTCCCCTGGAAATGCCTGTGGTAAGGCATTTATGTAACCAACAGAATGGCTCAACTGCATAAGTTAATTCAGCCAAATGTTTGCATTCACCATTTACCTTCAAAGGATGAGGTTGTGTTTGAGGTAAATTCTGGGGAGTTCATCACACAGATAGCAGTGGGAAATATGTGCATGTGTCAGACTGCATGTGAGAGTGTATGCAGGGCAAAAAGTGGTCTAGAGTGACTCTGGTGTATGTGTGCATGAGTACGTGAGAGAGAAACTGTACATCTGCCAGGGTAGTCGCAGTAGGGGGTTAGTTAGGGGATAGGTAGGGTTGGGTGTGAGTGTTTGTGGATGGGTGAATATGTTTGTGAATGCGAGTGGGTGCGGGGTTTATGTGTGTGTATGTACACAAATATGTGAATGCGTGCATTTGTGTGTGAGAGACTGTCACACACCTAAATTCCCCTACAGTAATGAGCAAATACTGAGAGTAACACTAGACAGCAATGATACTCCTTAAATATAACCCTATAGTCACTTAAAAATGTTAATACAAACAACAATTTTACAGCACAGAAGACATGGATGGAGAAGGGGGAAACCACTAGACACTAGGGATACTTTTACAATATGGTCACTTAAAGTTAATAGAACAACAGTTTTCAGGACGAAAGATGTATGGGTTAGGGGTACACCAGACACCAGGAATCCACTTTAAGTATTACTCTAAGATACTTACAAAAGTTAAAAGAAAAAGAGGGGCAGTGCTTCGAGCCCTGTACTCTCAGCACAGAAAGCAGTTCTTTAGTCCTCTGCTCTAGCACTAGTTACCATGAAACACACTCAGCTACCTTACATCATTAAAAATATGGCTTAAAAACAAGATGTCAGCACACCAACAAAGCTGATAAAAAGACAAAAAATGTCCTAAAACACTTCCTTATTACAAAAGGATGGGCGCTTTTGTGGGGTTACTGCTTCATCAGATCCATATGCTCACATCTTGCTTTTAAGCCTGGATTTTTGTTGTTTGTGAGCCACTTTTGGCAGGAGTGTGTACTGTTTATTTCATTTTGTTATCATTAAAGACATACAAGGGGAAAGGGCTTCAAAACCTTACATCCTTAGTACAGGGAGCACTGCACTAATAAAGCAGTGTTTTAATCCTCTGTGCCAAATGAGGTCTTCAAAAAGGAGTTCTTCTGGCATCCTGACGGACTTTTTGAACACTAAGAATGAAACTCTAATGTTTGACATTGCTGACTGACTGCAACAGTCTGTGAGTTATAAGGGACAGGACAGCTATAAGAAACAAAATCAGGAGTGTTCTGTAAAATCAGGGACAACTGAGAGGGATGGAAGTGTATCCATGTAGAGGCATACCTCTTAAGCAGCCATGCTGAAGACTTCTGGACAAACCTTGGAGGAACACTAGATGATTCCTGGGAGAAAATCTAAATATTACTCTAACAGCAAAAGTTAATAAAGCTACATGTCAAGCATCATGATGCATTTTCTGAACACTAGAAGAATGAAACTCTAATGTCTGGCATTACTGACTGACTGTAATCATCTGTGATTCAAGAGGGGCAGGGAAACAGTAAACTAAGGGACATGAAACAGGTACGGGGATGTGTATGTGAATGTATGCATGTATATGAAAATTACTGAAGGGGTGCTTGTGCCAATGTGATGCATCGGCTCCCAAAGATGATTAACACAGTAAAGTGCTGATTAGTACTAGTGGTAACAAAATGCAATTCAGAGATATGCAAATTAGCTGATAACGAGGTCTTTCCTCTTTGCAGCTAATTATGTCTCTAAACTGCATTTTCCAAAACAGTGTAAGAAACTTCTCTGTGTGGAAGATTTTCAGTCCATATATCTCTAGTTCATCACCGTATATTAATCAGATCAGACAATAATAGTAGAAGCAGCGAACTTAAACTTGTCTTAAGTATAAAAAAAAAAAAAAAAATATATATATATATATATATATATATATATATATATATATACACACAATCTGAAATATTGTACACAATTACTAAGTATTCTAAAGTAATCCAAGCAAGGCAGTCTGTTTCCAGTCGAAAATCCTTTATTAAGTACACAGACAAGCGATTCAAGTAAAACAAAATTAACAGAGTAATTGTTTCCTCACAAGCACACATATATATATATATATATATATATATATATATATATATATATATATATATATATTTTTTTTATCAGGCAAGGGAGTGGTTTATTGTACTGTAAAACAAAGTGTTGTTGGTACACATGTTAAATTCACATTCGTTCCCCCATCAGTGTGACATTCGAGCTGGTCCTGCCCTACTTAGTAGCTGTCATAATAATATAATCCTTATGTACTTTAAATAAAATTTATAATGATGTGGTATCTCTTATTTAACTAGATTATTAAATCTGCGATTTTATCCAAGAAAATATACTACATGGCTGGAAATATATCAACCTTAGTCCATTTGGCAATCAAAAAAATATATACACATACACTTTGCATGTAAAATATCAATTGTAAAAATCATATTCTATTTTCATAACCTATTGTTAATAAAGATTGCTTTCGTCATTCTAGACTTCTTCAGGTCTGTGTACAAGAACCCTAAATATCATCTATAAAAATATTATTGTATAATTAGTAAGTATTGTTATTAGACATCATTTTGAATAAAGTAGAAAAAATGTATGATGATGGAAACAAAATATACACTTAAATTAAAACTGATTTAACATGGTATTTAAAACCGACTGGTAGAATAAAATAAAATTAGTCACGTAAACAATGTGGCTATTTTCTAAGTTCCAGTACACTTTTAATTGAACAGTAGTATGGTCCAGGCTTCCTAAAAGAGTTCAGCTTTAATTGAAACATGAGTTCACGTTTCTCCAGAATAATCGGGATGTCTCCTTCAAGATCACCCATGTATATGTGATTCAGGATCTGAAGCTTAAAACCTGTGTGTCTTTTATGAAGAGAAAGGTGTTTGGCTAGTGCATTATTTTTACATCAAGAGCTGATTTCTGACATATGACATGAAATCCTACGCTTACAGCGGGCAAGACTGTAAATAAACTACCTGACCATTTAACCACCACCAAGCACATACAGCCCAGTGCTTTCAAACGGGAATCAAAAGAGCCCAGTCCACTCAAGATCTAGTCATTCTTTTTCCCAAACTACCTAACCATTTAACCACCATCAATAGCGTACGGCTCAGAGCTTTCAAATGGAAATCAAAAGAGCCATGTCCACTCCAGATCTAGTAATTCTTTTTCCCAAAACTACCTGACCATTTAACCACCAGCAAGAGTGCATGGCCCAAACCCCCTGTCCACTCAAGATCTAGTAATTCTTTTTCCCAAACTACCTGACCAATTAACCACCACCAAGAGTGTACGGCCCAAAGCTTTCAAACAGAAAGCCCTGTCCACTCAAAATCTAGTAATTCCTTTTACCAAACATCTTGACCATTTAATAACCATCAAAAGCGTATGACCCAAAGCTTTCAAACGGGAATCAAAAGAGCCCTGTTCACTCAAGATCTAGTAATTCTTTTTCCCAAACTACCTAACCATTTAACCACCACCAAGAGCGTACGGCCCAGAGCTTTCAAATGGGAATCAAAAGAGCCATGTCCACTCCAGATCTAGTAATTCTTTTTCCCAAAACTACCTGACCATTTAACCACCAGCAAGAGTGTACGGCCCAAACCCCCTGTCCACTCAAGATCTAGTAATTCTTTTTCCCAAACTACCTGACCAATTAACCACCACCAAGAGCGTACGGCCCAAAGCTTTCAAAGAGAAATCAAAAGCCCTGTCCACTCAAAATCTACTAATTCCTTTTACCAAACATCTTGACCATTTAATAACCACCAAAAGCGTAAGACCCAAAGCTTTCAAACGGGAATCAAAAGAGCCCTGTCCAATCAAGATCTAGTAATTCTTTTTCCCAAACTACCTGACTATTTAACCGCCACCAAGAGCATATAGCCCAAAGCTTTCAAACAGAAATCAAGAGAGCCCTGTCCACTCAAAATCTAGTAATTCCTTTTACCAAACATCTTGACCATTTAATAACCACCAAAAGCGTATGACCCAAAGCTTTCAAACGGGAATCAAAAGAGCCCTATCCACTCAAGATCTAGTAATTCCTTTTCCCAAACTACCTGACCATTTAACCATCAAGAGCGTACAGCCCAAAGCTTTCAAACAGGAATCAAAAGAGCCCTGTCCACCCAAGATCTAGTAATTGTATGCCATAGCTTTGTAATACAGCTATTCTACCTTTTGGTATTCTTGCAACTTTTCAGGGAGCAAGCCGCTATAGAACCTCTGAAAGCCCCCCCCCTTTGTTTTCCTATGTATTTGTTGGTCTAACTACTTTTAAAAGAGTCTTACCCCACTATATGCCTCTCCAGTGCTTAAAACCATCCCTGGTCCTGTTGTAGTACAGTGGGCTAACAGTTTTATAAACTGGATCTTTAAAATCTTTTATGTTTTTTTAAACATCCAAATTGCCCAAATATACTGTTTCCTCCTACCTTGGCCTTCTGCTTATGGTGATTGTTTTTTTTTTCTTTCGCCACACTTATAAACCGGTGCAGTGCAGTGAGCATATTCTTTATATTCTACTAGCCTCTAAAGGAATTCCCCCCACCCATTTGCCACTCTCATCTCCTCATATTCTATCTGAAATGGTTTCTTCTATCTAATTCCCCACCCCCTCCACTATCCCCCTCCTGCTCCCTCAGAGGTGACAAATACCTGCCCCTCCACTGGGCGCCATATTTAAAACTATAGTTTCCACCTACTCAGAGTGTTCTACCTAGCAGTGTGCTCCAAGTGGCGAGTAAGTGTTTCTACTGTGTATTCATTAATCTGTGCTAATAACATCTAGGATAAGTTGCTATTATCGCTAAAATTTTAATCTGCAAGTTGATTTTAGTGTATATGACTCTATGATAGTTTGTAATCAAGTATCTGCAACACGATACTTTGCAAGCACCTCAGTGTGTCTGTATTTATCACTAAACCTTTCATAATTTGTCCACTAAGGTAATTTCTAAACTCCTAAAGAAACGTAAACCAACCACACTAACACCTGATAACCTACCAGCAGAGTTCCTTCAGATATCAGCTGAATCTATAACCTATCCTGTCTCCAGTCTCATAAAAAGGTCACTGTCAGAATGCAAGGTACCTCATGGAAAACATCACATATTATTCCACTGCACAAAGGAGAGCTCACCAACTATCGCCCAACAGCAATCCTATCACCTTTACCCAAAATATTAGAAAGAATTGTTCATACTCAACTAATGTAGTACCTCCAAAATAACCTACTTTTCATATCCCAGCATGGCTTTCGACCTTCCCATAGAACCACCACAGCACTATTATCATTCACCAACATAGTTAACCACCAAAGAAACAAGGGTCTATTCGTATCTGCCATATTCTTAGACTTATCAAAAGCCTTTAACATGGTAAACCACAGTATGCTTCTTGAAGCTCTATCTACCCTAAATATAAGTCCCTCCCCTATATCATGGTTCAACAGCTACTTATCAGGCTGTCAGCAAGCAGTTCTATGGCAGGACCAATTGTCCCCCCCCTGTTACCAGTAACCATATGAGTCCCTCAAGGAACCACCCTCGGCCCATTGCTGTTCTATTTACCAACCAGATCTCTTCATCTTCACTCACTGCATCAGTAGTACAACACGCAAATGACACCACCCTTAAATGTGCCACCCCCACCTTAAATGAACTGCAAACCCTAACCCAAAATAACTTCAATCTAGCCAAAACATGGTTCACTAACATCAAACTTATTCTTACCCCCCCCCCCCAAAAAAAAACTAATTATTTTCAGCCCTGGTAAAACTCCTCTTCTAAACAATAATTTCACCATAATCTCCAAAAAAAACCATTCAAATCAGTCTAACCACACACACTAAACTGTTAGGTGTAGAAATCGACAACAACCTGAAATTTGACATCCACATAGCACAAACCATCAAGAAAGTTAACAAAAAGCTTGGACTCCTCTATAGGAACAGTTTATCAATAAACATACCAAAGCAACTACTGCGAGGACTCATCTCCTATCCATCTTTCTCTACGCCTCCCCTATCTTGACTAATCTCCGCCAAACCAATCTAAATAAAATGGAATCTTGTTATAACAAGATTGCCAAGTTTGCTACTGAAGCCTCTTAAGGGTCTCATCATGGTCTATCCCTTAAGCAGCTCAATTGGATTGAGTTGCCTCAAATACTTCTTCTCAATCAACTCTCTATAGCACACAAGCTCTACTAACTTCCTGATACAACCCCAGCACTCCAGCATCTAATTCAGTCCCACATTACCTCTAGAGCCTTAAGATCTAGTAACCAGAACCTCATAACTGTCATCAAACATAATAATGATGCTGGTAAAGCCCTCTTTGCCTGCAACATTGCCATAATCTGGAACTCACTACCAAACCAAATAACTTCTACCACCTCCATTATTCAATTAAAAACTCCTGAACACCCACTATTTAAACAAGTGGCTTTGCTCATGCCATTCCCCAGGTTAATCCATACCAAAAGATTGCTGCATGGATTCTGTTAAAAATAAACAGTTTTCCCTGAAAGTTTGTTAACCTGTTGATATTTACCTTACAGAACTAATAACTCTCTTCTACAAAACCAGCAAATATTACCTATTGCCTCAAACAATACCTAAAAAAAAAAATCAAGTGTTGTTTTAATGTTTATTATATACATAACTGACTGTCTACTTTTAAGCAGTGTTAATCTGTACTTTACTGTTTATTCATGCTATATTTCTTATATGTATGCTTTATTTTCTCTCATGTATTGTATCTTGGAGCTTTTCTCCCCAGGCCTCCGCTGAAAATGGACCTGTGACCAGTAAGACTTTCCTGGTAAACAAATGTATAAAATAACAAATAAATAAATAATTGGCATTAGCGATGCTTAAAGACGTGTCTTTATTAGCGTTTCTCTATTATCACTAATGTTCTCACAATATTTCAATCTCAAACTATCGGCCCATCACCATTCTCTCCCCACTATCAAAAATTCTAGAAAAATGTATTCAGACCCAACTACTTAACCACCTCATCAATAATAACCTCCTATCTCCCACTCAACGTGGCTTCCACCCAGGCCATAGCACAACCTCATCTTTACTCTCTTTTACTGATATTATGAATAAAGCTCTTGATGCTGGTCTAACCACTTCTGTACTCCTGCTAGACCTCTCAAAAGCTTCTGACACAGTATCTCACCTAAAGCTTGTGCAACAGCTAGAGAAACTTGGTTGCTCTCAAAGTGTAATAACCTGGTTTTCCTCCTACCTAAACAACAGACAGTAATCAGATAGATGGCAAAACCAACAATCTGATTACCTAGCAAACAACACAGGTGTCCCAATCTATTTTAGGACCACTACTCCAATATATTCATCAATGATCTAAATAAAGCATCCCACCAAAGCATACTAATTCAATATGTAGATGATTCAATTATCATCTCATCCTCCAATAATTTCTCTAACCTCCAGAAAATCACAGAAGATGTCTTCTCCTCTATAGAAACTTGGCTGAATGCCTCTCAACTAATGCTTAACCCCCAAAAAACTAAACTGTTATTATTCTCGTCAAAAACTTCCAAATACAGAATTCAAAATTTTCTCCCATAACAAAACTGAAACCAAACAGGCACAATCCGCAAATATTCTAGGAATTACTATTAATAATAAACTCTCCTTTTAACAACACATCCTCAACACAGTAAAGAAAACCCACTTCAAACTGGGCAAATTATACTGACACAAACTTAACCTTGATAAAAAAAAAAAAAAAAAAAAAACTAGGATCAAATTAGCTGACGTCCTGCTTATTCCATCCCTTAACATATGGGAGCCCCATTTTCACCAACTTCCATACATCCCTCAGTAATAAGCTACAACAATGCTACTATAAGACAGCAAAATTCGCATCTAACTTGTCTAATCGCTCACACCACTGCAACGCTCTCTCGAACCTATCCTGGCTAGAATTTCACCACTATCTCCAGTTTACTCAACTAACTATTGCTCATAAATTACTTTTCCAACACAATAGCTGCCCAGCTCTCCAATCCCTTCTCGATCCCTCCGCTCTTCAGAGAGAACCCTTCTAAGTGTAGCTAAACCCAACAAGAGAGCAGGACAATGCCTGTATTCATACAACAAAGCCAAACTATGGAACAACCTCTCCTCTTCCATTACCTAACTAGACTCCCTGAAGTCCTTTAAAGCTGCACTAAAAACCTACTTTTTAAAAAAGCCAAGCTGTACATGTGAAGTACAATGTAAGCCCCATTAATCCCACAACTTACTTCAACAAAAATCCTGCCTTTCTAACACCTCTGATTCACAATCTACTCCATTGACTGGAAATACTTTATTATTGTCCATTACTTTGTGCCTATTTTCTATGACATAGTTTACCTGTGATATGATGCCTGTATATTAATTTGTATAACATATGTTTTACAAATATGTTGCTCTGTGATATTACTTTGTTTTAACTGTGGAGCCTTTTCTCCCCAGATCTGTATTTTAAGTGTATAATATTTTGCTTTTGCTGTTTAACTATGGAGCTTTTTTCCTCGGGCATCCACTGAAAATGGTTTTTTTGCCCAGTGGACTTTCCCAGTCAACACATGCCAATAAATAATAAATAAATAAATCAATACACTGTTTCATACAACAGCTATTTTAACTGTTCTTACTATAATTATAATGTGCATCTATAACTTCATCAAGTAAGGTTGCAATTGGTGGCATTCCATCTGGCGAAATTAAACCTAAAGGCAATTTTCACAAGATCCAAGATAAAATAACTCCAATTTTCAAAGTGAACAGAAGATCATGGTAGGAAACTGAAGTAAAACATTTTATAATGCACTTTGATGTGCCCTCTTTTCATGCTGTTATACAATCCTTTCAAATTTTTGAAGTTCAAACAGGTTTTAGAAATACTACATAAAGAACATTGCTACTCAACATGCATTTTAGCTGGTCTGAGGTCAGGACTCCTGGGGCAAGGGTGTAAGTTATGCCAGATGACTGAAGACAGTACTGAGGGTTTGTCACATGACAAATTATTTTAACATAACAGTTAGTGCTTTATTCATTGCTTTTGGAATGTGCACAGACTCAGTAGCCTGGTTAAAGGTCGGGGCCATTCTGCATACAGTTAAAGATTTGGTACCTAAATCATGTGCTTGAAAAATTCTTACTTAAACCAGACAGAACATTTAAAATTTCTGAAGCAACGATATGCACAAGGCTTTTTCTCATCATACAAGAAAGCAAGGGGTGTTACATCTGTTGCCCTTGAGGAACTCATAAATTGCTTATAACTTGTCTCTATCTGATACTCTTTGGAGATATTAGCCATACAATGATTATGGGGGCCTCACTGTCTTAGTCTTCTTTGTTTATGTTCTTCTGAGTGACTTGAAAATGAAAGTTATGTACTTACCATAACAACAGATCTGTGTTGTGGGATACTGGATGCGGCTGAATCCAACCTTGGCACCTTATACCAGTGCATTGGATCCGAGAGCTGTGACTCCTGCCGTACCCACAATTCCTTCCTCCTAGCTGATTTGCCTCACATCGAGTTTGCTGACCGATTGGTCTCTAATAATCTTTGGAAGGATTGAAGAAAAAGGAATATCTCTATAGAGGAAAGTGGAACGAGAGAGACAGGGTTCCAACAAGGTTTGATCGAGCCCCAGAAGATGAAAAATGACAATCTGTAAGGCAGAAGGAGGGAGGGGAGTTGAACCAGACGAAAATAAGACAACACAGATCTATCATTATGCTAAGTACATAACTTTCATATCTGATGTTTATTTTCATCTGATTCAACATGTGGGATAGATTCCCAAGTTAAAAGGGGCCTGTGTGGAATCAAGGATGTGCAAAGTCAAAGGATGTGCAAGTTCTTTATAAATGAGGTATAAAGGTATGAATTGTAGAACAAGTCACTGCTGCACATATATCACTGACAGGTATGCTTTTTGTGAATGTTGTTGAAGATACCATCACTCTGGCAGTGTGAGCCTTAGGTTTAGAATGTAAGGACAGCCCTTTTGTCTTATAAATGAAAAATATGCAATCTGCCAGCTATCTGGAAAGCATAACTTTAGACGGGTCTATATTAAAATCGTGAAGAGGTGTTACACTGAATGCCTCTTCAGCGACACAAAGACCAAATGCACTAAACCGCGAATGATCAAAACAGTGATTTATTTCCCTGGGAAAGAAATCGCTAGTACCAAACACACACTATTTAAAACATAACTAAGTGGGGGGTTTCATCTCCCACATTCCCTAATGTAGGGCTGTGCTCCCCCAACTAAATATACCAACTCCGAGATAGTACTACAGTGGGGTAAAGGGCAATGCTGCAACTCAACTGTCTCAAAAAAGTCCACCAGGTTTAAGAGGCATGATCTGCCCTTAAAGCCGAACAGGGTAGGGTCCAGTGTTTGGAGGTTCCCAGTGTCTCTGTTAATGAGTTCCATGATGATGTGCTCCATAGCCTTGCATACCAAGCTAGTCAGGCTTATAGGGCAATAGTTCCCGGGGTCTGTTGTGGCTCCACCTTTGTGGAGAGGAATAACTGTTGCTGTGCGCCACTCTATGGGTACGTAGCCTGTGGAGAGGCTGAGTTTGAATAGTGTGTTTAGGTGAGGGGTTAGTTAGTCTTTGAGCTCATGTAAGACGCAGCCTGGGACACCATCCATTCCCATTGATGCTGTGTTTTTGGCTTTGGAGAGGGCTGTTTTAACCAGAGTGTCTGTGATTTCAGGGGCTCTACATTCTTCTGGTATGATTATGGGCCCTTTTGGGGATGAGAAGGGGGTGAAGTTTGCACTGAACCTGTCTGCCAGGATGTTGGCAATATCGGTTGGTTCAGTCTATTTTGTGCCATTCTGCATTAACTCCAAGCATATATGAGCATTGCCACTTAGATTCTTGACATAGCTAAAGAATGCCTTGTGGTTATCTTTGGAGTCTTTGGCAATTTTTCTTTCGAAGCTCACCTTGGACAATTTTATGAGGGATCATAGTTTCTTGCGGATACTGATCAGGCATGTCTTCCCTTCTTGGGATTTTACTCTTTTCTGTACTAGTTTCCTCCTTCTATTGTATAGCTTGTTTATGGCAGGGGTCCACCAGACTGGTTTCCTTTTCTTGGAGGAGTGAGTCTTGGTTTTGCTTGGGATAGCACGATCCATGAATTCTTCTAGGTGCCCATAGAATGCATTAGTAAAAGATTTTGCAGCTTGGACAGCGTTATCCTTTAGCATGGGGGCTTTGAAACTTTCCACCTCGGTCTTAAGTAATGTGAAGTTTGCTTTTGAAAAGTTTTTCACAGTGGTTTCTTTGTCTGGGGGTGGGGTCAGAATGTGAATATCTAAAGTGATTTGTTTATGGTCAGATCTAACCAGTGAGGGGTTGACCTCCGGTGTGGAACACTGGTCACCCATGTTGGTGATGACCAGGTCCAATATGTTGTCACCTATGGTGGGAGTGTTGACCAGTTGATCCAGGGCGTTTGAGTATATAAATTCTAGGAAATGTTGGGCAAGGGAGTTAGTACTTGAGTAGTTCTCCCAGTTAATTTTGGGTAGTTGAAATCACCCAATATTAGGGTGTTTGGTAGGACCTTTATGTTTCCCAGTGTTTCCAGAAACGCAGAATGGGGGTCCTGGGACATGGTGGGTGTTCTGTAGCAAGCTACAATTTGAATTGCAGTTTTGCCCGTTGTTAGTTGCACGTGGATGATCTCTGAAGCATTGTGCTGTGCCACTAACCTGGAGGTGTGGGTATCCTTGATGAATATGGATACTCCCCAGCCTTTTGTATTTCAGGCCGGGTTCTGTGGCCGAAATGTATGGTACAAGTTGTAGCCTGGTAGTGCTGGGGTGCTCTCTGGAGCCTTAAACCAGGTTTCTGTTACTGCACATATATTGATTTTCTCCATAGTGAGGAGTGCCTCAAGTGCACGCATTTTAAGGTTTAGACTTCTGGCAATGAGTAGCATTACCCACAGATTTTTTATACTTGTGCTATTTACGGCGGTTGGTTTGTCTTTTGAGCCTTGCCTAAAAAAGGCACTATGGGGGTGGCAACAGCCTTGGCCAGTATTTGAAAGCCTAAAGGTGACAGGTGCAAGCCGTCTCTAGCAAAGCAGCATGGCTTGTCGAGCATGTCATCCCAGGCGGACAGACACTGGATCCCCTTTGAATGACACGAGAAACTTAGCCAATTGTTGAAATTAATAATTTTTTCTTTATACCGTTGTATCATTCTTGGTGAGGGCAGGATGCTACTCAGGGTCAGGGTCATACCGGCCTGGGCTACGTGATCAGAGAGCTCTTCCATGTCTCTTTAATGTAGTCCGGGGAGGTATGGCTCAGGTCATTCACACCAACATGGACAATGACAGAGTCGTACTTGTACTTGATTTGGAGTGACCTGAGTGCTTGTGTTATGTGACGGATCCTGGCACCCAACAGGCAGCTAACAGTAAATTTATCCTTATTCAGCCTAGTGAGTGGGATGTCAGTGTGCATGACTATAGAGTCACCTATTACTAGTATGTTGGGTATGTTATTTTGCATTAAGGGCTGTGATTGTGTGGCATGCTGGTTTTCATGGTTTGTGTTGGGGGGGTGGAGGCTGCTTGGATGTCTGCTTTGGAGATCTCTGTTGCTTCTGCGGATTTTTATTTAGAGCCTCCGAGTATGTTTTTGTGTATTTATGTGAGTTTTTTGCCAGTGCTGGTTTAATGGGTCTATGAAAGACTGGTGGTGTGATGCCAGTATTTCCCTTCTCCTCTTGACTGTCTGATCTCTTGCATGTATTATTGTTTGGTGGTAGGAGGAGAGAGTTGTCTGTGTACATGAGGCAGTTGTAACATTGCCTCAAAATGCCCAGGTTCACAAGCTGGACTGGAGAGTACACCTGAAACCGCCCTTTGGACATGCCTGGAGAGGTACAGTGAGCTGTTTTACTGAATAGCTGGTAAGGTCGAATATAGAGCCTTGTCCTTCTGTACAGTATAGGGGGGGTCTAGTGCTAGGGTTTATAAGTGCTTGCTATGAGTTTTGAGCAAGTGCCGGGCTGAGAAATGAATGGCTTGAGTGCTTAAGTTGAAAGTTTGTCTAGTTCCAAGGGAAAAATTGAAGAGGAGACTTTGTGGAGCCAGGAATACTTATACCCTAGGTAACTGGGCAAATGCAGTTTTTATAGCAGGGAAATGAAAGAGATAGAAATTAGCCCAAAATGGCCAATAAATTACTAATTTCTGGGCTGAAATCACTCCTCCAGGGACAGATAGGCTGCTCAAAGTTTCCCTCTCTCACAGGTGAACAGAGAAACTTCCTTCTATCCAAGTAAGTTATGGGCAAACACAGAGATTTGTAACACAGCCCTGAATTCAGCACTAACCTAAAAACTGGACTATACTAGCTTAGAAAGGCGGGAAACAAGTATATTTTTTCCAGAAAATAAAGCTGATACAATCAGAACAAAATAACACTTTAAAAGCACAGAAAATGATGCTTATTGTTATATATCTCAGTTCAGAGTTGTAGTCAATGCCCCTAGTAATAAAGTAGGGAAAAACACAAATACAGTAAAAGCAGACGAATAAAGTGCAATTATTTTTTTTTATACATATAAAACAATAGAAAACGAACAAACTGCTTTAAACAAGTTACCCAACTAACCAGAAAAAGCTCAGAACTGAGCCCTGGTGCTGCAATAGTAGATCCTTGAGGGTAGCAGTTAGAAGCCAATCATCGAAATATGGGAAAACTTAAGATACCTTGCATCTGGAAATGAGCAGTTACAACTGACATCATCTTAAACACTCAAGGAGCTGTGGTGAGACCAAATGGGAATACTCTGAACTGGTAGTGACTGGTTTCCAGGTGGAAACAGAGAAAAACTCCTGGATTGCCTCTGGATCTTGATATGATGGTAGGTGCCCTGGAGAATGATACAGCACATCCAAATCATCCTTTCTCAACAGAGGTAGAATGGACTGCAGCGTGACCATCCAGAATTAGACTGCCGAGATCCAATATTGGTCTGAGGTCACCTGTCTTTTTTGGAACTAAAAACAACCTGGAATAGACTTCAGATTCTAAATAGTCTGGGGGACCGGTTGGGTGACTTTCTTGATTAGCAACTTTGATTCCTCTGTTGCTGCAGATTCCAACTGATTGGGTGGAATATCAGTAATCTTTACTATTTTCTTTGCGGAATCCATAGCCTCTGGTGATAATCCTTAACACCCATGAATCAGACGTTTGCCAGGATAAAAAGTGTAAGAAGTATCCCGGCTGCCTCCAGAGTGCAGCAGTCGGGCAAGCATTCAGGCACCCTGGTAAGGTTTCTCAGTGAAGGACCCATGGAAACCTTGATTTCGCTGTCCACCTCTGCCTCATGGGCAGCATACAGTAGGATTTCCTCCTTCTATGCCTCAAGGAGGTTTATCTCGAGGAGTGTCCTGGTGAAAACTTTGGGACTTTTTGAACCACATTTTCCTACCTCAAGGATTTTTGAGAGGCAGAAAAACTGATTCCCATGGCAGGCAAGATCTTATCATCCTGTTTGCTCCTGATACATGTTTTTCTTAACTTTGGTCCAAACAAAGTGGAACCGTTGTAGGGGCATTTATAAAAGATGCCTTGAAGCACTCCAAAAAATCGCATAGCAGCATCCAGGCATGGTGTCACATGGTAATACCTGTGCTGGCTGCCCTTGATGTACCATCAGCTGTGTTAGATAGCAGTCTCGTGGCCACATTTGAGGATGATTGCAGGGTAGATATTTGCGTGTCTGCCATCTTCTGGATATCTGTAGGCAAGCTACCTGAAAGAGACTTGGAGAGATCTTGATAAAGTCTCTTTAGAAACATAGGTGTGCTAGATAGTTCAGCACTCCAAGTGTAAAGGTCACTGAAGCATATGTCTGTTTCCCCAGTCTGTCCAATGCCCTTGACTCCCTATTGGGAGGATGGACAGAGGAACTTTCTTCCAACAGTTCCTTTTTGCCACTACAGCATCTACTGGGGGGAGGGGGTTTTGGACAAATGCCTCCTATCCTTTGGAGCAAATAAAATCTTGTCCAGCTTTTTGGGAATAGGATCTGCCACATCAGATTTCTTCTAAGCCTTCTGAGCAATGGGACCTATTAAGGCATCAGGAGGTGGGACCACCCAAAGCGTTGAAGGACCAGACCCAAAAGCTTCAAGGAACAGACTCATCAGAAGAAGTTTCTGTGGAACATCCACTCTTTGTTTAAACAATTCCAGAATATTTCCAAAGGTGACATCCAAAGGGGGGTGATCTTGGGGGATCTTCTCTGTTATCTAAGTCTGTGTCTTCAATGAGAGACTCAGAACAGGAGTTTATATGCTTCAGCTTGCATGCTCTTTTCTGAGAATGCGTCTCAGGGAGTCTGATGGAGACATCTTGGAGTTAAGACAGGGAGCTCAAATGTCAAGCAGTCCCAAAGTTGATTGCCCCTGTCGATTCAAATGAGAGGAAGGAGGTACATGATCCAATGGGAGTTGGGAGAAGGACCTCAGAGCAGAGGTATCTAGAGCCAAAGCATCGAGGGGGAGGGATGGCTCCAAAAACTTCAGAGTCGACTCCACTGTCTGGGCTCCGACTCTGATGCTCTGACTTCAGGACTCTTCCTGACCCAAAGACAACAGTGTTGAGAAAGTGAGTGAAGAAGTCAAAGCTGAAGTCTCCAAAGCTATCTGACGCTGGTGCAGCAGAGGAGTTTGGACCCATGTGTGTTGGCTCCAAAAATGAGATGGATCAGAACTTGTATGGACGATATCAATGGGCACAATCCTAGTCCTCTCCGTGGGGATGGGGCCAGAAGGACCCCCAACTGAGTCTGTGTCCTCAGAAATTTTCTTATCATATGGCTGAAATCCATTTCGGTTATGCTTCCAGTGGACCGACCAGACCACAAAAAATGAAGCTACAGATGAAGGACTTGAAAGTAGCTTTTGAAGTATTGGGGAATGAATTCTGGAGCTGATCGGCCTTGGAGGGAAAGAAGGTTTTGAGGAGGGAGTACGGTTCATGGTTGCAGTTGGATCTGACTGCCTCGGCAACTTAAGTGGTGGACCCAGAATAGTACCTGGATCTGGAGACCTTTTGTTTGGTTTCTCTGCCCTTTCTTCTCGTCTCTTCTCAATCTGTTTTTCTTGATGTTTCTCTCTAGATTTCTCTCTTTCTTTCTTTTTCTTTAGATCACTCTTTCTCTTTTTCTCCCCTTTTGTAAGAAGGAGAGGTGAAAGGTGTTTTGGATTCACTAGATATTTTGGACCCTGTCTGAGGGGGAAGAAGTCCATTAAGAATAAGTTTTTCCTTTCTGTGATGAAAAGCTCTAGTGCTGAAGGCAACACAGATACTGCAGGTATCCTGCAAGTGGGAAGGACCTAGGCAATACACACAAAGGGAATGGAGGGTCTTAAGGAGGTATCTTGTGTCCACAGTCTGAACACTTTTTGAATTCAGTGGACTTCTCAGACATCAGAGTAACCTTTATTAAACACAAAAATTCTAACAACAATACAGTATTACTCGGACTCCTATAAAATAAATAGGAATGTATATATAACTCAAAACACTGAAACCAAAACACTGAAACTTCAAAATCTTGAAAACTCAAAACACTGAAAACACATATCATACATATACTGAGTTTAAACAACACAAATCATAGCACTTTCCACCAAGTGTAAGCAGGGGGGCAAGCCCCCCTGCACCCCCCACACCCCCTGCTACTTATATATATCAACTCCAAGATTGCACTTCACTACACTAAGTGCAATCTTGGAGTTGATATATTTAAGTAGCAGGGGGTGTGGGGGTGCAGGGGTGCTTGCCTCCCTGCTTACACTTGGTGGAAAGTGCTATGATTTATGTTGTTTAAACTCAGTATATGTATGATATGTGTTTTCAGTGTTTTGAGTTTCAGTGTTTTGAAGTTTCAGTGTTTTGGTCTTCTATATTATGAAGTTTTATGATTTTCAGTGTTTTGAGTTTTCAGTGTTATGAAGTGAATCCATATATGTATATATGGGTACCTATTACTTCACCAACAAGTCATAACAGCGACACTCAGATGTTCGACTCCACATCATCGACACTTCATAACATCGACGTTTCAGGTAAGCGATCTTCCCCCTCACAGGACCCATGGTAGCACTCGTTTCTGTCTATTAACGCGCAAGGTTTACGTCATTCCTCAAAATGTATCCTGACAGCGTTGTCCTTAGCTTTTTAAAAGTGAAACGAGTGCTACCATGGGTCCTGTGAGGGGGAAGATCGCTTACCTGAAACGTCGATGTTATGAAGTGTCGATGATGTGGAGTCGAACATCTGAGTGTCGCTGTTATGACTTGTCGGTGAAGTAATAGGTACCCGTATATACATATGTATATGAAATATAATACAATAACAACCTTATTTAGTTAGAATCCTATAAAGGTCTACATTAAAGTTAGTATGTAAGCTACAGTATAAAATACTAGAAAGTTCTAGTACACTCCTGAAACAATCATCTGTTGATGCTATTTAACAAGCCTAAGTATTTAAATATACTAATCCTAAACAAACAACTATTCGATTGGGAAGAGTAAGCACAGAATCAAGAAGAAATTACTATCACTTAACAAGAAAAAAGGCAGGGCTCTTGGCAAACGAGATCTGGGGTAAATCAGATAGGAGTAGGGAACTGAGGGCAGGGAAGGATTTACAGCTCTCAGATCCAGTACTCTGGTATAAGGTGCCAGAGTCAGCTCTGACCGGATCCAACATCCCACATGTTGAATCAGATGAAAACTGACAGCACTGAATCAGAAGTTAAAAAGGAAGATGGAAGATCTATTAGTATTCCAGCAGGATTTTATACTTTATTTTCAGTTTGTTTGCCAGGATGGTCCACTGGGCCACGAGGAGCCCGTTTTCAATGAAGTCCTAGGGAGAAAAGCTCCAGAGAAGTACAAAATACAAATAAGACAAATATAATACAAACAGAAACACAACAAAAATAGAAAGAAACACATTGCAATAAAAAATCAGCTTACAGTTCTTGTAAAATAAGTTTGTTCCAACAGTTATTGTTAAAATATAAGACAAAAGGAAGCTCATAGCAGATGTATTAGCTTGTGGAGAGTAACTATGGTTGAGAAAGCTATGTACGGTGGGAGCAGGAGCATTCCCATTGTGATTTTAGATGGGAGTGGAGTAAAGTTTTGAAAGCAGAGAGACTACTAGTGGTACGGATGTGTGGTGAGAGAGAGTTCCAATGGCGTGTTACAGCAAAGGATAGCAGATGTTTGCCTGGCAGACGGACAGGTTTATGTAGCTCAATTAGATTTTGGAAGTTGGATCTTAGACATCTATTTGGTAAAAGCATTTGGAAGGTAGAGGTAAGGGAGGGGAAAAGAGAGGGGCTAAAAATAAGTTTGTGTGCTTGGATAAGTTGAGTATAGGTGAAATAATTGGGTAGCTCAAGCCAGTTCAGTTGATATAGGGATGTACAGTGATGGGTAGAGGATCTGTGGCCAGTAGCAAATTTAGAAATTTTGTAGTAGGAAGAGGAGAGTTTTGACTTGATGGAAGATTGTAGATTAGTAAGGATAGCGGCACCACATAAGAGGGAAGGGATGAGGTAAGTAGTAGCAAGAATGATCCTGGTGGAGGGAAAAATGTAGCGGTAGTGGCAGCACAGCATGCCAAGTTTCTTGTGCGATTTTTTTTTTTTATGTTTACTTGTACATGGTTATCAAACTTTAGTTGGTCATCAATGAGGACTCCTAATAGTTTTATGGTGGAGACTATTTCAAGAGGTGTGTTATTCTGGCTGATGATAGAGAATTAATCTTTATCTACGATGGTGTTTAATTGTGGTAAGTATCAGGAGCTTAGTTACCTCTCCAGAACATGTCCAGACTGGCTCCATAGGTCTAAATGCCCAATCCCTTCCCCCATTGTCCTCAATGGACATTTATCTTTACTTCTTAGGATAAATGCCTGTCTAGGACCTCAAGAGAGGCATTGCAGCTTCAGTTCAACCTATTGCAAAAACCCAGACTTTAAGAACTGGCCTACTGAGCTGGGTCTCCTTTCATGGATGATCATGCATGGAAGAGATTCCAGTCCTCTGCAATAGTTGTAGTAAACCATCAAATGTTCTACAGGGAAGGCAATACAACAGCATTTGAAGTACCTGTCAAAAACAGCCAAAGCCTTCATGTATGGCACAAAGAGCTGGAGTCCTTTTAGTAGCAAGTTAGCTCAAGACTCAGAAGTACAAAAATAAAATTGTCAGAGCTGAACTGAAAATTCAAACAATTTTAGACAAAAAGGGTGAATTTATGGTCGAGTATATTAAAAATGAAGTATTCTGAAAATTCTCCCAACACACAAAGATCTCTGGTTCTCCACCTCAAACACATGGTGACTGACTGGATGGTAACACAACTGAGTGTGTGACCGAATCCCTCTATAACACTCTTTCCAGAAGAGATTCTGGAGAGTTTTATAAGTCTCCTACCGAAATAAATAGCTTCCAAGATAAAGTAAATACTTTGCTTAGCAGTTTAAGGTGTCCTATCTTTATCCTGAAGAAGGCTGAGGATCATATAACCTCATATTACAATGAAGGAGCTGGAGTTGTTGTACTCAAAGGTAAAACCACAGGATCAGGTGGACTCCTGTATCAGTTATACATACTGATAAAAGAATAGCTCCTTCCCATGTTGTTAAATCTCATGAATGATGTGCTGGCTACCTTAGCTGTACCACCCATCTCCTGGAAGAAAGATATAATTTCAGTCATTCATAAGAAAAGCAAAAACCTAAGTTCATCAGCTTCTTATATCCAGTTTTGTGATGCAGAGGGACGGACTTCTGACTGCAACCCAGGGGACTGGGGTTGAAGTAGTTACCTTGGCACTGGAGCAGCTAGTCAAGGTGAAGGCAGAAAGAAGAGCTGGAGCCTATTTGTCTCCCTTGGGGGTTTGAATATGGTTGAATCACCAGTGGAAACCAATGCTCATGCTGAGGTGCTATCTTACGCCCACTGCATGCCACCACTTTAGCCACTATAGACATGTGCAGGGAGCTGGTGTGGTTAAGGCAAAATCCTCATCCATCCATGCATATGACAATCCCACTTCTAGTTCACCCAGTCCTTGCACTTGTAGAGTTCCTGTCATTGAAATAAATGGATGAATGGAGCAGTTGGAGGAAGAGAGTTGATGGTCAGTGGAGAATGGTACAAAAACAGATTAAAAAGTCTATCTGTTTTTTTACAGGCCTATATTTCTTTATCAGTACTGCATACTGTTCAAGGTTATTTTAGTTGCCAGGGCCACCTCATTTTGACCATTTCTTGACAACTATAATCAGCGCGGCTTTGTAAAAGGCAGGCAGATGTCCGAGAATGAAATCAAAACCCTCAAATTAATTCAACATGTTCAAAATACGCCACCCCACACACACATACACAATGATTAGTAGGTCTGAAAAAGCATATGAAGAGCATATGAAACGACTGATAAAAGAATTTATTTGAGGTCCTGACAATCTTCTGTTCCTCTCTTTAAATTAATTGCTCTCTTACCAGGGATCTACAGGTGCTTGACAACTACAGTACAGGTGTCATCAGGTTTACCTCATTCTTTTAATTTAACTACAGGCGAAAAGCAGGGGTATACCTTTTTCAATTTTTAGGTTCATAGGTTCATACTAGGCTATCTGCCCTAGGGCATTTATAAGCCTAGCCAGAGTGTATTTGGCTTTCACCACCCATTTTAAATGAATTTTGCTATGCCCTTTTTCGAGGTTAGTATACTGTGCCTCTGTCTAACAGTGACACAGAAGTGATACCCGGAGTAAACCTACGATCTCCCATCCACTCATCAAGATTCCTCTTGAAGAGAGTCAATGAGGGACTCTGCCTAACCTGGACTGGGATTTTATTCCAGAGTGAAGGGAGCCTTGGGTTATGAATCTGTCCCTCCAGCATGTCCTATTTATTTCAGCTCTGAGGTTCAAGTCTCTCGAGCACGTAGCTCGATGGGATTTGGATTTTCTGAGGTACAGCATGTCCATTAATTCCGGGTTGGACATGGCTTTATACGTCAGGCACAGATCACCACTGAGCAGGCAGTATGCCACTGAGTAGAGCTGGAGTTTCTTTAACCGGGCAGCATATGGAATCTGTTTCAGCCCTTTGATCCTCTTGGTGAGGTACTTTTGGGGTCTTTCCAGTTGCTGCAGGTGTCTGGTAAGGTACATCCCAAAAGCGGCATTGTACTCAATTATGGGCCTGATGAGGGATGAGTAAAGAGGCACGATGACCTCCCCTGATCTAGATGTGAATCCCTTCATGATTAGGTGGACTATATAAAATGTTTTTCTAACCACTTTGGCCACATGGTTTTCAAATGAGAGATTGCTATCAACTTGGGTCCCCAGGTCCCTAATTACGTCTTCCGTACTTAATGGAGTACCACCTATGTGGTAATTTGTGGGCACTTTGTTTTTGCCAAAGGGGATGACTATACACTTTTTGGCGTTTAGCTTGAGGCCATGGCTCTGGCACCAGTTGTCTGTTTCTATGAGGCCCTTTTGTAGGATGCTTGTGTCGGCTGGAGAGTCAATTATGGCGCCTAGTTTGCAGTCATCTGCGAACTTGGTCAGCCACAGTCCTTCCGTGTTGGCCTGTACCTCCGAGAAATATATACCGAACAAGAGAGTTCCCAGGACTGAGCCTTGTGGGATGCCACTTGTAACTGGTTTGGAGTCTGACATGGCTCCAGCAATTCTAACCATGTGGATTCTGTCCTTGAGCCAGTTTGCAACCCATCTAGTAACATAGGGGTTTACATTTAAGCTGGTGAGCTTATCTATAATGCCCGAGTGGGGTATTGTATCAAAGGCTTTTGCGAGGTCCAGGTAAGCTGTGTGGACCACCTTCCCCTCGTCAATGGCTTTGGTGACTGTTTCAAAGAAATCGACCAGGTTTAAGAGGCAGGATCTACCCTTAACAAAGCCGAACTGGGTAGGATCCAGTGTCTGTAGGTCCCCAATATCTTTATTTATGAGGTCCACGATGATCCCTTCCATAGCTTTGCAGACCAAGCTAGTCAGGCTTATGAGGCAATAGTTTCTAGGATTCGTTGAGGCACCACCTTTGTGGAGAGGAACCACTGTTGCTGTATGCCACTCTTTGGGTACATATCCTGTAGTAAGGCTTAGATTGAACAGTAGTTTTATGTTTGGGTTTAGCTCTTCTTGGAGTTCATGTAAGACGCAGCCCGGGACACAGTCTGGTCCCATTGATGCTGTTTTTTTTGCTTTGGGGAGGGCGGATCTTACCTGAGCATCTGAGATGTCAGGGGGGCAGCACTCTGCTGGGATAGATATTTGCCCTTTTGGTGGGGGGGGGGGGTGAGAAGTTTGCACTGAACCTGTCAGCTAGGATGTTGCCAATGTCTGTGGGTTCGGTGTATTTTTTGTCATTTTGGACTAATTCTGAGCATATCTGGGAATTCCCACCCAGGTTCCTAACATAACTAAAGAAAGCCTTGTGATTACCCTTAGTGTCCTGTGCAATTTTTCTCTCGAAGCTGGCCTTAGACAATTTTATGAGTGCCCGTTGTTTTTTGCTAATACTGATCAGAGATGCCTTCCCTTTTTGGGATTTTGCTCTATCATGTAGTAGCTTCCTCCTTCTATTGTACAGTTTGTTTATGGCTGGGGTCCAGCAGACAGGACGCCTGCCTTTGGAGGATTGGGTCTTGGTTTTATTTGGGATTGCATGATCCATGCATTCCTGAAGGTGTTCATAGAATGCGTTTATAAAGGATTCTGTGGTCTGGGCCATATTTTCCACAGGCTCGGGTCTTTGAAGGATTCCACCTCGGTTTTGATGAGTGTGAAATTTGCTTTAAAGAAGTTTTTCACTGTGGTTTTCTGGGCAGAGGGTGCGGTCGGGATGTGAATATCCAGTGAGATTAGTTTATGGTCTGATCTTACCAGTGAGGGATACATTTCTGGTCTGGAGCATAGAGCCCCCATGCTGGTGATGATCAGGTCCAGTATGTTTTCCCCTCTTGTGGGAGTGGTAACAAGTTGTTCCATAGCATTTGAGTTTATAAATTCTAGGAACCTTTGGGCTAGCGTGCTGGAGCTAGAGTAATGCTCCCAGTCTATGTTTGGATAGTTGAAGTCGCCCAATATAATGGTGTTTGGAGAGACCTTCATATTTTCCAGTGTTCTCAGGAAGGCCGAGTGGGGTTCCTGGGTTTGGGAGGGTGGTCTGTAACAGGCTATAAATTGGAAGGCAGTTTTACTAAACCACTGTTAGTTGCACATGGATAGTCTCTGATGCTTCGTGCTGTGCCACCAACCTGGAGGTGTGGGTATCTTTGACGAATATTGATACTCCCCCTCCTTTTGTGGTTCGGTCCAAGTTTTGGGGCCGGAAAGCATGGTATGAGGTATAACCTGGTAGTGCTGGGGTGCTCTCGGGAGCCTTGAACCAGGTTTCTGTTACTGCACAGATACTGATGTTCTCCATGCTAAGGAGAGTTTTGAGTGCGTGCATCTTGAGGTTTAGACTTCTGGCGTTGAGTAGCATTACTCTTAGTTTCTTATCCCTTGTGATACCTATGGAGGTGGGTTTGACTTTTGAGCCTTGCCTAAAAAAGGCACTATGGGGGTGGCAAGAGCCTTTGCCAATATCCAAAAGCTCAGGGGTGACAGGTGCAAGCCATCCCTAGCGAAGCATCGTGGCTTGTCGAGCATGTCATCCCAGGCTGACAGGCATTGGATCCCCTTTGAATGACACCAATACTTACGCCAATTGTTGAAATTGATCATCTTGTCTTCATATTGTGGCATCATTCTTGGTGAGGGTAAGATGCTACACAAGATCAGGGTCATACCGGCCTGGGCTACATGCTGAGAGAGCTCCTCTATGTCTCTTTTCATGTAGTCCAGGGAGGTACGTCTCAGGTCATTCACACCAGCATGGACAATGACTGAATCATATTTGTACTTGCCTTGGAGTGACCTGAGTGCTTGTGTTATGTGGCGGATCCTAGCGCCCGATAGGCAGCTCACCGTGACCTTCTCCTTGTTCAGCCTGGTGAGCGGGATATCAGTGTGCCTGACGATAGAATCACCTATTACAAGTGTATCAGGTGTGTTGTTTAGCCTTAAGTGCTGTGACTGATTGGCACACTGGCTTTGTGAGCTATGTGCTGCACGTGTTTTGTTTTGGGGTAGCGGTTGCTTGGGTGTCTGCTTTGGAGGTCTCTGCTGCTTAGGCAGATTTTTATTTAGAGCCTCTGAGTATGTTTTTGTGTGTTTACGTGTTTGGTTTGCTGTCGTGGTAGGTTTATGTGAGACTGGAATTGTAGTGAGTGTGGTTTCCTTCTCCTCCTGATGGGTTACGCCAGTACTAAGTTGAGAGAGCTTAGCCTCCAGTTTGGCTATATGGTTGCATCTCTCACATGTGTTGGAATTTGTTGGGAGGAGGAGAGGGTTGTCTGTGTACATGAGGCAGTTGTAACATTGCCTCAAGATTCCCAGATTTACCAGCTGGACCAGAGAGGAGATTGACAACTGACCTTTGGACATGCTAGAATAGTATTGGGAATTCCTTTATAATTGAAAAAAAGGGCCAATGGGGAACAAGGTACTCAAGGGGAGTTTGTGAGGGTGTAGTGCTTTTATTTTTTTAGTGCTGACTTATATAATTGCTTTAGTGAGCAAGTGCCAGGCTTTAGAGTAGGAACAGGGTTACATTTGCTGCTCTCACACAATTCTTGAGATGGTTGGATTTAAAGGGTTACAGATTGGTAAATGAATAAGTTAAACTCTTCATATTTGATTCTTTTAGTTTATTTAGTAGCTCCCAAGCAGGATGTAAATAAATACTCTAATAGTATTTATAAATCTGGCAGACTTTAATTATTACAAAGTTAATCAAACTAAAATATCAGCCATTTATCTCAGATTTCTTCCATTTCTAACTGCAGATATCATACCCATATCTTTGGCCACAGGACTCCTTTAAATATTTGAGAATCCGGATAGTCTCTACTTGAAAGATGATCTGCACTACCTCAGTAATGCAGTCTCTCTTCAAATCATTCCTCCTAGACTTGCTTCAAAAAATAGAGGCAGTCCAAATGTTTCAGCTCTTTGCTCCCAGAAGCATTATAATATTTAGTGAAACATGGTATCTGCAGAGTCAGTTTAAGTGCCATTTCCTCTTTTATTTGTAAGAGGAGGAACAGGTTGCAGGAGATAACTTTCCCTCCCTAAACTTCAGCTTTACTGCACAGCAGCCGAGTTAAGACTTGCCTGTTTTTAAACATGATGTCTTATTGTGCCAAATGGAACTGCATGGGTTGGAAATTTTAAATTTCTCTCAAAATGACGTTACCGTTACGTCTTTGGTTACAGTGCACACTCTCAGACAGTTGCCTATACTACATACCAACATAAATCTAACATAAATTTGTCGTGAACAACTTTGTGTCAGATGGACTGGCTGGAATAATGCAAACTTGGCATTTCTATCCAGATTATCTTGCAAAGTTAGATTGCTACTTATGGTTATGGTACCCGGTACAGTAGTGGAGTCTATTGTTACCAATATAGAGCTCAGAAGCTCTACAACAGCATGTAGTTATTGCACTAAAGTTGCTGCTTTAATGTAAAGCTGTACCTTAATGTTAATATGCCTTCCTCTGTTTGCTCAATACTCAGTGACAACAGCACAGTTTTGAATGATAAATGCTGTAAGGAATGCACTGCTATTCCATCATACCCTTTAGCTATAACATTAGTATCTCTTATATGCAATACATATCAGTGTACTCCATACACAGAAAAAAGAAGTTATGTACTTACCATAACGTTCCATGTGAGTTGTTCATCTCGCCTTCATTCTCACTGATAGGTTCGGAGCCGATCCTCGGCCAGATGCTAAAACTCGAGGTCTTCAAACAGCTCATGGCCTACTCCCTATCCCATGATGCAATAGAGTTTCCCTTACATTTGTTTGCCCAATCATACTGGTAAGTAAAGAATATAGGCATTGAACTAAGAATACCGTAGATAAGGACAAGTATCACTAAGACTTGTTCAAACTTCCCGGCCCTCAAGACTTTAAAGGTAGGGGGTTGGCGTGTGGGACGTAAGAATGAACGTGAGATGAACAACTCACATGGAATGTTATGTTAAGAGCATAACGTCTTTATATGAAGTTGTTCTATCTCGCCTTAATTCTCACTGATGGGTCAGCGTCCCAAGCACCATCTCCTTGAGTGGCTCATGGAAGTATATTCCTCAGAAAAGGAGGCCCTGTCCCTGGAGGTCCTATCCAATTTGTAATGAGTGATAAAGGTATGAGGTGAGGACCATGTAGTTGCTGCACAAATGGTATCTATAGGCAGCCATGCCAGAAAGGCTGAAGATGTGGAAATTGTCCTGGTTGAGTGAGCCTTGACTTTATGATTTAATGTCATCTGCGTAGAGTTTTATGTGAAAGAAATACAATCTGACAACCATTTTGAGAAAGTGTTTTTTACCACCAGAGTGCCCTTCTTTGACTCTGAAAAGGAGACAAAAAGTTGATCTAACTTTCTGAAGTCCTTAGTCCTGTCTAAATAGAATCGAAGTTGCCTATGGACGTCGAGTTTGTGCAACATGTGTTCCATTTTGTTTGATTATTTGGGAAAACACACAGGTAATTCTATAGTCTGGTTGAGATTTGTTTCAGAACAAACCTTAGGAATGAAGGATTTGTTCTCAGTGTTACCTAATCATTATGAAAAATCAAGTATAGGGCTTTGATAGACAAGGCATGTCGTTCCGAAATTCTTCGAGCGGAAGTAATAGCTACTAGGAAAATGGTCTTCCATGACAGGTATTTCAAATCACAGCATGATGCAGGTTCAAAGGGGGGGGTAACATGATCTATGAGAGCACAAAATTGAGATTCCATGGAGCAGCTGGGGTTCTAATAGGTGGTCTCAAGTGAAAAGTACCCTTAAGAAATGCTTTAGAAAGTCTATGTGACATGATGGGAGTCTGTTGATCATCAATATGAAAATTAGAGATTGCTGCCAACTGAACTCTAAAGGTTGCTGAGGCCGCTCCTTCATGAAACAGTTTAGTCAGAAACTCTCTAGGATGGAAGAAATCGAAGCCATATATGGATCAACATTATTTGACGCCCATATGGAAAACCTTTTCCACTTGCTAAGGTATACTTTCCTAGTAGAAGATTTATGAGAGGAAATTAGGATGTTCTGTGCTGCAGGTGATAAATTGTGGAACCTGGCTATACGTGGAACTGGAGCAGCCAAGCTGTCAATTTTAGGGTATGAATTACACGGTGAAGAACCTCTGATGAATGCATCAGAAGATCTGGAACTGGGCCCAGAATCCATGGTTCTTTCCAGTAGATGAGGCTGCAGAAAGGGGAACCAAATTTGATGAGGCCAGTAAGGGGCTATTAAAATAATGGTCCTTCCCAGAGTGCTGGCTTTCTGTAAGAATTTGGGTATCAGAGGAAATGGAGGAAAAGCATAAAGAAGTCCCGGGGGCCAACTGTATACAAGTGCATCCCTTGGGACATCTGCCGAGTTGGGGATCAGGGCAAAGTAGTTGCTGCATTTGGTGTTGGTGGGGATTACAAAGACATCGCAGCAAGGCTGGCCCCATCTGTGGAATATCCTTTCCGCTACTTCTTCTTTCAGAGACCACTCATGAGGAGACAGTATTGCACTGCTCAACTTGTCCGTTATCACACTGGACCTCCCCGGAATGTGCGTTGCAATGAAAGCTCTGGGTGGATATTGCCCATTGCCATACTCTCAAGGCCTCTCGACATAAGGGGTATGATCTGGTTCCTCCATGTTTGTTTATGTACCAGACCACTGACATGTTGTCTGTCTGTATTGCAATAGTTCCTAGAGGTAGAAAGTTTTGAAAGGACTACAACGCTAGAAGTAAAGCCCTCATCTCTAGGACATTGATATTCAGATGAGCCTCATGATTCTCCCATGTGCTGTCCTTCCCTGAAAATACCCCCCCCCCCCCATAACCATATCAGGGAGGCGTCCATGCTAACAGTGGCAACCGGGGTTGGAAGAATAAATGGTTGTCCTATTGTCACTTGAGGAGAGGTCAGCCACCAAAGAAGATCCCTCTTGCATGACTTTGTTATTATAATGTGGTGAGACATTGGAAGTTCTTGGTAAGACCATTGTGTGAAAACCAGCCATTGCAGTATCTGCAAGTGCATTCGGCCTAATGGAATGGTAATGATGGCTGCCACCATGATCCTTAGTAATTTGAGCACTACTGAAACTGGGGCTCTCTGGTTGGGGATGAGATCCAGAACTTGTTGCCGAAGGCTCACCACTCTTTCCATTGGAAGTTTTATGGTCATGGAGATCTGCTCCTATAAAGATGGGATGTCTGGATGGCTGTAAAGCAGATTTGTCCCAGTTTACAGTAAGCCCCAATTGACTACAGAGATCTAAGACGGTCTCCCTTGCATGTATGAGTTGATGCTTGGTGGTGGCGGTGAGGAGCCAGTCATTTAAATATGGAAACACCTGGAATCCTAACCGTCTCAAGTGAGCCGTGACTACTGCCATGCATTTGATGAACACTCTGGGGGCTGTAGTGAGACTAAAGGGCAGAGCTCGAAACTGAAAGTGACTGGCTCCCAGCCGAAAGCGCAGATGATCCCTGGATGGTCTGGCCATCTTTATATGGTAGTACGAATCCTGGAGATCTATTGAGCACATCCAATCGTCTTTTCCTAGAAAAAGAAGTATAGACTGTAGCATGACCATCCGAAACTTTGCTTTTTTGACAGATTTGTTCAATCTGCTGAGATCCAAAATTGGTCTCCAGTCCCCGGTTTTCTTTGGAACTAAAAAGAACCTTGAGTAAGTTCTGGATCCTCTCTGATCTGCTGGGTCTGGTTAGATAACTCTTTTTTTCTAGCAACTTTGTAATCTCTATGGTTGTCTGTTCCCTATGAGTGGGTGGTACGTCTGGGATTTTTTTCACATGGGGTGGAGGGGTGGAGGGGTAGTAAAAGGAATGGTGTATCCTCTGGATATTATGCTTTGTACCCAACGATCTTTTGAGATTTTTAGCCAGGTGTCTGGGTACAAAGATAAGCATCCCCCGACTGCCTCCAGACACAGACAGACTGGCCTCCTTTCAAACTGATCCCGGTCACCCTGATTTTGCGGGCCCCCTCTGCCGCATGGATGGTGTCTCACATTATTGCCCCCTCCTTTGCCTCTAGAGGGGGTTTCACCACGTGTCAAGGAAAGCTCCTTGGGCTTTGCGAAACCACATTTTCCCACTCTTCCGACCTTTAGGATAAGGTCTGGTAGGGGTGGAAAAACTGACTCCTACGGCAGACAGAGTCTTTCCATCTTGCTCGCACCTGATAAGCGTTTCCTTCACTTTCGGTCCAAAAAGTGATGAACCATCAAAGAGGGTGTTTATAAAGCATGACTTGTACTGCTCCGCAAAGCAACATAAGCACATCCAGGAGCGTCTCCTAAGAGCAATTCCTGTATCTGCTGCCCTTCTCGTTCCATCAGCTGCATATGAAATCAGACGCATGGAAGAGTTTATAAGGGAGTTTAGCAAGGGTAGCAAGCTGGGAGGTTACCTTATCTGAGACCCCCACAGCTACCGCACCTTGTAGAGCATCTCCTAACTCCTTACGGAGATCTCTGTGAAGTCTGGTAAAATGTGTGAGATAGCTCAGGGATCGAAGAGTAAAGGCCACTGAACTAAACATGTGCTTTCCGTATCTGTCCATGATCCTAAAATCTCTATTAGGAGGATGAACAGATGTGGAGGTCTCCGATAACGCCTTTGTGGTGGCTGCCACCACCACTATATCATCAACGGGTACTCCTTTGGTAAGGAAAGCCTTGGCCTGAGGTGATGTTATAAATTTATTAGGCCTCCGAGGGACTAGTTCTATGATATCTGGGGACTCCTACGCCTTTTGAGAGAGAAGGTCCATCAACTCATCAAAAGGCGGAGTCGCCCAAGAGGTGGAGAGTTGAGACCTGAAAGCATTCAGGAGTACTAACTCATCATCAGCAGGGTTAAGGGGATTCCAGCCACCCCTCTGGTTTAGGATTTCTTAGATATCGCCAAAAGAGATATCTTTAGAGGGGGACCATGGGGACCCTTCTGACTGATCTAAGTCAGTATCTGATGTGATGGATTCCTGTGGGGAATCCAAATGCTTCCTCTTACAAATTCTCTTCCTGGGAACCTCCTCAGAGGGAGCTTCTGGGGAGCTCCCGGAAGAACAGGGCTCACCCGATGGGGAGACCTGAGACTCCGGGTCACTACACTTGTGAAGCAGAGGCAGGCACAGGAACTTTAGGGGAGGAGATTGCGGTTACTGATGACGTGGGTGTCCAAAGGGACAACACTCTCCTCATAGCATCAAAAGCCCCATGGCTCCGATCCAAAGAGAGGCCTGGATCCATAGAAACAGGCAGTCTCCGCGGCGCAGAAGCAGCGGGCTCCAAGCCCGAGGTAGGTGCCGAGCTCACCCGAGCCGAGGCCCCGAAAGGCAGAGTCAGCACCAAAAGATCAGTACAACTATCCTCTCCGGACCCAACTGAAAAATTAATTTTAAGGTGCTAAGCACTGTGCAGTTACTTAGGTTCATAGGTTCATAGGTTCATACTAGGCTATCTGCCCGAGGGCATTTACAAGCCTAGCCCATAGTTTTGTGGCTTACGCCACCCCTTTAGTATGGGGAACTATACCCATTATTTTGCTGTGCCTCTGTTGAGCAGTGACACTGAGGTAATCCCTGGGGTATATCTGCGATCTCCCATCCATTGGTCAAGATTTCTCTTGAACAAGGCCAGCGAGGTGCTCTGCCTCACATATACCGGGATTTTATTCCACAGCATAGGGAGTCTTTGGGTGATGAATCTATCCCTCCAGCACGTCCTATTAATAGCCGTGTCGAGGTTTAAGTCTCCGCCCTTGTGGCTCTGACGGATCTAGATTTTTGAGGTGAAGCATATTCATCAAATCTGGGTTTGACATGGCCTTGTATGTTAGGCAAAGGTCACCTCTGAGCAAGCGGTAGCGACTGAATAGAGCTGGAGTTCTTTCAGTCGGGCAGCATAGGACAGATGTTTGAGACCCTTTATCCTTTTGGTGAGGAACTTTTGTGGCCTCTCCAGCTGCTGCAAGTGTCGGGTCAGATACATTCGAATGGGGCATTGTACTCAATCATTGGTCTGATGAGTGATGAGTATAGGGAGACTATGACCTCCCTTGATCTAGATGAGAATCCCTTCATGATAAGGTGGGCAATGTAGAAGGTCTTCCTAACTACTTTAGCTACATGGGTGTCGAATGACAGACTACTATTAACCTGGGTCCCCAGGTCCCTGATAACTTCTTCTGTACTCAGTGGATTGCCACCTATTTGGTAGCTAGGGGTAACCTTGTTTTTCCCGAAGGGTATGACTATGCATTTTTGGCATTTAACTTTAGGCCATGGCTCTGGCACCAGTTATCCGTTTCTGTGAGACCCTTCTGAAGGATATCTGTGTCAGATGTGTTTTCTACTATGGCCCAGTTTGCAGTCATCTGCAAACTTTGTCAGCCATAACCCTCCTGTGTTTGCTTGTACTTGGAAAAGTAGATGCCAAACAAGAGTGGGTCAGGACTGAGCCCTGTGGTACACCACTTGTGACAGGCTTTGAGTCTGACATGGCGCCAGCAACTCTGACCCTGTGGGTTCTGTCACTCAGCCAGTTTGCAACCCATCTTGTGATGTATGGGTTAACATTTAAGCTGATGAGTTTTTCAATGATACCCGAGTGGGGTATTGTATCAAAGGCCTTCGCCAGATCGAGGTAGGCTGTATGGACTGCCTTTCCCTCATCAATGGCTTTGGTGACTGTTTCAAAAAGTCAACCAAGTTTAGAAGGCATGATCTGCCTTTGACAAAGCCAAACTGGGATGGATCCAAAGTCTGCAAATTCCCTATGTCTTTATTTATGAGGTCCATTATGATCCTCTCCATGGCTTTGCAGATAAGGCTTGTCAAGCTAATGGGCGGTAATTTCCAGGGTCGGTGGAGGCACCGCCTTTGTGAAGTGGGACCACAGTTGCAGTGCGCCACTCCTGGAGTGCGTATCCAGAGGTAAGACTATGATTAAACAGCTGTCCTAGCTGTGGGTTTAATTCTCGTTGAGTTCGTGGAGCACACAGCCGGGGACACCATCAGGTCCCATGGATGCTGTGTTTTTGCTTTGGAGAGAGCAGTTCTCACTTGGGCGTTGGAGATGTTTGGGGGCTGCAATCGCTTGGTATAGATATCTCTCCTTTTGGGGGAGAAGTTTGCACTGAACCTGTCAGCCAGTATGTTGGCAATGTCTGTAGGATCAGTAATCTTCACATCATTTTGAACTAGTTCTGAGCATATCTGGGAGTTTCCTCCCAGGTTTCTAACTATAGCTAAAGAAGGCCTTATGATTGTCTTTTGAGTCTTTAGCTATTTTTCTCTCAAAATTTGCTTTGGATGATTTTATGAGAGCTCTTAGTTTTTACTTATAGTGATCAAGGGTGTTTTACCTTTTAAGGATTTTGCTCTATCTTGTAGTAGCTTCCTCCTTTTGTTGTAGAGTTTGTTTATGGCTGGGGTCCACCAGAGTGGACGCTTGCCTTTGGTACAAAGAGTCTTTGTTTTGCTTGGGATTGCCTTATCCATGCAGTCCTGCAGGTGCTGGTAGAAGGCATTTGTAAGTGATTCAGCGGCTTGAGTACTGTTTTCCGTCGGCTCGGGGCCTTAAAGGAGACCACACTAGTCTTTAGAAGTGTGAAGTCGGCTTCGAGAAGTTCTTTACTGTGGTCTTTTTATTTCAGGTGGGGGTGGGATGAGGACCTCCAGCGAGATTAGTTTGTGATCTGATCTCACCAGTGAGGGGTATACTTCGGTGTTGAACATTGTGCTCCCATGTTCGTGATGATGAGATCAAGTATGTTTTCTCCTCTTGTGGGGATGGTGACTAGTTGTTCCATGGCATTTGAGTTTATGAATTCCAGGAACTTTTGGGCTAGGGTGTTTGGGCTTGAGTAGTGTTCCCAGTCTATATTAGGGTAATTGAAGTCACCTAGTATGATGGTGTTTGGTGATACATTTATCCCTCTAGTGTTTTCAGGAAGGCCATGTGAGGTTCCTGAGTTTGTGAGGGTGGCCTGTAACATGCTACAATTTGCAGAGCAGTCTTGCCTATGGTTAATTGCACCTGGATGGTCTCCGATGCATCGTGCGTTGCCACCAGTCTTGAGGTGTGGGTGTCTTTGATGAATATGGATACCCCTCCTTTCTTGGTATTGTCCGGATTTTGGGGCGGAACACATGATAAGAGGTAAAACCTGATAGTGCTGGGGTGCTCTCAGGAGCCTTGAACCAGGTTTCTGTCACTGCACAGACATCGATGTTCTCCATACTGAGAAGGGCCTCGAGTGCGTGCATTTTGAGATTTAGACTTCTGGCATTGAGCAGCATTACCCTTAGTTTTTTTCCTTTTTGTGTTCTAGGGTGGTAGGTTTAGAATTTGAGCCTTGCCTAAAAAGGCACTATGGGGTGGCAAGAGCCTTTGCCAATATCCGGAATCCCAGGGTGACAGGTGCAAGCCGTCCCTTGCGAAGCAGCGTGGCTTGTCCAGCATGTCATCCCAGGCAGACAGACATTGGATCCCCTTTGAATGACACCAGAGTTTAAGCCAATTGTTAAAGCTGATCATCTTATCTCTGTATTGTGGCATCATTCTTGGTGAAGGTAGGATACTGCTCAAGGTCAGGGTCATACCTGCCTGGGCTACATAATCAGAGAGCTCCTCAATGTCTCTTTTCATGTAGTCCAAGGAGGTGCGTCTCAGGTCGTTTACACCAGCGTGGACAATGACTGAGTCATATTTGTACCTGCTGTTGAGAGACCTGAGTGCTTGCGTTATGTGGCGGATTCTAGCGCCCGACAGGCAGCTTACTGTGACCTTCTCCTTACTCAGTCTGGTGAGCGGGACGTCAGTGTGTCTGACTATGGAGTCACCAATGACTAGTGTGTCTGGCATTGTGTTTGGCCTTAAGGGCTGTGACTGTTTGACACTCTGACTGTGAGGTCTATGTGTTGCAGGTGTTGTGTTCTGAGGTGGTGGTTGTTTGGGTGTCTGCTTTGGTGGCCTCTGCTGTTTTGGTAGATTTTTGATCAGAGCCGAGTATGTCTTTGTGTGTTTATGTGTATGATTTGAGGTTGTGATGGTACTATGTGAGACTGGGTCTACAGTGTGTGTGGTAACCTTCTCCTCCTGACTGGTCTTGCCAGTCCTATGTTGAGAGAGCTCAGCCTCCAGTTTGGCCGTATAGTTGCATCTCTCGCATGTATTTGTGTTTTGTGGGAGGAGGAGAGGGTTGTCTGTGTACATGAGGCAATTGTAACATTGCCTCAATATTCCCAGGTTCACCAGCTGAGCAGGAGAGGACACTAGCAACTGATCCCTCGACATGCTAGAAGGACTAGACAAAAAACTTTAAAAGAGATTCGGGGACGTGGTGACCGAGAAATGGGGGTTTGCCTTTTGGGGTGCTATCTATAAGAGTGCCGTATCAAGGTAATAAGTACTGTAGGAGCAAGTGCTAGGTTTAACAGATAGAGAAAAGTCTACTTGGAGTCAAGTAGAGATGATCTTTTTAGGTATTAGAGAAAGTGCTAGTAACAGGGATGCTTAAAGGTAAGATTGAAAAGAATGCACTCTGCAGTGTGCACTAGAGAAGTTAGATATGAAAGTAGGTAACTTGAGTTTTACCTGTTTAAAAAGTTAAGGTTTAGTGGAGAGTTACTATTTTTAAAACAGCAAGATGGACTGAAAGGGGTGGTTACTTTTGTATTTTGGTACTATGAAATACTGTAGGATGGCCAATAAATTTACTGTGAGGCTTACTGTGATGGCTCGGAAGTCTTCTTAAGACACTCAGTTTTGCTGGCTGGGTTTTGCTGAAATCAAAGTCTGGTTATAGTTGCATTCACAGTCTGTTGCATACAGAAACATGCCGAATATACACTGATGAAAGAATATACTTTGCAGCACCAAACTCAGTGCAGTAACAAATAACGTTTTATAACAAACCACACGTACTACTGTAGCAGCTTTAGGTACTGTTCTGCTTTACTTCTTGAACATGGATGATGTGAGAGATACAATATTACCTCGGAACAAGTGTGTGTTCATACACAGATATCTCTAACATAACTGAATTAATACAAATCTTATATACAGTTCTAGTCATGCACACACATATAGATTTCCTCTTGGTATTCTATTTTGGAGAATTGCTCATCCTGTAGAAACAATGCTGACTGTTGCAGATGCTGACTTGATATTATTTTTAAGCTTCCTTACTTAATGTCACATGTTTGCTCTTCGTTTGAGAACATCTGTTCTTGTGTTTGCAGAAAAATATGTTTTCATCCTGTACTGCTATTGTTTTTTAAGGAAACACCTTATAGTAGAACACATACAAATGCTGACTTGATCATTCAAACTTCCTTGCTTAATGTCTTATGATTCAGACTATTTTCCTGTTTGTCCAGCCTTTAAGGAACCAGATTAGCTTTTTTCCTGACAATGTGTAAACAAAAATCATGTTTTTACATTTTTGCTCTTTACTGACAATGTAATGCATACATAAGAGGTCAGTTTTTAAATTTTTGCTGATTCTGTAAGAAAACATGTCCATTAAACAAGTTCCTTATTTTTCAAACCACAGTCATTTAGTATGGATGCTAATCACATATTGCTAAACTCTATTTCTACATTTAAGCAAGCTTTATTTTATACCTTATTTATGTTACATATTTCTAGCAGAATTACTTTCAACCCTAAAACCTTGTTGAGCATAATCTTACAACAACCGGTGAGTGTTGGCTCCTAGACTCTAAGGTAGGTACCGAAGACGTCAGAGTAGTTGGAACCGAAAGCCCCATGGGTGTCGGTTCTGGTGGTTCCACAATCATCAGTTCCGAATACTGCTCCAAAACTTCGGGTCGAATTGGAGGAGGAACTGTAGAAACAGGTTGGGTCTGAGTCAGTTCCGAAGCCCTAAGGGTTGAACCCGACAGAAGTTTTGATGGTACCTGTGACTGCAGAAGCCTCTGCACCACTCGATCCACTTCCTTATCCGATAGTCTTGAGGACTGGGAAGCAATTGATGAGGTCTCTGACTGCAAAATCTGAGATTTTAAAGTGGGAGATACCGGCTCCAATGCTGCGGACCGGCTCCTACTGACAATTACCTACGGCTCTGTAGGCTTAGGAGCCGAGACGGCAGTCTTGCTAGATATAGATTTAGAGGTCGATGAGCCCTTTTTTCGGCTCCGACTCCAGTGATGAGCTGGTAGATAAAGTTTTGGAAGACTTGGTGGACTTGTCCTTTTCTAAGGATTTTTGGAAGGAAGATTTCAAGAGGCCTCTTGCCATTAATTTACTCTTGTGTTCATGAAGAACGCAAGAGCTAAAAGAGTGACAGATGGCACAATTTTCCTGAAGGTGAAGCTCACCTAAACAATAAACACAGTTTGTGTGCCCATCTGTGACCATCATCTGTTCACATTTCAGACATTTCTTAAAACCAGACTTAGCCTTTTCAGACGTGTCAAATCCAAAGAAGAACATTTTTAGCTCTACAACAAGTATAAATGTATAACACACAACATACAGTGTATAATAACAACAGTTTTATATATATATATATATATATATATATATATATATATATATATATAAAAAAAATAGCTCCAATAAAAGAAAGTCTAAGACTAAGCTACACTAACTACGAAAACACACCAAGCTATTAAATAACAATTATACAACCCTAATAAAACCACAAGGCTGAATAAAATGCAATTTCAACTACATTAGAAATAGAAATATTAATGCCCTAATAAAAAAACAGGCTATTGATTAAAGCAGAAATGATAGGGAGCAAAGTTATTTTAATTAAGTAGTCTCAATATCTATAAATAGGCCTGGAAATGAATGGCCTCAAGAAAAAAGAGAAAAACACTCTATCAACAGACTGTCTCAAGTACTCAAGTCTAATCTAATAACTAGCAACTATGAAAAAACGTTTTTATATAGAAAAAAAAATCAAATGTTTTTACAATACTGGCCAGAACGGTTTTCGACGAACACCCGATCTGTTGCAGCAGCAAACGAGATTTGGGGGAAGCTCTACTGCATCATGGGATAGGGAGTAGGGCACAAGCTGTTTGAAGACCTCGAGCTTTAGCATCTGGCCGAGTCGGAGCCCAGGATCGGCTCCGAACCCATCAGTGAGAATGAAGGTGAAATAGAACAACTTCACTTCATACTTTTCTGAGTGGAGCTCTGTCATTTTGCGATGATGGAAAAGCTAAATAAATCATTTTAAAATAGCTGCTGAAATCACATAAAAAGATGGGACATACATTATGAACAACACAGTGCTACTGTGTGAACACAAGCCATATTGTGAGATATACAATGAGGCCAGGTGCTACTGACTAGACATACCACATTTTGCACTGCACTTTACAGTAGTATAGAAGTTATTTTTTTTAATAACTCTAAAAAGTGACATTTAGCATTGTATTATTTTTCCACAAGCTTTGTTTACTACTGACCGCTGAGCCTCTCCAATTAGTCCAGAGTCCATCCACTCACCATACTGTTTACTGCCAGCATGAAGACAAGAGCTGACCAGGCAGCCCATCACACAGACAGTCACGGAGGTGGTTTGTATCCTTGACAGCATCATACTAAAATCTTCTGTTTCTAGAGAGATCTTAACAGTGACCCTTGTGGCTGATGATGAGCATGTGTATCATCTTTGGGGCTCCTACACCCTTCCCTGTGTGTATGCATGTTCCATTCCACATGTTAATGAGGGCTACTGTCACTAGTTTGGGAAAGCCAAGCCAATGTCTGCATCTCATCTGTTTTCAATGCAGTGTAACCCACTGCCTACATGGTGGTATTAATCAAATCAAAATATCCACACATAAAATCACAGGAAAACTTCCACTGAAATGCAGGTGTGCTTGGAAATCCTGATATCTCAAAAACAGGATTACCACACAGAATCTGTTCAAAACCATTTATTACAGCAAATACAGAGACAAGGATGCAAAAACTAGGGAGCCAGAAAAGGCCAAACACGAGGAAAAAATCAAGTACTTTTTGATGCCAAAATAAAGATCTGAACTTCTTAGAAAACTTAGTCAGCTTTTTAGAAACAGCAGATAAATCAGAAAGATTGTACCACTATGCAAATCAGACCCAGATAAGGACACTGTCATCTCTGCATGTTTTGAAGAACCATAGAAATATTTGATCTGCTACTGCATATCTTGGTATGGTGATGAAATTAACTTTTTCTCTGATTTTAAGAGAGTTTCTTTTTCAAGTAATATTTTGGGAGATTGTTCTCAATCAGCCAATTGAAAATTTAGATGGGATCATCGAATGTATTCACTCACTTCACACAATTACTCACTGAAACGTGATAGTCTTTGTACCCCGGGTAAAACACAATATGTCTTCTTGTTACATCCATATACCCCTGTATTATGTTTGTGATCCTAAAGTAATCCACATTCACCACTGTCTTAAACATGATTTATTTGAAACTTTCTGTTCCTATTATGTCTGCTTTGTTAATGTTTTTTTTTATGGAGTTTTTCTCCCCAGGTCTGCACTGAAAATGGGCTCTGGTCCAGTTGGACTAACCAGGTCACCAAATGTCAAAATAAATAAATCCAGATGGTTTAGACTACAAGCAGTGGTTAAGGTATTTAAGGAGATGGTTTCAGAAAGTATTCTACGAGCTACAACAACACATGCATAAGCAATGGATGTTTTACTAATAAGGATTACTGCAAGTAAGGGTACAAAAAATAGGCAAGGAGGAGAAGCTGGAATTTACTGGAGAAAATTATCAAATGAATCAATGAACCAGTACCAAATAACTAAGGAGAGAAAATTAACTGAGTAAGATGAGGCCAAGCAGAAGTTTGGATTGCCTTCCATACAAGGGACTGATAACAGAATACTGGCAAAGTATAAGGGGCAGATGAGGATTAACTGAAAGTCCAGCTACAGTACAGTTTTTAGTTGAGTCTAGAACAGTAGCAGCTGTTAAAAAATAATAATTTGTAGGGCATATAAAATACTGCATTAGAATTATACAAATCAATCAGAAGAGGTTAGAAAAGACAACTAGACAGGCAAATTACCTTGGAACAAGGGAAAGACATCTGAATGGCTCCCACGCATGCAACAAAGTACAGAAGGTTTAGAATTTTTGTTTGGAAGTGTTTGCATAGATATTGTATATCCCAAGCATGCTTCAGATATTTTTTCCCCTCTGGTAGATAAATGCTGGAGGTGTAATGGGAAAGAGAGGTAATTGGGAAAGTATGGTTGAGCAAGTAAACTTACCATAACAGTAGATATTCAAATGATCGCTGCTGAAGTAGCCTAACACGGGTTATATTCTGCATAGGATATAACAGCTGACCTGATTCCAAAGCTTCAGAGCACTTTCCACACGTCCAAACCATTAGACAGCTTAAGCTTCAGAGCACTTTCCACACCTCCAAACCATTAGGATGACTGCAAGTAAGGGTACAAAAAATAGACTTAAGCTGAGCTGACTAAAAGACAGGTTTTGGTGCCAAGCCCTTCAGAGCTTTCATGCCAACTGAAAGAGGGAAGCCAAGCTCTGAGAGGACATTGCTAGGAAAAGCAAAACCAGATGTCCACACCCTGGCATAAAAACACCAAAAAACAAGGGGGATGGAGGGAGGGAGTCATCATTAGAACATTTATTGTTATGTTAAGTTTCCTTGCACAACTGCACTATGTTTTTCATACCGATCTCTGCTGTGAAGCATCAGCTGTATGAGTAGATTACCATAGCTTACAACATCAGGAAGGTGAAAGGAAAATGGTCCTCGCAAAGCAGGATATAGACTTGGAAAAGGAATTTAATTTGTAGTGCTTTGTAAAAGAATGTACACAGGCCCAAGTTGTTGCTTCTAGAATACTTCTAGAGAAGACAAGGCCCCAGTCTGCCTAGAATAGTTTTGTTGTGGTGGGAATAACATGATGCAATAGCCTGAGATAACCATTTGGAAATTGTCCACTTTGACACAGGTTGCCCCTTCTTAACTTCACAAGGAATGAGCAACTGATCAGAAGTTCTGAAAGATTTTGTTCTATCAAGATAGCACCTAAGTTGTCTGTGAACATCCAAGGTATAAAGTAACCTATCTCCCTTATTTTTGGGTTCAGGAAAGAACACGGGGAGATGGCTAGTTTTGCTTAAAGTAAACTTGGATACCACTTTAGAAATAAAAGGAGGATTAACTCTCAAAGAAACACTGTTTCTGTGAAAAATAAGAATGTTGACAAACCATAAGAACTTGAAACTCGGGTACCTTCTTACAGAGGTCAGAGCAATCAGTAAAACTGTTTTCCATGTTAAGAACCTCAAGTCAGCCAGATGAGCTGGTTCAAATGGAGAAAGTGTCAGCTTCTCTAACACAATTTTAATATTACAAGGAGGAGCCATGGGTTTTCGTGGGAGTCTCTCTTATGTAAAAAGAAGTTATGTACTTACCATAATGTTACATGTGTGTTGCCCAGCTCATCCTTTATTCTCACTGATGGGTCAGATCAGATCCATCTTGGCCATTGTATCAGCTTGAGGTCCTCAGCTAAGCTCGTGGGCATTTTTCCCTACCCATAATGCAATTCCCCAACCACCGCAGATCTTGTTTGCCCCCATGCAATGAGTAAGTGAATGTTACTACAGTTATATTAAAAACCTCTACTACTTCCAAGGCTACAGAGTCCTATAAAATGTAATTAGAGCTACTCAGTCTTCCAGGAAAGTAAGAAGAGGATTATGGAGAGTGGGTTGTGAGAAGGAAGGACAAGATGGACAAGACACATAGAATGTTATGGTAAGTACATAACTTCTTTATGTGATGTTGTCAATCTAGTCTTTACTCTCACTGTGGGACTGCACCCCTAGCTACCTGATTCTTGGGGGGCTCACGGGAGAATATTCTTCAGAACCTTAGAACCAAGGATACTCTACTCCTGGAGGCCAAATCTAACCTGCAATGAGTAAAACAGGTATGTGGCTTTGCCCAAGTTGCTGCTGCACAGATGCAGTCTAAAGGTAATCTAGCTTTGATGGCTGCAGAGGCAGATACTGACCTGGTGGAATGAGCTTTGATAGTATTTGCTATAGTCTTGTTGTTAGAAATGTAAATGAAAGATATACACTGTGAAAGCCAATTGGACAGTGTCACTGTAGAAACTGTTTCTCCTTTCCGAGTTGCTGAATAGGAGACAAATAGTTGATCTGACTTTCTAAATTCTGATGTTCTGTGTAAATAAAAACATAGCTGTCTGTGAACATCTAGAAGATGCAAAGTGTACTCCCCTTTGTTTTGAAAATTTAGAAAGAACACTGGTAAATCAAGAGACTGACTGAGATTGTTCTCGGAGAATACTTTAGGTAAAAAGGAAGGGTTAGTGCATAGCGAGACTCTGTCCTTGTGAAACATTATGTAAGGAGTCTTGGAAGATAGGGCCTGTCACTTAGAAACTCTCCTTGCTGAAGTAATAGCTACTAAAAATAGCATTTTCCATGAAAGGTATTTAAGCTCACGCATAGCAGCTGGTTCAAATGCAGAGGATATGATTTTTGATAAGACAAAATTCAAGTCCCAATGCGGAACTGGGTTACTATAAGTGGGTTGAATTAAAGTTGTACCCTCTGAGGAATGCTTTGCAAAGCCTGTTTGAAATTATAGCAGAACCATTTTCACCTGTATGAAAATTCGAGATCACTGCTAACTGCACGTAGCCGCAGCTGCTCCCTCATTAAATAATTTGGCTAAAAATTCCAGGATAGAATGTAATGCAGCTGTGACTGGGTCTGTCTTATTAGAATTGGACCAAGCTATGAATCTTTCCCATTTACTTTTGTACAATTTCTGAGTGGACATTTTGGACTGGTTCCCCACTGTTTGTTTATGTACCAGATAATCAACATGTTGTCCAACTGAATTGCTATTGTACCCAGAAGGAGGGAATCCTGAAATGCTTGCAATGCCAGAAGCACCGCCCTCACCTCTAGAACATTTATGTGCAACTAGGCCTCGTGTTGCTGCCTGGTACCTTGGACGGTCTTTCCCAGATAATGCCCCATCCTATCTGGGAAGCAGACGTGGTCACCGTAGTTTGGGACTGAGGGGGGGGGGTGAATGTGCAGCCCTGAGACACTACAAGGGAGTTTTGCCACCACTGAAGGTCTCTTTTGCATATGTGTGTTATTAAAACCTTGTGTGTCATAGGTTGGTTACTAGGCTATCGGCCCTAGCCATAACAATCAACTGGCTATTTCTTCCCACACTATTTACTTCTCTGGACCCCTTGTCTAGCAGGGTGACTGACGTGATCCCCGGGATGAATTTCTCATCTCCCATCCAATCATCAAGGTTTCTTTTGAAGAGGGCCAAAGAGGCGCTCTGCTTGACATGTATGGGCAGTCTATTCCAGAGTCTGGGGAGTCTCTGGGTCAGGAACCTATCCCTCCAGCAAGTTTTGTTTATTGTGATGACATGGTTTACATCCCTGGAGTGTGTGGCTCTGAGGGATTGGGATTTCTTTAAGTGTAGCATGTCCAACAGGTCTGGGTTTGACATGGCCTTGTATGTTAAGCAGAGATCGCCTCAGAGTAGACGATACACCTCAAAGTATAGCTGAAGATTTTTAAGGCGGTCAGCATAGGGCATCTGCTTTAGACCTGTGAATCTTTTAGTGAGGTATTTCTGCGGCCTTTCCAGTTGTTGCAGATGTCTTGAGAGGTACACACCAAATGGGGCATTGAATTCTATAATAGGTCTAATGAGGGATGAGTGCAGTGGGACAATGACCTCCTATTTTCTGGATGAAAAGCCCTTAGTGATGAGGTGTGCCACATAGAAGGATTTCCTGACTGTTGTGGCGATGTGGTTATGAAGGTGAGACCACTGTCCACCTGTGTCCCTAAGTCTCTTATCACACTTTCGGTGTTTAGTGTATTGCCACCTATGTGGTAATTCACAGGTACATGTTTTTTTCCCAAAGGGGATAACTATACATTTCTTGGCATTGAGCTTGAGCCCATGGCTCTGGCACCAAGCATCTGTTTCTGTAAGGCCCTTTTGTAGAGTATCCATATAATTTGGGGATTCAATAATGGCTCCCAGTTTGTAGTCATCTGCGAACTTTGTTAGCCAGAGTCCCTTAGTTTTGGCCTGTACTTCAGAGAAGTAGATGCCAAACAAGAGAAGTCTCAGAACTGGACCCTGAGGTACCCCACTTGTCTGGAGCTGGATTTGGAGTCAGCTACTTTTACAGTGTGGGTTCTGTCAGTAAGCCAGCTGGCAACCCATTGGGTGACGTAGGGATTAATGTCCAGCTTAGGAGGTTTATCTATGATTCCAGAGTGGGGGGGTGGTGTCAAAGGCCTTGGCGAGGTCCAGATAGGCTGTGTGGACTGCCTTACCCTTGTCCACGGCTCTGGAGACTTATTCGAAGAAGTCAATCAGGTTCAGGAGACAAGATCGGCCCTTCACGAACCCAAACATGGTGGGGTCCAGTGTTTTAAGGTTGCCAATATCTTTGTTTATAAGTTCCATGATAATACATTCAATGGCCTTGCAGATCAGGCTAGTCAGACTGATGGGGCAGTAGCTCCCGGGATCCAAGGTGGATCTCCCCTTGTGGAGTGGGATAACTGTAGCTGTGCGTCACTCAGTGGGCATGAAGCCTGAGGTGAGGGTATGATTAAACATGACACTTAGGTGAGGTGCCAGTTCATTTTGTAGTTCATGTAGTACACAGCCCAGGATGTCATCTGGTCCCATGGATGTTGTATTCTTAGCTTTGGAGAGTGCATTTTTTTACCTGTGTGGCTGTTATTACTGGAATTTGGCAATCTTCCGGTACTGAGATGGGCCATTTAGGGGGTGAGAGGGGGGTGAAGTTGGCACTGAATCGATCTGCCAGGATACTGGCAATATCCTTGGGATCAGTATATTTAATGCCGTTCTGTTGTAGCTCAGAGAAGATCTGAGCATTGCCATTTAGATTCTTGACATAGTTATGGAATGCCTTGTGGTTGTCTTTGGAAACTTTGGCAATTTTATTTTCGTAATTAGCTTTGGATCATAAGATCCTTACATGGCCATTGAGTCGAGAGTAACCACTGTATGATTCTCTTATGAGAATGAGCTAGTGGGAATAGAACTATCGAAGCCGCCATTTTCCCTAGCATCTGTAGAACTAGCTTGGCAGAAGCCCATTTATTTTTGATCAGTGGCCTGATATAATATCGAATGTCGTGTACCCTGTCTTGAGGAAGTTTTGCCGACAAAATCTCTGTGCTTATCTGAGTTCCTATGAATACCAAGGATTGACATGGCTCTAGCGCAGATTTTTTGGAATTTATTGTAATCCCTAGAAAGGAACAGAGTTGTAGAGTGTAATCCCTGGCTTGCAGCAGAAGATGCCTGGTCGGGGGCAGCAATGAGCCAGTCATCCAAATATGGAAACATACGGACTCCTTTGCATCTCAGGTGAGCTGCCACTACTGCCATACATTTGGTAGACACTCTGGGGGTGTAATGAGTCCAAAGGGCAGAGCTCGAAACTGGAAGTAACTGGCCCCCAGCCAGAAGCATAAGAACCTTCTGGATTGTCAGTCCATTAGAATATGGTAGTATGCATCCTGAAGGTCTACTGAGCACATCCAATTGTCTTTTTCCAGAAATGGAAGTATCGACTGCAGTGTCACCATCTGGAACTTGGATTTCTGGGCATGTTTGGTCAGATTACGGCGATCCAAAATGGGTCTCCAGTCCCCTGATTTTTTTGGAACTAAAAAGAATCTTCAGTAAATTACAGATCCTTTCTGGTCTGTGGGGACTCCTCGGATGACTATATATTTTTTTTGTTTTAGAAACTTTTGAATTTCTAAGGTTGTGTGTTCCTCTTGACTGGGTGGAACATCTGGAACTGATTTGTTTACAGGAACGGGTTTGGAGAAGGGAACGACATATCCCCTGAATATTATGTTCTGCAGCCATCTGTTGGTAGTTATCTTTTGTCAAGTTTCTAGGTGCAGAGAAAATTGACCCCCCCCCCGATTACCTCCAGAGGCGAGCAAAGGGACACTCCCTCAGGAGCACTGAAAGGGCCCTCCAAAGAAGGATTCTCTGCAGCCCTGATTGTGCGGGCCTCCTCTGCCATGAGAGTGTCATCTTCCATTGTTGTTTTCCCCCTCTGCCCCTCGGGGGAGCTATCACCCTGTGTGCCATGGAAAGACCTCTGGAATTTTCTGAAACACATCTTTACACTACCACTCTGACCTTTAGGGAAGGGTCTGGTAGGTATGGAATAATGTACTCCAATGCAGACAAGGTCTTGCCTTCCTGTTTACACCTGGTGAGTGTTTCCTTTACTTTAGGCCCAAAAAGAGAAGAGCCATCAAAAGGGGCATTAATGAAGAAAGACTTGAAGGGCTCTGCAAAGTCTCAGAGGTGCATCCAGGCCTGCCTCCTAATAGCAATACCTGAAGATATCAGCCTCATGGAAGAGTTTATGACTGAACTGAGGGGGGGCAAGCTGAGCATTAATATTATCTGCTACTGCATCAGCTAAAGCTCATTGGAGGGAGTCTGTAAGTTCTTTCAACAGGTCCCTCTGTAACCTAGTAAAGTGGGTAAGGTAATTCAGAGACAGAAATGCAAAGGTCGCTGTTGAAAATGTCCACTTCCCATATCTATCCATCAACCTAGAGTCCTTATTAGAAGGATGGCTAGAGGAGCTGACCCCTGATAGCTCCTTCTTAGTGGCCACCGCCACGACCACTGCATCGACTGCTACAACTTTAGTCAAAAATCTTTTAGGGCAATTATGTATTTGTTTGGCCTTCCAGGAGTAGGCTCAATTCTACCTTGGGTCTCCAAGGCCTTCTGAGAAATTAGGTCCATAAGTTCGTCAGAAGGAGGAGTCACCCAACAGGTGGATGGATGAGATCTGAAAGCCTTCAGGTAGACTGACTCCTCAGCTGAAGGGGTGATGGACTGCCAGTCACCTCTCTGTTTTAATATTTCAAGGATGTCTCCAAAGGAGACATCTTCAGGAGGTGACCGTGGGGACCCTTCTACATAATCAAGGTCAGTATCTGATGTGATAGACTCCTTAGGGGAGTCAAGATACTTCCTCTTGCAGGTCTTCTTCCGAGGGACCTCCTCAGTGGGATAGTGTGGGGAGGTTTCGGAAGGGGGTGGGGAGTCCCCTGGTGGACATCCTGAGGCCTGAGGTCTCTGCGATCCTGTGGAAGTGTTAACTGAGAGGACAAAGACAACTGAACAGAAGTGGAAGGAAGATCCAATGCAGACTGTGGCTTTGACTTGGAGGGAGTCAAAATCAAAACCCTCTATATAACCTTGAAAGCTGACTGCCCCCTGCTCAGAGGAGTCCCCCGGATCCAACATAGAAGTTGTCGGAGCCAATGGTATTTGCAGCACCGGGGACAGAATCTCCGAAGTTGAGGTAGGAACCGAATTCGCCTGTGCCAAAGCGCCCAGAGACAAAGTCGGATCTGGAGAGATCTGAGTTGGCTCCAAGGATCCCACCAGAGAGTGCCAGCTCCGAAAGGTGTCCTGCTCTGACTGGAGGGAAACGCTCAGGGCAGATGTCTGCTCCAAGGGAACTAAAGGCCCTGGACGTGACAAAGACCCAATCGAGAGATTGGAATCTTCCAGCTCCGAAACTGAGGAATGGATCAGAGGAGCAACAGGTACCATAGAGGAGGGGTTGTGTCTGGTCTGATTCCTTTGGGCTCGAATCCAGCAAAAGTTTGGCCACGGCCAGACTCTTCAGTAGCCTCTGCACAACCCTATTCATGTCGTCATCAGATAAGCTCCTAGTAGACCGAATAGAAAATGGAGGAGTTCTAGACTTTGCTAGTAGTGGAGATGGGAGCCGTGAAGTTATTGGCTCTAATGAAGGGGAACGGCTCAGATGTAGAATTTCTGTAGGAGCTGAAGACGTCGGAAACAAAGGTACTGATGGCTCCAAGACAGTCTTGGATCTGGGTGTCACTTTCTGCTCTGAAGAAACTGGTGGAGCCGAGAGTTGAGGAGTTATAGAACTCAGCTCTGATTACGTTTTTGGAGCTGGAGAATGTCGTTTTAGTGGTATTTCAGAAGTTTTTGGTGAGGACTCAGAAGTAATCGCTTCTGAAAAAGGGGTTTTTAATAAACCCTTCAAAAACAATTTGTTTTTGCACTCCATAAGTGCTCTTTGATTAAAGCTGTGACATATAGAGCACATTTCCTGGAGACAAAGAGCCCACAAGCAATACACACACAAAGTGTGTGTATCGCTAAGGGCATGTTTTTTCCACATTTTCTAAATCCTAGTGGTTTCCCTTCCTGTTTTTGCGACATTGCCAGGGAAACAACAAGTAAAGAAAAATATAGAGAAACACACATGCACTCAAACACACTAGGGAAATATGTGGAAGACAGAAGTTTTTCTTTTTTTTTATTATATATAATCATCTAAGGAAAACAAACGAGAAAAAAGGAGGAAAGAATGAATGGGGGGGGGGATGTCTTCTAATAAAAAACAGACAAGAGTTGTACACCCTCTAAGTAAAACAGGTGATAATGGGGGTATGGAACACTCTGTCAAAGAAATTAAATTAGGAAAGGCAAAAAGGTAAAGAGGTTAATTTAAGCTAAAAAAGGAAAGATAGTCAAGAAAATCTCAATTCTTAGCCCAGAGCTAATAATAAGAGAAACCTCTTCGCTGTGTGGCAAACGAGATCTGAGGTGGCTGGGAATTGCATTATGGGTAAGGAAAATGTCCATAAGCTAAGCTGAGGACCTCGAGCTAATATAATGGCCAAGATAGATCTGATGGATTGGATCCGACACAACAGTGAGAATAAACACGAAACTGACAACATCACATCATCCCTTTCAAAAACACTTTGACATGAAAACGCATTGAAAGAGGAGGATCCACGGATAGACATGCTGAAATGGTTGATAAATAAGCCTTGATATAAGAATAAGTCAGGCCATAAGAAAGTAACTTACACAAATATTGCAAAAGTAGAGCAACACAAGCCATGACTGGGTGCTAGTTATTTTGTTGGCAGTGACTATAAAACCTTTTACATTTGCATATATGTGATATTCAAGTAGCAGGCATTCATGCCTCTATTACTACCTGCTATACATACTCAGTAAACAGGTGCCTAAAAGGTATTATGTCCCCATCACCCAGGCAGTCATCTGAAGTTGTTTGGGGTCAGAATGTATCAAACATCCCTGTTCTTGTGTGAGAAGATCCAATCTGTAAGAAAGATTGTGGTAATTGTCCCTGCCAATTCCAAAAGAAGTGAGAACCGCTACTGCCTTAGCCAGAAAGGATCCACTGCAATGATCATTGGGGAGTACTTCTGAATCTTCCAAAGTCCCTTAGATATCAGTGGAAAGGGTAGAAAAGCATATAGGAACTTTCCTGTCCAAGGAAAAGAAAAGGTGTCTGTCTTCCAGGCCTTCTTGTATGGAGTCCTGGAGCAGAAGTTTGCAAGCTGATTGTTCAGAGTAAACAAAAAAAGTCTACCTGAGGAGCTCCACCCAGATGAAACAAATTTTGGAATACCCCCTAAGCTAGTTTCCATTCATGAAGATCTGTCTTTGTCCTGCTTAGCTTGTCTACCACACAAATTCTGCTGTAACAGAATGTGGGATGGCTGTAGAGTGAGATTATGCTGTAAAAAAGAAGTTATGTCTTATCATAATGTTCCATCTGTGTTGTTGATCTTCTCCCATTCGTCACTGATGGGTTCGGTTCTGAGCCCCTCAGAACGGTGTCAGCCTAATACCAAGCTCATGTACACCAAAAACTCTCGAGCTAAGCAGCTACCCACAATGCCCTTCTCCCTGTTACCTCAGATCGAGTTTGCATAAGACATATAGAAGTAAAGCAAAGGCCATTTCTGTGCAAAAATCCTGAAAACACCACAATGACCCATGAGATCCACCAGGAGCCTTTGGTGGGGGATGAAGGGTGAGATGTGATGAACGGAAGAAGATCAACAATACAGATGGAGCATTATGGTAAGATACAACTTCTTTATCTGATGTTGTTAATCTTCCTCCCATTCATCACTGATGGGACAGAATCCCAAGCTACCTGAGAAACCTGGGCGGCCCTTATGGAAGAACATGCCTGAGCAACATTGAGCCAAAGGCCGCTCTTCCCCTGGATACCATATCCAACTTGTAATGTTTGATGAAAGTGTGAGGTTTAGCCCAAATGGCTGCTGCGCAAATGTCATCCATAGAAGCTCTGGAGTGAAAAGCAACAGAAGTTGCTATAGCTCTAGTTGAATGTGCTTTGATATTCTGAGGTTTAGGCTCATTTGTACGTGAATATGAAAAAACAATACAATCTCTGAGCCACTTTGATAAAGTGACTTTTGATACAGGATATCCCATTTCTGGAACATAGAAGGAAATGAAAAGTTGATCTGAATTATGGACAGATTTAGTCCTGCCTAAGTAAAAACGTAGTTGCCTATGTACATCCAAATGAGTGCAGACAGTATTCTCCTTTATTGGAATAGTTTGGGAAAAACACTGGGAGTTCAATGGATTGGTTCACAGAGAAATCAGAAATCACTTTGGGGAGAAAAGATGGATTAGTACATAGTGATACTCTGTATTTATGAAAAATTAAATACAGTCTCTTGATGCATAAGGCTTGTAATTCTGATATTCGTCTAGCTGATGTGACAGCTACCACAAATAGAGATTTCCATGATAGGAATTTGAGATCACATTTTGCAGCAGGCTCAAAAGGGGGTAAAGAGAGAGACTGTAGTACAAGGGAGATATTCCATGCCTCTAACGGACTAATGATGGGAGGTCTGCTATGAAACACTCCTAGGCGGGTGGAGATAAGTAGAGTGCCTTCTAATCCGTTATGAAAGTTGAAAATAGCTGCTAACTGGACTCGTATGGTAGAAGCTGATGCTCCATTCTCAAAAAACTCAGAAAGGCATTGAAGTATAACAGAGACCGGAGCTGAGAAGGGATCTAGCATCTGTTCTTTAGACCAAAGAACAAACCTTTTCCATTTATCTCTGTAAAGTTTTCTGGTGGATGGTTTATGGGAGGCCAGAATGATATCGCAAACAGCTGAGGAAAGGGTTTCCTGCATAGCGACTAACGGAAGTGGAGAAACTTTTAGTTATGTACTCACCATAACTTCAGATGTTTGGGATCCATCTCGCCTACATTCTGTACTGATGGGTTCGGAGCCGATCCCTCGGCTCCGACTTGGCACGCTTATGCTATAGAGCGAGGCCTCTTATTGGCTGAGCTATCTTTATCCCAGGATGCACCACCACTAATCCCCCAGATCTTGTTTGTCTGCATTCATGCACACATGCACAACTTGATTATATAACATTGTTAGATGTTTCAAGATGAAACAACAAGATTCGGACCTTCTGATATCCTCTGATCTCCAAGGAAGGGGGAAGGAGGGTGGGTTATTAAGAATGTAGGCGAGATGGATCCCAAACATCTGAAGTTATGGTGAGTACATAACTAAAAGATGTTATGTGATCCTATCTCGCCTACATTCTGTACTGATGGGACAGCGTCCCTAGCACCTAAATCCCGGGTGGCTCATTGGAAAACACTCCTGAGCACTGTGGAACCAAATGAAGCTCGTCCTCTAGATGCCACATCTAATTTGTAGTGGGAAATGAAGGTGTGCGGGGAAGACCATGTAGCCGCAGCACAAATGTCACTAATAGCAAGTTTAGAATGAAATGCTATCGACGTAGCCATAGCCCTTGTAGAATGAGCCTTGACAGAGGTGGTAAGCTCTTTGTTAGAATAAAAATAAGCTTGAGTAATACAGTCCCTGATCCACTTGGCAATAGTAACCTTTGTGACAGCTTTGCGCAATTTGTTATCTGCAAAGGATACAAACAACTGATCTGTTTTCCTTGTTTGTTTGGTCCTGTCTAAATAAAAACGTAACTGTCTGTGGACATCTAGTGTGAGGAATATGAACTCCGCTTTGTTAGAGTATTTTGGGAAAAAAACTGGAAGCTCTAACGATTGTTGTAAGCAGAAACTAGAACTAATTTTAGGGACAAAGGAAGGATTTGGCCTGAGGGATACTCTGTCTTTGTGAAAAACCAAGTACGGGGGTTTTACAGACAAAGCTTGAAGCTCTGAAACTCTTCTGGCAGAAGTAATCGCCACCAGAAAGGCTGTTTTCCATGACAGGAACTTTATATCACAAGTAGCTGCCGGTTCAAAGGGGTGAGAAGTCAAGGCGCGTAACACTATATCGAGATCCCATGGAGGTGCAGGATGAGAAATCGGAGGTCTTAATAGAGCAGCACCTTTCAAGAAGGTTTTACACAATCTGCTGCTCATTAAAGGTGGGTCTATGGATTCATGAAAATTAGAGATTGCTGCCAATTGTACCTTGATGGTAGAAACTGAAGAGCCTTGATTGAAAAGAAAGGTCAAAAATTTTAGTACCTCTGCTACGGGAATAGAAATGGGGTCCAGGCCCCGGAGTTGAGCCCAAATAGCAAATCTTTTCCATTTGCTAGAATACAGTTTCTACAACATCTGGATCCAATGTATGACTCCTGACTATCGTCGGAAGAGGAGGAGCCAAGCCGTCAATTTTAAGGTGTGTAGGGACTGGTGGAATAGTCCCGACTGGTGAACAAGTAGGTCTGGGATCTGATCCAGGAACCATGGACCTTCCAGAGCATGTCTCCGAAGATAGGGGAACCACACTTGACGAGGCCAGTAAGGAGCAATTAAGATAATTTTGCTCCCCAAGAGAGATGCCTTTTGAATCACCCTGGGAAGGAGAGGAACTTGAGGGAAGGCATAAAGCAAGCCAGTGGGCCAAGGATGGACTAATGCGTCCATGGGGCTCTTCCCCGGAGCCGGGATTAGGGAGAAGAACTCTTTGCACTTTGCATTCAGAGGAGTCGCAAAGAGATCGCAACACGGAACTCCCCATTTGCTGAAAATCTGACTTGCCACTGTTATATTCAGTGACCATTCGTGAGGAGAGAGGATGGTTCTGCTCAATCTGTCGGCTATCACATTGGACTTGCCCGGTATGTGAGTAGCTACTAGGAAGGCGTTTGGTCGAGACTGCCCATTCTCAAACTCTCATGGCTTCTCTGCAAAGAGGATAGGATCTGGTCCCTCCCTGTTTGTTCAGGTACCAGACAACTGACATGTTGTCTGAGTGAACAGCAATTACGCCCTGAGGGAGATAATCGTGAAGGGCTTGAAGGGACAGAAGCACTGCCCTCATTTCTAAGACGTTGATATGAAGCAAAGTCTCTTCCGAGTGCCATTTGCCTTGGACTGACCTGCCCAGGGAATGCCCCACCCCACCCCGTCTGGGAGGCGTCCGTGGTCAAAATGGCCGCCGGAGGGGGTAGAACAAAGGGTCGTCCCTGATCCAAGTTGGAGGGCACTAGCCACCAGCGAAGGTCCCTTTTGCAAGATTCCGTGATCCATATGAGGTGACTGAGAGGGAGTTCCTGGAAGGACCACTGAGCTGAAAGAAGCCACTGAAGAATTCTCATGTGCAACCTTGCCAGGGGAACTAGAAGAACTGTGGCGGACATGGAACCTAATAGCTGGAGGACCATTCTGGCTGGGGCTTTGGATCTGGGAAGTAAGGCTCGAACTTGAGCCTGTATGGTTAGTATCCTGTCTGTAGGTAGATAGACCCGCATTTGGTTTGAGTCTATCTCTATCCCTATGAATCTTATGCGTTGAGATGGCAGCAACACAGACTTTAGCCAATTGAAGGTGATTCCAAGGGAATTGCCCAGTGATATAGTGGCTTGTAGGCTCCGCAATAGTAGATGCTTGGAGGTGGCAGTTAGGAGCCAGTCGTCTAGATACGGAAACACCTGGAATCCTAGACTTCTCGGGTGAGCAGTCACGACCGCCAAACATTTGGTGAACACCCTGGGGGCTGTGGTGAGACCAAAGGGCAGCGCGCGGAACTGAAAATGACTGCCTCCTAGGCTGAAGCGCAGATGTCTCCTGGGCGCTTGATGTACCATGATATGGTAATAAGCGTCCTTGAGATCTATGGAGCACATCCAAACACCCTTCTCCAGCAATGGGAGAATGGTTTGTAGGGTGACCATTCGGAACTTGGACTTTCTGACTGAACGGTTTAGGATGCTGAGGTCCAAGATGGGCCTCAAGTCCCCGGTCTTTTTTGGCACCAAAAAGAATCTTGAGTAAGTCCCTAATCCGATCTGGTCTGCGGGGACCGGTTGGATGACTCCTTTTTGCAGCAGCTTTGAAACTTCTGAGGCTGCGATATCCCGTTGACTGGGTGGCGGGTCCGGGATTTTCCTGGGCTGAGGGGGGGGGGGGTGAGAGAATGGGATGGAGTAACCTCCGGCTATAATCCGAAGCACCCATCGGTCCTGAGTGATACCTTCCCAGGCCTTTAGGTGCTTCGAGAAAAGACCCCCGACTGGCTCCGTAGCTGCACAGCCGGGCAATCCCTCAGGGACTATGAAAGGCTGAAGAGCCACGAAAGGACTCGCGGTCTCCAGTGTTGCGAGGGTCTCTGTCGCCTCTGGGACGGCGTCTTCCGGAAGAATTTCCCCCTCCTCTGCCTCTGGAAGGGGAATCCTCCTGCTGAGAGGGGTAAGGCTTCTGAGATCTACGGAACCACATTTTCCCTCCTCTTTTAGCCTTGGGATAAGGCCGAAAGGGAGTGGAAAATCGTCTTACCCTCCTGTTCACAGCAGGTTAGTGTGTCCTTTACCTTGGGTCCAAACAGGGAGGACCCATCGAAGGGGGCGTCGGCAAAGGGAGACTTAAAGGCCTCCGCGAAATGACACAGGCGGAGCCAGGCTTGTCTCCGTAGAGCAATGCCTGTACTCGCCGCTCTACTCGCCCCTTCGGCCGCATAAGAAATGAGCCTCATGGACGAGTTCGAAATGGACGACATTGTAGCCAGATGAGAGCCAACCGTCTGGGCCAGCTCCTCAGGCAGATTACTCAAGAGGGTATCGGATAGCTCCTTAATCAGATCCCTCTGAAATCTGGTAAAGTGCGTAAGGTAGTTCAAGGACCTCAGTGTAAAGGCCGCTGAACTGAGGTTGCGCTTTCCGTACCGATCCATGCTCCTAGACTCCTTATTAGGAGGATGGATGGACGTCGAAGCCTCTGCTACATCTTGCTGGGTAGCAGATGCCACCACCAAAGCATCTACAGCCACACCTTTAGTTAGAAACTCTTTATCAGGGGGCGCCGAGAGGAACTTATTCGGACAAGCAGGCACCGGTTCCACAGAGTCTGGGTGTTCCCACGCCCTTCGACAGATCAAATTGAAGAGCTCATCGAAGGGCGGAGACACCCAGGAGGCGGAGGGCTGAGCCCCGAAGGCCTTCAGGAACACCGACTCATCAGCAGAGGGAGGTTTGGACTGGCAGCCGCCTCGTTGTTTTAGGGCTTCAAGGATGTCTGCAAAGGAGACATCATCCGAGGACGACTTAGGGGACCCCTCTGCATCATCGAAATCAGTGTTGGATGTTAGAGACTCATCAGGGGAGTCAATGTGCTTCCTCTTGCACGATCTTTTCCAGGGGGGTTCTTCCGAAGAGGCTTCAGAATGACCTCCAGGAGGGGGAGAAACCCCAGCGGGGGTAACCTGAGGCCCCGGGGCTCCGCTGTGTAAGGACAGGGGGACTGCCAACGACCCAGTTTCCGTATGCAGGGAAGGAGCTGGGGAAACCGTGGAGGTAGCCAAGGAAGATTTGGCTAATGCACTCCTCATAGCCCTGAAGGCAGGACCACCAGAATCCTGGGAGGGTCCCACCTCCGTGGCCACGACAGTGGACGGCACTCCCGCCGCTGACGCACCAAGAGGGAGACTTGGGACCGAAAGCATCAATCCCGAAGCCTCCCCCCCCCCAGGGCCGAAGGAAGAAGTCCGTGTACTGAACTCCGACCCAAGAGCCAGAGTTGGAGCAAGGGTCGGGCCCGACCCTAACACCTCCACAGGTTCCACCAGCACCGGCTCCAACGGTGCCGAAGCTGTTGGAGGAGGAACCACAGTAGGGGAGTGGACCATCGACTCCAAAGCCGAATGGGCTGGAGCCGAAACTAGCTTTTGGAACACCGGAGACTGGAAGAGTCGAAGGAGCACCCTGTCGATGTCCGAATCAGACATCTTGGATGATCTAGAGGATACCGATCGGACCCAAACCGATTTCTCCATCGGCTCCGAAGGGCTCGGGGACCGGCTCCGAATGGACTCAACAACTATCGGCTCCGAGGAAGATCTCAAGGAAATTTCCCTCGGTGCCGATAAGGACTTCGACTCCGAGGGGGAAGAGTCTGAGCCGGTAACCCTTATCGGCTCCAATATCAGTGGAGCCGATGAGGGTGACCCGCCTCTCGATGCCCCAGACCTCGGCTCCGAAACCAGAGGGGTCGAGGCTGGAGGCATCGAGGCAGACCGTTCCGACCTCAGCTCCGAAGTCCGTGGAGCCGATGGAGAAGTCTGCTTAGATTTTTTAGCGGTCGGTTCCGACTGACTGGTCGGAGCCACGGAGAGGAAGATAAAGCCTCCTCGAAGGAAGGCTTGATTAATCCCTTGAGGATTAATTTGTTCTTCCTCTCCTGGAGGACTCTTGATGAGAAAGCGTGGCACACACTACACGATTCTTGTAGGTGCTTGGCACCTAAGCAATAGATGCACGAGGAGTGGTCATCCGTTATGGACATTTTAAAACCACACCTCGTGCATTTCTTAAACCCGGAGGGTTTGTGTTCTTTAGACATAACTGCTTTAGGCCACAGAACCTATCTAAGTGAAAATACTAAACTTAGTCAAAAGGTAAAGTTAAATTCAACAAATTTAACAAATTTAACAAAATATATATATATATATATTTTTTTTTTTTTACTATACAGTTAAACACACAGAGAAGAGAGAAAGAGAGTCAAGACCCTCTAACTTAAACGGGTACTTGACCCAAGAAAGAGACACTAGTAGCAAAGCAACAGGGGAAGGCCCCTCTAACTAAAACGGGAAACCTTCCCTGACTAAAAAATTCACGAATTTTTCAACAAAAATTAACCAATCACACTTATATAACAACAATAGCTGTTAAAACAGCTTTTGGGTTCAAAGTAAGGAAATATGTGACAGGAAAAAGCCTAAATAAATAGTACTTAGCCCAGCCAAGTTGAGACCACGTCTAAGTTTGTTAGCGGCAAACGAGATCTGGGGGATTAGTGGTGGTGCATCCTGGGATAAAGATAGCTCAGCCAATAAGAGGCCTCGCTCTATAGCATAAGCGTGCCGAGTCGGAGCGAGTAAGAATGTAGGCGAGATTGGACTACATAACATCGAAAGTTTTTGCAAGACTCTGTTATGAGAATATAATGAGATAGAGGCAGTTGTTGGAGAGACCACTGGAAAAAAAGAAGCCATTGAAGAATTCGCATATGTAATCTGCCTAGTGGGACTAGATTTATGGTAGAGGCCATGGTCCCTAAGAGTTTCAGCACTGTCTTTGCCTTGACTTTCTGTAGAGGAAGCAAGCTGTAAATTTGTTGTCTGAGGTTTTGAATTCTGTCTGCAGGGAGATGAGCTAGCATGGTGACTGTGTCTATTTCTGTGCCTATAAAAGTCACAAAATGAGAGGGCGATAAGGCAGACATCTCCCAAATTTATCATAATCCCCAGCTGGGAACAGAGCTGAATGGTTGACAGAGCTGAATGGTTGAATCTCTGGCTTGTAGGGGTAGGTGCCTGGTGGTGGCGGTCAGAAGCCAGTCATCCAGGTATGGAAACACTTGGAATCCACGAAGTCTCAGGTGAGCTGTCACTACCACCATAATTTGGTGAACACCCTGGGGGCTGTGGTGAGACCAAAGGGCAGAGCACGAAATTGGTAATGACTGGCTCCCAGCCGGAAGTGTAGATGACTCCTCGATGTGCTGTCCATTTTTATGTGGTAGTACGCATCTTGGAGGACTATGGAGCACATCCAATTGTCTTTCCCTAACAGAGGGAGTATAGACTGCAGTGTCACCATCCAGAATTTGGCCTTCTTTACGGATTCATTTAGTTTGCTGAGGGCCAATATGAGCCCCTCCAGTACCCTGCTTGTTTTGGCATTAAAAAGAATATGGAGTAAGTTCCGAATCCTATCTGGTCTGCGGGGATGGTTGGGTTGACTCTCTGGCAGCAACTTTTGAACTTCTACAGTTGCTATATCCCTGTGATTGGGTGGAACATCTGGGATCTTCTTGGGAGTGTGGGATGAAAGAAAAAAGGGTATGGAGTATCCTTTGGTGATTATTCTTTGTACCCATTTGTCTTGGGTGATGTTTAGCCAGGCTTCTGGATACAAAGATAAGCGACCCCCGACTGCCTCCAGAGAAGCACAGCCAGACCCCACATCAGGAGTGCTGATAGGGACGGCCTCGAAAGGAATCGTGGCCACCCTGTTTTTTCGGACGCCCCCTGCCTCTATGGCGATGTCTACCATTAGCTCCTCCTCCTCTGCCTCTGAAGGAGGAATCACCTTGTGCATCCGGGAAAAATCTCTGGGACTTCTTAAACCACATTTACCACCTCTCTGACCCTTGGGATATGGTCTAGAAGGAAAGGTAAAACGTACTCCCACGGCAGAGAGAGTTTTCCCTTCTTTTTCGCACCTGATAAGTGTATCTTTTACTCTTCATCCAAACAGAGAAGAACCATCAAAGGGGGCATTGGTAAAGGTAGACTTGAAAGGCTCCACAAAATTATTTAAGCGCTTCCAGGAGCGTCTCCTAAGGGAAACTCCCAAACCCCCTGCCCTACTCACTCCGTCGGCTGCATAGGAGATCAGCTTCATGGAGGAGTTCACAATGGAATTTAAGATGGACAACTGAGCAGTCACCTTCTCATGGACTCCTTCAGTAGATGTACCTTGAAGAGCATCTCCTAGCTCCTTGAGGAGATCTCTCTGAAGCCTAGTAAAATGTGTGAGATAGTTCAGCGATCTGAGGGTAAAAGCCGTTGAAGAGAAGATATGCTTCCCATATCTATCCATCAATCAAGACTTCTTGTTCGGTGGATGGACAGATGAAGAAGTCTCCATTAGTTCCTTCTTAGTGGCCACCACCACCAGCATGGCATCTACAGGCACACCCTTGGTCAAAAACTCTTTTCTCTTTTGGGGCCGAGAGATATTTGTTGGGTCTTTTGGGGACTGGCTCCATGGCATTAGGAGTTTCCCACATCTTTCGACTAACCAGATCCATGAGTTCATCAAAAGGTGGAGACACCCATAAGGCTAAAGATTGAGACCCGAAAACCTTCAGGTACACTAACTCATCAGAAGGGGTGACAGTGGGCCAGCAGCCTCTCTGCTTCAGGATCTCTAAGATGTCTGCAAAGGAGACATTATCAGAGGACGACCTGGGGGACCCTTCTGTCTCCTCGAGGTCAGTGTCTGAGGTGATGGACTCATCCGGGTAGTCTACATGCTTCCTCTTGCATGTCCTCTTTCAAGGGGGCTCCTCAGAAGGGTATTCTGGTGAGGTCTCAGAAGACTGGGGGCCACCCAACTGGGGCTCCTGAGGCTGCAGGTCTCTGCTGCCAAGAGAGAGAGAAGGTGCTGAGAAAGAGATCGGTGCTCGAGGGGGAAGAGTATTGGTACCCTTGCGCAGAGCTGATGACCAAGACAGCACGCTCCTCATCATCTCGAATGCAGATCTCTCCAGCTCCGAAGACAGCCCCGGTTCCAAGGAAAAGGAGGAAGTCCTCTGCTCCAAAGCAATCTTTTCCGAGATGGATGTAGGGTCCGAGCTCACCCTAGCTGATGCACCGAGAGGGAGACTCGGCACCGAAGAGGTTTGAGTCCAAATGTCTCTGTCGGGGCCCACCAGTGAGATTCGGCTCTTAGACACCACAGATGGCGCCGAAGGTTTTGGAGTGGAATTCAGCTCAGAGGCAGCCACAAGGGGAGCTGGAACCGAGGGTTCCACAACAAGTGGTACCGAAAACTCCAGCTCAGAAGGCCTGACTCGGCTTGGAGGAGGAACCACAACAGGGAGAATGGACTCAGATGGCTCTGGAACCGACTGGGTCAGAGCCAACAACAATTTGGGCAAAGCTGACGACTTCAAGAGTCTAAGCACGACTCTCTCTACATCCTCTTCTGAAAGGCTCTGGGAGGATCTGGATGACAGGGTAGGTGACCTGGATCTCCTTAAAATGGGAGATCGTAAAGTTGGAGAGACTGGCAAAATCTCTCTGGACCAGCTCCGATGCAATTTTTCAGTAGTCGGCTCCGAAAAACTTGGGGCCAACACTGCAGTGTCAACATCGACCACCTCGACCGGCTCAGAGGATAGTGGAGCCAAAGAGGTAGAAGCTTTATCCAGTTTTAATGTTTTCTGAGGAGGTTCAGACAAAACAGTCGCCGCTGGAGAATGTCTCTTGGCCGACTTGACCTTCTCTTTTCTAGATGAATGAGACTTGGAAGATGAAGAAGAGCTTGCTAAGTCTTCCTCGAAGGAAGACTTGAGGAGACCTTTCAGAATTAATTTGTTCTTTCTCTCCTGGAGAACTCTGGAGCTAAAGGAGTGACAGAAAGAACAAGTTTCCTGCAGGTGAATGGCTCCAAGACAATAAATGCAATTACTGTGACCATCTGTAATCAACATTTTTTGGGAGCACTTGAGGCACTTTTTAAAACCTGAAGGTTTATGGTCTTTGGATTCTTCAGACATGGCTATAAAGAGCTCTATGAATCAGTAAGAAGGAGAACAAGGTCCTCTAATTTAAACGGGCCTCACCCTAAGAAAGATACACGCCAAATATGAGGAACTAGGTCCTCTAACTTAAACGGACCTAGCTGTGGAAAGGAGAAAGAAGCTAAGCAGGAAAAAAAACAGAATCTTAAACAGCAGGCAAAGCTATGAAAAGGCAAACAACACTGTACACAATACTAATCTAGAAAAATGTCAAAAACAAGGTCCTAACAAACGCGGACCTACACTAATATGAACTACATCAGAAACTAGCACACAGGATACCACACAGAGAACAGCAAGGGCCAACAAGTTTTCAAAATTAAGTAAATAGCGAAAAATACTTCTATAAACTACCTATGAAAAAACTATCACTAATATTAATTTTAACTAACTATATATGTCAAGAAATATCAGTAAAAATACGATAATAAAGAAAATTTTTCAACTTAGCCATGGCCAAGCAAGACACACTTCTGAACTCGTAGACGTGGCAAACAAAATCCGGGGATTTTACTAGTGCACTATGGGATACCTACCTTGCCACGAGCCAACTAAGAGACTTTCAGCTTTGTAATTGGCCGATTCGGAGCCGAGGATCGGCTCCAAACCCATATGTAAGAAATAAGGCGAGATAGGACTACAGAACATCATTTGTTATCCCACTGGCTGTCAACAGCTGATCCAACAGGTGCACCACATCGAATTCGGAAAGACTCCTGGTGGACCTCGTGGCCACTCCTGAAGGGGAGTCGGGTCGGTCCAGAAAGGGGCTCTACATCTGACCTAGGAATGGATCCAATGAAGGGGAGTATCGAGTCCGTGGTGTTTGAGCTAGTGGCACCGCAGTCTCTAATTTGGAGACAGGTAGTAAGGGAATCAGTGGCGTAGAAAAAGGACTCAAAGTCGAAGTTATCGATTCCAAATGAATTGCGTGGGTGGAAACCGCTTTTGGTGCAGTAAAAGGTGAAGAAGTTGGTGCCATAGCTGTTGTGGAAGGTAAGGTCAGAGCCGTAGCTGACATGGAAGCAGGGTCGGTGCCGTAGTGGTCGGTACCGAAGGTAATGCCGACATTGAAAATTCTGTAATGTCCATGACTTCAGTCAAAGTGGCAATTGGAGCAGAGCTCGGAACAGAAGCAGTAGCGGTAGTTGGAGCCGATGAAGCAATCCTATGCACCGATGAAGATTTGTGGGCCTTATGTTTGTGAGACTTGTCCTTATTACCAGCTGGTGAAGAGGGATCCAAACGGGGACATTTCTTGTCCTTCACTGGAGGGGTTGAGACCTCCAACACAGAAAGGGCCTCTGAAAAAGGAGAAACTAAAAGGCCTTTCAAAATCAGTTTGTTTTTCCTTTCATTCAGCGTCCGCTGACTAAAACTTAGACAAATCAAGCAAGGAGGTTTAACAGAGAGGTGAGAAACCCCCAAACAATAAACACAGTCATCGTGCGAGTCGCTGTTAGGGAGTTTACCATTGCAAGAGGTGCAATGTTTAAACTCTTATGTCCCTTTTTTGTCAGACATTTCCATACACACAAAATACACACACTACTAATATCTAAAAAGAAAGAAGGAAGAAATAGAAAGAAGATACCAACGATGGTATCAAGTAATATCACAAGGGTAAGGAGAGGGCGTACAAAAGAGATGGTATAAGAAATACCCAATGGGTAGAGCTAGTTAAATAAAATAAGGGTAAAAGAGTGAGATTAGGAAAAAAGTTAAAAAATACACAATTATCAATAAAACAGAACACTTAGCTGGAGAGCTCGGTGAAACACTGCTATATGGCTATGCGGCAAACGAGATCTGGGGTAACAGGGAGAAGGGCATTGTGGGTAGCAGCTTAGCTCAAGAGTTTTTGGTGTATGCTAGCTTGGTATTAGGCCAACACACCCATCAGTGATGAATGGGAAGAAGATTAACAACATCAGATGCTATATATTCCATGCTAACATGGCTAGTCTGCATAGTGGGTAAGACTTGATTCCCCTTTACTTGTTTATGTACATCACTGTGGCATTCTCTGTAACTACTAGAAGTTATACTATAATTGCAGATGATTCAGACAGTTGACACCCTTTATAACAGCTAGCATCTCTTTTATGTTAATGTGCTTTTGTCTGTCTTCTTGACCTTTTATTCCCCTTGAAAATGGTGCTCAAGGAAAGTCTGAGGCATCTGGGCTAACTAATTGCTTTGGACCAGGAAGGGAGAATGAGGAGACATGGATTTAAGGATATGTGATGTCCCCACCAAATTATTTATTTTTTTATATAGTTCAGAACTGGGATTTGAAAAGATAATGGATGTTGGTGCTGGGACCAAAGAAACTTCATATACCAATGTATCCTTCTCATGTGGAGTCTTGCAAAAGGTATCCTGAGAATCATGGATGCCATGAGACCCAGAATCCTGGACGCCATGATACCCAGAATCCTGAGGAATTCTTTCACTGTCACTGAAGTCTGAGTGGAAAACCCCTGGAATATCTGTGGAAGTAAAGTTCTTTGTACTGAGGGATCTAGCAGACACCCCAGGAGCACATTTCTATGTGATGGAGTCAAAAGACTTCTGGATGTTCTCTTGGAATTCCAGTCTATGTAGGAGATCTTGCAATCAAGTGAGAGATTCCTGACATTTAAAAAAAAAAGACTCTGCAAAGAAAAGCAAGTTATCTGAATATGGAAAAAAATGTGGATACTCCATAGCCTGCAATGGGCTATGACAGGAGCTAGACCCTTTGTGAACACTCACAGAACAGTGAACAACCCAAAGGGTAAGTCAGCGAACTGATAATGTCATCCACATACACAACACCTTAAGAAAGGCCTGAATTCTTCTTGAACAGTAATGTGATTTTATGCATCTTTTAAATATAAGGTTACTAAAAGTCTCAAAAAAGGAAGGAGGGGTAAGAGGTGAAGTGAAAGCATTTTGAACATTGGCACTATCACAAACTGGTTTAGGAAAGAAAGATACAAAACTTCCTTGTAGTATGTATTTTACAGTTCGATTTTTATTAGTGAACTAGGTGCTTAACATAATTCAAGGAGTGAACTTCACACCCTCCAAAATGCAAATTTTCTTCTTGGTTTGTTTTTGACCCAGTATAGGTTGCATACTGGGTTTTCTGCGACTTTGAGGGATACCTTGGATTTATCCTTTTGCAATATAGAATAGTAAAGGAGAAGAGAAATAAAACCAGGGCTCAAGCCTAGAACAACAGGTTCCAAAAGTCGATCAGATGACTCCAGAAGATAACAGGAAAGGGGAAGGAGGAAGGGAAGTTGAGAAAGAATGAAAATGGACAACACAGATGCATAGTTATGGTGAGTGCATAACTAATATTTGATGCTGTCCTTTTCATTCTTCCTCAATGGATGAGAAAAAGTCCTCATTGACATGAATCTTGGGTGGCCCTCACAGAAGGCTATTCTGAAGAACGGATGAACCAAAAGCAGCTCTGCTCCTGGAAATCATGTCCAATTTGTAATGAGTAATAAAAGTATGAGCAGTAGACCAGGTGGCTGCTGCACAAATATCATCAAGGGAGGTGTTAGGCCAAAAGGCAGATGATGTGGCCGTGGATCTGGTTGAATGAGCCTTAGGTGGTTTTGGTAGGAAAAGACCTTGTTAGAAATATATCCAAGAAATGCAATTAGTTTATCCCTTTGGCCAGTGTAACCTTAGAAACTGAAGATCCCAACCTGCTAGGTAAAAAACAAAGAGTTGGTCCATTTTTCTGAAATCTTTTGTCCTGTGTAAACAGAAATGTAGTTGTCTATGCAGATCTAAAAGGTGTAGCATGTATTTTCCTTTGTTTGAAAATTTTGGAAAGAAGATCGGTAAATGAATGGTTTGATTTATGTTTGATTCAGAAGCCACTGAATTTTTTCCATTTACTCTTGTAAAGCCCCCTAGTAGAATCTTGCTGTGAGGATTAAAGGATATGATGAACCAGGGAAAAAAGCTTGGGCTGTCTAGCTATTAATGGAACTTCAGAAACCATGTGATTAGTTTGAGGGCTGGGATATTGGGATGTTTTATCTCTGAGGAATGTGACAGAAGATTTGGACAGGAGCCCAGAATCTGAGGAGGATAACGAAGATGAGGCCAAAAGAAAGGGAACAAGGAGGATAACTGAGCTCTTCAACCTATTGGCTTTCTGCAAGAATTTTGGAGTAAGAGGTACTGGGAGATAGGGATAAAGGAGATCGGAGGGCCAAACATGGACTAGAGTATCTCTTGGTGACTCCCCCTGAGGGGGATTAGAGCAAATTACCTGCTGCACTTGTTGTTGTGGGGAGAAGAAAAAAGACTGCAGCACGGTTGGTATCATTGATTGAAATTTTTCTCTGCCACTAAGTAATTGAAATACCACTCATGAGGTATCAGAATGGATGTTCTGAGTTTGTCCAGTAGAATACTGAATTTCCCCGGAATGCATGTTACCACTAGAAAAGACTTGAAGGATATCACCCACTGCTGCACTCTCATAGATTCTTGACAAAGGGGGGGGGGGTAGGATTATGTTCTCCCTTGCTTGCTGATGTACCAGACCACAGACATGTTGTCAGTTTGAATCACAATAGTCCCCAGAGGGAGAATCTCTTGAAAGGCCTACCATATTAACAGGACTGCCACTCATCTTTTGGACACTGATGTGCAAACTGGTCTTTTGGGGGGACCACATGTCTTGGATCATCCCTCCCAAGAAATGCCCCCACCCCAAATGGGAGGCATCCGTGGTCACCGTGGCTTACTGGGGGAGACAGAACGAATGGACGACATATGTAAATGTCGTCTGCCTGGATCCAATAACAAAGATGATTTCTGCAAACCGGAGTAAGTTTGACTGTGAAGGATAGAGACTGTCAAAGAATAGACCACTGAACAGTTAGAGTCCATTGAAGAACATGCATATCATAACATGCTAATGGGACTAAACTATAGACACTGCCATGAAACCTAGGGCCTGAAGAATAAGTCTGGCAGGAGGAGCAGGATGAAAGAATTGGTTGAACCTGGGACTTGATTGTACCTACATGATGAGAAGGCAGAGAAGCAATCTGACTTTTTGTGTTTAGATGAGCACCAATGAACTCCAGGCTCTGTACCAGTTGTAGTTTGGATCTGGAAATACTGACTGCAATGCCTAGTGCTTGGCAAACTTGGAGCAAATAGTCCCTGGACTGTTCTAGGAGATGCCTAGTTGGAGAGGTGAGGAGCCAGTCATCTAAATATGGAAACATTCATAATCCTTGCGGTCTCAGGTGAGCTGCTACCACTGCCATACACTTGGTAAACACCCTGGGGGCTGTGGTGAGTCTAAAGGGAAAGGCTCTGAAATGATAGTGACTGGCTTCCAACTGAAAGTGCAGAAATCTTTAGGAGCGTCTGTTTATTTTGATGTGACAGTATGTGTCCTGAAGATTGGTTGAGCACATCCAGTCATTCTTGTGTAAAAGAGGTAGAATGGACTGAACCGTGACCATTCATAACCTTGATTTCCTTATATATTAGTTCAGATTGCTTAGATCAAAAACTGATCCCAATACTCTCTGGTCTTGTGGGACCTCCTGGATGACTGTTTTGTCCAGTAGCTTCTCTCTGACTGGGTGGGACGCTGGGAAGCTTTGTTCTTTTGAATAAAGGAATATGGAAAAATGGTATGAAGTAACCTCTGGATATTTTTAGCACCCAAGAATCTTTTGCTATAGTAGCCCAGGCAAAACGTCCTCCTACTGCCTCCAGAGGTGAGCAGTTGGGCAGCCCTTCAGGAGTGCTGAAAGGGTCTATCTGGAAAGGAATCTCAGAAACCTTGGTTTTGTGGGCCTCCTCTGCTGTGAGGATGGTGGCTTCCATTTGACTCCCTCCTCTGCCTCTGAAGGAGTTGTCGCCATGCAAATCCTAGAAACATCCCTAGGATTTATGCAACCGCATTTTCTTGCCTACTCTTTGATTCCTTGAAAAGGATCATTGAGGAGTAGAAAAGTGAATCCCTACAGCAGACAGGGTCTTCCCTTCCTGCTCACTCCAGGAAAATGTTTCTTTCACAGAAGGGCCAAACAATGATGATCCTGCAAAGGGATTACTGATGAAAGAAGACTTTCAAGGCTCCACAAAAACAACATAACCGCATCTAGGCATGTCTCTCTATGGTAATGCCTGAATCAGCTGCCCGTGAAGTACCCTCTGTTGCATGAGAAATCAACCTCATGGATGCTCTGGAAAGAGATAATAGTGTGACCAGCTGCAAGGATGATCTTTTATAGTCCTCTGCAGACATGGACTTTGAGTGAGATTTTGAGAATTTTTTTGTTCAAATTCCTCTGCAGTTTTATAAAGTGCACCAGATAATTCAGGGACCTCAAGGCAAAGGTCGCTGAAGCAATATGCACTTTCCAAACCTGCCCAAAGCCCTGGATTTTCTCTTAGAGGGATGGGAAGAGGAGCTCTGTTCTTCTAGCTCCTTCTTAGTGGCTGCAGTCACAACCATTGCATCAACAGAGGCTCCTTTACTCCAATGGGATTTGTCTTTTGGAGGAACTTAAATTTTATCTGGATGATATGGGAATGGTTCAACAGAATGAGTTTCATTCCATACCCATCAAGAGACTAGGTCAATAAGCTCATCAGCTAGGGGAGTCACCCAAGACTTAGATGGGCCAGCACCAAAATCTTCCAGAAATGCTGACTCTTCAGGTGAAGGATTATCTGAGGACTAACCACCCCTTCTGCTTAAGGATCTCCAAAATGTCTCCAAATAAGATATCATGAGGCAGTGATCTGGTAGACCCTTCGTCGAAGTCAGTAACTTTGGTGAGAGATTCCAAAGGGGGAATCTATCTGTCTCCTTTTATACAATCTCTTTCAGTGTACCTCTTCAGTGGAATGCTCAGGGAAGGTTCCAAAGAGAGAAGTAGTTCTGCTGTGGGAACTGCCTGAATGCTAGTTGATACTGGCTGTCCCTGTGGAGTAGATCTGATGGGATCAGGGCTCCGAACCATTGAGGGAAAAGGTGTAAGATCTACGGAAGTATGACAGACTGGATCTCTAGAATGGCAGAACAACCTCTCCACAACCTCAAAGGCCAACAGACCAGGAGAAGCTATGGCCAGCTGCACCACAGGTGAACACCCAAAGCAGGCAAGCCATGACTTTGTCCAGATCCGTGTTTCGAAGAGGGAGCCAGACCAGAGCTATATAGCGCTGAGACTCTGCAAGACAAGGCTGGCTCTGACATCATCAGAGTATAGCCCAGCTATGCAGATCCAATGTCGATCCTCATCCCGATTCAAGGGAACAGGTGCAGAACTAGTCAGGGAAACCTTCGGAGTTGAAGATGCAATTTTCTTTGGCTCTGTCACCAGTACTCATGGAACTCTTGGAGCCAGGGGCGCCGAAACTGAAGGATGGATCAGAGAAGGAGATGCAAGTGTATGGGATGTCAAAGGAAGGCTCATGGGCCAGATGGGAGATGGAGATGGTACAACCCCGATCTGGATTTGAGCTCTGAGGAACTTTCTGATTATCCTATCCACTTCAGCTTATGAAAGACACCTGGAGAACCTGATACATGAGGTAGTGTACTGAGGTCTAGAGTGTTTCCTTGGAGTTTGCATAAAAGGGGATCGGAGACCAGGAAAAATAGGATTAATAGCAAACTCGGGTGAGTGAGTTCTTGGAGTAAGAGATGAGCCAGAAATCGGGTCCAATGGTTTTGGATCCATAGATTGAGCAGGAGGACTGCCTGAAATAACTATCAGATCTGAAGACTTAGGATCTGAAGTTTTTCCCTCTGAATCCGACGACGTCGGATCAGATCTACGTATTTTCTGTGGAGGCTCCAAGGACAATGAAGTCTTTGGAGACTTAGGTGGAGACCATTTTCTATGCTCTGATGGAGCCTTCGAAGATTTCCTGGGGGGATGGGCCCCAGCAGAGGAAGATGATGAAAGTGGTAACAACCCTTTGAGGGCTAACTTTTAGTTATGTACTCACCATAACTTCAGATGTTTGGGATCCATTTCGCCTACATTCTGACTGATGGGTTCGGAGCCGATCCTCGGCTCCGACTCGGCACGCTTATGCCAAAGAGCGAAGTCTCTTATTGGCTGAGCTTACTATATCCCAGGATGCACCACTACCAGTCCCCCAGATCTAGTTTGTCCGCATACATGCACACACGCATGCACTACTTATATAACATTGACAGATGATACAAGATAAAACAGTAGAACTCAAACCGTTCAATCTCTTCTGATCTCCAAGGCAGGGGGAAGGAGGGTGGGTATTAGGAATGTAGGCGAGATGGATCCTAAACATCTGAAGTTATGGTGAGTACATAACTAAAAGATGTTATGTGATCCTATCTGCCTACATTCTGACTGATGGGACAGCGTCCTAGCACCTAAATCCTGGGTGGCTCACTGGAAAACACTCCTGAGTACCGTGGAACCAAATGATGCTCGTCCTTTAGATGCCACATCCAATTTATAGTGGGAAATGAAAGTGTGCGGATTGGACCAAGTAGCCGCAGCACAAATTTCAGAAATAGCGAGCTTGGAATGGAATGCAATAGAGGTAGCCATAGCTCTAGTAGAGTGAGCTTTGACAGATGTTGTAAGTTGCTTATTTGAAGAGGAATAAGCTTGAGTTATGCAATCTCTGATCCATTTGGCAATAGTAGCTTTAGTGATGGATTTACCCAATTTATTATCTGAAAAGGACACAAACAATTGATCTGTTTTCCGAATTTGCTGAGTCCTATCTAGATAGAAGTGCAATTGCCTGTGAACATCCAATGTATGGAAGGTGTATTCCGCTTTGTTTGAAAATTTTGGAAAGAAAACTGGTAGCTCTAAAGATTGTTGGAGACAGAGATTAGAGCAAACTTTTGGGACAAAAGATGGATTAGGTCTAAGTGATACTCTATCCTTGTGAAAAATCAAGTACGGAGGTTTGATAGATAGGGCTTGAAGTTCTGAAACTCTTCTTGCAGAGGTAATTGCAATCAAGAAGGCAGTTTTCCAAGACAGATATTTCAACTCACATGTAGCAGCCGGTTCAAAGGGGGAAGATGTTAAGGCACGAAGTACCAAATCAAGATCCCACGGAGGCGCAGGATGAAAAACTGGGGGTCTTAAAAGCACAGCACCTTTCATGAAAGTTTTACATAATCTGCTGCTCATCAAAGGTGGGTCTGTGGAATTGTGAAATTTGGAGATAGCTGCTAATTGGACTTTAATAGTAGAGACTGAAGATCATTGATTAAACAAGGATGTCAAAAATTTCAAGACCTCTGGTATCGGGACAGTAATAGGGTCTAATCCTCTGAGTTGAGCCCAGATAGCAAACCTCTTCCACTTACTGTGATACAACTTCTTAGTGGTGGGTTTGTGGGCTGAAGATAAAATGTGAATAACTTCCTGGTCCAAGGTGTGATTTCTGACTATAGTCGGAAGTGGAGGAGCCAAGCTGTTAATTTCAAAGTGTGAAGGGACTGGTGCTGTTGTCCCGACTGATGAATCAGAAGGTCCGGAATTAGGTCCAAGAACCAAGGACCGTCCAGAGTATATTTCTGTAGGTAGGGGAACCATACCTGACGAGGCCAGTACGGAGCAATTAGAATCATTGTGGACCCCAATTGGGAAGCTTTCTGGATGACTTTGGGGAGGAGTGGACCCGGAGGGAAAGCATAAAGCAGTCCTGTTGGCCAAGGTTGGACTAGAGCATCCGTAGCTGCCTCCCCTTGACGGGGTCAAGGAAAAGAACCTTTGCACTTGTGTTTTGTGGTGTTGCAAACAGGTGCAGCACGGAATCCCCATCTTTTGAAAATCTGAGCTGCTACTGTTTTGTTCAGAGACCACTCGTGAGGAGAGAGAATAGTCCTGCTCAGTCTGTCTGCCAATACATTGGATTTTCCTGGAATGTGGGTCGCTACCAGGAAGCGGTTGGTAGCCACTGCCCATTCCCACACTCTCATGGCCTCTCTGCAAAGGGGGTAAGATCTGGTCCCTCCTTGTTTGTTTAGATACCAGACCACCGACATGTTGTCTGTGTGGATAGCGATAATGCCTTGAGGGAGAAACTTGTGGAGGGCTTGTAGGGAGAGAAGTACAGCCCTCATTTCCAACACATTGATATGGAGAAATGTTTCGTTTGGAAGCCAAGAACCCTGAACTGACCTGCCCAGACAATGCCCCCACCCGTCTGGGAGGCATCCGTTGTCAAGGTGGCCACGGAGGGTATAACAAAAGGTCTTCCCTGATTCAGATTGGATGGCAGAAGCCACCAGCGGAGGTCCGTTTGCACGTTTCTGTAATCAGTATGTGATGATTGAGGGGAAGATCCTGAAAAGACCATTGTGTCGATAACAGCCACTGAAGAATCCTCATGTGCAATCTTGCCAGAGGAACTAGGAGAACCGTGGCAGACATTGAACCTAAAAGTTGCAGGACCATCCTGGCTGGGGCTTTGGATCTTAGAAGCAGGGCTCGGACTTGACCTTGTAATGTTTGTATCCTTTCGGTAGGAAGGAAGATTCACATTAATTTTGAGTCTATCTCTGCTCCTATGAATCTTATGCGCTGAGAAGGCAGCAAGACAGACTTTGACCAGTTGAATGTAATTCCCAGGGAAGCACCCAGGGAGATGGTGGCTTGTAGGTTCTCTAGTAGTAGATGTCTGGTGGTGGCAGTCAGGAGCCAGTCGTCCAGATAGGGAAACACTTGGAATCCGAGACTCCTCAGGTGAGCAGTCACTACTGCCAAACACTTGGTGAACACCCTGGGGGCTGTGGTGAGACCAAAGGGCAGTGCAAAAAATTGGAAATGACTGTCTCCCAGGCTGAAGCGCAGATACCTCCTGGACGCCTGATGTATCGGTATGTGATAATAGGCGTCCTTGAGATCTATGGAGCACATCCAAACATCTTTCTCCAACAATGGGAGAATGGATTGTAAAGTGACCATTCGGAATTTGGACTTCATGACGGACTGGTTTAGTTTGCTGAGATCCAAAAGGGTCTCAGGTCCCCTGTCTTTTTTGGCACTAAAAAGAACCTTGAGTAATTTCCGGATCCGATCTGGTCTGTGGGGATCGGATGGATGACTCCTTTTTCTAGCAGCTTTGAAGCTTCTACGGCTGCAATTTCCCTTTGACTGGGTGGTGGGTCCGGGATTTTTTTGGACGGTGGGGGTGAGTGTGTGAAGGGAATGGTGTAACCTCCGGCAATAATGCGAAGCACCCATCTGTCCTGAGTAATAGACTCCCAGGCTTCTAGGTGCTTGGCAAAACGGCACCCGACTGGCTCTGGAGCAGCACAGCCGGGCAATCCCTCATGGAGTGTGGGAGGCTGAAGAGCCACGAAAGGACTCGCGGTCTCCAGTGTTGCGGGGGCCTCTGCCGCCTCTGGGACGGCGTCTCCCAGAAAAATTTCCCCGTCCTCTGCCTCTGGAAGGGGAATCTTCCTGCTGTTGAGGAAAGAATTTCTGTGATTTGCGGAACCACATCTTCCCTCCTCTTTTAGCCTTGGGATAAGGCCGAAAGGGAGTGGAATAACGTGCTCCTACGGCAGATAAAGTCTTTCCCTCTTGCTCACAGCGGGTAAGAGTGTCTTTTACCTTGGGTCCAAACAAAGAGGACCCATCAAAGGGAGTGTCGGCAAAGGAAGACTTGAAGGCCTCCGCGAAATGACACAAACGGAGCCAGGCTTGTCTCCGTAGAGCCACGCCTGTGCCTGCCGCTCTACCCGCCCCTTCGGCCGCATATGAAATGAGCCTCATGGACAAGTTAGAAATCGAGGTAAGGATAGCCAACTGAGAGCTAACCGACTGGGCTAGCTGCTCAGGTAGGTTACCTGAGAGGGAGTCTGAGAGCTCCTTGACCAGATCCCTCTGTAGTCTGGTGAAATGTGCCAAATAATTCAGGGACCTCAGTGTAAAGGCCGCTGAAGTCAGGGTGCGCTTCCCGTACCGGTCCGGACTGGTCGGAGCCGACGCCCTTTTCTTTTTAGCAGGAGAAGGAGAGGAAGCTAATGCCTCTTCAAAAGAGGGTTTAATAAGGCCTTTTAGAATAAGTTTATTTTTCCTCTCTTGGAGGACCCTCGAGGAAAACGCGTGACACACACTACAGGACTCCTGCAAGTGTTTGGCGCCCAAACAGTACACACAGAGAGAGTGGTCATCTGTAATAGACATTTTGAAGCTGCACTTAGTGCACTTCTTAAAACCAGAAGGCCTAGGAGCCTGTGACATTATGGCAACCAATCAAGTGTAACAGCAAACAAAACACACTAATTACCACAGAGAAAACTTTTCTCTCTCTCTCTTTTTTTTTTTTTTTTAACCAAGAACTGTCACAAAGAGAAACTAGGCAGGATCCAAGAACCCTTAATACAAAACCGAACTTGAAGGCAAAGTAACTGACAGGGGAAGGCCCTTCAACTGAGAGGAAACCTCTAGTCAGAAAAAAAGGCGCAATCACCACACAAATACTTCACAAAAAGTATCAATCATACACAAAAAGACTAAATAGCCGTTAAAACAGCTTTTTTGTTGAAAATCTAGGAATTCCCTGACAGGAAAGTAAGTGAAAAACACTACTTAGCTCAGCCAGCTCGAGACCACGTCTTTGCTTGATAGCGGCAAACAAGATCTGGGGGACTGGTAGTGGTGCATCCTGGGATATAGTAAGCTCAGCCAATAAGAGAATTCGCTCTTTGGCATAAGCGTGCCGAGTCGGCTCCGAACCCATCAGTCAGAATGTAGGCGAGATAGGATCACATAACATCTTAGTCCTCCTATCTGCAATAACTCTCAAGTTAAACACAGCACAAATGGTACAGTTTGTACTAAGATGTGCTGCCCCTAAACAATAAACATACTCCCTGTGGGCATCCGAATTAGGAATTTTGTGCATTTTTTAAAACCTGCAGGCTTCTCAGCCATAGTTCTATAAAAAACAAAAGGAAAGGAAAGAGGAAAATATTTTTTTTCTAATAGAAAAGGACTACTAACAATGGTAGTGAAAAATACCCTGTTAAACTGGGTAGGAAAAGGAAAACAAAAGAAAAAGTATTAACGATGGCACATACAAATTTACCCTACTGAGGTAGAAGGCTAATGATAAAGACTGAACCTGAGAGGGAGGAACTATATCAAAATATTTAAAGATATAAGTAAATAACTATATAGGCAAGGAAAAAGAGGTTTCTAAGAAAAAAAAAACACTTGCAAAATACTCAATAACAGTTTGAAAAATGCTCAGAAAGAGGGGATCTGTGTCCATGTGATATGGTGTCTAATGAGATCTGAAGTATTGGGGTGGACTATGGCAATATGGGTAGAGGGAGGAGCTTGAGAGTTGGATCAAAAGTCTGTGGAATGTGGCAGAGTTGGATCCGCAACCCATCCATTGAGGAAGAATGAAAAGGACATCAGATCAAAACAATTTGGTCTGGGTGATGTGGAGGAATTCTCTGGAAAGGATGAATTTACTCCCACTGCCATTTGTATCCTTGCTGGATGAGCCTCAGACCAATTTGTCTGAAACAATCTGTTGCCAAAGACAGAAATGGAGATTCAGACTTTCAAGGAAGGGATACGGGACTGCCAGCGTGAGAGAAGGAGACAAGGCCCCATATATAGTTATTCTGACTTAATTGACTGTCCCTTGTTTTTTTGGGAAGGGGCAGTTCCTGCTTGCTTTTTGGAACCTTCCTGCCATTGCTTTTAAACGTCTACTACTAGCATTCTGCTGAGACTGTTTATTTTGTTTCTTGCCAAAACTGGATGAGGGAGCATTAAAAAATGTTTGGAAATGTTTGAGGAGGATGGCAGGAATTAGCTTAACCCTCTCATTACATTTTAATAACCTCTGCAGCACAGGGTCGGAAATCTAATATCTAAAGTAGAATTCAAAATCCAATTTTTACATCTTCTGGCAGATTTTGAGAATGCAACCAGGCAAACTTCATCAACACAGTACCAGTGGTGACAGCCCTGGTTGCAGTATATTATAAACACACTATAAATTATGCGTAGTGACCTGAGAAATGTAAGAAAGTAAACCACCCAAAGGAGACTTTTTCCTCACAAAAGGAAACTGTTGATAAAGCATTCCTTGTACCTTCACAATTAGCCAGAATAAACTAACACAGGAGAAAGACAATTTAAAATTCTAATAATCAAAGTTAGAGAAGATACACTTTTTCCCCACATTTACCAATAGTTTTACCATCCTTGTTTGATGAACAAAAGCTATAGCTCATGGGTTAAGTCTGAGATGTGAGTACAGAAACTTAAAAGACTGAAGAATGTTGCACATTCTGTTTTCTTAGGTGCAGCAGGCTATCTGGAAGGGAAATCACAGGCTGTGACAAACATCTTCCAATGCTGACAGCAGCTCTGGGAATTCCATTTGTAACAACTCAGTATTTTCTGAGGAACTAAGAAACCTCAGTGGTCTCCCTAAATAGTCACATTCTGGAAATAGTCTCACAGAAACAGAATCTCTCACAGGAAGATTCAAATACTAAGCTCTCCTCTGAATCTGAAATTCTGCATCTGCCCCATCACATTCCTCTACAGATATAAAATCTTGAACATCATCAGGAAAAGAGAAACCCTTTTTCTTTTATCAGAAAACCATCTTATAAGAAGGGTCAATAATCTGTACAAGACCCTGAGCCAATCCTAGTAAACTACTCCTGTCCAGAAAAGCTGGTGCAGGAGAAAACAAATGTTTAGTTTTCTGTTACTTTTTGATTATAAAGTTGGGGCAAACAGATTTATTAATTGCAGCAACAGCTTCATCAGGGATGGATACATTTTGGCTACGAGTGGCTCTTCCTTGCCCATTTGTCCAACAGCCAGACAAGATGCGACTAACACATGGGTCAACAGTGGCTGCATATACAACACAGGGATCAGAGAAAAAGATGAGTACTTTGAGGAATCAACTTTGGCCATTGCAGAGTCAACCACTTGCAGCTGAGGCAAATTATTAGCCAGCTGTGGCTGTAAAAGCTGTTAGACAACTTTTTCTTTTTGGGGCTGGAAGAAGGTCCAACCAAGGGACCGAAAGTTTGATACATAATCAAGATGAAAATGGTGTTTCTTTTCCCAATGAAGCTAAGCAGTGCAAGTCAGTAAAAAGAGAAGCTACCTAAAAGTAACTTTTTTCCAATTAAAAACACAGTAAAAAACACTCTAATAAACATCACCATCCCCAGAAAGTAAATTAAATTGTTTTCCCACAGAAAAAGTAGTTTTAAACAGTTTTAACCAACTTTTAAACTGTCAAGAAAAAAGTGTGCACCTGTTTGAAAGTATACATAAGTCGTGTAACAGTCAATAAAAGCACATTTTCATAGCTTAAAAATACTTTCATGAGCAGGAAAGTAAATTTAAATAAAAAGGTAAATGCGGAGGATTTCTCCCCAAAGAGAACTCATGTTCAGCTGTTAGCTGACCATCGATTCTCAAAAGCCTACAGAGGAGCACTCCAGTGACAGGAATGCTATGTAGGGCTTGGCATCCAAACCTGTCTTCTAGTCTTAACGATTTGGGAGCATGGAAGGTGCCATGAAGCTTTGGAAGCTGGTTGGCTCTAATATGATGAACATCATGTGTTCTGAGAATGTAATGAGTTCATATCCTTTCAGGTAGTCAGGATGTTCATAAGTAGACGTTGGAAGAATTTAAAAAATCTCTACAGTGTTTTTTGTCAGAAAAGTTGGGAAATATAAACACTTTAACAAAGGAAATGATTCTTTTGAACTGGGACATAGGCACTGAATTGCCTACACATAGCAAGGCCTTACTAAGTTTAATGCTAATGGCTGCCAATAAGGCAATTACTAGAAAACGGAAATCAAAATCCACAGTAAATCAACTGTAATTAAAGTACTGAATATTGCAAAGGAGAAAAAAAGAACTGGAGATAGAATCCTGAAGAAAAGGAAAGAATAAATAATAAAGAAATAAATGGAATCTGTGGGAAGAATACATGCAGAATAATGTACATGAGTAAAGGAATTTAACAATTTATGTAAGGATAATTGTTAAAAGGAAACATACACTGCATAAAAAACGTTTCCATGGTTTGTTGTCTTTTACATTAATACATGTGTACCTATATCATGTTTTAGTAGTGATTTAATAAAAATGTTCATAGAAAATAATATTCTAATGTTGTAGGGAGAGACTGACATTTGAAGTTAGGCTGAAATTTAAGTCAGAACAGCCTTTGTAGATTGACAGGGTGAAACATTTACAAAATAGCTGAAAATAGATGTGTAAGTTTTTGGGTCTCTTTACATAAAAATATATTTAGGACAATGACTGCGAGGTTCCTGATTGCTTTAGAACAACCTGCAGTTTTATCCTGTGCTGGAAAAGAGTTCTGTATTATTTGTCCTGTAGTGTGTTTTTAGTTTTAAGGATAGCTTTTTGGCTTTGTTCCTTAGCTTGTTAAACTGTTGATAGTCTTGCTAAAATTCACCAGGTAAACTAGGCCATGCCATGCTTTTTGAGCTGGATGTGTAGTGCTGGATGTGGAGAACCTGGATTCTTTGGAGATGTTTATATAGCGTCAAGTGGCACCTGAGTATTTAATCTGCAGTTAGAATGCTAATGAAGTTACCAAAGTACCGACAATGCTTGGATTTGCTGCTTCACAGAAACAGGTCCAGTTTTGTCAAGCTCATTTTTGACAGCATGAACGTTCTCAAATGCACTGTACTGAAGTGTGCTAAGTATTGACGTGGCCTTTGTTTTTTAGTGAACCAACATAGACAGAACAGAAAGTAAAAATATTTAACAGAAACTGTACAATAGCAATCAATAGATGTAGATATAATCAAGAAAGAAATTCAAGTTTTACAACTCATGTTATTATATTTCAAGTTTACATCATGGTGGAAATGCTGAGGGTAATGACAGTCAGGGCAGGGGAATGTGGTGGTGTTAGTTTGAAAGTGTAGTGTTAGGGGCCTACTTCTTTTGACCTAACTTTCATTTGCCTGACACTCATTTGCCTGAGACCAAATGACTGAAATTTCATTTGCCTGACACTTCATTTGCCTGACAAGTATTATTAGAAAGAAAATGGAATATGCCCCCTTCCCCACTGCAGTGCGACCCTGGAGTTAGAATATATAGTTAGGGGGCTGTGGGGGGCACAGCCCCCCACAATGGGGGGTGTGGGGGGCAAAGCCCCCACTTACTTTTCTGTTACTAAGCAATATTACATCAAAAGTTAACAATATCATATGAAATGAAGTGGGGGGCTTCACCCACCACACCCCCCGTTGTGGGGGCTGTGCCCCCCACCCCCCCTAACTATATATTCTAACTCCAGGGTCGCACTGCAGTGGGGAAGGGGGCATATTCCATTTTCCTGCTAATAATACTTGTCAGTCAAATGAAGTGTCAGGCAAATGAAATTTCAGTCAAATGGGGTCAGGAAAATGAGTGTCAGGCAAATGAAAGTTAGGTCAAAAGAAGTAGACCCAGTGTTAGAGAATGAGAAGTCATATGACGTGGCTTGCCGTGTGGCAAGTACAGTTTGAGTTGGTGTGGAAGAAGTTTTAAGTTCAGCTCTGAAGGTGGAGAAGGGTGGTTCTTTTCAGTGGCTGGGATGGAATTATATGGACACAAGAGATTATACTGAAATCAATGAACAGCAGACAGCTGGACATTTTACAGATTAAAGTGCAGAGCTCTTTGAGAAGATTGTTAAAAAGTGAAAGAACAGCGGGTGGGTAATAAACAATAACTACAGATATGTTTTAAGTTTAAGGTCTGTGATGATCCAGTTAGAAGTGGAAGAGTCATCAGAGATGCAGAACACTAGATGAAGGCATCTGCCACCATTCTGCTTGAGTACAGGAGCCAGGCAGAGTTGTTAGCCTTCCCCCTTTGTTGTTTGCATTATATTTAGAACCACTGGCAAAGAAAATAAGGGACTTAGAAATTCAAGGATATAATTGGTAGGGTAGTCAGGAAAAGGTGGCTCTATTTGCAGATGATATTATTTTATACATGACAAAACCAGAAAGGGACATTATAATGTTGTGGAACATTTTAAGACAATTTCACATCTTCTCGGGATACAAAATTAATGAAGCTAAAACAAAGGCAATAGTGGTAAATTATGCACCCACACACAAATTGGTCTAACCATATCCATATTTATGGGGACAAGATAAAATGAAGTATTTAGGACTATGGATTGGAAATGACTCTGTTGTGGCAGCTAAGGATACATGGGAAGAGGCTAAACATAAGATAATACAAAAAAATTGAGAAATTGGAAGCTTTGTCATATGGACATGGATACTAAGACGCAAGCAATTTAAATGTTTTTAGTCCCTTTAGTCTTATACACAGGTCAGGCATATTTTTATCAACCAGAGAAGCTGTTGGCAGCAATTAAAAAAGAGTTAAAGGATTTTATCTGAGAAGGAAAGATAGCAAGGGTCAAGTGGGATAAGCTGATTCTTCCAATAGGACAAGGTGGACTAGGATTACCCAATTTCAGGGGGTATTTTAGAGCAACACAGTTAAGGCTCTTATACATAGCACAAGCAGAAAAAGTACAGTTTTGTACCTACCATAAATGTAGATGTTTGAAGATCCACATTGCTGCAGTCATAACTTATGGGTAGTCCGCTGTCCTCGGTCGGCCCGAATACCAAAGTATTAGGCTGACGTCGGTCATGGGCGCTCAGATCTGACGTCAGAGCGTCAGGGTATTAAAGCGCATGACCGACGTCATTTCCTCAGTCTTTTCTTGCCCCAGATGTCAGAAGGCCCTAAAAATAAAGGCCACAGCCAAAAATAGAATAACTCCCCAAAACCATGTACAAAAAACAGCCACAACCCAAATCATACCACCACTCCAAACTACAGAGGGGAAGGAGGGAGGGTAAATTGGACTGCAGCAATGTGGATCTTCGAACATCTACATTTATGGTAGGTACAAAACTGTACTATGTTCTTCATCTCACATTGCTGCAGTCATAACTTATGAGTAGAATCCCAAAGCAGAGGTAAAGGGAGGCTGGCAAAATCATAAAGCATTGGGGGCTGCCAAAATGCCCTGCAAGATTGCAGTGGCAAATCCAGCCCTAGATTTGGAATAAAGAGGAAGATGGTAATGTTTAGAAAAAGTGTGCACTGAACTCCAAGTAGCTGCTTCCAAAATATCTTTAGTAGCTACCCCCCTTAAAAAAGCAGTAGAGGTGGCAGTAGCCCTTGTGGAGTGAGGCCTGATTCCAGCTGGAATCTCCTTACCATGGTGAGAATAACAAAAAGCAATACAAAAACCAATCCACTTAGAAATAGTTTGTTTTGAAACAGGTTTCCCCTGAGAACCCAAAGCAAAAGAAACAAACAACTGCTGAGACTGTCTGAACCCTTTAGTCTTGCTCAAATAATAGCGTAACTGCCTGTGAATATCCAAAGTGTGCAAAATTTTCTCCCCTTTATTTTGGGGATCTGCATAAAAAGTAGGCAAATTAATAGATTGGTTCAAGGCCACATTTGAAACCACTTTAGGCATAAAAGTAGGGTTAGTACGCAGAGATACCCTGTCCTTATGAAAAATTAGGAAGGGTTCAACTGCCATTAGAGCCTGTAATTCAGAAACCCTTCTAGCAGGCGTAATGGCCAACAAAAAGCAGTCTTCCAAGACAAAAACTTTAACTCAGCTGTAGCTGCAGGTTCAAAAGGAGGTAAAGTAAGTTTTTCCAACACAAAATTGAGATCCCAAGCAGGAGTAGGAGCTCTGGGGTCTTATGTTCTTTGCTGCCCTAAGGAATTGCTTAAACAAAGGATGAGAGAATAATGGTGGATCACAGTCATAGTGAGCAGAAATGGCTGCAGCATGAACTTTTATAGAGGAGAAAGACAAACCCTTGTCCAATAATTCTGTAAGATATTGAAGAGAAACACTCAAATCAGGCCTGGAAACATCAAAGCTCTTTGCTTTGCTCCAAATAAAAAATCTCCTCCATTTATCAGCATAAACTTTCCTTGTACTAGGCCTCCTGGCCTCCAAAATAACATTCAAAACTTGTTGAGGAAGCTGCGACCCTCCAGGTGCTAGAACAGAATATGCCAGGCTGTTAGATGCAGGGACTGAATCCTGACATTGAGGAAATGACTGCCCTCCTGAGTCAAAAGGTGTGGAATCAAAGGCAAAGGGTAAGGAGGTTCCCGTACTAAACTCCTCAGCAGAGGGTACCAGTGCTGTCGAGGCCAGTCTGGAGCTATTAGAATCATGGAGGGCTTGTCTTGTCTGACCTTCAAGAGAACCTTTGGAAGAAGAGGCATAGACGTGAAGATTGCTCCAACTGAATGATAGAGCATCCACTTTCCAAGCTGTGGGATGAAACATCTTTGTGCAAAACTTTGGCACCTGGAAATTTAGTGGAGAAGCGAACAGATCTATGTCTGGAGTCCCCCATATCATTGTCAACTGTCGAAATACATGAGGATCCAATTTCCACTCGTGGGGATCCACTATCTGTCTGCTCAAAACATCTGCTAAGGAGTTCTGTGCTCCTGGCAGAAACCTTGCTTGAAGAGTGAGTTGCAAACTGAGAGCAGTCTCCCACAAAATCATAGCTTGCCTGCAAAGAGTGCAGAATGAGTTCCCCTTGCTTGTTGATGTACCACATGACAGTTGTGTTGTCTGTTTGAATCAACACCTGCCCTGGGAGAAGTAAATCCTTGAAAGCCATCAATGCAAACTGGACTGCTAACATTTCCTTCAAGTTGATATGCAAATGTTGAAGTCTGGCAGGCCACGTGTCTTGAACCCATTTTCCATTGAGGTGTGCTCCCCAGGCCTTGTCCGAGGCATCCGTCGTTAAAATCTGGCTCGCCTCTGGTCGGGTCACAGAGAGTCCCTTGTTTAGGTGACATTCCTGAGCCCACCACAAAAATTCCTTTTGAATGCAAGGTATTATCTGAATGACAGTGTCCAGATCTTGGCAGTGTTGTGTCCATACATTTTTGAGATACCACTGTAGCTTCCTCATATGCAGTTTGGCATTGGGAAGCACCAGAATACAAGATGCCATGAACCCCAAGGCTCGAAGGACTGTCCTTGCAGTCAGCCTGGACCGTAGAGACAATTGATGGAAGTAAAGTGTAAGATTCTTTTGCTTGTCCAGGGTCAAAAAAGGCCATCTGGGAAGCTGTATTCAGTCTCACACCCAGAAAGCACATTTCCTGAGAGGGTACTAGACTGGACTTTGTTTCGTTCACAGAATACCCTAGGCACCTTAACACTGTCATAACATACTGCAGATGGTGAAGAAGCTCGTGCTTGTCTTGAGCAAGAATCAGGCAATCGTCCAAGTAAGGATAAATTTGTATTCCTCTTAACCTGAAGAAGGCTATCACTGGAGCCAGAACTTTTGTGAATACCCTGGGCAGTAGATAAGCCAAAGGGCAATGCAGAGAACTGATAATGTAAAGTCCCAGCCAAAGCGCAGGAATCTCCTGCAACTGAGCCTGATAGGGACATGAAGATAAGCCTCTTTGAGATCCAGAGTTACCATCCAGTGATCTTTGCCCAACAGAGGCAGAAGTTGTTGCAACGTCAACATTTTGAATTTTGGAATGTCCAGATATGTGTTGAGGATAGATAAATCCAAGATTGGCCTCCAAGTGTTTCCTTTCTTTGGTACAAGAAATAGGCGAGTAAAATCCGAGGCCCACTTCTGACAGAGGGACCTGCTGTATAGCCCCCATTTGAAGAAGTAAAGAAATCTGTTTGTGAGCCTCTAACCTTTGCTGAGGAGGAACGTCTGTCATGCCTTTGAAAGGGGGCAATGTGTGGAAATAAAACTTGTAGCCTCGGTCTATAATGTCCAACACCCATTTGTCCTGGGTGACTAGAAACCAATTTTGCTTGAAGAGTGCCAACTTTCCTCCCAAAGGAGCTGCCAGGCAAGAAGAATCTGGCAGCTGAAGATGCAGGTCATTGGGCCTGTTTACGAAAGGACTGGCCCCTGCCCTCACCTGTAGAGTGTGCTGGAGAACTCCACGGCCTAGGCCTGAAAGAACTCTGAGCTCTGCCCCTACCACGTCTAGATCTACCCCTAGACTGTGAATCAGAAGAAGGGTAAGTCCAACCCTTAGCAGGCCAGTTCCTGCTAAACTTAAGGGGCTGCACCTGCAAAAAATCTTTAACAGTCTGCATAGACTTAGCCTTGTCTTCCATTTTTTTCAAGACAGACTCCACAGGAGAACCAAACAAAACTTCAGACTGCAAAGGAGCATCTAAAATCCTAGCTTTAACATGCTCTGACAAATTCTGATCCTTAAGCCAGGCGTGCCTGCGAATAACTGAACCAGTGGCAGCCACCCTGGAGGAAGCCTGCAAAGCATCAAAACCACACTGCAAAGCATGCTTACCCACCTGATCAGAGGCATGTACCAAATCCTGTAATTCCTTACACTCTATGCCCTCTGCCAAAGCATCCATTTTAGATTTTAACTGAGTAAGGAGAAAATTCTGGTACTTCAACATATGAAACTGGCAATTCAAAGCCCTCATTGCTAAAGTGGAAGAGGTATACACTTTCTTACCCCACCTTTCCAAAGCTCTAGCCTCCTTATCCAAAGGAACTGGATTCTTTACAACAGAAGCCCTGACACCCTTAGGTCCCTGGCTAATAGTTTCTGGATCGGTCCTAGGGCTTTTATACAGATATTTATGAGCCTCAGGCACTCTGTAATACCTATCTGGCTTAACTGGCGCAGGAGGCAAAGAGTCTGGATTAAGGGAAGCCTCAGAGAAAACGTCTTGAACAACATCCAAAACAGGAGGTATAGCCAAGGGCCTATGCTGTGGTAAAACAAAAATTCCCTAAGCCTCTTCCTGGAATCTGAGAAATCCTGACCTTCCCATTTAAAATGCTCCCTCATGGAATGCAGGGTTTCTGAAAAAGAAAAATCCTCTGGAGGAGAAGCAGAAGGAGTGGAATCCTCTGCGTCTGAATCAGAATAAGAAGGAAAATCCTGAATGTCTTCAGCCGAAGACTCTGAGTAATCTGAAGCCTGCTCCAAACTTTCCATTTCTGGCTCCACCCTAGGCCTCTTATCAGGAGGGGGCATAGAACCCCTGATTAAAGTAATTAAATCTTCTGCCATTTTAAGCATATGTTTTTTAGGCACAGAACCTGCAGAACTAGGACTGACACCTGTGGAAGGCAAACCAGGCCTGCCTTTGGAGGGCACCTTAGAGACAGAAGGAGAAGGCCTAACCACCTTAGGCAAAGAAGGGAGAACAGTAACCTGAGAGGCCCCCTCAGCTTGACCTGAATCCTGAGAGGCCACATCTTGCAAAACCAACGTCTCCCTAACAGACTCAGTTGAAACTTCGGCCGGATCAACCGAATCCACCGTAGTGTCTAAAGAACCGGCATCCGGAACGGACGAGTCATCCTGTTTGGACTTTAAAGATTTATCTTTGCGCTTCTTCGTGGTAGCGGGCGTCGGAGGATCCGACGGCATATTGTAATTACACCGCTTACCGAAGACAAGCCTAGCACAATCTAGCCTAAGTTTAATGGTGCGCTTATTAAACCTAGAACAAAAGCGACACCCTACTACGTCGTGCTCAGGTCCCAAACAAGGAATACAAAGAGAGTGGTAATCCCTATGCGGTATCTGTTTCCCACAAGAAATACAATTATTCACTTTTTCTGACATCCGGAAGTAACTGAGGCAAGAAAAAACAAAAATATTTCCCAGCAGTACTTAGCCCAACTTGGTTTCGGTCTGAAACTCAGAATACGAAAATTTCAGAACGCCGAACGGCACTTGCAAACGCTGCTTCTGCTCCGGACCATGCGGCAAAAAAGACTGAGGAAATGACGTCGGTCATGCGCTTTAATACCCTGACGCTCTGACGTCAGATCTGAGCGCCCATGACCGACGTCAGCCTAATACTTTGGTATTCGGGCCGACCGAGGACAGCGGACTACCCATAAGTTATGACTGCAGCAATGTGAGATGAAGAACATCTATAATTCAAAGTGGAAAGGAATAATGATGATAGAAGAGGAAGCACAAGAAATAAGGAGATATTGGGATTTTGGATGCAGACTCTTGGGAGAACAAAAATCATACAGAGTATATTCATAAAATAGCAGGGAGTATTCTAAGAACTAAACTAGCACGACAATGGAGAAAACAGATTCTGCAGATACTGTGGTTAGGGATACGGGTAACAGGCAAGAGAGGGCTGGAATTTACTGGAGAAAACTGGCAAAGGAACCGAGGTATTGGGAGCAAATAACTAGAAAGGGAAAGGTAACAGAATGGGAAGAAGCCAATAATTTATTTGTACTGCATGTTAGAGATTGCTTTCCCTATCAAGGATTGATATCAGAGTACAGGCATAGAGAAAGAAATAGGGGGGTCCAAAATGAAAGACCAGCACTGTTAGAGTTTTTAATAGACCCTAGCACAAAAGCTGCCATTAAAAAAAGGAATAATTAGTATACTTCTCCAGGTATACTCTCCAGTCCAGCTGGTGAATCTGGGAATCATGAGGCAATGTTACAATTGCCTCATGTACACAGACAACCCTCTCCTCCTTCCAACAAACTCAAATGTATGTGAGAGGTGCAACTATACAGCCAAACTGGAGGCCGAGCTCTCTTAACCCAAGACTGGCACAGTCAGTCAGGAGGAGAAGGAAACCACTCGCACCACACAACCACTCACACATAGACCAATCGTATCAGCAAACAAGACACATAAACTCACAAAAACATACTCGGAGGCTCTAAATAAAAATCTGCTAAAGCAGCAGAGACCTCCAAAGCAGACTTCCAAGCAGCCAATACCCCACAACAGCTTTCACGTATCACATACTTCACAAAGTCAGTGTGCCACACAGTCGCAGCTCTTAAGGCTAAATAACACACCTAATACACTAGTAATAGGAGATTCTATTGTCAGGCACACTGATGTCCCACTCACCAGACTGAACAAGGAGAAGGTCACTGTAAGTTGCCTGTCGGGTGCCAGGATCTGCCACATAACACAAGCACTCAGGTCACTCCACAGCAGGTACAAATATGACTCTGTCATTGTCCATGTTGGTCTGAACGATCTGAGACGTACCTCCCTGGACTACACTAAGAGAGACACAGAGGAGCTCTCTGATCATGTAGCCCAGGCTGGTATGACCCTGACCCTGAGTAGCATCTTGCCCTCACCAAGAATGATGCCACAGTATAAAGACAAAATGATCAATTTTAACAACTGGCTAAGCTGTTGGTGTCATTCAAAGGGGATCCATTGTCTGTCAGCCTGGGATGACATGCTCGACAAGCCATGTTGCTTCGCCAGGGATGGCTTGCACCTGTCACTCTTAGGCTTTCGAATACTGGCTAAGGATCTTGCCACCCCCATAGTGCCTTTTTTAGGCAAGGCTCAAAAGACAAACCCACCTCCATAGACAATACCAGAAACAAAAAACGAACGGTAATTGCTACTCAACGCCAAAAGTCTAAACCTCAAGATGCACGCACTCGAGGCACTCTTCAGTATGGAGAAAATCGACATCTGTGCAGTAACAGAAACCTGGTTCAAGGCTCCAGAGAGCACCCCAGCACTAACAAGATTCAACTCATATCATACGTTTTGGCCCCAGAACTCGGACTGAAATACTAAAGGCGGGGGAGTATCCATCTTCATCAAGGATACCCACATCTCCAGGTTAGTGGCACTGCACGAGGCATTGGAGACCATCCATGTGCAACTAACAGTGGGCAAAACTGCTTTTCAGTTTGTAGCCTGCTACAGATCACCCACCTTGTCTCAGGACCCCCACTCGGCATTCCTGAGAACATTGGAGAATATGAAGGTCTCACCAAACACCATGATATTGGGGGTCAACTACCCAAACATTGACTGGGAAAACTACTCAAGTCCAAACTCTTTTGCCCAATGGTTCCTGGAGTTTATAAACTCAAATGCCATGGAACAACTGGTCACCACTCCCACAAGATGAGACAACATATTGGACCTGGTCATCACCAACATGGGGGCTCAATGTTCCACAATAGAGGTAAACCCCTCATTGGTAAGATCAGACCATAAAGTAATCACAATGGACATCCACATCCCGACCCCACCCCCAGCCAAGGAAACCACTGTGAAAAATCTCTCTAAAGCAAACTTCACACTTCCCAAGACAGAGGTGGAAAGTTTCAAAGCCCCCGGGCTAATGGAAAATGCTACCCAAACAGCAAAATCCTTTACAAATGCATGATAAGAGCATCTACAGGAATGCATGGCTCGTGCCATCCCAAGTAAAACCAAGACTCACTCCCTCCAAAAACAGGAAACCAGTCTGGTGGACCCCAGCCATAAATAAGCTATACAACAGAAGGAGGAAACTATTACATGATAGGGCAAAATCCCAAAAAGGGAAGGCATCCCTGATCAGTATTAGCAAGAAACTTCGCTCCCTCATTAAATCATCAAAGGCTAGCTTCGAAAGAAAAATCGCCAAATACTCTAAAGCTAATCACAAGGTGTTCTTTAGCTACGTCAAGAATCTGGGTGGCAACTCTCAGATCTGCTCTCAGCTGGTGCAAAATGGCACAAAATACACTGAACTCACTGACATTGCCAACATCCTGGCGGACAGGTTCAGTGCAAACTTTACCCCCCCTTCCCCCCCAAAAGGGCCAGTGTCTATCCCAGAAGAATGCAGTCCCCCAGACATCACAGACACACAGGTGAAACCGGATGGTATCCCAGGCTGCGTCTTACACGAGCTCCAAAAAGAACTAAACCCTCACATAAACTCACTGTTCCAACTCAGCCTGACCACAGGTTATGTATCCAAAGAATGACATACAGCAACAGTAATCCTGCTCCACAAAGGTGGCGCCACAACGGATCCCAGGAACTATCGCCCTATAAGCCTGACTAGCCTGGTCTGCAAGGCTATGGAGCGCATCACCATGGATTTCATAAACAAAGACATTGGGAACCTCCAGACACTGGACCCTACCCAATTCGGCTTTGTTAAAGGCAGATCTTGCCTCTTAAACCTAGTTGACTTCTTTGAAACAGCTACGAACCAAGGCAACAGTAAATAATCCAAAAAGAACAAAGCTCAAGTCCAGCGAAGCAATAATACCACCTCTTTATCAATTGACACAGCAAATAGGTAAAAAAGCACTCCAAACCACACAATAAGAAGTAAAACCAAACAGTAAAAGATTAAACGCTTTCATCCACTGAATCGTGGACTTCATCAGAATCAAACAAACTAATTGGATGATTCATTTTAAACCCTTTTTGGCGCCAACTTTTTGTTATATTTAAAGACATATTCATCTTGCTTTTAAAAAAACATACCACTTTTTCTTACAAAAACATTGTGTAGTTTCAGAAAATGAATTTGTTTACAATAATAACCATACAAACATTGCCTGCATTAATAAATTAAATGCTTTTAAATGTCTTTAAATACTTTTTGGTATTATTACTTCTCTGGACTTGAGCCTTGTTCTTCTTGGATTATTTACTTTTGCCTTGGTTCGTAGTGTTTATTTCCTGTATCTGGTTCTTTGAAACAGCTACCAAAGCTATAGATAAGGGAAAGGTAGTCCACACAGCCTACCTGGACCTCGCAAAGGCCTTTGACACAATACCCCACTCTGGCATCATAAATAAGCTTACCAGCTTAAATATTAACCCATATGTCACAAGATGGGTTGCAAACTGGCTCAGGGATAGAACTCACATGGTCAGAGTTGCGGGTGCCATGTCTGACTCTAAACCAGTTACAAGTGGCGTCCCACAGGTTTCAGTCCTGGGACCCCTCTTGTTCGGTATATACTTCTCTGAGGTACAGGCAAACACGGGAGGACTGTGGCTAACCAAGTTCGCAGAAGATTGCAAATTGGGAGCCATAATCGATTCTCTGGCTGACACAAGCATCCTCCAGAAGAGTCTTATGGAGACAGATACCTGGTGTCAGAACCAAGGCCTCAAGCTAAATGCCAAAACGTGCACAGTCATCCCCTTTGGGAAAAACAAAGTGCCCACAAACTACCACATAGGAGGTAATCCACTAAGTACGGAAGAAGTAATTAGGGATCTGGGGACCCAAGTAGATAGTAACCTCTCCTTTGAAATCACATTGCCAAAATGGTTAGAAAAACCCTCTATATAGCTCACCTAACCACAAAATGGTTCACATCTAGATCAAGAGAGGTCATTGTACCCCTCTATTCATCGCTCATCATGTCCTTAATTGAGTACAATGCCCCATTTGGGATGCATCTTACCAGACAACTGCAACAGCTGGAGAGACCTCAAAAGTACCTCACCAAGAGGATCGTGGGCCTCAAACAGATGCCCTATGCAGCTCGACTAAAGAAACTCCAGCTCTACTCAGTTGCTTACCGCCTACTCAGAGGCGATCTCTGCCTGACATACAAGGCCATGTCTAACCCAGAATTGACGGACATGCTCCACCTCAAGAAAGCCAAATCCATTAGAGCTACATGCTCCAGGGATTTAAACCTCAACACAACAATAAATAGGACATGCTGGAGGGATAGATTCATAATATCACAGAGGCTTCCCTTGCTCTGGAATAGAATCCCACTCCATGTTAGGCAGAGCCCCTTGCTGTCCCTCTTCAAGAGAAAACTTGATGAGTGGATGGGAAATCGTAAATTTACTCCTGGGATCACTTCTATGGCCCTGCTGGACAGAGGCTCAGGAATCTAGTCTACAAGGGTGGCGAAAGCCAACACATTCTGGCTAGGCTTATAAATGCCCTAGGGCAGATAGCATAGTACCTACCTATGAAGCATATAAAATATTGCATGATAACTATAAGAATCAATCAGGGGAGCTTAGAAAGGATTGGGAAGAGAGACTGGATAAACAATTCACAAACAGACAATGCGGGGATATATTTTTATCTTCCAAATATGCAACAAAGTCTAGAAGATTTAGGATCTTTGCCTGGAAGTGTTTACATAGATATTTTTATAACCCAAGTAGACTCCAAATAATTTTTTCCTCAGGTGGATAGCAAATGTTGGAGATGTGACAGGCAGGAAAGTTTAATGAACTAGCAGACTTCAGGGATTCCCTGCAGACCGCTCTGTCAGAGATGCTGGGTGAGCAGATTGGATTAATTGGAGAGATGATTTTTTTTTTTTGAGCTATGATACAGAATTGGAATTGCGTAGACATAGTAAAGCCTTGCTAAGTCTAATTATGGTGACTGCCAAAAAAAAAGCAATTACTAGAAAATGGCTATCAAAGTCTAGACCAACTTTACTATTAGTAGTAAATATAGTAACAGAAATAAAACAACTGGAATTGAGATTTTTAGAAGAGATGGAGCAAACTACATAGGAAAAAATGGGAATTGTAGGAACAATATATGCAGAGAAGGAATGAGGTTTAAGAGGTAGGATTTGAATGAGTCAGATAATGCTTAACTGACAATGATTGGATAGATTATAAGTGATGTGTAATGTTTGCAACTACAGTTGTTTCAGTGGTGTCTGTGATGTATAATGTTTGCAACTAAAGTGGTGTCATTTTGTTTTTCATTTATATAAATGTAAGTTTGCCTATGGGATCATTTAGTAACTATGTTTATTCAAAAAAAGGCATCTGCCACCAATCCATAAACTGGAATGATCTAAATACAATTAGGAAAGTCTGAATTTATGTGGAAGACGTTTGTTTTAAGCAAGGTTTGCATATATCTGCAGTACTGGGGGCTGCTCTGGAGTGACGATGAATAAATTTAATCTGTTTTATTGTGTAGTCCACCTACATTTAATAAGTCAGATTTCAACGAGCTCAGACTGCATTGTATTATTTAGGGGGTTACTGAGGAGGGTGGATGGTGTGAGTGGGTGTCTTTTTGAGGGCCAGGGTTCATGTCAATGTCTCCTAATAGAAACAAGGAAAGCATTAATTGAAGTGTAACTGTAAGTGCTACATATTGGCAATAAGGAACAGCTGCTGTCCTTTGTGGGGGGTAAGCAGAGTCATTTACTGTATTTTGAAGATTCTAGATATACAAGAGGAGTAAAGGAAGATCATACTCTGCTTTGATGTTGATATAATAATGGAGAAATTGGATAGATTGAGACAGTATTCAAGATAGATTTTTCAGTTGCTGTAAAGGCCAGCTGTGATAATGGTTGCTAGCATGAGGGTATTATGTGATTTTAATCTTTTAATTTCTCCAAGCCTTTTGGGTTTCTAAAACCATGATGAAAATGGACCTCATTCCTATGTCAAATTACGATTAAAGTTCATGAAATTAGCATTGTTTCAATCACTGATGTCATCCAAAAGAGCTCTTCGCAGCATCCACAATGTGCTCAGTAATGACTCCTTCTGCAATTTGTATGGGGTTACATGGACTGGTAACATATCTAAATACAATTGTAGATTTTTTTATAAGACCCGTTGCTCCTACTACTATTGGAACTGCCTGGGTATCTTTCTTCCACATTGCTCTCGTTTCATTCTGCAGATCCTCATATTTCATGACTTTGTGTCTCTCTGTACGCAAGACACTGTAATCACTGGGTGTAGCAATTTCAATGATCAATGCTACTTTTGTCTCCTTTTCTTGGACCATTATATCCATTTTGTAGCATCTATCTTTTGAACTGTTGGTAATGGGTGATCCCTTGTGATATAAACTTAATTTTCTATGATGTTTTGTGGCTCACGTTTACAGTGTTTTTCAGCCACTTCAATACCATAATATTTGCACAATCCCCAGTGCAACAGTCTTGCCACGTTATTATGCCTTTCAGTATATAGTCCTTCTGCCATTAGTATGTCACAACCAGCAAAGAGATGTGCGACTATTTCCAATTCGGTTTTACAGAACCTACATTTGTCTGTTTCTCCCACACGTTCAATGGACTTTGTAAACCAGAGTGTATGTAGCCCACTATCTTGGGCTGCCAATATAAACCTTTTATCTCTTGGTTTAAATTTGTCTCTCCTTAACCATTCCTGCATTAGTTTCTGATCAACATGAGGTTCTTCCAGAAGTTTTCTGTACTTGCAACTATATATTTATGCTTTTTCCACATTTTCTGCCTTCTTATCTGGTCCTTCACTTTATAGTCTTTCTTTTGTTTTTTGGCACATTCAGTTGCTGCCTGATTTTTTATCTACTTCTGGTTTGATTTCCATTCCTGCTTGATGCCGATATGCTTCTGGTAGATTAAGCACAGAAGTCTTCTTAGATTTATTCTCCTCATGTTTCAGATCTTTCACTATGTTCGGGTCTTATGAGGTCAGCAGATATGTCTGGAGTCCCATGATTGCAGATCGATACATATACATGTAGTCAATTTCAAGGAGGCCTATCCCTCCTTCGGAACGGGGAATATATAATCTTGGTATACACTGATTTTTATAAATCATTTAGTGAGCATGAAGCATCCTTCTTGTTTTCCCATCTAATCTATCCAACACATTTTGGGGCCAGTCAATCGCTCCAAAATTCTAAGTTAGGACAGGAAGAGCAAATTGGTTTATAGCTTGGATTTTGTTCATAGATGTCAGTGCTGTTTTCAGAAATAATTTAAGTCTTCTAAAGTATTCCTTACCAAGTTTTATTTGTATTTGTTCATATTTTATTATTGATCCCTCATCAGTTCCCAAATATTTATACAGTCCCTCTTCCTCAAGTTCTTTTGAATCACATTCTTGTCCCAAACTGATGTTTTCCTGGTGCTGCAGTTTTCCTGCTTTAAAGGCTGCCTTTGCACACTTATCAAGACCAAATTACATTCTTACATCATCTGAAAAAGTTTTGACAATCTGCAGCTGTGCTTTCAGTTCCTCATCTGATGAGCTATACAGTTTTACATAATTGACAAAGAGAATATGAGAAGTCTTTACACTTTGTTGTTTTCTAGGAACCAAATTGCAGCCATGGCCTAAGCTGTTAAGTAAACAGCTTAATGGGTTAATGGCATGGCAGAATAGCAACAGTGAGAGCCACCCTGGAATATCCACCTTTGAATTTTTATCCCTGGGATAATAATTTGTCCTTTATCATGGCTTAATTGCAAAGTGGTTTGCCACTGTTTCATGGTCACTGTAATGTAGTCGATCGGTGTAGAGTGTATCTTACACATTTTAAGCACTCTTTTATCCATGAATGTGGGATACTATCAAATGCTTTTTTATAATCAATCCATGCCATACTTAAATTCTTCCCCTTTTTACAGTTCTCCAGTATGACTTTAACAACAAATGATCCTTTGTTCCATATGACTTTCTTTTATTGCCCTTTTGTTCTACTGCCATAATTGAGTTTTCTTCTAAATGACTATAAACTCTGACAGCATCAATTTTCGTGTATAGTTTACACGTCGTCAGAAGCCAAGTTATTGGTCTATAATTTTTAGGGTAGCTTGCAGGTTCACTCTTAAGTAGGAGCATTGTTTTGCCTGCTGTTAGCCAGGTTGGCGTCTGTTCAGGGTGCGCATATAAATATCTTCCCTGTAACAACGTTGCACACAGAGGAAACACAGTGCAGTTTCCAATATACTAGATTTTATAACTGTTACAACTTTATAATACAAATAAATATTGATAAATAAAAATGTCCAGACGTTTAAAAGAAAAATAAAGCACAAATGAGTTAAGCGCTTTCACCTACTCAATGTAGGCTTCTTCAGAACTGTGCTCTTTCGTTACTGTTGCATTTAAATAACTTTTTTGGTGCAATTTTCTATATATAGCCCTTAAAGTTATACTGTTCTATTTAATAATTTGTGCAAATAACAATGAAAATGAAAACTGAAACTTCATTAAATTGCCTAAATCTTCATTATAAAATGTACTCCATTGATAATATTAAAATAATATATAAAAATATATAAAATATACTAAAAATGTTTAGTAATACTCTAAAAACATTCTCTAAAGAAATATATATGTGATCCCATGTTAAATTACTGCATCAGCGCTAACCCATCACCTTATGGGTATATCTAACAATACTGTTTCTTACTTTTTCTATATACACATTTTCCGAACTATAACATCTCCACTGATATTAATGCTACACTTCAATCAGTTTCTTGATGCCCTTTTAATAAGTATAGGTTTTAAAGATACATTATCATTCAACCCTGGTGTGGTTGACGCATCTGTATATAGTTGCCACCACACCTCTTTATAACTTAATATGTCCTTTCTATTACCTCCCCTAGGGTTATGTTTAATTTGTTCCAATATTGCAAATTTGAATTTCTGTTCTTCCCCAAACTTCTCAATGTGTCTGTATAAGGCATTGTTGCTGTCTTTCTTCCTTATACTGTACAAGTGGTCATAAATTCTCTTTTTGAAAGCTCTCTCAGATTTCCTATGTAATATCCGGTACATATTCCACATTTAGCCATGTATATCACAAAACTGGTATTACAATTCCCCAATTTAAACTTGATTTTAGTTTTATTAATATTTTCCAGTGATATCTCACAATCCTCCATAATGACCCCACAGTGATTACAATGGCCACATTTAGTAGTTGCTCTTACAGAAGTATCACCAGTTCTGCTCTGATTCCCTGTTGCTCCTTTCTCCAATAACATCTTTAGATTATATCCCATTTTATATACAAATTGTGTTTTTTCTCCTACATATTTAACCAAAGTCTCATCCACCATAAATATCTTCCAATACGTTTCCATGATCTTCTTAATTTGATGTACATAAGGAGTATATTCCAAAACACATGCACGTTGGTATCTCTCTCTACTCTTGGATGAATCTGTGTCTGTATGTAATCCACTAATTTGTTTTGAACTTCCTAATAGTGGCACATATTTTTTACCCCATTGGTGGATGACATATTGTTTAACATCCCTCATCATCTTTTTGTCATATTTCCTTTCCTCAAATAATTCTGTAACATAATCCATTTCCTTTATCATTTCCTCTTGTCTTGAAGTCATCTGGGCTACCCTTATGCATTGTCTTTTGTATATGTTATATAATAATTTAATTTTTTAGGGAGATTGCTTGTGTATTGTAGATAATCATTGGAAAAAATATTTTTCCGAAATGTACCTGACTTAAATCCTCTATTGTCACGTGATATAAATGTGTCTAAATAAGCTATGCCATTTTTACTTACTGAGTGTGTAAACCTTAAGAATTAACTGCTTGTATTTATAAAAGTAATACATTTATTCAATTCATCCATACCACCTTTCCACAAGATGTATATATCATCTAAAAATCTGGTGTAATGTATCACATGTTTAAACAAGGTATTAGGGAATAACACAGCCTCTTCCCAATCCAACATAACTAAATTTGCAAATATTGGTGCACTAGCCGAGCTCATTGCTACACCCGTACTTTGTCGATAATATTCACCTTCATAATATATATAATTATGTTCCAGAACTAATGACATACAATCCATTATCAAACATGTCTTGTCCCAATCAATGTTTGTTTGTTTCCTTATACTGTTACAAAACATTTCTAATCCCAGATGTTTGGGAATACAAGAAAATAAATCTATAACGTCAATAGTAACGTAAATAAGATCACTACATTCCACTTGAATAGGGAAGTTGCTTAGAAAATCCCAAGAATCTTTTATCAAATGTGGGATATGATTGTATATATCTTTTAGCCAAGTATCTATGGCTACACCTAGGGGGAATGTTTTAGCCTGACTACCAGAAACTATAGGTCGAAATGGGGGGGTCACATACTTTTATGTACTTTGGGTATCCCAACTAATGTAGCTAAGACTGGATACTGTACCTTAATAAAATTGTAAACTTCAGTGTTTATTCGATTATCTATCCAAAATTCTTCTATATAAGAGTCTATCCTATTATATGCTACATTGATTTCATTTAATACCGTTTGATAATTCCCTGATTGTGTCAGTAATGTAAACAACTTATTAAAATATTCCATCTTATCATACAATACTACTCCTCCCCCTTTGTCTGGTTTCATAATACGTATGTCGTTGTCCCCCCTAAGGTTCCTAAATACTTCCCTTTCTTTTGATGTTAAGTTATCATGTGTTACCTTCAATTTGATTTTATTCTTAAATTTATATACTTCTCTTACCATGTTTTTCATAAATCTCTACTCTGGGATTCGTAAGTGGAACAAATGTACTTTTATTCTTTAATTTGTTCTCTCCTATGGCCTTATCTTTAAAACTTACTTTGTCTTTGTTCTGGAACATAATAGCCAAATTAAGTTTCCTAGTGAACAATTTCACCTCACTTAAATGATCTACTAATCCAAATTGGGGTGTCGGTATAAATTTCATACCCTTAGACAATAAATCAAAATGGGTCTTGTTAACTGTGAAATTAGTATAATTATAAATTTTAAAATTATTATAAGTGTGAATTACTCCATCCACTGTTATTTCATTGTTAACATTTGTGGAAGTGTTTGTTGTCAATAATGAAATTTCTTTGTCCACTTGCCATCTTGAGTACCTTTCTGTTGGTATTTTGGGTAATAATTCCTTGTTACTTTCATGGGTTTCCTTTTCCAATATTGAGGGTTCCACGTCCTTTGAAAATTTTGTCCATAATTCAAATTGTCGTTAAATCCTTCATCATTCTCATACCCTTTCCTATTAGCATTTCTGTACTCCATATTACCCCCTATATATCGTTTACCATTTTCTTTCCCATTTCCTGTATTATTCTATTTCCACATATAGGCTCTATTCTCCTTATACTGAGTTATATCCCTAGTCAGCTTTTTACACTTTTTCTCATGTCCTATCTTTGTTTTCCTATCAACTATCTGAAATTGTTTAGTATATAGATTCTCCCACTGTTTAAACATCAAATCATTTACTATTTGTTCATTCAATTCCTCAACCTCTAAAATTAATTTGGATAACTTTTCATCATTAAATTTGATCAACATATTCATATATCTGTATTCACATTCATTAAAGAATTGATTAAATTCATTCATACTATCATTTGTTATTTCTATACCTAATGGATGTTTAAAAAAATGAAGCCCCATTGGTACTATATTCAGTGTCAAGCATTTCTGCAAATAAACATTGTCCATCTTTATACTATTAATCACATTCAATTTCTTTCCAAACGTATATCTAATCCCTTAGTGTCCCATTTATGAGACTTGTGGTTCTTGTTTGCTGTTTGACTTTATCATAATTGTCAAAATTACAATTGTTAGCAAAAAAATTTTTAAATGTTCATTGTTCTTGTCATTATCAGTATTCATGTTATGTGTTTTATCAATCAAGTCTTTTGTTGTATAAACAGGTACAGGAATAGTACCTTTAACTTTAGTTGTTTTCTCTACTACATTTGAGTAAGTCCTTCCTGGCATTGCCCGTTTTGGTTTAGTTCCTATACGGCGGGCTTCATCATCATCGTCATAATCATATAACGAAAAATTGAAAGTAATGTCAGTAGAGTTTAAATTTAAACTGTCCCTTAGTAAACTAGGAAAATGTGTTGCCGATAGATAATGTCATTCTTCTTACTTAATACATTAGATTGCCCATTGAATACTCCACTTATCGCTGATGCTGAAATGTCTTTACACTTACCCTTCCAGGTGTTATGGAATGGCTCTGCAGAGACCGCTCCCGGTTTATCATCCATGCCACTTGGCTTCTATATATAATTAGTAGGGGTGTGGGGGTGCAGTGGGGCATGGCCCCCTGCAAGAGCATTGTTTGTGTTGTCTGTAAGTGTTGTATGGGTCTGAGTTTTTATTGACAGTCTGAACTGTTGACCATATGCTCTTGACCAGATTGGTTTGGACAATTTGCCTGCTCGATCTTTTGAAATAGACCCGTAGTTTGGGTGAGTTGGCTAGTAGTAACTGTGAGTGCTGGGAGTTTAGGGATAGATACAAGTTTGTAAGCATTAAAGTAGCTTACATAGAGCTTTGCTTGTAGGTATTAGTATTTGGTGATGGGGCACATAATTTATAAGGATTTCCTGGAAGATTCTGGGTTCTATGTCACATCACATCAAGGAAGTGAAATCTTCTGTGGGGTCTATATCACTTTCTCAAATGGCTATCCAGTGAATTTGTCAAAACCCTAGTTGTTGAAGCTGTTCTTCACTGAATGGCAAATTTTAAGTAGGGCAAATCAGCAGTTGGCCAACCAAGCCACCATAAAAAAAGACAAAAAACCCCCCATAAAATTTAAAACCTACCAAGGTGGGGGTTGTGCCAATACCCCTCCCCTAACTAAATATACCAACTCCAAGATTGCACTACAGCGGGGAAAAGGACAAATTCCAGATGGTGCCCAACCGCTGATTTGCCCTAGTTAAAATCTGCTGTTCGAAGAGCGGCTTTGACAAATAGGGGTTCGATGAATGGCTATTTCCTGAATAGCCATTTGATACAGTAATATAGACCCCCTTCTGTGTATAAGATGGAGATTACTTATTTGTCAAGATTCCAGTCAGCTCCACTGGCATAGTGAGATAAAGCTCTGGCTAGGGACCGAGCAACATGAGTTCACTCTCAGCTCAGGAAATTATGTGAGTGAGCAAGTGTTGGCATGGCAAAGCTTAGCCAGCTCACCTCTCTTTAGAAAAGGAATAATGGCATGTACCTAGGCACAATCACTATGCCATAATCATCAATAGACACTGGGGACCAGGGGATCAAACAAAGATGCTGCCTACAAGTGAGTCAGAGCCACTACACTCATGTATGTACATTACAAAGGCCCACTTCATGCTAATCCATTGAACACTGCAGACATGTGCAGGACACGGTAGGGCTTAAAACACAAAGCCTTGGTTCCTAGCACAAGAGCAATGTCTCTTACCCCAAGGGAATTAATGAGACACAGGGCTCAACCCTGGACAATGAACAGGTCTATAAAGCAGCCAGAATACATGGCAAAAAATAGGAATTATCAAATCTCAATATATTAGAGTGGCCAGAATGGCTTCCTCTCACAACCACTTCATCGAAGAATGTGAGACACTGTGGCACGTTACTTAAGAGGGGGTAAACCCGAGAGCACAGTTGCCACGATTCGGGATAATATCATGGACAAAAGAATGAAAGGAGATATAGCACCCCTTATACACCCCACCTCCATTTTGGCTACAGGTGCATTTTCTTTGACCAAAAACTGGCAGATTTTATCTTTGTTTAAAGAATTCGGACACAAAATAGGGAACCATCCAACCACGGTCTTTAAAGGGGCAAGACCATTAAAAACCATCTTGAGCATACATCTGTCGATTGTGAATATGGAAGCAATAACAAAAGGGATGTCACCTATAAATGTGGGTTTTGCAATTATTGTAATGACATACTGGAAGGTGATAACCTGGTGTTAAACCAAATGACAATTAGATCTAGGAATTTTTGTAACTGCAAAAGTATGAGGGTGGTTTATGCTGCTGTATGTCAACTGTGTAAAAGTTTTTATGTAGGCAAGACAAAGAGTAAAATCAAAGAGCGTACTTATGAACATAAACCTGATATTAGAAAAATGGATAGCAAAAATGCCCTTGCTAAACACATTATAGAGTACCCCAGTCACAGTTTTCGATTTTTCGTTTTAGAACAAGTGTTACAAGATGTTAGAGGGGGACCATGGGAGGATAAACTGGAAGAAAGGGAACTGCGTTGGCAGTTTAGATTAAATGCTACTAATCCCCCTGGTCTCAATGAAGGGGTGTCTATAGCTTGTGTTTTAAAACTCAAATTTTACACTGTGTAGCCAGGTGCTGCTGTGTGTTTTAAAACTCAAATTTTACACTGTGTAGCCAGGTGCTGCTGTTCTATGTATTTCAACAGACTACATATATATATATATATATATATATATATATATATATATAAACAAAACGTTTTGTCTGGCAAGGAGTATTTTTATTTTCATTTTATATTTGTAAACTAGTGGATAACACAATATTTTTTAAGTATTAACCTGTAACATATGTTGCTGCAAGTGAGTGCATTGATGATGCAAACTGTCATGTGATTATAAGGAGGGGTATTTAAATTTGGTGCTTGTGCTTTTGTAACAGATTCTGATTAAGTATATTTTTATACGAAAGCGCTCAATCTTGTCAATTTTGCTGTGTTTTATTAAACTACTGGAAGCTCTTCTTGACCTGCATTTTTCATTCCTGGACTATCTTGCTGGTAGAATTTTGCTGGATTTGGTCTTTGTTACTTTGGTTAACCTAATTTAAAGAAGTTGGAGATAGTACATGCAGACACAAATAAATGGAAGGTGGTAAGAGTGCTTTATTAGGAAGAATTTAAAGAATGTTTATTTTGCCCAAATTCCTATTTGCCACATAGAAACTGGACTTGAACAGGTTAGAGTTGAAGAGGATTAGGAGACAGTACAAGACAGGAGTCCAAGCATCTAATTCCTATCTGGCATTTTGGATGAGAATTTTAAGAACAATAGCAGCTATGGTAGAGTGCTAGATAGCATGTTTACTTGTGTTATTATATGTCAGAATATGATTCCAAATGTTATGTGCCACCTTGGAAGTGCAAGACTAAATGAGAAAAGAAGCTGAAGAGGAGTATGTCATAGTTAGACTGATGCTTGTCTAAAACGGAAGCTATATTAGTATTCTGTCACCTAGGAAGGGGAAGTTTGACAGAGAAAAGGAGCTGTTGCTGCTGTTAAAAAAAATAGGATGGTGGGAGAGGTAGAGGTAGTAACACTAGTTTGTGTTAGAAAGTTTATAAATATGTGGTTTTTAGATAGCTCATGCATAATTAGAGAGATGTCCAAATTAGGGAAGAGGACTGATGCATGATGTAGCTGGGACTTGGCATGTTAGGTGCAAAAACCTTTGGTCATTTATTTTGTTTTAACAGCAGTTCCAGTGAGGTTAGTTTTGATATAGAGAAGAGTTGGGACTTTGCTGGATACAAAGACTTTGGTCAACTGCTTTGTTTCAAGAGCGGTTTTGATGGCAGGGTAGTCTGATATGCACTGGAGTCAGGATTTAGCACACTCATGCCTTAGGTAGGTTGCTTTTACTGCCAACAAAGGCTTTACTGAAGGAAGGGTTGGGTGAGGTACTGCCAGGGAGCGTTTATTGCCACTACTGGCTCAAGACATTGACTGAAGGAATGTAGCATAGACTGGGGTGTAGTACTATAATACTGTCTTAGATAACTCCAAAGACAATAAGAATTAGTGGTGGTTGTAACACAAAATTAAAGGAGGAAAGGCTTTACTACCAACAAATGACTTGAAAGGACTGCCTCCACCAAAGACTGTGAGAATTAATAATGTAAGGATCAACCATCAATGGACCCATGAAACTACAAGCCCATAAGTCTGACTAGCCTCACATGCAAGGCTATGGAAGGGATAATCATTGTCCTGATTAACAATGACATACAAAAGCTGCAGACATTAGACCCAACCCAGTTCTGCTTTGTCAAGGGCAAGTCCTGCTTGCACAATCTGGTGTAATTCTTTGAGAAAGTCACTAGGGCCATACATGAGGGTAAGTCAGTGCATTCTGCCTACCCTGACCTGGCCAAGGCATCTGACACAATACCCCACTAGGGTATTATAGATAAACTCACAAAATTGGGCATAAACCTCCACGTCACCAGATGGACAGCTAAATGGCTGCTCACAGATATGACACATGTTATTAGAGTAACATCCAGCTAGAGGCCAATCACCAGTGGAGTACCACAGGGCTCAGAGCTTGGGCCCCTCCAGTTTGGGATACATCTCGGATGTCAGAGCAAATGAAGATGGCCTTTCGCTGACCAAGTTTGCTGATGACTGCAAATTGGTGGCAATCACTGACTCACCAAATGATGTTGCTATTCTGCAGAAAGGACTGACACAGACTAATGACTGGTGTTAGAGCCACAGCCTCAAACTAAATGCAAGGAAATGCATAATAATACCATTTGGGAAATTAAATACCCCTGCAAATTACAACAATGACAGCACTCCCCTAAGAGTGGACCCACTGGCGAAAGACCTGGGTACTCAGATAGTAATCTGAACTTTGAAAACTGTGTCGCCACTATGGTAAAGAAATCCTTCCATGTGGCTCAGCTGATAAGCGAGGGCATGGCACCCACATCTAAGGATGTCATAGTACCACTGTACCATGCCCTCATCAGACCAATAATCGGGTACTATGCACCCTTTGGCAAGTACTTCGCCAGGCACCTGCAACAGATGGAGCATCCATAGAGGTTTCTCACCAAAAAAATACAAGGTATAACCAGCATGTCATATGCAGACCGATTAAAAGCCCTATCACATTATACAGTTTCCTACTGATTACCGAGGTGTGATCTATGCCTGACCTACAATGCAGTCTCTGATCCAGCCCTGATGAAGATGTTGCATATTCTCAAAACTAACTGCATGAGGGTTACCCACTCCAAGGATCTAAACCTGATCTCTGACATGAATATATTATGCTGGAGAGGCGGATGTGTGTCCCATAGATTGCCCCTCCTCTAGAACAGGCTTCCTATTCATGAAAAGCAGAGCCTTTTGCTGACCATCTTCAAGCACAATCAGGACCAATGGATGGGAAATAGCAAATTTACTCCCAGGGTGACACCCATGTCCCTTATGGGCAGAAGTCATCTGTACAAATTGTCAAAACTCACCTGCTGACCCTTGTTATCTTTCCTCTAGGGATAGAAAATTGAGTAAAATCTGGGTAAAACTGACTAGACATGTAAGGGCTCTTGAGCATTAGCCTAGTAATCTCCTATGGACCTATAAGGATAGTACGAGATAGCTTTTAGAGTAGTGGAGGTTATAGATAGATATACGAAGGTATAGCACTGCTGCTAACAAAGGACTAACAGGAAGACTAGCAAAAAGATGACGAACAGATGTAAGAACTAGCATAGGAAGAAAGGAGTTTACTGCCACCAAACGTTTTAGGAGAAGAATTGTGGGAAATGGAAAAGCAGTGTAGTATAACCCAGTGCTGCCACATATAGCTTGAATAGGTTAGTATAGAATACTTTATAAGGTATCAGTAGTGACATGCTGTGAGTGAAAGCTGATATATTATTTGGAGATTCAGAGGCAACACTCTAGTGTAGACAAAGATTTGCCATGGAAAGAATAACAAAAAGGAATGGTCTTATATATTTATTTATTTATTTATTTGCATTTGTTTACCGGGAAGGTCTACTTAGCCAAGTTGAGCCCATTTTCAGTGGAGGCCCAGGGAGAAAAGCTCCACAACTAAGATTAACAATACATAATCTGAACTAACACAATACAGAGGATTTACAGTCACAATACTTACAATAATATGAACTAACACACTACAGGGTATTTACATTCATAATACATGATACTATGCAGTAAAATAGATCACTGTGGTCAGTACAACCAAATGGGAGAGTTGCAGTTCAGCCATTTACAGTCATTGTGCAGTGTTACTTGCAGTAATAAGGGAGTTTGTATAAACAGAGTACAAGTTTTATGATTAACACTTAAAAGTTTGTAGGCATGAGTAGTTGGTAAAGTTAGAAGGCAGTGCAAGCAGGTTAGTCGTGGCAAGTGAGAGACAGATAAGTTATGTAAGAGTAGAGATGGATAAAAGTATAGTGTTATAAAGGAGGGAGTCAGATTTTGAGAAGTGTTGTTTTGGCACATGTGCCCTGCCAGAGAGGAAGAGATCCAGGAGGAGATGTTTGCTTACAAACAGCCATACCCAATGTCCTGGAATGAAAAGAAACAAAAAGTTGGTCAGACTTATGAATGGCCTTAGTTTTATCCAAATAATACTTGAGCTGTCTGTGCAAATCCAAATTATGCAAGACTTTCTCATTATCAGACTGAGGAGAAGGGAAAAAGGAAAGGCGTTCTAATGACTGATTCAAGAAAGTACAGTTGTGTAGACTTACCATAAATGTAGATGTTCGAGTGTATTCAATGTTCCAGTCATTACATTTGGGTAATCTGCTGGCAGGTTGCCCTCAGCCAGTCTGATTAAGAAAGTCTTGGGTCCTGCGTTGGTTGCTGTCCATTCTTCCATGACGTCAGGGGTATAAAACATGCAGCCGACGCCATTACATCAGTTTTTCTTGCCCCAGATGTCAGGTGCCCCCCAAAAGGGGAGCAATATATATATATATATATATATATCTATATATATATATATATATATATATATATATATATATATATATATATATAATATAAAACACAAAACATATACCTCCAAACAAAAGTAAATACACCAAAAAGGCTTTTTAAAGATAGTAGCAGAAATGAGAGGTATAGTTAGAGAAAAACAGGGGGCTGGAGGGAGGGTAACCAGGACTGCAACAGTGAATACTGAATAGTTCCTGTGTTGCCCATTTCCTTACTTGGATAGAAGGAAGTTTCTTTGCTCACCAGTGGGAGTGGGGAGCCTTGAGCAGCCTATCTGACCCCAGAGGAGTGACCTCAACACAAGAATCTTGTAGTTTATTGGCCATTTTGGGCCAATTTCTAGCTCTTTAAAGTTCCCTGCATAAAAACCCGCCTTGGCGCGTTTTTTTTGCCTATCCCTACTCAGCAACAGCTCCTCTCGTGGTCCTGCAGAGTGGTGCTAGCAGCAAAGAAACGAAAAGAGTGACTGCTTTCAAGATTTAAGTATATTTTACTGTTTTTACCTGTGCGACCGCCTTTCCTTGCCGAAAAGAGAGTTTAAACTGTTGATTTACCTGTTTTAAGCCTGTTTTCTGTGTTTTTCTCATACCTGCACTTTTAGAAGTTTGTTTGTTTGAATTTTAACTGTTGAGGCTGCCCACTCAAGTGCGCTAGCCTGTGTATTGAATTTACTGTACTTTTCCTGCTGTTTTCCTGAAAAAAACAAAAAAAGTATCCTTGTTTCCCGCCTTTCCTAACCTAGAATAGTCCCTTATACAGGCATTGCTGTATTCTGGACTTTTGAATAGTTCTTGTGTTGCCCATTTCCTTACTTGGATAGAAGGAAGTTTCTTTGCTCACCAGTGGGAGTGGGGAGCCTTGAGCAGCCTATCTGTCCCTGGAGGAGTGACCTCAGCACAAGAATCTTGTAGTTTATTGGCCGTTTTGGCCCAATTTCTAGCTCTTTAAAGTTCCCTGCATAAAAACCCGCTTTGGCACGGTTTTTTGCCTATCCCTACTCAGCAACAGCTCCTCGTGGTCCTGCAGAGTGGTGCTAGCAGCAGAGAAACGAAAAGAGTGACTGCTTTCAAGATTTAAGTATATTTTACTGTTATTACCTGTGCGGCCGCCTTTCCTTGCCAAAAAGCGAGTTTAAACTGTTGATTTACCTGTTTTAAGCCTGTTTTCTGTGTTTTTCTCATACCTGCACTTTTAAAAGTTTGTTTGAATTTTAACTGTTGAGGCTGCAAACTCAAGTGCGCTAGCATGTGTATTGAATTTACTGTACTTTTCCTGCTGTTTTCCTGAAAAAAAGAAAAAAAAAACAAAAATCCTTGTTTCCCGCCTTTCCTAACCTAGAATAGTCCCTTATACAGGCACTGCTGTATTCTGGACTTTTGAATAGTGTTGCCCATTTCCTTACTTGGATAGAAGAAAGTTTCTTTGCTCACCAATGGGAGTGGGGAGCCTTGAGCAGCCTATCTGACCCTGGAGGAGTGACCTCAGCACAAGAATCTTGTAGTTTATTGGCTGTTTTGGGCCAATTTCTAGCTCTTTAAAGTTCCCTGCATAAAAACCCGCTTTAGCATGGCTTTGCGCGATTGTACGCATAGCGCAGCATCGGGCAGCGCCACTTGGGTTTAAGCTATTCCCGGCTCCACAAAGTCTGCTCTTCACTTTTTCCCTTAGAACTGCTCTATCTCTCAAATTAAACATCCTATTCTCAATCTAAGGCCCTGCACTTGCCCATATAAGCAATCTTACAATTCAGCACTAGTAAACTAAAAGCACTACATCCCCATATACCCCCGAGTACCTTGTCCCCTATTGGTCCTTTTTGATTCAGTGATAAAGGAGTTCCCTATACTATTCTAGCATGTCCAAAGGTTAGTTAATGGTTTCCTCTCCAGTCCAGCTGGTGAATCTGAGAATCTTGAGGCAATGTTGCAACTGTCTCATGTACACAGACAACCCTCTCCTCCTCCCAACAAGTTCAAATATATGTGAGAGATGCAACCATATAGCCAAACTGGAGGCTGAGCTCTCTCAACTCAGAACTGGTGCAACCAGTCAGGAGGATAAGGTAACCTCACAAATCCAGTCTCACATAGTCCTATCACAACAGCAAACAAAACACATAAACACACAAAAACATACTCGGAGGCTCTAAATAAAAATCTGCCTAAGCAGCAGAGACTGCCAATGCAGACATCCAAGCAAACACTACCCCAAAACAAAACACTTGCAACACATAGCTCACAAAGTCAGTCTGCCAAACAGTCACAGCCCTTAAGGCTAAATAACACACCTGATACACTTGTAATAGGTGATTCTATAGTCAGACACACTGACGTCCCACTCACCAGGCTGAACAAAGAGAAGGTCACAGTGAGCTGCCTGTCGGGCGCTAGGATCCGCCACAAAACACAAGCACTCAGGTCACTCCAAAGCAAGTACAAATATGACTCAGTCATTGTACATGCTGGTGTGAATGACCCGAGATGTACCTCCCTTGACTACATGAAAAGAGACATAGAGGAGCTCTTTGATCATGTAGCCCAGGCCGGTATGACCCTGACCTTAAGCAGCATCTTACCCTCACCTAGAATGATGCCACAGTATCAAGACAAAATGATCGATTTTAACAACTGGCTAAAATTTTGGTGTCATTCAAAGGGGATCCAGTGGCTGTCAGCCTGGGATGACATGCTCAACAAGCCACGTTGCTTCGCTAGGGACGGCTTGCACCTGTCACCCCTGGGCTTTCGTATATTGGCAAAGACTCTTGCCACCCCCATAGTGCCTTTTTTAGGCAAGGCTCAAAAGACAAACCCACCTCCATAGACAACACAATGAATAAGAAACTAAGGGTAATGCTGCTAACCGCCAGAAGTCTAAACCTCAAGATGCATGCACTCGAAGCCCTCCTCAGTATGGAGAACATCGATATCTCTGCAGTGACAGAAACCTGGTTCAAGGCTCCAGAGAGCACACCAGCACGACCAGGTTATACCTCATATCATGCTTTTCGGCCCCAAAACTCAGACCGATCCACAAAAGGAGGGGGAGTATCCATATTCATCAAAGATACCCACACCTCCAGGTTAGTGGTGCTGCACGAAGCATCGGAGACCATCCATGTGCAACTAACAGTGGGCAAAACTGCTTTTCAGTTTGTAGCATGTTACAGACCACCCTCTCAAAATCAGGAATCCCACTCGGCTTTCCTGAGAACACTGGAGAATATGAAGATCTCTCCAAACACCATTTTATTGGGTGACTTCAACTTCCCAAACATAGACTGGGAGCATTACTCAAGCCCAAACACCCTAGCCCAAAGGTTCCTGGAATTTATAAACTCAAATGCTATGGAACAACTAGTCACCACTCCCACAAGAGGGGAAACATACTTGACCTAATCATCACCAACATGGGGACTCTATGCTCCATACCAGAGGTATACCCCTTATTGGTAAGATCGGACCATAAATTAATCTCACTGGATATCCACATCCCGACCCCACCCCCAGCCCAGAAAACCACAGTGAAAAACTTCTCAAAAGCGAACTTCACACTTCTCAAAACTGAGGTGGAATCCTTCAAGGCCCCCGGGCAAGTGGAAACTACAGCCCAAACTGCAGAATCCTATATAAAGACATTCTATGGACACCTCCAGGAATGCATGGATCATGCTATCCCAAACAAAACCAAGACCCAATCTTCCAAAGGCAGGCATCCAGTCTGGAGGACCTCAGCCATAAATAAGCTGTACAACAGCAGGAGGAAGCTACTACATGATGGAGCAAAATCCCTAAAAGGGAAGGCATCTCTGATCAATACTAGCAAAAAACTACGATCCCTCATAAAATCCTCCAAGGCCAGCTTTGAGAGAAAAATTGCACAGGAAACTAAAGATAATCACAAGGCTTTCTTCAGTTATGTTAGGAACCTGGGATGCAACTCCCAGATATGCTCAGAGTTGATCCAAAATGACAAAAAATACACTGAACCTACGGACATTGCCAACATCCTGGCAGACAGATTCAGTGCAAACTTCTCCCCCCCTCTCCCCCAAAAGAGCAAATATCTATCCCAGCAGAGTGCTGCCTCCCTAACATCTCAGATGCTCAGGTGAAAGCCGCCCTCTCCAAAGCAAAAAACACAGCATCAATGGGACCAGATGGTGTCCCAGGTTGCGTCCTACATAAACTCCATAAAGAACTAAACCCTCACGTAAAGCTGCTGAACAAACTCAGCCTTACTACAGGATATGTACCCAAAGAATGGTGTACAGCAACAGTGGTCCCACTCCACAAAGGTGGTGTCTCTACGGACCCCGACACTATTGCCCCATAAGCCTGACCAGCCTAGTCTGCAAAGCTATGGACAGGATCATCATGGAACTCATAAACAAAGACACTGGGGACCTATAGACACTAGATCCTACCCAATTCGGCTTTGTTAAGGACAGATCCTGCCTCTTGAACCTGGTCGACTTCTATGAAACAGTCACCAAGCCATAGATGAAGGGAAGGTAGTCCACACAGCCTACCTGGACCTCGCAAAAGCATTCAACACAATACCCCACTCAGGCATCATAGATAAACTATCCAGCTTAAATATAAACCCCTGTGTCACTAGATGGGTTGCAAACTGGCTCAAAGACAGAACCCACAGAGTCAGAATTGCTGGAGTCATGTCAGACTCAAAACCAGTTACAAGTGGCGTCCCACAAGGCTTAGTCCTGGGACCTCTCTTGTTCGGTATATATTTTTCTGAGGTACAGGCTAACACGGGAGGACTGTGGCTGACCAAGTTCGCAGATGACTGCAAACTGGGTGTCATAACTGACTCTCCAGCTGACACAAGTATCCTTCAAAAGGGTCTCACAGAGGCAGATAACTGGTGCCAGAGCCATGGCCTAAAGCTAAAAGCCAAAAAGTGTATAGTCATACTCTTTGGCAAAAACAAAGTGCCCACAAATTACCACATACATGGTAACCCATTAAGTACGAAGGAAGTAATTAGGGACCTGGGGACCCAAGTCGATAGTAATCTCTCCTTCGACAACCACATTGCCAAAGTGGTTAGAAAGACCTTCTATATAGCCCACCTTATCATGAAAGGATTCGCATCTAGATCAAGAGAGGTCACTGTGCCCCTTTATTCATCACTCATCAGGCCCATAATAGAATACAATGCCCCATTTGGGATGTACCTTACCCAACACCTGCAGCAACTAGAAAGACCCCAAAAGTACCTCACAAAGAGGATCAAGGGACTTAAACGGATGCCATATGCTGCTCGGTTAAAGAAACTCCAACTCTACTCAGTTGCATACCGCCTACTTAGAGGCAATCTATGCCTGACGTATAAAGCTATGTCCAACCCGGAATTAATGGACATGCTCCACCTCACAAAATCCAAATCCCTTAGAGCTACGCGCTCGAAGGACTTGAACCTCAGAACAGAAATAAATAGGACATGATGGTGGGACAGATTCATAACCCAGAGGCTCCCTTCGCTCTGGAATAGAATCCCAGTATATGTTAGGCAGAGACCCTCACTGACTCCCTTCAAGAGGAATCTTGATGAGTGGATGGGAGATCGTAGGTTTACCCCAGGGATTACTTCTGTGTCACTACTAGACAGAGGCACAGTAAACTAACCTTAAAAAGGGCACAGTAAACTCAATTCAAAGGGTGGCGAAAGCCAAATACACTCTGGCTAGGCTTGTAAATGCCCTAGGGCAGATAGCCTAGTATGAACCTATGAATACACTCGAACATCTACATTTATGGTAAGTGTACACAACTGTACTATGTTCTTCAAGTTTCAATGTTGCAGTCATTACATTTGGGTAGAATCCCACAGCTATAGTTGGGAGGATGGATTTATACAACATTAGGAGCGGCTAAAAGGCCCTGCAGGGCAGCAGTGGCAAAGCCTGCTCTGGATTTAGAAATGAGCGGTAAATGGTAATGTTTGGTGAACGTATGGACTGAGCTCCAGGTAGCAGCTTCTAGAATGTCTCTGGTAGAAACCCCTCTGAGAAAGGCTGGAGAAGTAGATGCAGCCCTGGTGGAATGAGATCTGATCCCCTTGGGGACAGGTTTACCATGGTGCATACAGCAGAAACGAATACAACGGCTTATCCATTTGGAAATAGTCTGCTTTGAAATAGCCTTTCCCTCTGCCCCTGCAGCAAATGCCACCAACAGTTATTCAGATTTTCTTAGAGATTTTGTCCTGTTTAAGTATAATCTTAGTTGTCTATGTACATCCAATGAATGCAGAATCGGCTCACCCTTGTTCTGTGGATTTGTGAAAAAAGTTGGCAGATGAATGGTTTGGTTAAGGGCCAGACTAGATACCACCTTAGGCATAAAGGATGGATTGGTCCTGTGAGCCACCCTGTCCGGGTAAAAAATAATGAAAGGTTCCACTGCCATAAGAGCCTGTAGTTCTGAAATCCTTCTAGCTGAAGTGACTGCTAAAAGAAAAGCTGTTTTCCAAGAGAGAAATTTTTGGTCCGCAGTAGCAGCTGGCTCAAAAGGAGGTAGAGTGAGTTTTTCCAAAACAAAATTGAGGTCCCATGCAGGAGTTGGTGCTCTCCTGGGAGGTCTTAATTGTTTAGCCCCTCTGAGATACTGTTTTAGCAGAGGATGGGAAAAGAGGGGAGGCTCTGTGTTGTAATGAGCTGAAATGGCAGAGGCATGGATTTTTATGGACGAAAAAGATAGGCCCTTGTGAAGCATCTCAGTTAAGTATTGCAGAATCTGAGGAATACTGGGCATTGCTGTGCTTATTCCTTGTGCTTGGGTTCCAGGCACAGAATCTTTTCCATTTGTCAGCATAAGATTTTCTAGTACTAGGCCTTCTGGCCTCCTAATGACATCCCTCACAGGTTTCCTGAGAGATGTAAAGGGGGAAATTAGTTGAGTAGCCATGCTGCCAGATTCAAAGTTTGGAGCTGAGTGTGCAGAATTTGATAGTTCTGCTGAGACAGTAGGTAAGGTGTCTGAGGCAGGTACCACGAAGGAAGGTGTGTCAAGTTGCGCAGGAGCGGGTAAAAGTGCTGGCGAGGCCAGTATGGAGCAATCAGAATAATTCTTGGTTTGTCCTGTCTGGCTTTTAGTAGGACTTTGGTGAGCAGAGGCAGAGGGGGAAAGGCAAAGACTGACAGTTTTTTCCAGCTGAAGGATACAGCATCCACTTTCCAAGCTTTTTTGTGATGAATTCTTGTGCAGAATTTGTCCAACTGATAGTTTTGGGGTGAGGCAAACAGATATATGTCTGGGCTCCCCCATTTGCGTGTCAACATGTTGAAAATTTGTGGCTCCAGTTTCCATTCGTGTGGGTCCATAATATTTCTGCTTAGTTCGTCTGCCAGAGTATTTTGCTTTCCTGGCAGGAACTGAGCTTGTAGATGTATTTGATAAGTCAAGGCCGTGTTCCACAATGCCATGGCTAGTCTGCAAAGGGGGTATGAATGTGTACCCCCTTGCTTGTTTATGTACCACATTACTGTGGTGTTGTCTGTCTTTATCAGTAGTTGCCCTGGATGAAGATAGTCCTTGAAGGCTGTCAGAGCATTCTGTACAGTTAGCATCTCTTTCTGATTGATATGTAGGTGCATATGATTTGGGCTCCATTTGCCCTGAATGCATCTTCCTGCCAGATGCCCCCCCCCCCCCCACAAGCATAGTCTGATGTATCTGTAGCGAGGGTTTGGGCGGCAGGGGGTGGAATGAATGACAGTCCCTTGTTTTGGTGGCAGGCCTCTCCCCACCACAGGAACTCTAGTTGCAGGCAAGGTATGTTAGGAATCATCGTTTCCAGGCTGTGACAATGCTGACTCCATAAGCTTTTTAGGTACCACTGAAGTTTCCTCATATGCAGTCTTGCATATGGAATTAGAAGACTGCAGGAGGCCATGAACCCCAAGGCCTGCAGAATTTGTCTTGCAGATAGCTGGGTTTTTGTGGCCACCTGTTTGAAGTAAGTCATCAATTGAATTTGTTTTTCTGGTGTAAGGTAAGTTATCTGGGCAGTTGTATTCAAGCTTGCACCCAGGAATGTAATTTTTTGAGAGGGTACCGGTTGTGATTTCTTTTCGTTTATGGTGTACACTAGACAAGTTAGAACCCTTTTTACAAACGCCAGATGTTTTAGAAGAGTGTCCTTGTTTTCTGCCTGAATTAGACAATCGTCCAGGTATGGATAAATTTGAATATTTCTTTGCCTACAAAATGCAATTACTGGTGCCAGGCACTTTGTGAAGACCCTGGGCGCAGTAGATAAGCCATAGGGCAGTGCAGAGAACTGGTAATGCAAGTAGCCTGCTTTGAAGCGAAGGTATCTTCTGCAAGATTCCCTGATTGGGATATGCAGGTAAGCCTCTTTTAAATCTAGAGTTACCAACCAGGCATCCTTGCCTAGCATAGGTAGCAACTGTTGTAGAGTCAGCATCTTGAATTTTGGAATGTCCAGAAATGTATTTAGAATGGATAAGTCCAGAATTGGACACCACGATTTGTCTTTTCTGGGTACCAGAAAAAGTCTTGAATAGAAACCTTGTCCCTTTTCCTTTTCTGGTACTGGTTGAATAGCCCCCATATTCATGAGGGACATGACTTGTTTCTGGGCCTCTGCCCACTGATTTGGAGGCACATCTGGCCATCCGTTTGAAATTGGCAACGTGTGGAAATGAAATCTGTATCCCTGGGATACTATATTTAAAACCCATTTGTCCTGGGTAATCAGTTGCCAGTTTCGTAAATGAAGTGCCAGTTTTCCCCTCAAAGGGGCAGCCAAAAGATAAGTGCTTTGTGATTGCAGAGGAAAGTCATTGAGATCGTTTACCATAGGGAGGTGCCTTGTTGCTTCTAGATTTGGAGGTGGAAGCACCCCATTGCTTTGTTCTAAAAGTTGCTTGCAACTGAAACCTGGAGCCTTTGGAATGTCTGGATTTCACCTGTGTGGCTCTAGTGGATACTAAAAAGGACCAGTTCTTAGTAGACCAGTGACTACTAAACCTGGGTGGCTGCACTTGTAAGACATCTTTCACAGTTTGCATAGATTTAGCTTTATCTTCCATCTTTTTGAAAACTTCTTCAGCCTTATTACCAAATAAACTGACATGTTGTAAAGGAGCATCCAACAATTTTGCTTTAACATGGTCAGGCAGACTTTGCTCCTTGAGCCAAGCATGCTTTCTTATCACAGATCCAGTTACAGCAGCCCTGCAACAGGCCTCCACGGAATCAAAACCACATTGCAAAGTATGTTTTTCAACTTGTTCAGCTGAATGTAATAAATCCTGCAACTCTATTTTCCACACAGTCAGAAATCAACATAATTTTCTGTTTAAGTAAACCCATGACATGCTGTTGATATTTAAGCATATGAAATTGACAGTTTAAAGCCCTGATTGCCAAGGTTGCAGACATATAAACCTTCTTACCCCATCTATCCAGCGCCCTAGAATCTCTATCAGAAGGGGTAGGATTTTTAGCAGTAGAGGCCTTAACGCCCTTGGGACCCTGAGAAATGGTTTCAGGGTCAACAGTAGGATTTCTGAAAAGGAATTTGTGGGAGTCAGGAATCCTGTAGTATCTGTCTGGCTTGCTAGGAGCCGGAGGCAGGGAATCAGAAGTCATACCGGATTCTGAGAAAACATCATCAACAATGTCTAGAACAGGAGGTATAGCCAAAGGCCTATGTTGAGGAAGAATAAGAAAATCCCTAAGTCTCTTTTTAGATTCAGAGAAATCCTGACTCTCCCAGTGAAAATGTTCCCCTAAGGTATGCTAAGTTTCTCCAAAAGTGAAATCCTCAGGGGGAGAGGCCGAAGGGATGGAGTCTTCTGCATCAGAGTCCTCATAAGTGGGTATAGATAATTCCTGATCAGAAGAGGAATCAGAAGAAATAGAAACCTGATCTGAAGATTCATAGTCAGTGCCTTGCCTAGGCCTCTTAGCAGGAGAGTGATTGGTACCCATGATCATGGTAATTAAATCTTCTGCTATTTTGATCATTTGTTTTTTATGCATTGGGGCCTGTACACGTGGCCCAAGCATTGTTTTTTTACACACAGAAGTAGTTTTTGGCCTTAATTTTGAAGATGGCATCGGTTTAATATACAAATCTTTAGGCCTGAAAACACCCTCAGAAGCCGGTGCCTGCTCAGCGGCTCCAGACCCATCTAAGGTAGAGACATCCGCGGGTTCAATACTTAAAGTATCTTGCGGCATACCGGACTCCGAATGGGTCTCAGTAGAGGGCTGTGAATCAAAAGTAGCGGGTATCAGGGGCTGCGAAAGCCCCTCATTGAGTACCGGTGACTGGCTTAGGAGAAACCTCATCGTCGGTTTTGGACCTCGACAGTCTGTCTCTGTCTTTTTCTTTGCATTTTTTTAGGTATTCCGGTAGTCGGATTGCTACACAACGATATTTCTGGATAGTTAAATCTTGAGCCACAATATTTAGATGCAAAAATATACAAACGTTTAATCGAGCGTTGATTAAATTTAGCACAAAACCAACAACAAGGCACGTTGTGATCAGGGCCTAGACAAGGAATACAGTACAAGTGAAAATACTTATGAGGTATTTGCTTCCCACAAATAATGCAATTATTAACTTTTACTGACATCGGTAAGGAGTAAGAAAAATTTTCCCAACGGGGTACTTAACTTTTAGTTGAAGACTTTGGTTCTGAAACTCGAAAACGAAAATTTCAGGAGTCGGCCGACCAGCACTTGCGAACTGCTTCTGCTTCGGGCACTGCGCGGCAAGAAAGACTGATGTAATGGCGTCGGCTGCATGTTTTCTACTCCTGACGACCTGATGTCATGGAAGAAGGGACAGCAACCGACGCAGGAACCAAGACTTTGTTAATCAGGCCGACTGAGGGCAACCTGCCAGCAGATAACCCAAATGTAATGACTGCAACAGTGAAACACGAAGAACATCAACTCATTTGCTACTTTGGGCAAAAAAAAGATTAATACGAAGGGACACCCTGTCCCTGTGAAAAAAAAAACAAAAAAGGAGAAATAGCCATAAACACCTGAAGCTCAGAAACCCTCCAAGCAGAAGTAACAGCCAGCAACAAGACAGTCTTCCAAGTACAAAGTTGCAAAGAAGTTGAATCAGCAGGCTCAAAAAGAGCTTGAGTCAATTTCTCCAAAACAAAATTAAGGTCCCAAGAAGGAGGAATATGTTTCCTTGAAGGCTTAACATGCAGGACACCTTTAAGAAACTGACCTCAAAACAAGAAGCCAATGGAAGATTAAAGGACAGACAAGCAGAAATGGCTGACAAATGGGACTTCACAGAAGAATAGGTCAAGCCAGGCTGGAGCAACTCCCACAAACAAGACAGGACCAAAAGGACACCCAATGAAAAAGAATTCTGGTTGCATGCATGGCACCAGACAGAAAATCTTTCCATTTGAACATATAAGTTTCCTTGCCTCCTGTAAAACCCTCAGCACGTCCAAAGGAAAGAGGTGCCTGACAGGAATCAAAACCTTATCACCCATAGTGTCAGTTTTAGAGTGGGCAAGTGAGGATGGATGAGAGACCCCTTGTCCTGTGTGAGAAAGTCCAGCCGGTAAAGTAACTTGTGGTGACTTCCCCTGGAAAGATGCATTAAGAGGAGGAATCAGTGCTGTCTTGGTCAAAAGGGAGTCATTAGCACGATTTTTGGGGAGTCCAGCTGAATCTTCTGCAGGATTCCTAGAATTTACAGGAAGAGGAGGGAAAGCGTAAAGAAACATCTCCTTCCAAGGTAAAGAAAGGGTGTCCATCTTCCACTCCAGATGGCATGCACTCTGGAACAGAGATGAGGGAGCTGCCCATTCAGAGGGGAGGCAAAAAGATCTACCTGAGGAACACCCAACCGATGGACAATGTTCAGAAACACGTTTCTGTGAAGCATCCATTCAAGAGTGTGTTTTGGACCTGCTCAAAGAGTCTGCTACTAGATTGCACGCAGAAGGACTGTATACTGCCAGAAGAGTTAACTACTAACTGATAGCCGCCTTCCCAGGCCTGAAGAGCCATCCTGAAAAAGAGGTATGACTATGTGAGTCTCTGCTTGTTGACATACAAAATCACTGTAGTGTTGTCTGTGTACAGCTTCAAGGGGCCTGTACAGAACATGGGGTGAAAATCTTGAAAGGCCAAAAGCAGAGCTCTCGTCTCTTTGATGTTGATATGATGTGACATTTGATGGGGAGGCCAGAAACCCTGAATTTTCAGGTGGCTACATAACTGAGGCATTGAACAGTTCTTGAAAGGGGACTGGAGGCTAAAAGAGCAGGCCAGAGTACAGAGCAAACTGTTAAATCCATCACTCAAATTCCTTTTTAGACCAGGAAGAAGAGGTACACTGAATCCAGAGGATAGCAATGCTGCAGACAAACCAACATGAGGTACTACTGAGGCTTCCCTATAACATTGGAATAGAAGAAGCCATGAAACATACGGCCCAAAGAAACACTCTGGCTGGAATAGGAGTCACAGGAAGAAGAGACTGAAAGAAAGCTGTCAATTACAAAACATTTGGAAGTGTAAGAGAGGCCAACATTGGCACTGTCTGAATCCTGCATTCCAGATATACATGATACTGACAGACAGTCAGGATGGACTTTTGGAAGTTGACAGTGAACCCCAGACTTTGAGAAGAGAGATGGTGAACTCCAGATCCTGTAAACAGGCGACCTGAGAGAAGGTGCGTGAAACAACAGATTATCTAGATAAGGAAAACTCTGAATGCCTTAGAACCTGCAAAAAGCAATCACAGGAGCTAGGCATCTTGTGAATAGCCCTGGGGCAGTAGAGAGGCCAAAGGTCAAAGCAGAGAACTGAAAATGAGAGGAAGAAACACAAACAAACATTTGAAGCTCCACACGAACACAATGAACGCTCTTGTCACAACATGCGTTTTCGTCCATAAACATTACGGACTTCATCAGATATACTAATTAACTTAAATTACCACTTTATATATAAAAACAAATTTAAATTATCCTATAGAAAAGTTTGCATTTCAGTGCAACCTATCAGGCTCACAAGGACTCATTAATATTAAAAATTAAGATAGAACTTATGAATTAAAACTCAAGCATCATTATTGTGCACTAAACTTCTAATAAAATCTCATGTTATTCTAAGAATAAACACAATTAAATTTTCTTATCATATTAAAATTTGATATTACAAATAAATAATTAGATTTTTTGTTAATACATTTATATTACACTTTCTACTTTCTTCGAAAGTACCAAAAAGAAATATGTTGTCGCCATCTGCTGGCCAAACAGTAAGTAGCAATATATAAAAAAGACTTCAAATTTTGGCTGCTTTAAGTTTTAGGACCGATGTTAATGAAATATGCTCATTTAACCCTGGTGCTTTTGTGGCTTCTAACATAATTTGCCACCAAAGCTCTTTATATTCCAACCATTCCTCCCATAAACCACCCCTAATCTCTTTTTTAACATGTTCCAATACAAAAAACAAAAACTTTGAACCATCACATTCCTTAGTATGTTTATATAAAGAATTAGTCTCTTCTGCCCTAGAAATATCATAAGTGTGTTCATATATTCTCCTCCTCAGCACCCTTTCGGTCTTTCCAACATAAAATGAACTGCATTTGTCACAAAGAGCCAAATATATCACTCCCTTTATGTTACAATTATAATACCCTTTGCTATTAATGGTTTCGTTATGGACGAAAACGCATGTTGTGACAAGAGCGTTCATTGTGTTCATGTGGAGCTTCAATAAACTAGTGTGGAGTTTTCTGGCTGGTGCATCTGTTCATTCATCGTTGGTAGCTGCTATACATTTTTTGTTGTTTTTTGGACAGTGGTTGGTGCCTTTGAACTTTTACAAACAAACATTTCCTGAAAAGAGGGTCATTAGGGATACAATGGTAAGCATACTTCAGATCCAAAGACACCAGAGAAGCCTGGGGTAGTAAAAGAGGAAGCAGAGTTTGTAAAGTAAGCATCCAAAAAGAGGGGACCTTGAGAAAGGTGTTGAGCAGGGAGAGATCCAGAATAGGTCTCCAAGTGCCCTCCTTTCAAGGAACTAAGAACATCCAGGAATAAAAACCTCTTTCCTACTTGGGAAGGGAGAACAGGCTGAATGGTTCCTTAAGTTCACCAGGGACCCTAGGACCTCCAAGAAATGAGGAAGTTGCTTTACAGCAGGTTGAGGAATCCCTGAAATAGTAGGGACAGAACAGATTTCCATATTATGAAGTAGCCCTGATGGATGACAACGAAGTCAAAAGTGGTGTAAAGCCAAATTGGAAAACGAAGGGACAAAGGAACATGGTCTAAGAGAGTGTGTGTGTGTGTGTGTGTGTGTGTGGGGGGATGGATTGTCAAAGAGCAGACGGCTAATCAGATAAAGGAGGATTCTGGGTCACAGAGGTCTGAGAAGTCTTAGCACAGGAGGCTCACCTACCACCCTTCCTGCCCTTGGAGGCCTGGCAGGGTTGCCTGTGGAAAAAAAGCAGATCTAGAAAATAATTCATCTGGAGCTTAGGAGAGACAAAAATATGTTTAAGGTCCTGCAATGCTTTGCCTTTCTCTTAAACAGGTCAGCAGCAGCAGTCCCAAAGGAGCATCCAACAAGCTAGCCTTAATGTCCTCAGGCAAAGACAGGAGATGAAGCCAAGAATAACTACTCGTGACAGACCCCACTCGGGCATAATAGATAAACTCTCTCAACTAGGCATCAATCCATATGTTACCAGATGGCAGCAAACTGGCTCACTGATAGAACCCACATAGTCAAAATAGGGGAAGTCACCTCAAGCAGTAGACCTGTAACAAGCGACATACCCCAGGGTTTGGTCTTGGGGCCTCTTTTATTTGACATTTACTTTTCTGAGGTGCGGGCCAAAACCAGTGGGCTATGACTGACCAAGTTTGCAGATGACTGCAAGCTGGGTGCTGTCATCAGTTCCCCTAGTGATGTGGACATCCTCCAAGAGGGTCTCACTCAGACAAATGACTGGTACCAGAAACATAGCCTCAAGCTGAATACCAAAAAATGCATCATCATCCCCTTTGGGGAGAGTGACGTCCCCACAAATTATCACATTAATAACAATGTCCTAAGCACACAATCAGTCGTGAGGGATTTGGACACCCAGGTTGATAGCAACATGAATTTGACCACCATGTTGCTTCCACTGTATGGAAAGCCTTCTACATGGCCTACCTCATAAGTAAGGGTATCTCATCCAGGGACAAGGAGGTCATAACATCCCTGTATTCTTTCTTTATAAGGCCCATTATTTAGTACAATGCCCCTTTCAGCATGTACCTCACAAAGCACATGCAGCAGATGGAGAGACAACACAGGTTCCTCACCAGGAGAATCCAGGGCCTCAAACATCTACCATACGCAAAATAGGCTAAAAGCCCTATTCCTCTACTCAGGTTCATAAAGACTCCTCAGAGGTGACCTCTGTCTGGCATACAAGACAATCACGGACCTCACACCTTGATGGGACTGCTGCATATCCGGAAGTCAAGTTCCACTCGAGTAACCCACATGCTCGGCCTCAACTTGGTCTGCGACATCAACAAGACTTGTTGGAGGGACAGATTTGTGTCCCAGAGACTCCCTCGTCTATGGAACAGACTCCCCCCTCAGCATCAAGCAGAGTACCTCTTTACCCCTTTTTAAGTGCAACCTGGATAACTGGATGGGAAACAGAAAACATACCCCAGGGATTCCACCCGTGTCCCTGCTGGACAGGGGCATCAGGTGCTGATTTGTCTAAACATGGGCTAAACTCTTGGCTAGGCTTATAAGAGCCTCAAGGCCAATAGCCTAGTAGCCGCCTATGATCCTATGGAAGAGGGCAATAGCTTGGAAGGTTTGTCAGAAGAGACTGACTCCACAGCAGGATCAACAGAAGGACAATTAAATAAAAATTGACAATCCTCAGAGACCTTATAGAACCTGTCAGGAATCTTAGGAGCAGGAGGCTGAGAATCGGGAGACTTGGAAGCAGCAATGAAATTATCAAACAAAGCAGCCAACACAGGAGGAACTGCAGAAGGTTTAGGAGTATCTACCTGAAGCAACTCATAATATCCCTACTGAATATCAGACAATTGAGAAGAATCCCACTTAAAGCATTCCATCATCCTAGCAACTGTGCCCCCAAAGGGCAGCTACTCAAAAAGGAGACTCAGGGCTAACAGACTCCTCCTCATTAGAACCAAAAAAGGCAAAGGCATCAGTGAAGAACAGGACAAGGACCCCCTCATCAGACCCTGAATCCTCATCTGAGGAATCAAGGTTCCAAGGCTGTTTAGAAGGGTTAGAGGTGCAAGGTGGAGCAGGCACTGATACCTCTTGAGGAAGCTTCAGGCCCATTAAGGCAGAAAACAAAACCTGAGTAAACTCTTGCCATTCCTTTTGAGAATCCTTAGGATGGACTGAAACATTCTTCGTCTTTTGTCTTTTCTTGGAAGGGATGTCAGCCTTAACAAATAATGGACATTCCAACCTCTGGCAAGATTCAATAAGAGTAGCTGGAACCTCCTCTCTGACTAATATCTGTGGCATCCCTCTAGGATCCTCTGAGGTAATCAATGGTGGTTCCCCCTCGATGTCCAAAGCAGACACCTGCAAAACCTCAGAGGACACGCGAAAAGATGGATCCATGAAGGCCTCCAATGGGGTCACAGAAGAGGAATCCAATGCAGACACTGGACAGCCTACAGAGCTATTATTCGCTTCTAGAGGGGCATCCGAAGGAGGCTGGACAGCTAAACAATCTGACTGAGACTTCTTGGTCGCCTTCTTACCTAGTGGGAGTATCTTGAGGTTAATGGATTCTGCCATGCTACCTTGGGTTAACTGTTTAAGCCATTAGTTTTCAAGATAAATGGCCAGGGAAGACAAATGGCTTCTGAATGTCTTAGGCACAAAAGCCTTACAGATACTACAAAATATATGGTCATGGGAAGCACCCAAACAAGAGAGAGACTGTTTGTGATGATCCTTATGGGGAATCTGCCTCCCACACTGACATTTTCACTTCTTGGATGACATAAATACTAGGAAAGCAAGATAAAATACAAGACCAAAGAAAAGAAAAAAACAACCCCAACGGGCTACTTATCTAATGGAGAGGTATTCAGCAAAGCAACATGGTGTTCAGCCCAACGAGTGACAATGGCTTTTGAACTGGCAGCAAAGAAGTTCTAGGTAACTGCATCCGTATGTTACTTTTATGCCCTTTGTCCTGTGTGGGAGCACATGTGTGAAGTATGGTACATAATTTAATATACTAGAACATCAGGCTGTCCTAGGTGTGAAATTCTTATAGTAAAGTATACTGCAACAGTGATACAGAAGGACATCTGTGTATGCAGTTATATATGTCAGCATCATCTTAAGTTGAAACCACCTACCTTTTCTTGGCGGCTGCCATTTAGTTGTGACAAGTGACGAATTCTGACTGCAATATTAGGACTACAAAAAACTTTTCCTGGTTGTTCTGAAGTCTCATCTACAAAATGAAGCAAGTACACAATGTTGTTTACATAAAACTGTGTGTGTTCTCCTGCAATACACTATTCTCATCTTGACATAACTGCCACTAATTACTTCTTTAAAACAGCTGTGCCGCAAATAAGCAGAGGCTCAAACAACAGAATATTTCAGGAATCATCAGTCAAATGAGCATTAGTTACTAGCTTTTAGAAAATAAACTTAAAATCAATGGACTCCAGTAGATACTCAATGTCCCAAAGAGGTATTCTGGTATGAAATCTATGTTCCATGACTGCAACATTTTACTACAGCTATTTCCTTCCTGTTTGCGAACTGCTCCTCTTAAAAAGCTGTGTGTGATTAGCAAGCAGAAGAAAAGAAAATACTGTTGTATAAGAACTTACCATAACAGTAGATGTCATACTTATCACTGTTGCAGTATTTGTTACTATGCAGACATTTTGCCAACAGTAGCCAAACATCCAGCCAGCATACCAAAGCCTGGGCTCTTTCAATGTGCCATATGTTAGATATACATCCTAGATCCTAAGAGTAAGGTACATGAGTGAAATACAAGTGCAAAATCCTCAGAAATCAACTGACACAGGACAACTGGATCAGCATAGGAGGATTAAAAAAAACATGGTACGTAGATTTCTGGTATGATATGCTGTGTGTTAGCTGGTTTTTCCTCCCACGGGCTGCTTGCAATTTACAAAAAAGGGGTTTTGGAGGAGTAACATACTGATAAAATTTTAAAATACAGTGACAAGAACTGTCCAGAAGTTCAGTACGTGGATGCAGAGCAGAACTCAATCGGACAATCATAAAGGCAGCTCCTGATCTTCGAAGAAAGAATCAATGATACTCCAGCAATCACAAAGAATGGCCGAGTCTCAAGAATGAGTATGTTGATATGCAGAATGCTCATCTAGAAGTCTAGCTTACAACTATTTGGTTGGAAATTAAAGATATGAAGCAGACTCTGAAGGATCACTCTGCAGTCCAGGGGGAAAATAAGGAGAGGAAGTGGAGATGACTCTGTCTGACCATGCCTCTGCAAGGACTGGTAAGTGAGAATGCAGAACTGAAAGCCAGGATGAAAGAGGCAAAGGCAAGAAGTGAATATATAAAGGCAAAATTATTAAAATTAGAAGATTGAAGAAGGAAGAATCTTTGTTCGGTTGAAGTGCTGGAAAGGTCTTTGTCTAAATTTTGTGCTAAATGCTAGCTAAGTCACTGGTAATGGAAAAAAGTCTGATACTGGTGGAAAGGGCCCACAGGACAGCTTAGCAACCAGTCAGGGAAGCAATAAAGAAATCTTGATCAATCATAGGTTTTCAAACCTATACCTTAGAGAAAAGACTGTTGGACATTCTGTGGGGACCAAGTTCCATCTGGGCAATTGGTGAAGCATCTGTATTTGTTGAGTTGTTTTTTAAGTTGGAAATGGGAAGGAAAATCTATTTTTTTTGTCAGTAATTCAAATGTGTAAGCAGAAAAGACTTGGGTGGAGGCTTCAGTACCCTCCAGCATTCAAGATTTTTTTCCAGAGAGACCCAAGACATTTCCTGACCAGCCCAAGCTGAAGGATTGCCACAAAGCCTACTAACATGTTTAGCACAGATTCCAGGGAAGCACGGCAAGACTCATGTGATGTGCAGATGCAGCATTAGAAGATGCATCGGGTCCAGGAGCTGTAAAGTCCTTTCCATTGTTTCAGAAACAACAGATGCTGCAGAAGTGAGTGTATATTACAAACAGCAAATGGAAGATGATAAAATATGGACAATACGTGGACAGAAAAGTTTATTTTCTTTCTTTCTTACACAGTAGTAACACAAGTTGCTACTACTGAGACTGGGATTAAGTTATCTGAATGAGGCCAAACTTCTGTTTGATATGTTTCGTTAATTTTATTCTTAGGTTTTTGAAAATGAAATGTGCTGGACATAGATATGCAGTGGGGGAGAGGTTTGGATAGGCCAATGAATTGTAAAATTTCTTCTAAGTCAGAGATATAAGCTGTGGTTTATCCGGAAAACTGCCCTGTGACATACTTTTAAGACTTTCTTTTGTTTCTTTTATGGATATTAATTTGACATAAGGGATTTACGCATTATCATGGAACTTATAAACAAAGACATTGGCAACCTTCAAACACTGGACCCCACCCAGTTTGGGTTTGTGAAGGGCCAATCTTGTCTCCTGAACCTGATTGACTTCTTCAAATCAGTCTCCAGAGCTGTGGACGAGGATAAGGCAGTCCACACAGCCTATCTGGACCTCGCCAAGGCCTTTGACACCATCCCCCACTCTGAAATCATAGATAAACTTACCAAACTGGACATTAATCCCTACGTCACTCAATGGGTTGCCAACTGGCTTACTGACAGAACCCAGACTGTAAAAGTAGCCAACTCCAAATCCAGCTCCAGACAAGTGATAAGTGGTGTATCTCAGGGTTCAGTCCTGGGACCGCTCTTGTTTGTCATCTACTTCTCTGAAGTACAGGCCAACACTAAGGGACTCTGGCTAACAAAGTTCGCAGATGACTGCAAACTGGGAGCCATTATTGAATCCCCAAATGATGTGGATATTCTACAAAAGGGCCTTACAGAAACAAATGCTTGGTGCCAGAGCCATGGGCTCAAGCTTAATGCCAAGAAGTGTATAGTTATCCCCTTTGGGAAAAAAACATGTACCAATGAATTATCACATAGGTGGCATTACACTAAACACCGAAAGTGTGATGAGAGACGTAGGGCCACAGGTGGACAGTGGTCTCACCTTCGATAACCACATCGCCACAACAGTCAAAAAATCCTTCTATGTGGCACACCTCATCACTAAAGGCTTTTCATCCAGAAAAAAGGAGGTAATTGTCCCACTGTACTCATTCCTCGTTAGCCCCATTATAGTGTACAACACCCCATTTGGTACGTACCTCACAAGACATCTGCAACAGCTGGAAAGGCCGCAGAATTACCTCACTAAAAGTATCACAGGCCTAAAGCAGATGCCCTATGCTGACCGTCTAAAAAAACTCCAGCTATACTCTGTGGCATATCATCTACTCAGAGGCGATCTCTGCTTAACATACAAGGCCATGTCAAACCCAGAGCTGTTGAACATGCTCCACTTAAAGACATCCCAATCCCTCAGAGCCACATGCTCCAGGGATCTAAACCTTGTCAACACACTGAACAAAACATGCTGGAGGGATAAGTTCCTGACCCAGAGACTCCCCATACTCTGTAATGACTGCCCATACATGTCAAGCAGAGTGCCTCCTTGGCCCTCTTCAAAAGGAACCTTGACGACTGGAAGGGAGATAGGAAATTCACCCCAGGGATCACGTCAGTCGTCCTGCTAGACAGGGGTCCAGGGAAGAAATATCCAGGGAATTGTTATGGCTAGGCTTGTATAGGCCCTAGGGCCAATAGCCTAGTAGCAACCTATTATGTGATTGTATGTGACTGTCAATCTCCACCTTGTTATTGTGTGGGGATAAGAAGATATTTGCTTTTTTTGAAGATCTATGTTCTTGAGAATAATACTTTTTTTTTTTTAGCAAGTTTAATGTGTGAATATGGGAAATGTTTTGTGATGGTTTGTTAATTTGAGAGTTAATTAATATTGTGTTTTACATTGAAAATGGTAATGACTGGGATTTATGCTGTAGATTCTAGTGATTAATAACATCACTGGCCATATGAACAGATGAGCCTATCGCTTTTTTATGGGATATGTGAATATGGTGAGCTGGGGAAATGGTTCATAGCAAGAAATAGAAGTTATGTTCTTACCATAACGTTCCATGTTAGTTGTCTTCTTCTCGCCTTCTTTCTTGCTGGATGGGTTCGGAGCCGACCTCGGCTCCGACTCGGCCACTCTAAAAGCTCGAGAGTTGGTTCCACCGGCTCGAGGCTCCCCTTATATCCCACAATGCTAGGCGGTATTACCTCAGATCTCGTTTGTAAGCTAGGCCCAGCCAATAATAAATCCAGAACTACTGGAAAAGGGAAACCCCACCTCTATAAAAAGAAGGGAAGAAGGTGACCTGAAGCCCGATGGAGGAATATATGCACAGAATAGCATATACCTATATCCAATAGAGGTGGTAGAAAGAGAGGTCACAATCAAACTCCTCTAGGTCTGTCCAGGCTAGGGGGAAGGAGGGTGGGGCCAAGAAAGAAGAGAAGAAGACAACTAACATGGAACGTTATGGTAAGAACATAACTTCTATATGTTAAGTTGTCCATCTCGCCTTCATTCTTGCTGGATGGGACCGCGTCCTAGCACCTTGTCCCGGTGGCCTATCGGAACAGACTCTTGAGTACAGTGGAACCAAAATTAGCTCTATGTCTAGAAGCTAAATCCAACTTATAATGAGAAATGAAAGTGCGAGGAGTAGCCCATGTAGCTGCTGCACAAATGGTATCAATAGGCAGCCTGTCTTGGAAAGCTATAGAGGTAGCCAAAGCTCTAGTCGAATGGGCCTTTGGTTTGTTAGGCAACTTCTGGTGTCTAATTTCATACACAAAGGAAATCAGGGATGTTAGCCATCTGGAAAGTGATACCTTCGAAACTGAAAGGCCCTTTCTGCCTTCTGCATAAGAGACAAACAACTGGTCAGTTTTTCTGATCTGTCTGGTCCTATCCAAATAATACCTTAATTGACGATGAACATCTAGCCAATGCAGTTTTTGTTCAGACCTGTTAGAAAAGTTAGGAAAAAACACAGGGAGGTCAATGTTTTGATTTAGATTTGCCGCCGAGGCTACTTTAGGTAAAAAGGATGGATTGGTCCGTAAGGATACCCTATCCTTATGAAACAACAGATACGGTGGTCGACTGCTGAGTGCATGAAGCTCTGAGACCCTCCTAGCTGAAGTAATGGCTACCAGAAAGAGAGTCTTCCAGGATAGCAATTTCATTGAACAGGAAGCTGCAGGTTCAAAAGGGGGAAGAATCAAAGATGTGAGAACTAAATTAAGGTCCCAAGACGGAGGAGGATTTCTTATAGGAGGTCTAAGAAGAAAAACTCCCTTCAAGAAAGCTTTGCAAAGTTTGTGAGACATGATGGCAGAATCTGAGATGCCCACATGAAAGTTAGATATAGCTGCCAATTGAACTTTCAGAGTAGAAGGAGATGAACCTGCATGGAAAAGTTCAGCTAGAAAATCAAGGACTATTTGGATGGGAGCAGTGAAAGGATCTATGTCCCTTCCTTGAGCCCAATAGGAGAAACGTTTCCACTTACTAAGATAAATCTTCCGAGTGGAAGATTTATGGGAAGCTATCAAAATATCTCGAACAGAGTGAGATATTTGAGGAAGCCAGGCTAAGGTAGGAACTGGAGGAACCAAGCAGTGAGGTTCAGAGAGGGGAGGGAGCGATGTAACTGACCCGACTGATGGATCAAAAGATCTGGAACTAGGTCCAGATGCCAGGGTTGCTCCAACAGAAATTGATGTAGAAAGGGGAACCAAACCTGTCGAGGCCAGTAAGGAGCAATGAGGAGCAATGAGGATCAATGATGCCTTCTGAGCGATAGCTTTCTGTATCACCTGAGAGATTAGTGGGAAGGGAGGTAATGCATACAGAAGTCCCCGGGGCCAATCTTGGACTAGAGCGTCTCTGCTGGGCTGGCCTGGTAAGGGGAAGAGGGTAAAATAATCTTTGCACTTGCTGTTTTGGGGAGTAGCAAAAAGGTCGCAGCAAGGCTGACCCCACTTGAGAAAAATTTTCTCCAAGATAGAATCTTTCAGAGACCACTCGTGAGGCATGAGGATAGCTCTGCTCAACTTGTCCGCAATGAGATTGGACTTCCCGGGGATGTGCGTTGCTATCAGAAACCGCTGAGAAGAAATCGCCCATTGCCACAGTCTGAGTGCTTCTCGACATAGGGGGTAGGACCTGATTCCGCCTTGTTTGTTGATATACCACACTACAGACATGTTGTCCGTCTGAATTGCTATCGTTCCCAAGGGAAGAGAGTCTTGAAGGGCTTGCAATGCTAGAAGCACTGCTCTCATCTCTAGAACATTTATATGCAAGTGGCATTCGTCTGGTTGCCATATGCCCTGGACTGTCCTGCCCTGATAATGCCCCCCCCACCCGATCAGGGAGGCGTCCGTTGTCAGAGTAGCAACCGGGGGGGAGGGACAAATGGTCTTCCTAGGAAGAGCTGGGGGGAAGAAATCCACCAAAGAAGATGATTCCTGCATGCTTGCGTAATCACAATGGTGTGGGACACCGGAAGTTGTTGATACGACCATTGTGTGAAGAGCATCCATTGAAGGATTCTCATGTGAAATCTGGCTAATAGAAGTAGAGGGATAGCAGCCGCCATAATCCCCAGTACTTTTAGAACTAATCTGACTTTGACTCTGTTGCTGTGGAAAAGGAGGGAGACCAGTTTGTGGATGTCTACTATTCTTTGGTCTGTGAGTCTCGCAGACATGTTGACTGTGCCTAGATTTGCGCCTATGAAGGTAATAGCACGACAAGGCGACAAAACAGACTTTTCGCAATTTATTGAAATACCTAACTTTCGAAAAATGCGAAAGGTGTAGTCTCTGGCAATTAGAAGAAGATGCTTGGTACGAGCTGTGAGGAGCCAGTCGTCTAAGTATGGAAACACCTGGAATCCTTGACGTCTCAGGTGAGAAGCTACCACTGCCATGCATTTGGTAAACACCCGGGGGGCAGTGGTGAGTCCAAAGGGCAGGGCTCTGAATTGAAAGTGACTGGTTCCCAGCCTGAAGCGGAGGAATCTCCTGGAGCGTCTGTTCATTTTTATATGATAGTACGCATCCTGGAGGTCTATAGAGCACATCCAGTTTTCCTTTCCCAATAGGGGTAGGATGGATTGTAGCGTGACCATCCGAAATCTTGTTTTCTTGACAGACTTGTTCAAGATACTGAGATCCAAAATGGGTCTCCAGTCCCCTGTTTTCTTTGGAACCAAAAAGAACTTGGAGTAGATTCCGGATCCTTGCTGGTCTACTGGCACTGGCTGAATGGCTCTTTTTGCAAGCAACTTTGATATTTCCAACGCTGCTTGATCCCTTTGAGCGGGTGGAACATCTGGAAGGGATTTTTTTGATTGATTTGGAATGCGAAAGAACGGAATGGAATAGCCTTCGGAAATGATGGACTGTACCCACTTGTCTTGAGTTACGGATCGCCAGGCTTCTGGGTACAGTGACAATCTTCCCCCGACTGCCTCCGAAGGTGGACAATCGGGCAACACCTCAGGGCTTATCGGAAAAGGTTTCTCGATTGCCCTGGTTCTGCGGACCCCCCCTGCCTCTAGGGCGACGTCTACCATTATTGTTCCCCTCTGCCTCTGGAGGGGAACCGACTCTGTGCGTCAGGCAAAGTCCCTTGAGATTGTTTGCGGAACCACATTTTTCCACTTTTCTGGCCTTTGGGGTAAGGCCTAGAAGGAGTAGAAAAACGGACTCCGACGGCAGAAAGAGTTTTGCCATCCGTCTCGCACCTCGACAAGGTTTCTTTCACTTGAGGACCAAAGAGGGATGATCCATCAAACTGGGAATTAGTGAAAGACGTTTTAAAGGGGTCTGCAAAATTGCATAGCCGCATCCAGGCATGCCGGCATAAGGCCACACCTGTCCCTGCGGCTCTGCTCGCTCCATCAGCCGCATATGAGAGGAGGTGCATGGAGGAGTTAGCTATAGAATTTAGGGTAGCCAGCTGAGCGTTCATCTTGTCCTGAAAACCCGCAGCTGTAGGATCCTTTAACATCTCACTCGCTTCCTTGATCAAGTCTCTTTGAAGACAAGTGAAATGACAGAGGTAGTTCAGCGAACGCATAGCAAAGGTCGCTGACGAAAACATCCGCTTCCCGTACCTGTCCATAGACCTAGATTCCTTGTTAGGAGGATGGACAGGCACCGAAGGATCGGCTAGCTCCTTCTTAGTGGCGGCAGCTACCACCATAGCATCCACAGAAACTCCCTTAGTCAGAAACTGCTTATCTGCTGGTGCTGTGATAAACTTTGAAGGTCTCCTGGGGGTAGGATCCACAGAGTCAGGAGCCATCCAAGCCTTTTTAGCTGCCACCTGCATGAGGGGGTCAAAGGGGGGGGGACACCCATGAGGTGGAAGGGCGAGAGCCAAACGCCTCAAGATACACAGATTCATCCTCCGAAGGGTTAAGGGCTGGCCAATTTCCCCTCTGTTTCGGGATCTCTAGGATGTCTGCAAATGAGACATCTTCAGAGGGGGAATGGGGGGAACCCTCGGAATCCTCTAAATCCGTGTCAGAGGTGACAGACTCAGGTGAGTCTATGTGCTTCCTCTTGCACTTTCTCTTCCTAGGGGGCTCCCCTGCCAATTCAGGAGAGGCCTCGGAAGAGGATGAGATCCCCACAGGGGATTCTTGAGGAGCTGGCTCTCTGCGGTCTGGGATGAGGGAGTGAGTAGACATAACCTGAGGCACCGAAGAGGGAGGGACGGACGGAGCCGACTGAGGAGTTGAACCGGGTTCCAACACACTCCGCATGACCTCGAATGCACCCCTGTCAGGCAGAGCCAGAGGTCCTCGCTCCAAAAAGCTGAAAACCTCCCTCGGCACCGACAGCGATGGCTCCGAGGCCGATGTCGGAGCCGAACTCACCAGCGCCGAAGCGCCGAGAGGGAGAGTGGGGTCGGACAAGGGTCCGATGCCACTCACCCCCTCGGAGCCGACGAGGGAAGTCCGGCGCCGAGATTCTTCCAAGGAAGAAATCGGAGCCGACGACGGAACCGAAGACAACTGTATCGGTTCCGACGCTACCACAGTCTCGGTTCCGAAACGCCCCGGCTCCGAGCTCAAAGGAGTCGGAGGAGGAACTTTTGAGGATAGGGTTAAGCATCGACTGATGAGTCGGGCTCTGAAGCATTTGGGCCAGTGCCTCGGACTTAAGAAGTCGACTCACTACCCTCTGAAGGTCATGATCAGAAAGCCTCGATGATCTAGAGGAGTGAGATCTATGGCTCCGTTCAGACAGCAAGGGAGATGCTGGAGCCGAATGAACAGAGCCAAGGGACGGTGACCTGGACCTCTTTCTAGATGTCGGTTCCGATGGTCTGATCGGAGCCGACTCAGAAATTTCCAATGCCTCGGCTCCAGCCGGAGCCGAGGGAACCACAGAAGTAGCAGTTTGAGTCTCATCGGCTCCAGCCGGAGCCGATGTTGTAGTAGACTTCGATGTCTTAGGCGTCAACTCAGTAGCTGGAGTCGAAGCCTTGGGAGCCTTAGAGGGTTTACCCGAAGAAGCAGTCGGGGGACCCTCAGGCTTAAGCAAGCCCTTTAAAATGAGCTTGTTCTTTCTTTCCTGCAGGACTCTAGGGCTGAAGCCATGGCATACAGCACAAGAGTCCTGCAGGTGTAAAGGTCCCAGGCAGTACACACAAGAAGTGTGACCGTCTGTCAGAGACATTTTCTGACAGCACGAGTCACACTTCTTGAAGCCTGAGACCTTCGAATCCTTGGAAATATCAAGGAACAAGTGTAACCACACACAAACACAAACACACCGATTACACTATACACTAAAAACAGAAAACTTAAACTAAATAAATTAGCTATTTAGTATTATAAAGACCCTACAGAAAAAACACATACACTCCAAGGGGATGGGAGGGCCCGAAGGCCTAAGGGAAGAACATATAACTTCTTGAGGTAAAAAAAGGTTAAGAACTAGAAGAAAGGGATCAAAGACCTTTAAGGTAAGGGGAAACTGTATGGAAAACTAAATTAAAGGGTTTTTAATCAACTTTTTAAACTATTTCCTACACTAACCTGAAGCCGGTGAAGCAACACGTCTCGATAGCTGTAGCGGCAAACGAGATCTGAGGTAATACCGCCTAGCATTGTGGGATATAAGGGGAGCCTCGAGCCGGTGGAACCAACTCTCGAGCTTTTAGAGTGGCTGAGTCGGAGCAGAGGTCGGCTCCGAACCCATCCAGCAAGAATGAAGGCGAGATGGACAACTTAACATGTAGTTATTTTGTTCTGAAGTTATTTCTACCATTTGATGGACAGTAGTTGAGGTAGTCACTTTGATTTGCAACGGGTGAGGTGCATATGTTTGAGCAGTCTGGGGGGAAGTATCCCTATATGCAATGTTTACTTCAGCCATAGCTATGGTTGAGAGAGGAGGTATCACATGCGTCAGAGGAGATAACAGATCTTCAACCTTGGAAGCTTTTCAAATATGGCTGTATATAGTTTTTTTACAGGTTGTGGGGGAGGTCAGGATGGAAAGTTTGTGAGGGAGTGGGAAAGGACTGAAGGGGAAGACAGTCTGTGGAGCATATGGTCTTTAATGATCAGTTCTGAATTAATGCGAGCCATAATCAAACTTGCAGTCAGGGGGAATCTCTAGAAGTGTGGAAGGTTCATTATTCAGGAGAATGGACAGTTATTTTGAATGATGTTGGATGGGGAAGGTGCCAAGGGAGGGGCTTGGTGAATTGGTCATTGGCATGGTGGAATGTGAATGAACTAAAGAGGCCAGTTAAAAGGGATAGGAACTTAACTCATTAACCCCATGTAACTTCTCAGGGCACCTTAGTGCTTACACCTGAGCGCTCTGTGAGGCGCTTGAAAATGTAAGCTGTTTCACCCGAGTGCCTTCCACAAGTGCCGGTAAAGTCACAATCCCTTTTTAGCTCCACTGTTAGAAACTAAGTTGAAAAAGTGCCTGAACTTTGTCAGGTACCCTCTCAACTTTGTTTTCATGGTGGAGTAACATCATGCTTGTATTTAACATTTTGGAGAAAATCGGCTTGCCATGCACTGTGCATCTGCAAGCCGATTCTGTATGTTTTCCGTGAAGCAAGTGATGACAGCCAATTGGATTCTTGCAATCCAAGCTGCCGCTTGCCAAACTACGCCACCCCCAGACCTAAACTTTCTTTCTTTACTTGTTGTCATTGTGTGATATCATATGTATGTCATATTTATGTGACAGTCTGCTGCTTCTTATAATAATTAAATATATTCAGAACTTGGGTGTTGGAAGTTTTGATATTTTATTAAACTTGCAAAATCACGAAAAAAAATGAGCGTGAGAGTAGACAGACACTTTATTCGCTGATTTCCACATTCAGTGCTGGGTCAAAACTGTTTTATAGCATCGATGTGACCGTGGTAAATGAATGAATGCAGAGTGTGTGTATGAATGTAGAAGTGCCTGCGTGTATGAATGAGAGAGCGATCGGTAAATGATGAATGCAGAATGTGTGTATGAATGTAGATGGAATGGAACTCATAAACAAAGACATTGGGAGCCTCCAGACACTGGACCCTACCCAATTCGGCTTTAAGGGCAGATCTTGCCTCTTAAACCTAGTTGATTTCTTTGAAACAGTTACCAAAGCCATAGATGAGGGTAAGGTAGTCCACACAGCCTACCTGGACCTCGCAAAAGCCTTCGACACAATATCCCACTCGGGCATCATAAATAAGCTTACCAGCTTAAATATCAACCCCTATATCACAAGATGGGTTGCAAACTGGCTCAGAGATAGAACCCACATGGTCAGAATCGCAGGTGCCATGTCCGAATCCAAACCAGTTACAAGTGGCGTCCCACAGGGCTCAGTTCTGGGACCTCTCTTGTTCGGTATATACAACTCTGAGGTTCAGGCTAACACAGGGGGATTATGGCTGCAAACTGGGGGCCATAATCGAATCTGCAGCTGACACAAGCATCCTCCAAAAGGGTCTCACAGAGACGGATGCTTGGTGCCAGAGCCACGGCCTCAAGCTAAATGCTAAAAAGTGCATAGTCATCACCTTTGGGAAAAACAAGGTGCCCACAAATTACCACAGAGGTGGTAATCCATTAAGTACGGAAGAAGTAATTAGAGATTTGGGGACCAACGTCGATAGCAATCTCTCCTTTCATAATCACGTTGCCAAAGTGGTTAGAAAGACCTTCTATATAGCCCACCTTATCACGAAAGGGTTCGCATCTAGATCAAGAGAGGTCATTGTGCCCCTCTACTCGTCACTCATCAGGCCCATAATTGAATACAATGCCCCTTTTGGGATGTACCTTACCCAACACCTGCAGCAACTGGAGAGACCCCAAAAGTACCTCACCAAGAGGATCATGGGTTACAAACTGATGTCCTATGCAGCTCGACTAAAGAAACTCCAGCTCTACTCAGCTCCTTACTGCCTACTTAGAGGCGATCTATGCCTGACGTACAAAGCCATGTCAAACCCAGAATTAATGGATATGCTCCACCTCAAAAAATCCAAGTCCCTTAGAGCTACATGCTCCAGGGACCTAAACCTCAGCACAAAAATAAATAGGACATGCTGGAGGGACAGATTAATTTCCCAGAGGCGCCCCTCACTCTGGAATAGAATCCCAGTTCATGTTAGACATAACCCCTCACTGACCCTCTTCAAGCGAAATCTGGACGCGTGGATGGGAAATCGCAAATTCACCCCTGGGATTTCTTCTGTGTCCCTGCTAGACAGAGGCACAATAAACTAATCTTAAAAGGGTACCTTCTGTGACCTACTTTACAGAGGCACAGTAGGCTAATCTAATAGGGAGGCGGAAGCCAAATACACTCTGGCTAGGCTTATAAATGCCCTACGGCAGATAGCCTAGTATCTACCTATTAACCTAAGTGCCTGCGTGTGTGTATGAGAGAGCGATCGGTAAATGAATGAATGTAGAGTGTGTGTATGAATGTAGATGTGCCTGTGTGTGTGTATGAGAGAGCGATTGGTGAAGGAGTGAATGAACTGTGTGTGTGTGTAATTACATTACGGTGCAAAGGGTACATCAAGAGGAGGCCATCAGAGAGCTGTTTGACATTATTTGGAAGTCATCATTTAGGTTTTATTTTCTGCTCTTCTTTCCCCTCCTGTGCCTGACAATTATCAGCCCTCCCATAGATCAGGCAGCCTGTTTGCACCCAATGAATGAATGAGTGTCAGTTGCAGATAGCGATCATCCCTACTGCAAGTCACTTGTTTTTTTTTTTTTTTTGCCTTGGAGCAGAGCATGGTTTCCAGCACTGCAATGTCTGCTAAGGCTTCAGCCCCGGGAATTTTCAGATTAGTCTACATCTCCCTACATCTCCTTTACAAGCACCTGAAGTTAGAGACTTGATGCCTTAGATTGACCCAGTATGGTTTGACCAGATTGTTTCATTTTAGAAAGGGGGGGGGGGGGCAGAAGAGGAAAACAAGGGAAAAAACTGGAAAGGGACATAACAAATATTATGTAGGTGCCTAATGTTTCCATCTGGTCTGAGGGTGCTAATTTAGCTGAGGTACCTTTTCAGCCCCAGATCAGACACCTACACTTCCACAATCCTCACTTTTACATTTGGCAGTGCCTGTTTGGAGGCCAGCATATCTGAGGAATGAGGTACATCCATCAGAACCATTCCTATGTGGGTGTCTTCTTGGATCTCAGACCTGGGGCATGTTTAGAGAAAGACCTTTTGCTCATTTCTGAAGGGGAAGGTGGAATATCCACCATTTTAGTCAGAGAGGAGGTCAAAGAGTTTGGTACTGAAGTCTGGACTTCCTGCACAGAGCCAACGATTTCTTGGAAAGACAGCCTAATAAAAAAGACCAAGAGAACTAGACATAGGAGCATAGGAAGTTACTCGGCTAATGGCCGTGGGGCCCTTAGAAACCCAGCCAAGAGTTTATCCCAAAAAAGAAATCTCGGTCAGCACCTGTCAGCCCTGTCAGTGAGGGACACAGGTGGAACCCCTGGGATAAGTTTGTGGTTTTCCATCCAGTCATCAAGGTTGCTCTTGAAGATCCCGTAGCGTACACTATATAAACTCTCCATGGGTCATAGCTTTTTTTATAGGTAGTGGCGTGTTGAGATTTTTTACACTCCTGTGTATAAATTATTACTGCTGAATGCATGCTGGTGCGTACATGCCAGTACTGGTGTATGACGGGGGAGTTCTTCTGCCCTTTTTAAGATGATGGGTTGCTGCATTTGAAAGATTAATAAGTGCCATGCATGAGACGACATCTCATTTTTATTATTGTTTGATAGTGCACATTTTTTTTTTTTTTATTAAAGCTGTATCAATGCACATTTATTATGCATGCTGTACTTCTCTTGGAAGGCAGGGGTAGGGCGCTAATGAAAAGCATTGGTTGAGAACAAAGTTTTCTAGTCTATTTTGGATTATCAGTACAGACTCAGAGTCAGTTATTTTACATTACATCTAGTCTAGCAGCATAAACGGTAGTGCACTGATGTATGATCTGAGTTGCCTTGGCCAACCATCATATGCTTTTATGAACCTTTATTTACTTCATGAATGGTTTGTGCTTTATTCTAATAGTTTGCATTGCCATATGAGCCCCATTAGGAAGGCTTTATTTCCAAGTTGCTGTACTTGTGCATTATTATGTTTTCTTCCATGTTTTATTTCCACGTTTTATTTCCGTGAGTTGAAAGATGAAGACACCTTTTTTATTGGCTCTCAATTTTTTTATTTGTTGCTTTGGCCTTTTCAATGCTTAGATGCATGTAGTGCAAAAATTTGTAAGATTCAATTATATTAAATTACTGAAGGCCATATTGATCTGTGTTATTTCATCCAGAGGAAATGTGACTATTACTTTTTCTTAATTTAAGGTTTGTGAAAAAGTATTTAGCTATGCTAGTAAGTAGAGCTGGAGAAGAAAATGTTTGTGATAGCATTATAACATGGTTCAGTTTGATTGTTTTAGGGGAGGGCAGGAAGGACTTCATTTTGAAACAAAGCCCTAGTCGTAACTGCATGCTTTAATTGTTAGACCACTGTACTGATTTATAGCATTCATATGATTACTAAATATCTGAGCACACATCACTGAAGGAGTTACCAGTGTAGGAAATGCACAAAACTGCAACTTTGTTTTGTTAGTGGCTAGAAAATAATTAACTTCACTTAGAGAAAACCCTAAGACCACTTACAGTGATTTTATTCTAGCCTAACTGTGCAACCCAAATGTATTTCAGACATTTATACATATATTTGCTTTTTTCTCCACTTGGAGCCATTGCAATCCACCCCCCCCACTCCACTTTCTTTCTGTCATTTTGTAAAGGAAAAATCTGGACACTTCACTTGAGAGTTATGACAGGGTTACATTTCCAATTTCTTGCTTTTACATGAGAAAGTTGCTAGAAGAAAAGGATTTGCGGTAGACTGTATGATGGATATGAATATATATGTTATTATTTAGTGCCTTACATCCTCTGATTTGCCAGAAAATCACAAATTGTTCTGATAAACAGACCAAAACTATGCAGCTTCATCTAGACAGCTGAGATTTTTGACCTTCTCACACACAGTAACCATCCTGCAATACTTCTTTTTATATTCTGTTTTTATCAGGCATGTGTAGGGTTACGTGACAGGAAGGGCTTATTAATACAGAGCTTGATCCCTTAGGTCCATTGTTGAATGGACACATGTAAATAGAAAAGGCGTAGGAAAGGCAGACTGAAGGAGGTAATTTGACTGTAGTGGTATCAGCTGTCTGAGTGGGCAGCCAACACAGCTATGGGACACTCCAGATAACCAACTTTTGGAGCCCCATGCCTGTCTTTGGCATATTAGTGAAGCGGCAGTCCTTACCCTGTTTTTTCTCTTTACATGTGCCCTTTCTGTGCCCTCTTGTCAGTCATTGTGTGTAATTTTATGTGGTCTGATATAATTCCTTGCCAGATATGGAAAACAGATATGGAAAACAGCAAACAGTCAATGGGCAGCTCACAAGGCCAGACGTTTACAGAATTATGATTTTTTTTTCATATTTTGGTAAATAACTTTGCAAGGGAGCATGTCAGTGTGTCAAGTAATAACTCATTTTGAAGACAGTATTGCTGGTTCCAACACAGTAAAAGAATTGTGCCTGTATGTTGTGCACATGTGCAGATATCAAACTTTGTTTGGGACTTAGGTTATGGAAATTATGATTTTGTTTTCATATTTTGGAAAATAACTTTGCAAGGGATCATCTGAATGTGCCAAGTAATATCTCATTTTGAAGACAGTATTGCTGGTTCCAACATGGTAAAATAATTATGCCTGTATGTTTGACACATGTGCAGATATCAAAGTTTGTTCCGGACTTAGGTTATGGAAATTATGTTTTTTTTTCATATTTTGGTAAATAACTTTACAAGGGAGCATCTGAATGTGCCAAGTAATATCTCATTTTGAAGACAGTATTGCTGGTCCAACATGGTAAAATAATTGTGCCTGTATGTTTGATACGTGCAGATATCAAAGTTTGTTTGGGGCTTAGGTTATGGAAATTATGATTTTTTTCATATTTTGATAAATAACTTTGCAAGGGAGCATCTGATTGTGTCAAGTAATATCTCACTTTGAAGACAGTATTGCTGGTTCTCACATGGTAAAAGAATTGTGCCTGTATGTTTGACACATGTGCAGATATCAAAGTTTGTTTTGGACTTAGGTTATGGAAATTATGATTTTTTTTCATATTTTGGTAAATAACTTTGCAAGGGAGCATCTCATTGTGTGAAGTAATACCTCATTTTGAAGACAGTGTTACTCCTTACAACATGGTAAAAGAACTGTGTCTGTGCACTGTACACACGTACAGATATCACAGTTTGTTTAGTATTGTACGAATATGAAAATTATACATTTACAATACTTCTCATTATTATGCCCATATCTTTGCGAGGGAGCATGGTAATCACATAAATGATGCGTCATTTTGAAGATGACATTCAGATGCACAACTTCTACACTGATGTGTAGGCTCTGTCTGTTACAGGTGGTGAGATATTATGCTTTGTTTATTTATCAATTATGAGAAATAATATATTAATCATATTTCTGTGAATATCTCATGAAAGCAGCATCACACAGTAATGGTTAAGGTATCATTTTAAAGCTGACATTCATACTAACAAATTAAATTCAAATTGTATGGGTCTGCATGGTACATAGACCAAGATATTGTGCTTTGCTTTTCCAAAAAAGTAAAAAAAGTGCACAATATCAGCATTCCTTACCAAATATTTAATAATGACTTTGATATGCACTATCGGCATTTACACTGTTGGAAAGGTCAGTGTCTGCTGAACAACTTTCGCATTTACATTTTTAGTGTAGCTCTTGTAGTTAAAGAGTTATGAAATAGAAGTTATGTCCTTACCATAACGTTCCATGTGGAGTGTTCATCTCGCCTTTGTTCTTACACCTGGGTTTGGAGCCGATCCTCGGCTCCGTGTCGGCCGCTTGACAAAGCTCTGCATCGAGAAGAAGCTCGAGATCAACCTAACTCCCACAATCCCCCTCTGCCTTTACCTCAGATCTAGTTTGCAAGCAAACCAGCAGAGAACAGAAGAGAGCATAACACTTTCATACCAACAACAAACACGTATTTACATAGTACAACAACTGTTCAAGGCAGAAGCCGGAGAACAAACCAGGCACCTAAATTGGACGTTCTTCCTGAGGGAGGGAGGGTGGGAATGTAAGAACAAAGGCGAGATGAACACTCCACATGGAACGTTATGGTAAGGACATAACTTCTATATGTGAGAGTGTTCAATCTCGCCGTTGTTCTTACACCTGGGTAGCGTCCTAGCTCCGTGTTCCTGAGGAACTCAAGGGAGAACGTTCCTGAGCACAGTGGAACCAAAGGTTGCCCTGTCCCTAGAAATCCTATCCACTTTGTAATGAGAAATGAAGGTATGTGGTTTAGACCAAGTAGCAGCCGCACAAATAGTGTCTAACGGTAGGCGAGCTGCATGAGCCAGGGATGTAGATACTGATCTTGTAGAGTGCCCTTTGGGCTTGACAGGTAAAGTTTGCTCAGAGGCAGTGTAGACAAAAATAATACAGTCAGTAAGCCATTTAGACAAGGTTCGTTTTGTAACCGCCATACCCATCTTGTTGTCTGAGAAGGCCACAAAGAGCTGGTCTGTTTTCCTGTGATCCTTTGTTCTGTCCAAGTAAAATCTGAGTTGTCTATGAACGTCTAACTTGTGTAACATATATTCCAATTTATTGGAGTGATTCTTGAAAAATGTGGGCAATTCAATGGACTGATTAATATTATTAACGGAGCAGACTTTGGGAAGAAAGGATGGATTAGTGCGAAGAGAAACTCTGTCAGGGTGAAAAATCAAATAAGGATGTTGAACTGAAAGAACCTGAAGCTCCGATACCGCCTGGCGATGTGATAGCCACCAGAAAAAGGGTCTTCCATGACAAAAACTTCAAAAGGACAGGAAGAGGCTGGTTCAAAAGGTGGTAGCATCAGCTGAGACAAAAGAAGGTTCAAGTTCCAAGGTGAAGTAGGAGTTCTAACTGGAGGTCTAATGTGGAAAGATCCTTTTAGAAAAGCCTTACAAAGCCTGTGAGCCATAATAGGAGCCCCACTTTCTCCCACATGAAAGTTTGATATGGCAGCTAATTGCACTCTCAAAGTGGCAGGAGAAGCCCCTTGGTGGAACAATTCGGTCAAAAACTCCAAGACCTTATTCAGAGGAGCTACTAAGGGATCCAGTTGTTGTGTAGTTGCCCAATGTACAAAACGCTTCCATTTACTGGTGTAAGTCCTCGTAGTGGATGCTTTATGAGAAGCCACCAGGATATTTTGAACTGCAGGAGATAGAAGATCAGACCTGGCTAAGAAGGGAAGCGGAGCAGCCAAGCTGCTAGTTTGAGGGAGAGAAGCGATGGGTGGAGAGCCCCTGACGAATGGGTCAGCAGATCCGGCTCTGGGTCCAGGATCCAGGGTTCCCGCATTTGGTGTGCTAGAAGAAAGGGAAACCATATTTGACGAGGCCAGAATGGGGCAATGAGGATAATTGTCCTTTGCAGGTTGCTGGCTTTCTGTAGAAATTTCGAAATCAGGGGAACAGGAGGAAAAGCATACAGGAGACCCGGGGGCCAATCGTGAACCAGAGCGTCCCTTGGGACTTCCCCTGGAGGGGGTAATAGGGCAAAATAGCTCCTGCATTTGGCGTTCATTGGAGACGCAAACAGATCGCAGGAAGGCTGGCCCCACTTGCGAAAAATCTCCTTCGCAACTGACTGTGGACCACTCGTGAGGTAACAGGATGGCTCTGCTCAACCTGTCCGCTATGACGTTGGATAACCCCGAGATGTGCGTTGCTATCAGAAAGCGACCCGTGGACTCCGCCCATTGCCAGATTCTCATGGCCTCTCTGCATAGTTGGTAAGACTTGGTTCCCCCTTGCTTGTTTACGTACCAGACTACAGACATATTGTCCGTCTGGACTGCAATTGTCCCTAGAGGAAGAAGGGGAGCAAAGTGTTGCAACGCTAGGAACACTGCCCTCAACTCCAGAACATTGATATGCAGATTGTATTCCAAATTGGTCCATTCGCCTTGGACTGTCTGTCCCTGAAAGATGCCCCCCCCTACCCTATCAGGGAAGCGTCCGTGGTCACTGTTGCTGTTGGAGTGGGTAGCACAAAGGGTCTTCCGTTGGAGAGATTGCAAGTTCGAAGCCACCAAGCCAGGTGCGACTTGCATATGTTTGTGATGTAGATCTCGTGTGTCAGGGGTAGCTTTTGGAATGACCACTGTGCAAACAGAAGCCATTGAAGAACTCTCATATGCAGTCTTCCCAAGGGTATGGCAATGAGAAAAGCTGCCATGAGGCCCAAAACCTTCAGAACCAGTTTCGCTGGGGACTTTCTAGAAGAGAGAAGAAGAGATATATGATTTTGCAGGGATGCTATCCTTTCTGGGGGAAGCCTTAGAATTAAGCACTGCGTACCCAATTCTGCTCCTATGAATGAGATATGCTGTGATGGCTGTAGTAAGGACTTTTCGAAATTTACGGAAATTCCGAGATGAACACAAAGCTGTAGTGTGTAATCCCTGGCCTGAATCAGTCGACGCTTGGTGGTGGCAGAAAGGAGCCAGTCGTCCAGATACGGAAACACCTGGAATCCGAGGCGTCTCAAGTGGGACGCTACCACTGCCATACATTTGGTGAAGACCCTGGGGGCTGAGGTCAGACCAAAGGGCAGGGCTCGAAACTGAAAGTGACTGGCTCCCAGCCGGAAGCGCAAGTGATCCCTGGACGCCCTGGCCATTTTGATGTGGTAGTATGCGTCCTTTATATCTATTGAGCACATCCAGTCGTCCTTCTTTAAGAATGGAAGGATCGATTGAAGCGTGACCATTCGAACTTTTCTTTCTTGATAAAGGTATTGAGTTTGCTTAGGTCCAGAATTGGCCTCCAGTCCCCTGTCTTCTTTGGAACTAAAAAGAACCTTGAGTAAGTTCCGAATCCTCTTTGGTCCACTGGGATTGGTTGGATGACTCTTTTTCCTAGCAGCTTTGAAATTTCTGTAGCTGCAGGGCCTCGCAGATGGGGCGGCACATCTGGAAGTCTTTTCTGTGGAATTGGGGGCAATAGAAAGGGAATTTTGTAGCCTCTGGTAACAACGCTTTGTACCCAATTGTCTGATGTAAGATTTTGCCAGGCCTGTGGGTACAAAGCTAAGCGACCCCCGACTGCCTCCAGAGCAGGGCAGTCGGGCCTCCTCTCAGGAGTGCTGAAAAGGTTTCCCGGGGAGTGTATCCCTGTCACCTTGGTTTTGCGGACCCCCTCTGCCGCCAGGGCGACGTCTTCCACCTCTACCCCCTCCTCTGCCTCTGGAGGGTATCACCCTGTGCCCGGAAAGAACCCTGGGGTTTTCGAAACCACATCTTTCCACCTCGTTGCCCCTTCGGGTACGGTCTGGATGGGGTGGAAAAACGGACTCCGACAGCAGACAGAGTCTTTCCCTCTTGCTCACACCGGGTAAGGGTCTCCTTTACTTTAGGGCCAAAGAGAGTGGCACCATCAAATGGGGCGTTAGTAAAGGAAGACTTGAAGGCTTCCGCAAATGAACATAAGCGCATCCAGGACTGCCTATGAAGAGCAATCGCTGAAGCTGCTGCCCTACTCGATCCTTCGGCTGCGTATGAGATCAGCCTCATGGATGAGTTAACAATAGAAGTAAGGGTGTTGAGATGTGCTGTAACCTTCTCCGAGACAGCAGCATCTGTAGTACCCTGGAGGGTATCTCCCAACTCTTTGATTAGATCCCTCTGTAGCCGTGTAAAGTGGGTCAAATAGTTCAGGGATCGCATAGAAAAAGCCGCTGAACTAAAAATGCGCTTCCCATATCTGTCCGTAGTCCTAGAATCTCTTATTAGGCGGATGGACAGATGAAGAAGATTCCGACATCTACTTTTTCGTGGCTGCTGCCACCACCATAGCGTCCACTGGCACTCCCTTTGTCAGATAAGCCTTATCTTGGGGGGCAGTAATAAATTTGTTAGGCTTCCTAGGGACTGGCTCCACCATGTCAGGTGTCTCCCACGCCCTTCGAGCAATCAGCTCCATTAACTCATCAAAGGGCGGAGTGACCCAGGAGGAGGAAGGGCGAGCACAGAATGCCTTCAGCAAGACTGACTCATCCTCAGAAGGGGGAAGGGATTGCCAATCACCTCTCTGCTTTAGGATCTCCAGGATGTCAGAAAAGGAGACATCCTCCGAGGGTGACTTTGGGGACCCCTCTGACTCATCTAAGTCAGTGTCCGATGTCAATGATTCTTGTGGAGAATCTAAGTGTCTCCTCTTACACAATCTTTTCCTCTGAACTTCCTCGGGGGGGGGCATCCGAAGAAGCCTCCGAGGAAGAGGGGGCACCCTCTAGGGGTGGCTGAGACACTGGTGCTCGACGCTTGGACGTAGCCGTGGGTGCAGAGGAGGATAATGGCCCTTTATGGGAAGGAGAAGCTGTATCTGCTGAAGTGGTTGTCTGAACAGACAACACCTTCCTCATGAGTTCGAAAGCCCTCGGGTCCCGAGTCGAGGTATCCCCCGGTTCCGAAGAAGTCGGAGGAATCCCCGAGACAGGTACCGAAGGCATCAAACCCGAGGACGGAGCCGAGTCGATCCGAGCAGAGGCCCCGAGAGGGAGTGTCGGAACCGAAACATCGGTCCGACTCTCAGTCCCGGAACCAAGGATGGATCTTCGGCTCCGAGACTCCAGTACTGGATCCGACGGAGTCGAGGTGAACGGTACCGACCGAGAAAGGGACGGCTCTGGAACCGAGGGCTCCACAATCAGCAGGTCAGCCTCTCCCGGCTCCGAAGACTGAATAGGCCTCGGAGGAGGAACAGGTGGAGATAAGGGAAGGCCTTCGAGTCTCGACACCAGCTGGGAGGAGACTGAGATGAGCTTGGACAAGGCCGTATTCTCCATCAATTTCTGCACCACGCGGTCCACATCGGTGTCGGAGAGGGGTCTGGAAGAACGCGTCGAAGGAATCGAAGACGGAGCCGACCTCAAAAGTGCAGGAGGAGGAAGCTCCGTCACCGGTTCCAAGACTCGAGGCTCGGTAACTGACAACAGTTCAACACTCGGCCCTGAAGTCTGTGGAACCGGTGATCGAACTTTGAATGAAGAGCTCGGAGCCGATGACTTGGGCTCCGACGTCTTCGATTCCTTCGAGGATTTAGATGCCTGGTCTGATGCATCCAGAGCCTCTTGGAAAGTAGGTTTTAGAAGACCCCTATCCATAAGTTTCCTGCGCCTATCTGTCATGACCCTTCCACTGAATGAATGACAGATAGAGTAGTCTTCCTGCAGATGGAGAGGGCCAAGACAGTAGACGCAGGAACTCTGATTGTCTGTGACAGACATCTTCTGTCCACATTGGCAACGTTTAAAGCCAGATTTAGCTTTTTCTGACATGGTATTAAATCCAGAAAACAGTGTACAATCCTGTAATTAATGTCAAATCCAGTGAATAAGTCAAAGCCAGTAAATAGTCAAATCCTGAAACCTAAGTCACATCCAGTAGTCAAATCCAGTTAAGGGTGGGGTAGGCCCAGAGGGAACTCAAAAGTATATAAAAGTATATAAAACTTAGATACGGAACCGAGAAACCCTCGATACACTACTCACACATACAAACACTCAATCTGAAATATTTGAATACAAAAAACTAATGAAAGAATTATAAGAAATAATCAATCTTAGCTTTCAGGTGGTCCGAGCTCATCAAAATGATGTGATCTTTGCAGCGGCAAACTAGATCTGAGGTAAAGGCAGAGGGGGATTTTGGGAGTTAGGTTGGTCTCGAGCTTCTTCTCGATGCAGAGCTTTGTCAAGCGGCCGACACGGAGCCGAGGATCGGCTCCGAACCCAGGTGTAAGAACAAACGGCGAGATTGAACACTCTCACATCATTTGTTTTCTGTATGGTATTACAAATGGATTTTCTGAAAATGAGCTCAGGCTGCACTGTTGTTCCTATGGTGGAATTAAGCAGGCAGCTTTTTCTGAGCTGCTCCGGAGTGAATGAGTTAATGTATGTGAAGAAATTAGAGATAGATATGGTTGTTTTAATGGAAATACATTTGGATGAGACTGAGCAATGCAAACTAGCCAGAGCTGGTTATAAAGTACTAACAACAGCTCAATGGGGAAAGAAAGACAGAATAGGAGTGGTTGTACTGGTGAAAAATTCTGTGAGGTTCAGAAAGTGTTAGGGGGTGACAAGGCTGGCATGGTGGGGGTCAAAGGTTACTTGTATGGTGAGAAGGTAATGATAACGGGTATACATCCCTGCAAAGGCATCTATTTTTTGATTAGAGTTGTTTTAGCTAAGACAGTGCTGGCCAGGAAGGGTTACGGTTGGTGGTAGGATACTGGAATGTCTTGACTCAGAGGCCGGATGTTACAGGGTGACTTAGAGAACATCAGATCACAAAAGAGAACAGATTCTTGGCTAGGTATATGTGAGATGCTAGTTGGGTGGATGTGTGCAATGGAGGGGGCCATTGGTCAAACTGGGCAAGAATATACATATTATTGTTATAGATTCAAGATTTGATTGAGGTTAGATAGAGAGTACATCAATGTAAAGTATAGTATCACAGTTGGTGGGTTATGGGTGGAGCCAATATTCCAGTCAGATCATGCTTTACTGATCTTAGAGATTAATTCAGCAAAGCAGCAATCTTTGCTGAGACATTGCAGGTTTCTGTAGATTTTGTTAGGTAATGAGAAGGATAAGAATTGGTTAATAAATATGTTAAAAAAATTCTGGAGGTCTACCAAGAGTGGACAGGAATCGTATGGGACAGGCATAAAGAAACAGTAGGAGAGGCCATAATTAGTTCGGTCAAAAGGAGGATAGGGACAGGAAGCAGACAGATAGGTAACTTTAGGAGGAACTGAGAGAATTACAGCAGAGAGGTAGGGGTGAAAGAAAAGTACAGTTTTGTACCTACCATAAATGTAGATGTCCGATAGGTATGCATCTGCAGTCATAACATATGGGTTGTCCTGCCTCAGGCAGCCCTTCGGTCGGCCGGATTCCAAAGTCTGGGTCTGGCCTCGGCTGATGTCGCACTTTCCCTGACGTCAGAGCTTCTGGGGTATAAAGGCATCAGCCGACGCCATTTTCCTCAGTGTTTCTTGCCCCAGATGCCAGGTGCCCTCTAGGAAGGCTAAATTTGGATAAATGTTGAAAATTCCAAACAGTAGCAACCAAAATATATATATACATATATACATACAAACAAATACACCATAATAGATTCCCCCAGCTAGCTAAAAGAGGGGTAAGCACCCTAGGAATACCACAGAGGGGAAGGAGGGTTGGTAATCCTGACTGCAGATGCATACCTATCGGACATCTACATTTATGGTAGGTACAAAACTGTACTATGTCCTTCAAGGATGCATCTGCAGCCATAACATATGGGTAGAATACCATAGCCAAACTGGGGGAGGAGGTACTAAGATAATGATGGTGTAGTTAAGATCCCCTGTAAAACTGCAGTTGCAAAACCTGCTCGGGATCTGGAATATAAAGGTAGATTGTAATGCTTGGCAAATGTATGCACGGAGCTCCAAGTAGCAGCTTCTAAAATGTCCTTGGTAGCCACTCCTCGTAGGAAAGCTGTAGTGGTGGCTGTGGCTCTTGTGGAGTGAGGCCTGATATTTTCAGGAGTTGTCTTTCCATGAAAAGAGTAGCAGAATCGAATGCAATTTGCTATCCATTTCGAAATTGTCTGTTTGGAAATTGCTTTTCCTTGCACTCCAGTTGCATATGCTACAAAAAGTTGGTCAGTTTTTCTGCTGGTTTTAGTTCTGTCCAGATAGTAGCGTAGTTGTCTGTGTACATCCAAGGTGTGCAATAGTGTTTCCCCCCTGTTCTGTGGGTTAGGGAAGAACGTAGGCAAATGAATAGCTTGGTTCAAGGATACCCTGGATACCACATTTGGCATGAAAGTAGGATTGGTTCTCAGAGACACTCTATCCTGGTGAAAAATAAGGAAAGGCTGCACTGCCATTAGTGCCTGTAACTCGGATACTCTTCTTGCTGAAGTGATTGCTAGAAGGAAAGCAGTTTTCCAAGATAAGAACTGTAAGTCTGCTGATGCTGCTGGTTCAACACGGCGTAGTCTTAATTTCTCCAGCACAAAATTGGGATCCCATGCCGGCAGAGGGGTTTCCTTGGAGGTTTTACATTTTGATCCCTCTTAAAATTGTCTGAGGAGAGGGTGAGAGAAGATAGGAGGATCCATGTTGTACTCTGCTGAAATTGCTGAAGCATGAATCTTAATGGAAGAATAGGACAGGCCATTGTGGAACAGTTCTGCTAAGTATTCTGGGATGTGTGCTAGGTTTGCCAGTGTGACATTTGTACCCTTTGATGCACTCCAAATGAGGAATCTCTTCCATTTAGCGGAGTATGTTTTTCTTGTGGAGGGTCTGCGAGCCTCCAGGATAATGTCCTTGACCCTCTGAGATAAAACAGTTTGGTTTTGTTTTAAGCAATTTTCCAGGCAGTTAGCTGCAGTGTTTTCAAGTTTGGATGCAGGGTCTTGTAGTTGTTCTGCGTTAGAAGTAAAGGCCATAGGGGTAGAGGCCATGAGTTCGTCCGAGACATGCTTCTCAGTAGCGGATACCAATGCTGCCTTGGCCAGTCTGGAGCTATCAGAATCACCTTTGGCTGTTCCTCCCTGATCTTCAGTAGAACTTTGTACATCAATGGGAGAGGTGGAAAGGCATACACTGTTAAGGCCTACCAGCTGAAAGAGAGGGAGTCCATCCTCCAGGCTTGTGGGTGGTATACTCTTGAGCAGAATTTCTTCAGTTGGTGGTTGAGTGGGGAGGCGAACAGGTCTATCTCTGGCATTCCCCATTTGTTTGTTATGATTTTGAAGATGTCTGGATGCAGCATCCATTCGTGAGCATCCGTGGTAGTTCTGCTTAAGCTGTCTGCTAGTGAATTCTCTTTTCCTGGTACGAATTTGGCCTGCAGTTGGATGTTGAGATCCAGGCCTAGGTTCCACAGGTCCATTGCCATCCGGCATAGAGGGTAGGAATGCGTGCCTCCCTGTCTGTTGATGTACCACATGACTGTGGTATTGTCTGTCATTATCAGCAGATGTCCTTGCTGGAGGAATGATTTGAATGCCTCGATTGCATGCTTCACTGCCCATCTCCTTCATATTTATGAGCAAATTCAGCTGGTCTTGAGACCATAGGCCTTGGATACACTTGTCTTCCATGTGTGCTCCCCATCCTAGGTCTGAGGCGTCCGTGGTGATGGTCTGCCTTGGTTGTGGTTTGTTGAAAGGCAACCCTCTGTTGGTCTTGCAGGCCTGAGCCCACCACAGGAATTCTTTTTTCAGGCATGGAATGATTGGTATCATGGTTTCTAGACTGTGCCTGTGTTGAGACCATACATTCCTTAGGTACCATTGTAATTTCCTCATATGCAGCCTGGCATGCGGGATCAAGATTATGCAGGATGCCATGTAACCCAGGGCCTGCAGGACTTTCCTTGCAGTAAGCTGAGTTTGTCTTGTCAAAGCCATAAAGTAGACTGGGAGTTGCTTTTGTTTTTCTTCTGTGAGAAAAGCCATCTGAGTTATTGTGTCCAGATCCGCACCCAAAAATGTTATCCTTTGGGATGGCACTAGTCTTGACTTCTGGATGTTGACTGTGTATCCCAAGGCCTGTAACAGGTGTATGACATAGGCCAAATCCTTTATTAGTTTTGTCTTGTTGTCCGCTGCAGTCGTCCAGGTATGGGTAGATTTGAATTCCCTGAAGCCTGCAATGTGCAATTACTGATGCCAGGCATTTCGTGAATACTCTGGGCGCAGTAGATAAGCCAAAGGGCAATGCTGAGAATTGATAATGCTCTGATCCTGCAAGAAATCTGAGGTGTCTTCTGCAATCTGGTCGTATAGGGACGTGCAGGTATGCCTCCTTGAGATCTAGAGTCACCAGCCAAGACTCCTTGCCCAACATGGGAAGAAGTTGCTGTAGGGTCAGCATCTTGAATTTTGGCACAATGAGATATGTGTTTAGTGCGGACAAGTCGAGAATAGGCCTCCATTGGGTTTCTTTTCTTGGTACAAGGAATAGTCTGGAGTAAAATCCTTGGCCTTGTTCCATAGATGGTACCCTTTCTATTGCTTTCATCTGAAGTAAATTGTTGATTTGTCTTACAGCCTCTGGCTTCTGGTTTGGTGGAAGGTTTGACATTCCGCTCTTTTTTGGTAAAGTGTGGAAGTGAAACCTGTATCCTTTGTCTATTGTTTGCAATGTCCATTTGTCTTTTGTAATGCAATGCCAGTTTTTTGAAAATAAAGCCAACTTTCCGCCCAAGGGTGCTTCCAGTTGTTCCCTGGTAGGCGGAATCAGAGCCAAGTCATTGTGTCTGTCCTGTGGAAGTGGTTGTAGTCGCAGCTGTGGCGGTACTTCTCTGGTTGGCAGGTTGCCACTGACGACCCCTGTAGGCACCCTTTGATTGACCTCTGCCTCTTGGGCGTCTATTCCTGCCCCTCTGTGCTCTGGAGGTGTCTAGAAAGGACCAATTCTTTGAAGGCCAGTTTCTGCTGAACCTCGGAGGTTGGACCTGCAGAAAATCCTTTACTGTTTGCACAGATTTTGCTTTTTCTTCCACTTTCTTTAGAATCTCCTGTGCAGGGGAGCCAAATAAACTTTGTTTCTCCATTGGAGCATCTAGGAGTTTAGCCTTGACATGGTCTGGCAAGGATTGCTCTTTTAGCCAGGCATGCCTTCGAATTACTGCTCCAGTTATAGCTGATCTAAATGAAGCCTCCAGTGCATCATAGCCACATTTTAAGAAATGATTACTGACCTGCTGAGAGTTGTGTACCAAATCCTGAAGAGACTTACGGTCTAAAGGTTCAGGAGAGGAAAGCTTTTTATTCAGCTGATCTAACAAGTATTCCTGGTACTGTATCATATGGAATTGACAGTTTAAAGCCCTGGCAGAAAGAGTAGCAGATGTATAAACCTTTTTTCCCCATCTCTCTAATGCTCTTGACTCTCTTTCAGAGGGTAGGGGGTTTTTGGCAATGGCAGCTGCAACACCTTTTGGGCCCTGAGAAATAGTTTCTGGGTCTGCAGCATGGGCTTTATACAAGTGGAAGTGAGAATCCGGAACCCTGTAATATCTGTCAGGTTTGGCAGGGGCCTGTGGAAGAGAATCAGGGGCAGAACTGACATCATTATATGCATCATCAACTACAGTTAGCACAGGTGGTATGGCTAAAGGCCTATGCTGTGGCAAGTGTAAAAAGGTCCTTAGTCTTTTTCTAGAATCAGAGAAATCCTGACCCTGCCATTGAAAGTGTTCCCTCATTGAGTGCAAAGTCTCCCCAAAGGAAAATTCTTCTGGAGGGGAGGCAGAAGGAATACAGTCTTCTGCATCTGAATCCTCATAAGGTGAGTATGGCCCTTCCTGATGGTCTGATAATTCAGATCCATCCGAAGAGTAATCAGAGGAGAGAGGTTCAGGGGGTTCAGTCCTAGGCCTTTTGTCAGGAGGAGGTTGAGAGGCCCTGTCTGGGTGAGGTTGGGAACCACTAATCAGAGATATAAGGTCCTCAGCAAGGCTGAGAATCTGAGAACTTGAGGAAGGTCTCTGAGAGGAAGATTTTGCTGGTAAAGCTTTTGAAATTTTAGCTGCTTTAGCCCTGGAAAAGGCCTTAATAGACATAGAAGCAGGGGGCCTAGCTGCCCCACGTGCAGGTGTAGAAATGTCCAAAGGAATGGTGTCGGACAATTCTTGTGCGCTTGCTTCTTCAGTAGGGATTTCTGTAGCCGATTCAGCTGGGGCCTCTCTGGCCTCGGTTGTCGGAGGTATGTTTTCGGCAGAAGTAAGAACCGAGGACTCGGTTTCAGCCGAAGCCGAGACACTCGCGGTAGGCCTAACCGTGGTTTCAGCCGAAACCGCGGGCGTCGGTCCTTTTCCTTGCATTTTTTGGCTAAATGAGTAGTCGGAGTCTCCAACAGCATTTTATATGCAAAAGCGGATCCAAAAAACCCTTCTGCAAACTCCGACCGACGTCTAAGAGTCCGTCGGTTGAAGGAGGCACAGGCTAAACAAGCTGATACGTCGTGGTCTGGGCCTAAGCAAGGAAGGCAGTAAGAATGGAAATCCTTATGAGGTATTTGTTTCCCACAAGTTAAACAATTATTTACTTTGTCTGACATCGGCTGAGGCAAGAAAGAGTCCCCAACGGGGTACTTAGCTTTTTTAGAAGTCTTCGGTAGCTGAAATCTCTGGATCTGACCGACCGGCACTTGCGAACAGCTTCTGCTTCGGGCACCGCGCGGCAAGAAAGACTGAGGAAAATGGTGTCGGCTGATGCCTTTATACCCCAGAAGCTCTGACGTCGGGGAAAGTGCGACATCAGCCGAGGCCAGACCCAGACTTTGGAATCCAGCCGACCGAAGGGCTGCCTGAGACAGGACAACCCATATGTTATGACTGCAGATGCATCCTTGAAGGACATCGGGGGGAGGGGGGGGGGTAAAACATAAATGCAGAGAGAATTTGACAAAAAAATTGTGATTTAGGACAATGAGGTTTGATCAAGCAAACTTTAAAAGACTGAAAGAGGAGTGTTCAGTGTTAGGGAGGATACTACTGGGGAAATTAAAAAAAATCCTACACAAAATGTTGTATTAGTTTAAGAAGGTTTTGGTGACAATCTTGTGTGTGTGTTTTTTCTGCAAATTCCTTTTATTTCTACATAATTTTCTCCTTCACGTTTTTGGTGTTTTATCGCCTTTACAGTATTCAATACTTTAGTTGCAGTTACTTTAGATTTTTTTTTTTTTTAACAAAAAACATCTTTATTGAATTATCACTTATGACATAGATAATCATACATTTATATAAAATGAAAACAAACTATTGAAATATTTTCAGTTGCAAACATTCTATATCACATACAATCTTCTAAAAAGTCGTTGTCATTCAAACATTACACAGCTTGTTCAATTTCAGCCTTCCCTTAAACATCACTACTCTTCCAAAACATTATTCTGCGTGTACTATTCTGAAAAATCCAATGTTTCTATGCAATTTGCTCCTACCCTTTTTGAAAGATCCCACTTCCAGTTATTTTACCTCTGCTAATATATTCACTACTTCTAATACAGTTTAGACTTTGATTTCCATTTACTACTAATTGCTTTTCTTGGCAGCCACCAGAATTAAAATCAGCAAGGCCTTACTATGTCTAGGTAATTCAGATGATATATCATAGCTCCCAAAAATGCATTTCCTTAGTTACACCAGTTTACTCATTGAGTAATTTGGGCAGAGTAGTCTGCAGAGAATTTTTAAAGTCTGCCAACTCATTACACTCCAAAAAATATGTTTCCAATTACCTCTTTCTTCCTAATCACACCTCCAACCTTTTCAATCTCCCTGAGGAAAAAAAAATATCTGGATTCTTCTTGGGATATACAAATACCTATGCAAACACTTCCATGCAAAAATCCTACATCTTCCAGACTTAGTTGCACGTTTGGGAGACATACATATATCCTCCAATTGTTACTTTGCGAACTGCTTATCCAGTCTCTCTTCCCAATCCTTTCTAACTTCTTCGGACTGATTCCTATAGTTACCATGCATATTTTATATACCCTACTAATAATCCCGTTTTTAGCAGCAGTTTCTGTTCCAGAGTCAACTAAAGACTCTACCAATGACAGTCTTTCACTTAGGATTCCCTTATTCCTTTATCTATACTACTCCGATATCATTCCTTGATAGAGATGGCAGTCTCTAGCCTGCAAATGTATTCTTGGCATCTTCCCATTCCATTAGCTTTTCCTCTCTAATTATTTGCTCCCAATACCTTGGTTCCTTTGCTAGTTTTCTACAGTAAATACCAGCCCCCTGCCACATATTCTGTGTAACCTTAATTGCAGTCATCCCTATCGGCAGAATCTCCTTTTTCCATTCTCATGTTTTCTTAATTATTAAAATACTTTCTGCTACTTTATGAATATCATATTCTGTATGATTACTGTTATTTGCATTAAGGATCCTCATCGAAAATCCCAGCTCTCCTTAATTCTTAAGCTTCCCCCCTGTTTTATCATCATCCCTTTCCACTTTGAATTACAGCTTTCTACTTGTGCTATGTACAAGAGCCTTAACTGTGTAACTCTGAAATATCCCTTCAAATTAGGTAATCCCAAGCTACCTTGCTCTTTTGGAAGGATCAACTTATCCCACATGAGTCTTGCCCTCTCTCCATCCCAGATAAAATTCGTCAACTCTTTATTAATTGCTATCCACAGCTTGTCCTCAGGTTGAAAAAAAATATGCCTGACCTGTAATTAAAACTAAAGGGACTAAAAACATTTTAACTGCTTGTATCTTGCTACCCATAAAACAGCTTCCAGTTTTTCAATTTTTGTATTATCTTTTGTTTAGTCCCACACATCCTGAGCAGCCATAACAGAATCTGTTTTAACCCAAGCTCTTAAGTACTTCATTTTATCATGCCCCCATAAATATGGGTGTTGCTGAACCAATTTGTGTGTGGGTCCATCAGTTGCTTCAGATTCCGATATCCATTTTCTAGCAATTGCTTTTCTGGTAGCAAATGGCATTAAACTTAGTATGACTTTAGTACTTCTAGACTATTCAGATTGTATATCCCAGCTCAAAAAAAGAAGTTTTGTCTTACCATAGCATTTCATCTGTGTTGTCGATCTTCACCAATCCTTGACAGTGGGTTTGGTTCCGAACCTTGTAACCGAGATGGCTGTTTACTTCAGCTCATGCTCTCCAAACTCTTGAGCCAGGCTCTACTCATAATGTTCTTCACAGAGATAACCTCAGATGGAGTTTGCCAAGGAGTGGCAGTCAGACACGAAAGGTCATGAATACATGACAGTTAGATTAACTGAGGCCAAATATGAGTCCTTAAAGGAAAGCTAGCCAAAGGTTAAAATCGGTCTAAGAGTCTCAGGATGGGGGACGCACTGTGGGGATGTCAAAAACTGGTGAAGATCGACAACACAGATGGAACATTATAGTAAGACATAACTTTTTTATCTGATGTTGTCAATCTTTACTCAATACTTGACAGTGGGACAGAGTCCCCAGCTACTTTAGCCTCGGGAGGTCGAATGGAACAATATTCCTAAGCACCACAGAACCAAAGGATGCTCGTCCCCTTGAGAGATGATCCAATTTGTAATGAGTGATAAAGGTATGATGAGAAGACCAAGTGGCTGCTGCACAAAAGTCGTTTAAAGATAAAAAGATTGCAGAAGTAGCTACTGCTCTTGTAGAATGGGCATGAACTGTTTTTGAGAGCTGGAGTCCTTTAAAATGACAAATGAATATGATGCAGTCTCTAAGCCACTTGGCCAAGGTAACCTTAGAAACTGGGTTACCTTGATGGAGAGAAGAAAAAGCCACAAAAAGATGGTTTGATTTTCTAAATACTTTAGTCCTACAAAAATAAAAATGTAGTTGTTTGTGCACATCAAGTAAATGGAGAGCATATTCTCCCTTGCTTGAAAAATTTGGGAAAAAGACTGGTAGCTGTAAAGTCTGATTAATATTAGTCTCGGATACAACCTTGGGCAGAAAGGAAAGATTAGTTCTAAGCGCAACTCTATCCTTATGAAAAATTAAGTATGGAAGTTCACACAATAGGGCCGGAAGTTCAGAGACTCTTCTGGCAGAAGTGATAGCCACCAAAAAAAAAAGACGTTATGTACTTACCATAACTTTCCATGTCTGTAGTCCATCTCACCCTTCATTCTTTACATATGGGATCGGAGCCAATCCTCAGCTCCGACTCGGCCTATTTACAAGCTGGAAGATTTCTGGTTGGCTCATGGCTAGGTAGGTATCCCGTGGTGCACCAGTACAATCCCCAGATCTTGTTTGCTGCTGACTAGAAGAAATAATAACAGCATACAGAAAGAAGCCAATACTAAAAGGTCTCCATAAATAATGAAATTAATATTTTTCTGTCTCCAGGTACTTCCAGGATAGGGGCAGGAAGGCTGGTTCATAAGAATGAAGGGTGAGATGGACTACAAACATGGAACGTTATGGTAAGTACATAACGTCTTTATGTTCTGTAGTTTTATCTCACCTTCATTCTTTACATATGGGACAGCGTCCCTAGTGCCTTATTCATGGGTGGCTCAAGGAAAAATACTCCTGAGTACCATGGAACCAAAAGATGCTCTACCCCTGGAGGTTAAATCCAATTTGTAATGAGTAATAGAAGTGTGAGGGGTAGCCCACGTAGCAGCTGCACAAATATTATCAAGAGGGACCCTGGCTTGAAAGGCTGCAGAGGTAGACTGAGATCTGGTAGAATGAGCCTTGATTTTAAGGGGTAAAGGTTTACCCTCAGAATTGTAAACATAAGCTATACAGCTAGAAATCCAGTTAGAGAGAGTCACTTTGGAAACTGGTAAGCCCAACCTGGATTCAGAAAAGGAAATGAATAATTGATATGATTTTCTGATGTCTTTAGTCCGGTGCAAATAAAAACATAATTGTCTATGGACATCCAGCTGGTGAAACCTGTACTCAGCTGCGTTGGAGTGATTTGGAAAGAAAACCGGAAGTTCTATGGAGTGAATCGAAGTGGCATGGAAGCAGACCTTGGGGACAAAGGAGGGATTAGTACGGACACCCTGTCTTTGTAAAAAATCAGATAAGGTGGTTTAACAGACAAAGCTTGCAATTCTGACACCCGTCTGGCAGACATGATAGCCACCAAAAACAATGTCTTCCATGACAAAAATTTCAAAGAGGATGAATGAGAAGGCTCAAAGGGCGGAGATTTTAATTTAGATAACATAAAATTTAAATCTCATGAGGCCACAGGTTCTTGAACAGGTGGTCTTAACAAAGTAGCACCTTTAAGGAAGGTTTTGCACAGTTTATGAGACATCAAGTTAGAATCTGAAAAACTTAGACGAAAATTTGAAATCGCTGCCCATTGAACTCTGATAGTGGCAGCCGCAGATCCTTGGTGAAAAAGTTCAGAAAGAAATTCCAAAATTACTGGAATGGAGGCAGTGTAGGGGTCAACATCCATTTTCTCCACCCAAAGGGAGAATCTTTTCCATTTACTAGAATATAGTCTCCTAGTGGAAGGTTTATGAGAAGAAAGAGTCACGGAAGGTGAGAAGTCATGAAACCTGACTAGTGATGGAACTGGAGCAGCCACGCTGTCAAACAGAAGGCGTGTAAGGAGGGGTGAAGCGAACCTGACACGTGAGTCAACAGGTCCATAATTGAGTCCAGAATCCAAGGATCATCCAGGAGAAGAGGCGCGAGGAAGGGGAACCAAACCTGACAAGGCCAGTAAGGAGCAATGAGGATCAGTTTGCATCCCAGCCGTTTCACTTTCTGAATAACCTGGGGAATGAGAGGAAAGGGAGGAAAAGCATACAGGAGACCCAGGGGCCAATCATGAACAAGTGCGTCCCCCAGAGGGGGGATGAGGGAAAAGTAGCTGCTGCATTTGGCACTGATTGGGCTGGCAAAGAGATCACAGCAAGGCTGTCCCCACCTGTGGAAAATCTGTTCTGCTGTTTCCTGTTTCAGAGACCACTCGTGGGGCATCAGGATAGCCCGGCTGAGCTTGTCAGCTATCACGTTGGTTGTCCCTGTAATGTGCGTTGCCACCAGAAAACGCTGGGAAGATATCGCCCATTTCCAAACTGGCATGGCCTCTTGACAGAGTGGGTAAGATCTGGTTCCCTCCTGTTTGTTGATATAACATACTACCGACATGTTGTTTGACTGTATTGCAATAGTCCCCAGAGGAAGAAGGTCGTGAAGTGCTTGCAACGCCAGGAGCACCGCCCTCATCTCTAGAACGCTGATATGCAGGTGAGCCTCTTAATCTTGCCATGTGCCTTGGGCAGTCCTGGCTAGATAATGCCCCCCCTATCCTATCTGTGAGGCATCCGTGGTCACAGTGGCAACGGGTTGGTGAGGAACAAATGAAGTGCCCCTGGTCAGTTGATTGGGTAATGTCCACCAAAGGAGGTCCGTCTTGCAAGATTCTCTCAGCAGAATGTGATGAGATAATGGAAGGTGCTAAAAGGACCATTGGGATGACAGAAGCCACTGAAGAATTCTCATGTGTAACCTGGCTAGTGGCACTAACAGTATGGCGGAAGCCATGGTCCTAAGGAGCTGCAGAACAATCTTGGCTTTGACCATTCGTAAGGGGAGAAGACGCTGAATTTGAAGAACCAGGTTTTGTGCCCTTTCAGCAGGAAGACGAGCCACCATGTTTACTGTGTCTTATCTCTGTGCTTATAGAAATCACAGATTGAGAGGGCACTAAGGCAGATTTTTCCCAATTTATAGAGATTCCCAGCTGGGCACAAGGCTGAATAGTAGCGTCCCTGCTCTGAAGGAGTAGATGCCTGGTGGGGGAGGTCAGGAGCCAGTCATCTAAATACGGAAACACCTGGAATCCTAGACGTCTCAGATGAGCTGTCACTACTGCCATACATTTGGTGAATACCCTGGGGGCTGTGGTGAGACCAAAGGGCAGATCACGGAACTGGTAGTGACTGGCTCCCAGCCGAAAGCGTAGATGACTCCATGATGTCCTGTCCATTTTTATGTGGTAGTAGGCATCTTAGAGATCTACTGAGCACATCCAATTGTCTTTCCCTAACAACAGGAGTATAGACTGCAGTGTTACCATCCTGAACTTGTCCTTCTTTACTAATTCGTTCAATCTGCTGAGGTCCAGAATGGGCCTCCAGTCCCCTATACGTTTCGGCACTAAAAGGAATCTGGAGTAAGTTCCGGATCCTATTTGGTCTGCTGGGATGGTTTGGATGATTCTTTTTGACAGCAACTTGTTGACCGCCACAGTTGCTTAATCCCTGTGACTGGGTGGAACATCTGGGATCTTCTTGGGAACAAAGGGTGGAAAAGAAAAGGGTATGACATAACCTCTGGTAATAATTCTTTGTACTCACTTGTCTTGAGTGATACTTAGCCAGGCTTCTGGATACAAAGAAATGCGACACCCGACCAGCCCCAGAGAAGCACAGTCGGGCCCCACATCAGGAGCGCTGGTAAGGCCGGCCAAGAAAGGAATCGTGACCTCCCTGGTTTTGCGGACCGCCCCTGCCTCTAGGGCTTTGTCTTCCATTTCCTCCTCCTCCTCTGCCTCTGAAGGAGGAGTCACCCTGTGCCTCCTGGAAAAACCTCTGGCACTTCTTGAACCACATCTTGCCACCCCTCTGACCCTTAGGGTATTGTCTAGAGGGAACAGTAAAATATACTCCCACCGCAGAGAGTGTTTTTCCTTCTAGCTCGCACTGGGGGAGTGTCCTTTACCTTGGATCCAAATAATGAGGAACTGTCGAAGGGGGCATTGGTAAAGGTAAACAAACAGTTCTGCAAAGTTCCACAAACGCATCCAGGAATGACGCCTCAGGGAAATTCCTGAACCCGCTGCTCTACTCGCTCCATCGGCCGCATATGAAATAAGCCACATGGAAGAGTGAACGATAGAATTCAAGGTGGACAACTGGGCAGAAACCTTGTCAGTACATATACCTTGTAAAGAGTCTTCTAACTCTTTAAGGAGATCTCTCTGAAGCCTCGTAAAGTGAGTAAGGTAATTCAGTGATCTAAGGGTAAATGCCACGGAAGAAAATATATGCTTCCCATATCTGTCCATCGTTCGAGACTTCTTATTCCATGGATGAACAGAAGAAGTCTCAACTAGCTCCTTCATAGTGGCCACAGCCGCCACCACCATGGCATCTACAGGCACACCTTTAGATAAAAGGTCTTTTCCTGGAGGGAGAGAAAAGAACTTGTTTGGTCTCCTGGGGAATGGCTCCACGGCATCAGGAGTATCCCACACCTTTCGACTAACTAAATAAATCAGTTCGAAGGGTGGAGACACCCAAGAGGCAGAAGGTTGAGACCCGAAAGCCTTCAGGTACACCGACTCCTCATCAGAAGGGATGACAGTGGGCCAGCCACACTTCTGTTTAAGGATCTCCAGAATGTCTATGAAGGAGACATCATCAGCGGATGACTTGGGGGACCCTTCCGACTCCTCGAGGTCATTGTCAGATGTCAAAGACTCATCCTGGGAGTCGACATGCTTCCTCTTACAAGTCCTCTTCCTTGGGTCTCCTCAGAAGGACATTCCGGGGAGGTCTCGGAAGAGTGGGGGTCACCAGCCACTGGCTTCTGAGGCTGGGGGTCTCTGCTGCCGCTGGAGGAAGTAGAAGCTTAGACAGAAGTAGGTGCTATAGGGAGAAGAGTGCCAGTACCTCTGGTAGGAGCTGACGATTGGGACAGCACACTCCTCATCATCTCGAATGCCGACCTCTCCGGCTCCGAGGACCTCCCCGGCTCCAAGAAGACAGAGGATGCCTTCGGTACCAGAGCCATCTGCTCCGAGATAGGCGCAGGATCCGAACTCACCCTAGCCGACGCACTGAGAGGAAGACTTGGAACTGAAGAAGTTCAGTTCCAAGCATCCCTGTCAGGGCCAACTGGAGAGCTTCGGCTCTGGACACTACGGATGGCACCGAAAGTGTCGGAGCAGAACTCTGCTCCGAAACAGCGACAAGGGGAGCTGGAGCCGAAGGTTCCACCAGTGGTACCAAGCACTCCGGCCAGCACGGCTCAGAGGAGAAATGAACACAGAGGGTTGAATGGGCTCAAGTGGCTCTGGTGCCAACTGGGTCAACAACAATTTAGGCAGAGCAGATGACTTCAAAAGTCTCAGCACTACCCTCTCCACATCTTCTTCCAATAAACTCCTGGAAGACCTGAATGACACAGTAGGAGATTGAGATCTTGGAGATACAGGAGACATCAATAACAAGGAGGCCGGTAGAGGGTCCACCGACTGGCTCCAAGAAACAATCTCAATAGTCTCAGTGGTCGGCTCTGAAATACTTGGAACCGACCCTGCAACAACAATACCGCTCTCAGTCGGCTCCGAGGCCTCTGGAGCTGATGAGACAGTTTTTAAAACTTTAAGAGGTGGCTCCGAGACACCAGCCAGTGCCGGGGAGGGCCGCTTAGTAGATTTTGACTTTCCCTTGGTAGATTTTGAGGATGATGAGGAACTAGACAAATCTTCCTCAAAGGAAGGTTTAAGAGGACCTTTTAGGATGAGCTTGTTCTTCCTTTCCTGCAACACCCTAGGACTAAATGCATGACAAAATAAACAGGTCTCCTGTAAATGGATGGCCCCTAAACAGTAAACGCAGTTACCGTGACCATCCGTTATAGACATTTTTTGAGAGCACTTAATACATTTCTTAAAGCCGGATGGCTTATGATCCTTACTCTCTTTTAGACATTCTGCGGTATAGGACACATGCACACGGAGAAAGGGAAGGAGGAGGACTAGGTCCTCTAATTTAAATGGGCCTAGGCCTGCAGGAACGAAAATACACCACGAGGACTAGGTCCTCTAAGTTAAACGGGTTTAGCCCGGGCAAGGAAGAGATAGGGTCTACTAACTGAAACAGACCAAAACGTTAGAGAAAGTAAGAAAATATCACACACTCAACAGGAACAGTTATGAGCGAGAATTCACAAATTCAGGCTTATGTCAAGCACAAACAGAACGTAGTTCTGTTAACAATATCAGCAATCCAATGATGCTAACAACAAGTTAATTAATTAGGCTAAATAACAAGCAGAAAACCGCCAAAAACTCAACACACACAGAATAATAGTGCGCAAAAAGTGCCTATGCTAATCCAATCTAGAAAAAACAGTACACAGGATACCAATGAAGTAAGAAAAGGCCACAGGCCAAAAATTGCACCAAATGGCGCAAGTAAAAGCTAACAACTCTAATAACAGCTACAATAACAACTATGCTAATATTACTATAAGCAGTAGCAGTTTTAACTATATTAAACTAAACAGCCAAGAAAATTTAGTAAAAGTGGAAATAAATGCAATCACTTAGCCAGAGCCAAAGAGAAGCGCAACCGAACTCGTTGACCTGTCAAATGAGATCTGGGGATTGTACTGGTGCACCATGGGATACCTACCTAGCCACAAGCCAACCAGAAGTCTTCCAGCTTGTAAATAGGCCGAGTTGGAGCTGAGGATCGGCTCTGATCCCATATGTAAAGAATGAAAGTGAGATAGGACTACAGCCTATTAAGGTTTTCCAAGACAGATATTTTAAGTCAGAAGTTGCTGATGCTTCAAGGGGGTTTCTAGTCAGGGCCTGAAGAACCATAGTTAAATCCCAAGGGGGAACAGATTCTTTAAATGGAGGTCTTAGCACTAGAAGACCTTTTAGGAATGCTTTACACAGTTTGTGTGACATCAGAGGGGCACCCTCCAGTTCTATATGGAAGTTTGAAATCGCAGCTAGGTGCACTTTAACTGCTGAAGGAAGGAACCCGCCTGGTAAAGTGAAGCCAGAAAATCTAATACTTTGTGGATAGGGCTGGAATAAGGATCTACCTCATTATCCAGAGCCCATCTAGCAAATTTTTCAAATTTACTTTATTTTCTTCTAGATGATTTGTGATGAGCGATAATAATTTGTCGGACAGGTAAGGAAAGAGAAGGATGCCTGGCAATAATGGGAACTGGAGAAGCCATGCAGTAAGCTTGAGGTTTTGGAGATTCAGATGCACCATGCCCTATGGGTGAGACAACAGATCTGGAACTGGGTCCAGAATCCATGGTTCCAAATTAAATGAGGCCATAGGAAGGGAAACCAAACTTGTCGAGGCCAGAAGGGGGCAATGAGAATTATTGAAATTTACATCCTTTTGGCTTTCTTCAGGAAATATGAAATGAGAGGAATTGAGGGAAAGGCATAAAGCAGACTGGGAGGCCAATCGTGGAGAAGAGCGTCTCTGGGTGACTACCCTGAGGGGGGATTAGGGCAAAAGTAAGTTCTGCATTTGTTGTTTAGAGGAGAGGCAAAAAGGTCGCAACAAGGTTGACCCTAGTGGTGAAAAATGCTGTTCACCACTGTTGGATGGAGAGACCACTTGTGAGGCAAGAGAAAAGTTCTGCTCAATTTGTCTGCTATCATGTTGGGATGTGCGTTGCTGTCAGAAAGCAGTTGGAAGAAATCGCCCCTTGCCAAACTCTGAGTGCTTCTCAACACAATGAATAAGATTTGGTTCCCCCTTGTTTATGTACCAGATTACTGACATGTTGTCCATCTGAATCGCTACTGTTCCTAGAGGGAAGACATCTTGGAATGCTTGCAACGCTAACAGCACTGCCCTCATTTCTAGTACACTGATGTGCAAATTGGCCTCCAATTTGGACCACATGCCTTGGACAGCCTTTCCCAGATAATGCCCCCCCACCGTGTGTTGGAAGAGTCAGTTGTCACTGTGGCTTGGGGCTGGGGAAGAATGAAGGATGACCCACAAGAACTTGCCTGGAGTGTAGCCACCACAGCAGGTCATGCTTGCAATGATCGGTAATCAGAATTAACTGAGACACTGGTTGGTGTATGACAGACCATTGGGGCGCTAGTAGCCATTGCAATATTCGCATGTGATTCCTCGCTAAAGGAACTACAGTGATTGCTGCTGCCATGGAGCCTAAGGTTTGAAGAATTAATTCTGCTGGGACCTTGTCGTTGTGTAGTAATTGACCAACCTGGGATCTTATATGTTGTAGCCTTTCAGGAGGGAGAGATGCAATTCCCGAGACAGTGTCTAAGTGAGCTCCAATGAAGTTCAGTTTTTGAGTGGGTTGAAGTGCGGACTTTTCAAAGTTTAAAGTTATTCCTAGAGATGTACAGTGATGTATGGTGTAATCTCTTGCCTGTTCTAAGTGACGTCTGGTGGCAGTGGTGAGGAGCCAGTCATCGAGATATGGAAATACTCAAAACCCTTGGAGTCTTACATGAGCTGCTACCACAGCCATGCACTTGCTAAACACCCAGGGGGCTGTGGTGAGTCCAAAGGGCAGTGCTCTAAATTGTAAATGACTGGCGCCAAGCTGGAAGCACAAAAATCTCTTGGAGATTTTTTCCATTTTTATGTGGTAATAAGCATTTTGGAGGTCGACAGAGCACATCCACTCATCTTTTTCCAGGAATGGAAGTATCAATTGAACTGTGACCATCCGGAATTTAGTTTGGTGAACTGCCTTGCTGAATTGGCCGAGATCCAAGATGGGTCTCCAGTCCCCTGATTTCTTGGGCCCTAAAAAAGATCCTTTCTGGTCTGAGGAGATTTTTCACATGACTCTTGCTTAGCAGGTTTTGAATTTCTAGAACTGCTGCTTCCCTGAGACTGGGTGATATGTCAGAGTTTTTTCTAGTGTTTTGGCGGTTGTGATAGAGGAATTTGGTAACTTCTGGATATAATTCCCTGCACCCATTTGTCTGCTAACATTTGCCAGGCAGATTGGTGCAGAGATAGCTGTCCCCCGATTGCCTCCAGAGCCAGGCAATCAGGCAACAATTCAGGGGTGCTGGTAGGAAGCTCCAGAGAATGTCTCTCTGGATCCCTAGTTTTGCGGACCAATCAGGCACCAATTCAGGGGTGCTGGTAGGAAGCTCCAGAGAATGTCTCTCTGGATCCCTAGTTTTGCGGACCATTTCTGCCTCTACGGCAGCATCTTCCATTGCTCCCCCCTCTGCCCTGGGAGAAGTCTTTGCCTCGTGAATCCTGGAAAGGCCCTTTGGATTTTTTAAACCATAGTCTCCCACTCCTCTGGATCTTAGAGAACGGTCTCTGAGGAGTGGAGAAACGTATGCCAACTGCAGAATGGGTCTTACCGTCCTTTCCACATCTGACTAGGGTATCTTTTACATTGGGACCAAACAGAGAAGATCCATCATATGAAACGTTGACGAATGACGCTTTAAGTGGCACCGCAAATTCGCACAAGTACATCCAGGAATGCCTTCTAATGGCTATGCATGAACCCGCTGGCCTAATCATCCCTTCAGCTGCGTAGGCAACAAGCCTCATGGAAGAGTTAGAAATTGCTTCTAGGGTTGCAAGCTGAGAAGCAACTTTATCTCGTACACCTTCAGCTACTGTTCCTATGAGGGTATCTGAAAGCTCCTTGATCAGATCCCTCTGTAGTCTTGTAAAGTGTGCCATATAATTCAAGGACCTTAAAGCAAAGGTTGATGAAGCACAAACGTGCTTTCCAAATCTATCCAAAGTCCTACACTATTTGTTAAGCAGGATGGATAGTAGGACTTTCCTCCGCAAGTTCCTTTCTGGTGGCTGCCACTACCATCATGGTGTCAATGGGAATTCCTTTGGCCTGATGTGGTTCTTCTTTAGGGACTAATAATACTCTATCAGGTCTCTTAGGGATTGGCTCTATGGCATCGGGCATCTTCCACGCCCACTCAGTGATCAATTTAATGGGATCCAAGAAGTAGAGGGTTGAGCACGAAAAGCCTCCAGATATAATCATTCCTCTAAGGAAGGTTAAGTGAAAGACCAGCCACCCCTCTGTTTCAGGATTTCTAGGATGTCCCTGAAGGAAACATCACCAGGGGGTGACCTAGGGGAACCTTCCCCTTCACTGAAATCAGTATCTTCAGTGAAAGACTCTTCCAGGGAGTCTTAAGTGCTTCCTCTGGCACTTTCTTTTTGCAGGGAATTTCTCGGGGGGTTGATCCAGGGAGGCATCCGAAGAAGAGACTACCAAGGTAGGTGTTACCTGAGAAATTTGTGCTCTCTGTCCTGGGGATGAGACTGATGGTAGCTATGGTCGATGGGATACCTAAATCTGCCTGACAAAGATGGCACGTTCTGTGAGTCTCCAACAGACAATGACCTCTCCATAATCCAGAAAACTGGCCCCACTGTAGAGGGGTGAGAGCCTGGAACTGAAATAGACTTCTTGAGAACCGGGGTAGAAAGTAGAAAACAAGGATGACTGCAAGTAGGGGGTTTAGAAAATTGTATGAAAGAATACCTTTAAAGTTATTTAAAGGGGGTAAAAGGGAGTACCAACAATGGTAGTGGATAGTCTACCAACAGTATAAGAAAGACAGATGGAAACTAGCTACGATAAGAAGGGGGAGGACTGGGTAGAAATACAAAGAATTATGAAGAGATATAAAGAGGAAAATTTAGAAAAAAGAAAGTGTAAAAAAAATTAGAAAATACAAAAAAACTAAGCCAATGCTCGAGAGAATGAACGAACGCGTCTGGTATGCAAAGCACCAAACGAGAACTGAGGTAATCTTTGTGAGGAGCATTATGGGTACAGCATGGCACGAGAGTTTGGAAAGCGTTAGCTGAAGCAAATGGCTATCTCAGAACCAAAGCCACTGTTCAAGGATTGAGTGAAGACTGACAATATCAGATGAATAATTTCCCTAATTATGACCATTTGCTCCACAACATTTCTGACAAAGTACACTGTGGGTAATTTCTAAAAACTGATCACCTCATTGCATTCCCAAAATATGTTCCAAAATATCTCTCTCTCTTTCCCATCACACTGAGGGCATTTGTTATCTACCGGATGAAAAAATCTTCTGAACACTAATTAGAATATAAAAATACCTATGCAAGCACTTCCATGCCCAAGTTCTAAAACATTATACACTTTGTTGCATACTTGGGAGCTATACAGATGTCCTTCCATTGTCCTTTTGTAAACCGTCTTTCCATTCTCTTTTCCTAATCTTTTCTATCCTCCTCTGATTTACTCTTATAACTATCTTGCAACATGTTACATGCCATAATAATTGCCACTTTTTAAGCAGTAACTTCTATTCTAGATTCAACTCTATCAGAGCTTGTCTTTAACTCAGCACTCTCCTATCCCTTTGTCTTTGCATGTACTCTATTATCAATAGCCCTGGAAAGGAAGACCGTCTCCAACTTAGAGTCCAAACTTCTGCTTAGTCTCACCCCAGTCTGCTACCTTTCCCTAATCAGTTATTTCTTCCCAATGACTTGGTTTCTTTTGTTAATTTTCTATAGCAAATTCCAACCTCCAGTTTCCAGTTTTCTAAACCCCTACTTGCAGTCATCCCTACTGGTAAAATCTCTTCTCTCCACTCCTGTGTTAGCTTAGATTCTTAGAATACTTTTTGCAGCGTTATCAATATAATATTCCCTGTGGTTGCTGTTCTTTTTATAAACCTGCATCCAAAACCCTACTCTTTCCTTATTTCACAAACTCCACTTTGTTTCAGCCTCATCCCTCGCTCACGCTGATTTACTATCTACAGATTGAGTTATGTGCATAACCCTTAACTGTTTAATTCTAAAGTACTCATTCAGATTAGCAACATTAAAACATCTTGTTTGATAGGGTGAATCAAGTTATTCCACTTAACTCTTGTCATCTTCTCTCTTCTCCTCCTAAATACATTCCTCTAACTCTTTACTAATCATCATGCACAACCTCTCCTATACTTGATAAAAATATGCTTGACCTGTATATTACTAAAGGAACTAAAAATATTTTCACTGCTTGCACCTTACTACACTATCTATATCCACAAGTAAGAACTTCCAGCTTCTCATTTTTAATAATCCTTTATTTAGTCTCTTCCTACACATCCTTAGCCATCATAACAGAATACATATACCTAAATACTTCATCAAATCATGCCTCCATAAATATGGCTCATACCTCTCAATTGTCCAGAGTTTTGCAGAATGTCCCAATTTTTGCCTCTTATTTTTGTTCTGTTCCTCAAAAAAATTTGTGTTTTTTTCTGGCAAATCACTGAGAACTGAAGTCACTAAATAACACTAATGAATGACAGACATTTGAGTTTCAGACTTCATAGGCTTCAAAAAATATATAATAATGCAAAATCTGTTATTGTAGCAACTTTCAAAGTTTATAGCAACAATATTTAAAATATTTTCCTAATTTTGGCCTTTGCCCCCCCATTTTTTCCGTCTTTGTACAGATTTCTTGCACTGAAAGGTTGAGAGGTACAATATGGCTATTGTAGAATCAATTGTTTACTGCTGTAGCAAAATTTTCATCTTCATTTAGTTTATAGGTTCATAGGTATGCACTAGACTAATGGCCACGGAGCCTTTACAAGGCTAGCCCATAGCATTAACTCTGGCATTGTGCCACCCAACCTTAGTTCTCAGTCCCTCTGTCGAGTAGAGCCACTGGAGTGATCTCCAGGGTGAATTTTCTATTTCCCATCCACTCATCAAGATTTCTATTGAAGAGGCCAGTGAGGTGCTCTGCTTGACGTGTATGGGAAGTTTATTTCATGGCATGGGCAGTCTCTGGGTTATGAACCTGTCCCTCCAGCATGGTCTGTTGATTGCGGTAATGAGGTTGAGGTCTCTGGAGTGTGTAGTGCGGAGGGATTGGGATTTCTTTAGCTGTAGCATTTCTAACAGAGCTGGGTCAGACATGGCTTTGTAAGTCAAGCAGAGATCACCTCTAAGTAGGCAATATGAGACACAGAATAGTTGGAGTTTTTTTGAGTCTGTCCATATAGGACAAGTATTTAAGGCCTAGAATCCTCTTTGTGAGGTACTTTTGTGGCCTCTTCAGTTGTTGCTGGTATCTAGGGAGGTACATGCCAAATGGGGCATTGTACTTGATGACTGGCCTAATTTGGGAAGAGTAGAGGGAGACAATGACCTCTTTCTTCCTGGATGCAAAACCCTTTTGTAATGAGATGTGCCACACAGAAGGACTTTCTGACCACAGTGGCATTGTGGTGGTCAAAAGAGAGGTTGCTGTCAACCTGTCGTTCCCAGATCTCTTATAACACCTTCTGTGTTCAGTAGATTACCATCAATGTTATAATTAAAGGGAAAGGGTTTTTTCCCAAGGAGGATGACAACACATTTTGTGGTACTGAGCTTAAGGCCATGGGTCTGACACCGGTCATTGATCTAAGTGAGGTCTTTCTGTAGGATGCCAAAATCACTTGGGAGTTAATAATAGCTCCCAACTTGCAATCATCTATGAACTTTGTCAGCCAGAGTCCCTTTGTGTTGGCCTGGACTTCAGAAAAATAGATACTAAACAGGAGAGGACCCAGGACCGAACCCTGTGGGACTCCACTCATGACTGGTCTGCAGTCTGACTTGGAGTCAGCTACTTTCACACTGTGGGTTCTATCTGTCAGCCAGTTTGCAACCCAGCTAGTGATACAGGGGTTGATGCCTAGCTTAGTGAGTTTTTCTATGATTCCTGAGTAGGGAATGGTAGCAAAGGCCTTGGCCAGATCAAAGAAAGCTGTATGAACCCACCTTACCTTCATCCACAGCTCTGGCGACTGACTCAAGGAAGTCAACCAAGTTGAGCAGGCGCAATCTACCCTTCATAAAACCAAACTGTGTGGGATCCAGAGTTTGGAGATTCTCTATATCCTTGTTTATTCGGTCCATGACGATGCATTCCATAGCTTTGCATATCAGACTTGTCAGGCTAATGGGGCGATAGCTCCCAGGGTCTGTAGTCACTCCTTTGTGGAGATGGATGACTGTAGCAGTGCACCACTTGGTAGGGCAAAGGCTGAGGTGAGCCTGTGATTGAACAGGGCACACAGGTGAGGTGCCACTTCACTCTGTAGTTCATGTAGAACACAGCCAGGGATATTGTCAGGTCCCATAGAAGCTGTATTCTTGGTCTTGGACAGTGCTGTTTTAACCTGTGCAGCAGTAATACTGGGTGCCTGGCAATCAATTGGTATTGTAACTGGTCCTCTGTGGGGGGGGGGGGGTACAGTTGGCACTGAATTTGTTGGTCAGTAAATTGGCAATATCTGTTGGCTTGGTATATAAGGTACTATTGTGCACTAGCTCAGAGCAAATCTGGGTATTGCCGGGAGATTCTTTACATAACTAAAGAAGGCCTTGTGGTTGTCTTTACTATCTGCTGCAATTCTGTTTTCATAGCTAGCTTTAGAGGATGTGATGAGGGATCTCAACTTTTTATTGAGGCTGATAAGGGAGTTTTTCCAGTCTTGGGACTTCACCTTATTCCGCATCAGTTTCCTTCTTCTGTTGCAGAGTTTGTTTATAGCAGGGGACCACCAGACTGGCTTCCTTTTTTGGAGGAGTACGTCTTGGTTCTATTGAGTATGGCGAGATCCATGCATTTGTGTACGTGTTCGTACAGTGCATTGGTGTATGATTCAGTGGTCATGCAACTATTCTCCATTTGCATGGGTGCCGTGAAGTTAGCCACCTCTGTTTTTAGGGGCCCAAGGTTAGCTTTGGAGAAGTTTCTCATGGTGGTTACCATTGCGGGGGGGGGGGGTGTCTGAGGGATGTGGATTTCCAAGGTGATTAGTTTGTGGTCGGATCTAACCAGGGAGGAGTTGACTACTGTTGTAGAGGAACGGTCGCCTATGTTATGCTGCTACCTCTAGTGGGGGTAAGAAGAAGCTGGCCCACAGGATTGGAATTAATGAATTCCAGGAAACACTGGGCAAGTATATTGGTACATGAGTAGTTTTCCCAGTTAATTGAGGGGTAGTTGAAGTTGCCCAGTATGAGAGTGTTAGGTTGGACCCTAATATTCTCCAGGGTGCTTAGGAACGTGGAGTGTGAGTCTTGGGACATGATTGGGGACCTACAGCAGGATACAACCTGAATCGATGTCTTACCCAATGTTAGCTGCACCTGAAGTATCTCTGATGTGTTATGTTGGGCTACCAGTCTGGTGGTGTGCGCATCCTTTATGAATATGGCAACACCATTGCCTTTGGAGCTTCGGTCCAAGTTCTGGGGCCAAAAGGTATGGAATGAGTTACAGCCTGGTAGTGCAGGGGTGCTTTCTGCTGCCTTGAATCAGGTCTCTGTTACAGCACAAATGTCAATGTTCTCCATTTTAAGGAGTGCTTCGAGCGAGTGCATTATGAAATTCAGACTTCTAGGGTTGAGCAACATGACTCTCATATTACATTTGTTTGCAGATGTTACAATGGTAATTTGGTCTTTGGAACACTGCTTAAAAAAGGCACTATAGGGGTGGCAAGAGCCTTGACTAGTATCCAGAAGCCCAGGGATGACAGATGCAGGCCATCGCTGGCAAAGCATCGAGGTCTGTCAATTATGTCATCTCAGGCAGATACTGGATCCCCTTAGAATGACACCAGAAACTTAGCCAATTGTTGAAATCAATCGTTTTTTGCTTGTAATGTGGTATCATTCTGGGTGATGGTAGGATGCTGCTCAGGGCTAGGGTCATACCCACCTGAGCTACATAATCCAAGAGCTCCTCCATGTCTCTTTTCAAGTAGTTCAGGGAGGTACATCTCAGGTCATTCACACCCACATGTACAGTGACAGAGTCATACTTGTACCTGTTGTTGAGGGACCTGAGTGCATATGTTATGTGGCAGATCCTGGCGCCCGACAGGCAGCTGACTGTTACTTTCTCCTTATTCAACCTAGTAAGTGGGACATCATTGTGCTTCACTATCGAGTCACCTATGACTAGTGTGTTGGGCATGCTGTTTTGCTTAGGGGTTTTGGTTGAGTGGCACGCTGTTTAGCAAAGTTGTGTGTCTCGTGATTAGTCTTGTGTTGTGGTGGTTGACTGCGTTTCTGCCTTGGGAGGTCTCTGCTGTTTGGGTAGATTTTTATTGAGAGCCTCCACGAAGGTGGGTGTGTGGTTTGTGTTTTTATGTGAAGGCAATGCTGGTGTGTGTTCTGGAGGGCTGTGTGTTCCATGTGGTGTGGTGCAAGTGTTGGCCTTCTCCTCTTGACCAGCTATTCAGGTCTTGGCTGGAAAGTGCTTGGCTTACAATTTGGATATACAAGTGCATCTCTCGCAAGTCTGAGTGTTGGAAGGTAAGGGGAGAGGTTTGTCAGTGTACATGATGCAGTTGCTACATTGCCTCAGGATGCCCAAGTTCACCAGGTTAATAGGAGAAAGCCCAGGGAACTGACCTTTAGACATGCCTGGAGGGGTGGGTATTAAGTACTGGAGCTGTTTCCTTGTAGAACGTTTAGTGCTGGTAGCACTTTTGTGTGCTACAATAATTGCTACAAGAAGTCTGGTAAATTGCTAAACTAATAAGCTAGTAAAAGTGTATGAGAGGAGAGAAATAGAAGTTATGTCCTTACCATAACGTTCCATGTGGAGTGTTCATCTCGCCTTTGTTCTTACACATGGGTTCGGAGCCGATCCTCGGCTCCGTGCCGGCCTCTTGCAAGCTCTGCATCGAGAAGAAGCTCGAGACAATCTAATACCCACAATCCCCCTCTGCCTTTACCTCAGATCTAGTTTGCAAGCAAACCAATCTCCAGAGAGAGCACATTCATGCTTACATCACATATGCCCAGAAATAAGAATCTATACATAACTATATATAGAAAGACAAATAGACATATATATATATATATATATATATATATATATATATATATATATATGCCAACTATGTACACAATATTCGCAGCAGCAGCAGCAGGATGTTCCTGGCCAGGCATCAAAAGAACGTTCTTCTTAGGGCGGGAGGGTGGGAATGTAAGAACAAAGGCGAGATGAACACTCCACATGGAACGTTATGGTAAGGACATAACTTCTATATGTGATAGTGTTCAATCTCGCCGTTTGTTCTTACACATGGGTAGCGTCCCTAGCTCCTTGTTCCTGAGGAACTCACGGAAGGACGTTCTTGAGCACAGTGGAACCAAAGGTTGCCCTGTCCCTAGAAGCCTTGTCTACCTTATAATGAGAAATGAATGTATGTGGCTTAGACCAAGTAGCAGCCGCACAAATAGCGTCCAGTGGTAGGCGGGCTGCATGAGCCAAAGATGTAGACACTGACCTTGTGGAATGTCCTTTGGGTTTGTGCAAAAGAGTTTGATTTGAAGAATCGTAGACATAGATTATACAATCCGTTAACCACTTAGAAAGAGTTCTTTTGGTAACTGCTAGTCCTTTCCTGCTATCAGCAAAAGCCACAAAGAGTTGATCAGTTTTTCTGTGATCTTTTGTTCTATCCAAGTAAAATCTTAGTTGTCTGTGAACATCTAATTTGTGCAACATATACTCCATTTTGTTGGAGTGATTTTTGAAGAAAGTGGGTAATTCAATGGACTGATTAATATTGTTAATAGAACACACTTTAGGGAGGAAGGATGAATTGGTTCAAGAGAAACTCTGTCAGAGTGAAAGATCAAATAAGGGTGCTTGATGGAGAGAGCCTGAAGTTCAGATACTCGCCTAGCGGAAGTAATGGCTACCAAAAGAGAGTCTTCCAGGACAAAAATTTTAATGGGCAAGAAGAGGCAGGTTCAAAGGGGGGCAACATTAATTTAGATAACAACAAGTTTAGACTCCAAGGTGACGTAGGAGATCTGACTGGTGGTCTAATATGAAAAACCCTTTTAAAAGGCTTTACAAAGTCTGTGAGCCATAACAGGAGCTCCACATTCTTCCACATGGAAATTTGAAATGGCAGCCAATTGAACTCTTAGTGTAGCAGGAGAAGCACCCTGATGGAATAAGTCCGTTAAAAACTCTAATATTTTATTCAAAGGAGCTATAAAAGGATCCACTTGGTGTGTATTAGCCCAGAATACAAATCGCTTCCATTTACTAGAATATGTTTTAGTAGTGGAAGCTTTATGAGAAGCCACCAATATATCCTGAACTGCTGGCGACAAAAGATCAGACCTGGCTAAGTTGGGAATTGGAGCAGCCAAGCTGCTAGATGGAGGGACAGGAGCGCGGGATGGGGAGCCCCTGACGAGTGAGTCAATAGATCTGGCTCTGGGTCCAGAATCCAGGGTCCCCGAATGCAGTGTGTCTTCAGGAAGGGAAACCAAATTTGCTGAGGCCAGAATGGGGCAATGAGGATTATTGTCCTGTGTAGGTTTCTGGCTTTCTGGAGAAACTTTGGTATCAGAGGAAATGGAGGAAATGCGTACAGGAGTCCCGGGGGCCAATCGTGAACCAGTGCGTCCCTGGGGACTTCCCCTGGAGGGGGTAATAGGGCAAAGTAGCTCCTGCATTTGGCGTTCATTGGAGGCATAAACAGATCGCAGGAAGGCTGGCCCCACGCGAAAAATCCTTTTCGCTACTGACTGTTTTAGGGACCACTCGTGCTGTAACAGAATTGCTCTGCTCAGCCTGTCGGCTATGACGTTGGATGACCCGGGATGTGCGTTGCTATTAGAAAGCGACCCGTGGACTCCGCCCACTGCCAGATTCTCATGGCCTCTCTGCATAGCTGATAGGATTTGGTTCCCCCTTGCTTGTTTATGTACCAGACTACAGACATGTTGTCCGTCTGAACTGCAATAGTTCCCAGAGGAAGAAGGGGAGCAAAGTGTTGCAACGCTAGAAACACTGCCCTCAACTCTAGAACATTGATGTGCAGATTGTACTCCAAATTGGTCCATTAAGCCTTGGACTGTCTGTCCCTGAAAGATGCCCCCCCACCCTATCAGGGAAGCGTCCGTGGTCACCGTAACTGTAGGCGTGGGTAGCACGAATGGTCTCCCCTTGGAAAGGTTGCATGTTTGAAGCCACCAGTTTAGATGTGTCTTGCATGTTTTCATTATAAGAATCTCGTGTGTTAGAGGTAGTTGTTGAAACGACCATTGTGCAAACAGTAGCCATTGAAGGACTCTCATGTGCAGCCTTCCCAAGGGTATTGCAATAAGGGAGGCTGACATGAGTCCCAAAACCTTCAGTACCAGTTTTGCTGGAGATTTCCTTGACAAAAGTAGAAGACGTATGTGAGTCTGAAGTGATAGTATCCTTTCCGGGGGAAGTCTTAGAATTAACTGACGTGTGTTTAATTCTGCTCCTATGAACAAAATTATTTGTGATGGCTGAAGCAAGGATTTTCCGAAGTTCACGGAAATTCCTAGGTGAACACACAGTTGAAGAGTAAAGTCTCTGGCCTGTAATAGTTGACGCTGGGTGGTGGCAGAAAGGAGCCAGTCGTCCAGATACGGAAACACCTGGAATCCTTGGCGTCTCAAGTGAGACGCTACCACTGCCATGCATTTGGTGAAGACCCTGGGGGCTGAGGTCAGACCAAAGGGCAGGGCTCGAAATTGAAAGTGACTGGCCCCCAGCCGGAAGCGCAAATGATCTCTGGATGCCCTGGCCATTTTGAAGTGGTAGTATGCATCCTCTAGATCTATTGAGCACATCCAGTCGTCCTTCTGTAAGAATGGAAGGATCGATTGAAGCGTGACCATTCGGAACTTTTCTTTCCTGACGAAGGTATTGAGGTAGCTTAGGTCCAGGATGGGCCTCCAGTCCCCTGTTTTCTTTGGAGCTAAAAAGAACCTTGAGTAAGTCCCGAATCCTTGCTGGTCCGCTGGGACTGGTTGGATGACTCTTTTTTCTAGCAGCTTTGAAATCTCTATAGCTGCTGGCTCTCGCAGATGGGGGTACATCTGGGAGTCTTTTCTTTGGAATGGGATGGGATAGAAAGGGTATGTTGTAACCTCTGGTAACCACGCTTTTACCCACTTGTCTGTAGTTACATTTTGCCAGGCCTGAGGGTATAAAGCTAGCGACCCCGACTGCCTCCAGAGCAGGACAGTCGGGCCTCCTCTCAGGAGTGCTGGAAAGGTTTACCAGGGAGTGTATCCCTGTCACCTTGATGGTGCGGGGCCCCTCTGCCGCCTGGGCGGCGTCTTCCACCTCTGCCCCCTCCTCTGCCTCTAGAGGGGGCATCTCCCTGTGTGTCTGAGAAAGCTCCTTGGGGTTTTCGAAACCACATTTTCCACCACGTTGCCCTTTGGGGTGCGGTCTGGTTGGGGTGGAAAACGGACTCCGACAGCAGACAGAGTCTTTCCCTCCTGTTCACACCGGGTAAGGGTCTCCTTTACTTTGGGGCCAAAGAGAGTGGCACCGTCAAATGGGGCGTTAGTAAAGGAAGACTTGAAGGCTTCCGCAAAGGAACATAAGCGCATCCAGGATTGTCTGCGAAGAGCAATCGCTGAAGCTGCTGCCCTACTCGAACCTTCGGCTGCGTAGGAAATCAGCCTCATGGACGAGTTCACAATGGATGTAAGGGTATTAAGTTGTGCTGTCACTTTCTCCGAGACAGCAGCATCTGTAGTACCCTGGAGGGTATCTCCCAACTCTTTGACTAGATCCCTCTGTAGACGTGTAAAATGGGTCAAATAGTTCAGGGATCACATGGAAAAAGCCGCTGAACTAAAAATGCGCTTCCCGTACCTATCCATCGTCCTAGAATCTTTATTAGGGGGATGGACAGATGAGGAAGACTCTGACATCTCCTTTTTCGTGGCCGCTGCCACCACCATAGCGTCCACTGGAACTCCTTTTGTCAGGTAGGACTTGTCCTGAGGTGCCGTGATGTATTTATTGGGTTTCCTTGGGACTGGTTCCACTGTGTCAGGAGCCTCTCACGCCCTTGAGCAATTAGTTCCATTAATTCATCGAAGGGCGGAGTGACCCAGGAGGAGGAAGGGCGAGCACCAAATGCCTTCAGCAAAACTGACTCATCCTCAGAAGGGGGAAGGGACTGCCAGTCACCTCTCTGTTTCAGGATCTCCAATATGTCGAAAAAGAGACATCTTCTGAAGGTGACTTAGGGGACCCTTCTGACTCATCTAAGTCAGCATCAGATGTCAAGGATTCTTGTGGAGAATCCAAGTGTCTCCTCTTACACAATCTTTTCCTAGGGACTTCTTCGTGGGGAGCATCCGAAGAAGCCTCCGAGGAAGAGGGGGCACCCTCCAGGGGTGGCTGAGACACTGGTGCCCGACGCTTGGATGTGGCCGTGGGTGCAGAGGAGGATAACGGCCCTTTATGGGGAGGAGAGGTTGCTTCGACTGATGTGGTTGTCTGGGTAGACAACACCTTCCTCATTAGGTCGAACGCCCGGGTCCCGCATCGAAGAATCTCCGGTTCGAGAAATGGGAAGAATCCCGACACAGGCACGAAGGCATCGACCCGAGGACGGGCCGAATCGATCAGCGCCGAGGCCCCGAGGGGAGAGTCGGAACCGCGTCGGTTCGACTCTCGGCCCCAGAACCAAGGGCAGACCGTCGGCTCCGAGACTCCGGTATCGGGTCCGACGGAGTCGAGGTGAGAGGAACAGACCGAGAAAAAGACGGTTCTGGACCGAGGGCTCCACAATCAGTAGATCAGCCTCTTCCGGCTCCAAAGACTGAACAGGTCTCGGAGGAGGAATGGATGGAGACACCGGGAGGCCTTCAAGTTTCGACACCAACTGGGTGGAAACCGAAATAAGTTTGGACACGGCCCGAATGCTCCAATAATTTCTGCACGACACCATCCACATCGATATCAGAGACTTTGGAAGAAGAGCGGGGCAAAGGAACCGAAGACGGAGCCGACCTCAAAAAGTAGGAAGGAGGGAGCTCGATCACCGGTTCCAAGACTCGAGGCTCAGGAACGGATACCAGTTGAACACTCGGCCCCGAAGTCTGTGGAACCGGTGATCTAACCTTTGCTGAAGAGCTCGGAGCCGATGACTTGGGCTCCGACGTCTTCGATTCCTTAGAGGATTTTGATGCCTGGTCAGAAGCATCCAGAGCCTCCTGAAAAGAAGGTTTTAATAAACCTCTGTCCATTAGTTTCCTGCGCCTATCTGTCATGACCCTCCCACTAAAAGAGTGACAGATGGAACAGTCCTCTTGCAAGTGGAGAGGGCCAAGGCAGTAGACGCAGGAACTATGGTTGTCAGTCACTGACATTTTCTGGCCACACTGACAATGCCTAAATCCTGATTTTACCTTATCAGACATTATAGAAGTAAAAGACAAGTCCAGTAATGCAGTCAAATCCGAGAAAAAATTGTCAAATCCGGTATAAAAGTCAAATCCTATTAAATTTAAGAAGGGTTGTAGGCCCCGAAAAATTCTAACCGATAAAACAGCTTAACGGTACCGAGAATTTAGCCAGTCAACAACACAATCACACAGTATATCACTGAAATATCAAATAGAATAAGAAAATCCAATAAAATATAACAAATAAAGTTACATCTTAGCTTTAGACGCTCGAGCTAGCTCCCAGCGATGCGAACGCAGCAGCGGCAAACTAGATCTGAGGTAAAGGCAGAGGGGGATTGTGGGTATTAGATTGTCTCGAGCTTCTTCTCGATGCAGAGCTTGCAAGAGGCCGGCACGGAGCCGAGGATCGGCTCCGAACCCATGTGTAAGAACAAACGGCGAGATTGAACACTATTACATCTAGCAGATCTAAGGGAAAAACTGAAGAGCAGACTTTGGCACCGCTCAGAAGCTTACAAACTGTCCTGGATACAGCAAATCTATATCTGGACTAGACTAGTTACAGGAAAGGGTGGAAACAAGCGCAAATGCGGGCTTTTAAACCAGAAAGTTGAAAGAGATGGAAAAACTGCCCAAACGGCAAATAAACTACAATTTCTGGGCCAGAAACCACTGCTCTTGTGGTAGATAGGCTACCTAGTGCTTACCACTCCCACTGATAAGCTAGGCGGCTTTCCTCCAACACAGAAAGGCTTGCTTGGGGGAGCTCAGAAGCTTATATACAGTCCTGGATACAGCAAATCTGTATCTGGACTAGACTAGTTACAGGAAACGCGGGAATAGTGCAAACACGGGCTTTTAAACCAGAAAGTTGAAAGAGATGGAAATAACAAATATACTTGAAACTCTCTAAAAATTTTACAAAAAAACAAATGCCCTTTTCTGTATTAATCAAATATAAATTAACATAATCTACAAATAAATCCAAATTTACCAATTATCATGCCAGTTATATGCTTGAATATGTGTGTGAGTCCTTTAATGTGATGTTGTACTATCTTGTCTTCACTCTGTATTGATGGGTTCAGAACCGATCCCCGATTCTGACTTAGCTGTTTACTAAAGCTCAAGGTCTCCAACCAGCTCGTGGCTTACTCCCTATCCCATGATGCTCTAGTGCCTTCCCCAGATCTTGTTTGCCGCTGAAACAGATTGGGTTGTTCAACTAGCTCTGGCTAAGTGAATTCTTTATATTTCTGATACTTCTTCAAGTTTAGATATCTAATCCTCTCTTAAGTACTAAAAATACTAAAGTTTTTGTTCACGTTTAAGAGAGAGCATATTTTTCTTCATTTTCTATTGTGTTGTTATGCAGTTTTTGACCGTTGTTCTTTTAGGCCTATAAATATCCTTGTCCCATTTGCGGTGCAATAGTTTAGAGTAGTAAAATAGTTACATTTAGGATTACAGTTGTTATAGTACTTTATAGATAGTTAGTTGCCTTTATTATTCAAAATTCTTTCCTGTTTGACTAACAGAATTACATAGTTACTGTTTTTTTCTTAGAAGTGTGTGCATCTCTTAAGAATTTCTTTTTTAGCTGGTTTAAATTAGAGACCTATAAAGCCCATTTTTAGTTAGAGGGCTATTCCTTTTTTCTTGAGAGACTGTAATTTCTTGGATGATGTTGAAACATGTTAAAGTAAAACCTTCAGGTTTTAAAAAGTGCCCCAAGTGCACACAGACAAATGTCAATTACGGATGGACATACGGAATGTGTTTACTGCCTGGGGGCAGTTCACTTGCAGGAGTCATGCTCCATATGCCACACCTTTAGCTTCAGAGTTCTTCATGAAAGAACAAACAAATGAATACTAAAATGATTATTAAAGTCTTTTTTTTCTGAAGCTGTTGATCAGGGTCAAGGTACTCCAGGGAAATCCTTATCTCCGACCCAGAAACCAGAAAAGACTTTAAAGAGATGATCCTCCTCTTCTTCAGAAAGGTTGGAACCATCCACAAAGTTGCCCACGATGTCTCCAACAGTGACTAAACAAATTGATTCAGAGAGACCTTCCACCTCGGCTCCATCTGTGTCGGAGCCAATAGCAGTACAAATTAGGAGCCGCTCCCCCGATCTGGAGACGGTATCTCCAACCTTGAGGTCGCCCTTATTACAATCTGTAGCATCTCCAGTCCCATTCTCTCAATCTTCCAAAAGCCTATCTGACTATGATGTGGATCGTGTGGTGAAGAGACTTTTAAGGACACCGACTCTGGCCAAGCTTTTGTCTGAACTGACCCAAAAGGTTTCGGAGCCAACTAGACCTGTCCCCTTAACGTTGATTCCTCTTCTGCCCTGAGCTGTGGCTTCAGAGCCGGAATGCATGGAATTGATAGTGATGGAACCGTCGGAGCGAGACCTGCTAAAGGTTCTTCAGTTCCGACTGCTCTGACTACCTCGGTGCCATCTGAGGGGTCTGGGAGACGAAATTCTTCGGTCAGGTCTGGGGAAGACAGTCGGACTGAGATTTTTTCAGGGTTCTGAACTTGCCTCTCGGGGCTTCGGCTTGCATGAGTTTGGCTCTTACCTTCACCTCGGAGCCGCTCCCCATGGTGGAGATCTTCTGATTCTTCAGAACCAGGAGTCTCTTTAGACCATGGGTGGGGGGCTTTTGTGGCTATGAGGAGAGCACTGTCCCCAAGGGCATCCTCACTATCTGATCCAACCAACCCTTCCCCAAAACCACCGGTATCCATCTCGGCACAGCTGATTCCACAGATGTGTAGAGACCTGAAACCTCAGGATGCCCCAGTGGGCAAACTCCTCTCTTCCGAAACCTCTCCAGAATGTCCTTCTGAAGAGGTCCTCGGAAGAGATTATGTAAGAGGAAACATCTGGACTCCCCAGAGGAGTCAGTCACATCTGATACAGACCTCGATGATTCAGAACGGTCCCGACGGTCGCCCTCTGAGGCTGTCTCCTTTGCAGACATCCTAGAGATCCTTAAACAGAGAGGCAGCTGGAAGCCCATTACCCCTTCGGATGAGGAGTTCGTCTACCTGAAGGCTTTTGGGTTTCGCCCTTCTGTCACTTGGGTGTCTCCACCTTTATACGAGCTTATGGCGCAAGTTTGTCGAATGGTGTGGGAGTCTCCAGACACAGTGGAGCCTGTCCCTAGTAGGCCGAATAAGTTTATCACATCCCCAGAAGACAAGACATTCTTAACAATAGGGGTTCCTGTAGATGCTATGGTGGCGGCAGCGGCCCCCAAACAGAGTTATCTGAGACATCCACATCTGTCCATCTCCCAAACAGAGTGTCACATCCGATGGACAGATACGGAAAACCCATGTTCTCTTCAGGTGCCTTTACACTCAGGTCCCTGAATTATCTTATCCATTTCACAAGGTTACAGAGAGATCTCCTGAAAGAGCTTGGAGATGCTCTCCAGGGTACAGTAGCTGTGGGGGTACCAGATAAGGTATCTTCACAGCTTGCCACCCTCAATTCAGTAGTCAACACTCCCATGAGGTTCGTTTCTTATGCAGCCGATGAAGCGAGTAGGTCAGTGGATACAGGAATCGCCCTTAGGTGACATTCCTGGATGCGCTTGTGTAACTTTGCGGAACACTTCAAATCATCCTTCATTAATACCCCGTTCGAAGGCTCATCCTTGTTCGGGCCTAAAGTCAAAGAAACACTAACCAGGTGTGAACAGGAAGGGAAAACTTTCTCTGCCATCAGAGTCCGTTTTTCCACACCTTCTAGACCCTACCCCAAGGGTCAAAAGGGAGGAAAAATGTGGTTTCGAAAATCACAAAATCTCTTTCAAGACACATGTGGTGAGCCTTTCCCCAGAGCAGAGGGGGAAGCAATAATGGAAGATGCCGACCACGCAGCAGAGGGGGTCCGCAGAACCAGGGCGATAGGGATCATTCCTTGGTAAGCTCTTTCATCTCTCCTGAAAGGAGGCCTGTCTGTCCCTCTCTGGAGGTAGTTGGGGGTCGATTATCGTTGTATCCAGATGCCTGGCTAAAAATAAAAGACAAGTGGGTACAAAACATTACATCCAGAGGCTACTCAATACCTTTGACCTTGCCACCCCCACAAATAAAAAGGATTCCGGACATTCCACCCAGTCACAGGAAACAGGCAACCATAGAAATTCAAAAGTTGCTAGAAAAGGAGTCATCTAGTCGGTCCCCGCAGACCAGATAAGATCAGAAAGTTACTCAAGGTTCTTTTTGGTTCCAAGCAAAACAGGGGACTGGAGTCCTATACTAGATCTCAGCAGACTGAACAAGTCAGTAAAAAAAGACAAAGCTTTGGATGGTCACACTGCAATCAATACTTCCCTTTCTGGGAGAACACAACTGAATGTGCTCTATAGACCTGCAGGATGCGTACTACCATATAAGAATGGACAGGCCATCCAGGAGTCATCTGCGCTTTCAGCTGGGAGCCAGTCACTACCAATTTCGAATGGTGCCCTTTGACCTCACTAAAGCCTGAAGAGTGTTTACCAAATGCATGGCAGTAGTCACGGCTCCCCTGAGGTGTTTAGGATTCTGGGTGTTTCCATATCTAGACAAATGGCTCCTAACCTCCACCACCAAGCATCTACTGATGGAAGCAAGATACACTACCTTGGAACTCTGCGCTCAATTAGGGATTACAGTAAATTACGGAAAATCTGCCTTATTGTCTCAACATATTATTTTTATAGGCGCAGATTTAGATACCAAAACGATGATAGTCAAACTACCACCAGACAGAATACGGACACTTCGACTTCAGATACTAGATCTCCTCTTCAAAACAAAGCTTCAAGTAAGGACAGTTCTAAAGGTACTGGGGACAATGGCAGCAGCAATAAATCTAATACCATTAGCAAGGCTACACATGAGAATTCTTCAGTGGCTTCTATTTACTCAGTGGTCCATGCAGGAACTTCCTATGTCACATCAGATAGCATTAATGGAATCTTGAAAGAGAGACCTTTGTTGGTAGCTTCACTCCGATCAAGTAACAGCAGGTCGATCCTTTACTCCTCCGGTAGCCACAGTGACCACGGACACTTCCCAGATAGGGTGGCAGGGACATTATAAGGGAAGAACAGCCCAAAGCACTTGGCAGGATCACAAGGCTAATTTGCACATCAATGCCCTAGAGATGAGAGCAGTGCTGATGGTGTTGCAGGCATTCCAAGACTCTCTTCCGATAGGTCCGATTGCAATACAGACAGACAACATGTCAGTAGTATGGTACATAAACAAACAAGGAGGAACCAGATCTTACCCCCTTTGTCGAGAGGCCCTGAGAGTATGGCTGTGGGTGACTTCCTCCCAATGCTTTCTGTTAGCAACACACATCCTGGGGAAATCCAATGTGATAGCAGACAAACTCAGCAGAGCAATTCTGATGCCACACAAAATGTCTTTAAAGTGAGAAGTAGCGGAAATGATCTTTCCCAGAAGGGGCCAGCCTTGCTGCAATCTTTTTGCCATGTCCACGAACACAAAATGCAGCAGCTTTTTTGCCCTAATTCCCCCATTGGGTGTAATCCCCAAGGGATGCACTTGTGCATGATTGGCCCCCGGGTCTTCTATACACTTTTCCTCCCTTTCCCCTAATACCCAAATGTAGGGAATTGCACTGGCAATTAAAATTGAATGCCACTTCACCCCCAGGTTTAAATGACTCTATTACTATAGCTAGTGTGCTTAGGCTTATGTCATATCATATTTAAGTATTTTGTAGACCTTAGTTTTAACATTTTTATAAATATATCTGTGCAATAAATATATGTGTTGTATTGTTAATTGTATTTTTGCACTGACAACAGTAAAGGGAAACATTTAGGAGGATTTAACTTTGAGTCATGTGATTTTCAAGGGAGGGTTATTTAAACTGATTGTGTGGAGTATTTTAACATTCTGAATAAGTGTTAGCTATATTCTCACGAAAGCCTGCAATTTTATTAAACTTCACTGTAAAAAAAGGAGTTTTTGACTTCGCTATTGGTTTGGTGCTTTTTGCAGTTCTTCTGGAGTTCCTTTTGTGCTGTTCATCATTGGTTCTTGTTTTTTTGGCTTGGATACATATCTACCAGGATTCCCTTAGTCCAATGGGGTTGGTCAGAGAAGCACTAAGGATTTTGTCTGCACGCTTGGGTATAGGTTCTACCATGTCGGGATCTTTCCAAGCCCTGCTTGATACCAGATCGACGAGTGCACCAGCAGGGGGGGCACCCAATATGTAGACAGGCTGGACCCAAAAGCCTCCAAGAATACCATTCCTCTGAGGTAGAGTTTTGGGAAGACCATCCACCTTATTGGCACAGGATTTCCAAGATGACTCCAAAGGAGACAGCCTCAGGTAGAGATCTGGGGGAACCTTCCCCTTCCTCAAAATCGGTGTCTTCTGTGACAGATTCCTCTTGGGAATCCAGATGCCTCCTTTTGTACCCTCTCTTCTGGAGAATCTCCTCAGTGGGGTGCTCCAGGGAGACGAAAGAGATCTTGGATTCCAAAGGTGGAAGTACTTACAGGCTTTGCTGGGCTGGCTGTTCCGAAGGAGGCAATGGTGAGGTTGTAGAAACAGTTTCCAAGGGGGTGAGAAATGGATCCAAAAGGGTGAGGGCCCGAGGATCTCCAGGATATGGAGAGCATCCCCTCCACCACCTTGAAAGCAGAATGGGCCAGAGAAGCTGAAGACCGTCCTCCCATAGCCAAGACTACTGAGACAGAGGATCCCCGAACTCCCCCAGGCCTTCCCTCTGACAGGGAAACCAGGGCTGAGCTGTCAAATGCCGACGCTCTGAGGGGAAGCAACGGCTCAGAACTCCAGAGTCAAGGTCAATCTCTCGGAGCTGACGTTGAGGCTTCTGCAGTGACAACAACTCTGCCCCGACATAGTTGGGACCGAGCAAGTCAGGGAAGCTACTGCTGTTGAAATGAGATCCACTATCTTCTATAACACCTTGGCTCTCGGGGCATTCGGATTCAAGGGCTCCAAAGCAGCAGGTCAGATTGGAGAAGCAGCTAAAGGTCTAAAGGGTGACTGTTTACCCTGAGTCCCAGTACAGGACTGAGCTGGTAAGACCCCCATCTGGATCGGCGTCTGAAGGAACTGCCTTATCAATCTGTTCACCTCTGATTCTGAAAGGCTGTGGGCAGGCCTAACAGAAGATGATCTGGAAGGGTGGTCTAGATGAGATCCGAGGAGACCTCTCTTTATGAGGTGAACCTGCGGTAGGAGGTGGGAGCCCCAAAGGCAAAGGAGCTTGGGGCCAAGGAGAGGATTGTGTGGACTTATTCATACCTGAATTTCTGGAATCTGACACCTTAGAACCCTTGGCTGAAAGCTCATCTGAAGACAAGGAAGCAGACTTCCTTGGGGAACATTTTCTGCGTTCCCTGTCTTCTCTGTGCTTTTTGGAAGGTGGTTGAGCCACTGAACAAGAAGAAGAAGTACCTGCCGATGGGGCCGAAGGAGGTAAAAGGCTCTTCAAATAAGCTTGTTCCTCTTGTTGACCAGTGCTTTTTGATGAAAGCCTTCGCGGAAGGCACAGGAGGTTTCGAGGTGAGAAGGGCCAAGGCAATTTGTGCACTCCCTGTGGGCATCAGATAAGGGGAATCTTGTGTCCACATGAAGTGCATTTTTTGACACCTACAGGTTTCTCTGACATTCGACAAACTTTAGAGAGGATAGGAGGAAAATAAGAGGAAAGAATGAAATTCCCACCAAGGGCATGCCAGCTGATGCAATAAAGACAAACTAAACTAGCTTTTTTTTTTTCCCAATAGAAACAAAAAGTTAGAGAGTAGGGTTCAGAAGGGTGCAAGGGACGCTACACTAAAAGAGAAAACCCACTTAACTTATGGCTGTAGAAAAACTTTTTTCTCTCATCAGAGCTTGAGACAATGGACCACAATGCTTCTCCTAAGAGCAGCAAACAAGATCTGGGGTAACTGGGGAGACTGAGGCATTATGGGTATGGGAGGAGCTCAAGTTTCAGAGCCTAAGCTTTTGAAAGTGGCTAAGCTGGATCAGAAACCCCCAGGTCGAGGAAGAATGAAAATGACATCAGATGCAAGTTTAACCCAGCAATCACGTAATGTTGAGAGGCAGGTATGAGATTCAATCTGCTGTATCCATCTTTATTCAGAATATTTTTCTTGGAGGATCAAAGACATTTTGGGTACAGAACAGGATAAGGAGGAAATAAAAAAAGGTTTAGCTAACAAAGGCTGAGTCAGTAAATGGAAAGGGATTCCGCTTCTCATTCTTCTGATAATAGCAAAGCCCACAGAGAGACTTTGCCAGTGAAACCTTTCCACTGTTCCACAGGAAAATGCTCAAGCAAAAGGACAAAAAAGCATGAGCTGACTAGATGTAATCAGGAGTACCTTGGACTTCAACCAGAGACTGGTGTTGGGAGATGGAGTGGATAATGAATTAGACCAGCAACATGTAAAACTAGTGAATAAATGGGAGACTATAAAGCATCAATGCCATAAGATATAGGAATAGGCATGTAAAATGTGGCTTTGCAAAAAGTGGTTGAGAAACACTTTAATTTTGTTGACTGCTAAATTGGTAAGTGAAAAGTAAATATACCCCACTTCATGACATCAGTGTTTAGAAAGACGGTGAAGGGACTACAAAAGTTAATATAAGTAAAACAGTTTTTTGTTCTTACTAAAATCTGTACACAATTTTTATGACATAAATTGCAAGTTACATTGCAAAGCAGTTTTGTAAAGTATGTAGTCAGAGGTATTTTAAATACAAGATTGGGAGAGTCTTATCAGAGACAGCTGTAAAGATAGTAAAGCAAGAAAGCAATTTTTCTTAGTTGTAACATATCTACGCATTACACTGTAACAAGGTAACAAAGGCTGGACAGAAGCAAGTAAAAGATAATACAATGTTATGATTTGGGATTGGGACAAGGAATGTAAAACGTGTACTGATCACATTTTATGTAGAATTAATATAATTTCCCCCACATTTATAGAGGTAGAAATCTAGATTAATGTAGTTGGTTTCAGTTACAGACAAGTATTTAAGTAAACAGGCGTGAAAAATAAGACAGAATTATGAAAGACATGGAAAAAGTACAGTTGTGTTAAGTTCTACTTACCTGTAACAGCAGCTTTTCGTACATGTTGCCTTACTGGCATATGGGTAGTACTGCTCTGTTACCCTCTGGCAAACTACTAAAGGTCAGAGTCCATCCCACAGCCTATTTGTGGGTGTGATGGACTAATCACCTGGCAGTACAGGGTCTGCCTTACAAACCCACAGACAGGACCTTTTCAGTTTTCTAGGATCCAACAGGAAGAGAAGATGGAAACAAAAGCTTTGTGAACACCTATTGTTCCAATACCAACAAAATCAATAAAACACATACACACAACAATAAATGCCTTGCAGAAACACTCGGTGGCAACCCAAACACCAAGCTATGTGCATTCAAACAGGGGGATGCTGGATGGGTACCTGCCAGTAGGACAGTGTTGTTCTATGAACATCTACTATTATAGGTAACTAGGGATTACGCAGTGTAGTATGTTCAATAAACCCAGTGCCTTAGTGGCATATGTGTAGATTCCCAATGCTTAACCAACCTGGGGGAGGATGAAGGATAAGGGTCTAGAAGCCCCTGGAAATGGTCCTAATGAAATCTGCTGTTGATCTAGAAAGGACAGCCAGTTTGTAGTGCTTCGTAAAGGTATGGACAGATGAACAAGCTGCTGCCTCTAGAATACTTCTACAATGCACTCCTTTCCATTATGCCACTGAAAACGAAAAGGCCTTGGGGAATGTGCCTTTACCTTGCTTGAATTTGCCTTGATATGATGGTTGTGACAAAAAAAAAATACAACAACCAATGTGCAATAATTTGCTTAGAGACAGGTTGACTCTTTCAGCCTTCCTGAAGGGCTTCATTCTGTCAAGGTAGTACTGGAGCTACCAGTGCATATCCAATGTATGAGGTATCCTCTCTCCCTTATTCTTAGGTTCTGGGAAGAACACAGGGAGAGCTAATACTGAGACCACTTTCTGAATGAAAGTGGGATTAGTGCTTAACACAACTGTATCCTGGTGGAAATTAAGGTAAGACTGTCCCACCATGAGCACCTGCAGCTCAAAAACTCACTTTCTGGATGTTAGAGCAATAAATAAACAGTCTTTCACATTAAAAAAAACAACAGGATCAGCCTGAGTGGTAGATTTGAAGACCGATAAGGTCAATTTTCCAGGACATAGTAGAGATCTCATGAAGGAGGAATTTGCTTGAGAGGGCATCTCACATACACTACTCTTTACATGGACTGTTTTACCAAAAGAGAAGAAAGATGGAGATCCACTGGCAAACAAGTAGAAATGGTTGTTAAATGCACTTTAATGGATGCATACAATAAACCATCCTGAAGTAGCTCACACAAATATTTCAAGACCAGATAGGTGGCACAATGGCACAGCAGATCATGTTGTCGCCTCACAGCAAGAGGTTCCCTGGTTTGATTCTCAGCTGGTGTGTCTTCTGTGCAGTCTGCATGCCCTCCCTGGGTCTGTGTGGGTTTCCTCCCATATTACAAAGACATGCAGTAGATGGATTGGATACTCTAAATTGGCCATAGGTGTGTGTGTGTGTGTGTGTGTGTGTGTGTGTGTGTGTGTGTGTGTGTGTGTGTGTGTGTGTGTGTGTGTGTGTGTGTGTGCATGCGCGCGAGCAGAAGACCTACCATGGCAGGGCAAGCCACCCAGTAGTGTAATCCTTGGCTATAGATGATTGTCACAGCTGAAATTACACCCCAACTCCATATGCAAAAATGGGAAAGGAGGGTTGTTTTCTATGATTTTCTAGTAATGGGTTTTCTGGCCTCCTTTAGCACCTGCTGGACATCCTCATAAAACAAGTACCTAAACAGAGTTGAGAATGAATCACCCAGGCTGTCAGCTGTAGTTGTTACAAACTGGGGAGCACCAATTGCCCCTGAGACTGTGTCAGCAAGTCCAGAGTGAGTAAATAATAATTACCCTTTGTCAATACCATTATAAGCGATAACCAAGATTGTCTGAGTCAGTGGCAAGTCATCACAATGACTTTTGGCATTTTTTTCTGAATCTTTAGAAATACTATGTGAATTAGTGAAAAGGGTGGAAACCTGCACAGGAACATTCCCATCATAGGGAATGACAATGCCATCCTCCAAGCATGACTGCAAGATGTCTAGAACAGAATTTCTGCAGCTGTCTGTTTTGAAAGAAGGTGAACAGGTCTATTTGAGGCATTCCCCACATGTGGACTAGATCCTGAAACAACACTGCCTTGAGCTGCCACTCATGCAAGTCTGCCCAGGATCTATTTAATAGGTCTGCCACAATGTTTTGCTCTGATAGGATATATGATGCCTGAAGAGCCACAGAATGCTGTAAAGCTAGCTCCCAGACCATCACTGCCAAATGGTAGGTATGATCTTGTAACACCTTGTTAGTTGAGCAAGCTCGGAACAATTATAGAACCTCCCTCCCCCTACCAAGATACAAATATCTTACACGAAGGTATAACACAGACAAATGACTGGTGTCAAAGCCACAGCTTATAACTCAATGCCAAGAAACACATAATAATACCTTTTGGGAAGTCGGCCACTCAAAGAAACTTACTTCATTGATAAAACACCCCTAAAACTAGACATAGTAGTCAGGAATCTGGGGACTCATGTAGATAGTAACCTGGCTTTCGACCAACATGTGTCTAAGGTAGAAAGAAAATCATTCTATGTCACACAGCTTAGAAATAGGGGTATGGCAATCTAGGTCCATGGACATTATTGTGCCACTGTACTCGGTCATTATCAGACCCATCATTGTGTACAATGTCCCCTTCTATGTACATGACCAGGCAAATGCAATAAATGGAACATCCACAGAGGTTGTTCACAAAAAGAATACAGGGTGTAAATACAGTGTCCTATGCAGATCACCTCAAAGCCCTATCCCTATACTATGTTTAATACACAATACTGAGAGGTGACTTAAGTTTAGAATACAATGCATAATTGCAGCCCTCTCTGATGGACCTTTTGCATATCCTCAAAATGAACAGCACCAGAACTACTAGACCGAAGGACTTAAACTTTCTTTGAAAATTAAAAAGGACATGTTGGAAGGACAGGTATAAATCTCAGACAATCTCCATTCTCTGAAACAGGATCCCCATCCATGTGAAGCAGAGCCTATGCCTTAACCCTATTCAACCACAAACTGGACCAGTAAATGGGAAATCAGAAATTCACCCCGGTCTCACACCTATGTCTCTGATGGACATAGGCATTGCTGAATCATACCTTAACTAACATACACCCGCTTAAAATAACCTCTAAGGCACAATAACTCATGGGATACATTTGGGTTGCATGCTAGGCTTGTAAGGGCCACAGTGGTTGTTGGCCTAATATACACCTCTATGAACTTTGCTATTCAGCACTGTTACACATGAACAGGGCTACTTCCTAGCAAAATAAAGTACTGTTGCTTGCATAAATTCAAGTAAACACAAAATATCTATGAGGTGCTGTAGAAACAAGCTCTACAATTCAAATTTCATTACATACCAGATGGAGCATTTATATCATAAAATCACATTTTGTGCTGCATGCTTTATATACCAACAATAATAAAATTACTGTACTACCAAAAACACAGTAAGCTAAGACAAATAACAGCTGTAAAATGTTTTATTACATAGCACAAAGTTAGTCTCTGACCTTCAGTAACAGAAGGAAATTCCACCTCTTCTTCTGTGGGCACCTCATGTTCTGTGCAGTCACCCTGTCCTTCTGTGGCATAGTCATCTTTATCTGATGATGCTTCTTCAGTGATGTATTCCTGGTGATAATGTTGGTCTCCCATCTGCTCAGATTCTTCTGTTATATCAGACAGCCTGTATGCAATATAAAATTAATCAAATTTCTGTAAAAAAAAAAAAAAAAAAAGTATGCACAAATGCAAGTAGCACTATTTCTTTTTCAACTCTTATTACCCTATTCTCCATTGAAGTATATTCACCCTAGAAATCTGCATATAATGAAATGTGTAGACCAAGTGACACTCACTTTTTATGATCATAGTTTTCTTTTTCCAAGATGTAGACTAAGTAGTTGAGAAAAATGACTCAAGCCCTTCCCCCACATATCCCTGCTCTATCCATAAAAATACATGTCTAAGATGTACTTTCATAGCTTGCATTCACAATGGGAAGGTTGGCACACGGACTCTACACAATTATATAAAAATATACCCCACTTACACCTGTTATTTCATGTAACAGTAAACACAGTACCAAGTTCAGCTACTCTTGTGAGGAGTGCTTAGAAACAGTTTTGTGTTCTCCAGTGCACCTAAATGGTCAACAAAAACAAAACAGATGATGAAAACTGAACAAGAATTTGTATGCAAAATGGACAAGGAAAGCCTTCACACCCAGCCTCTTATACTGCAAATGCTTTACAAAGAGCTTTGAGAATTGTATTTATTTACCGGCATATAGCAACTGTCCATATGGTCCTTTTCCAGACTCAGCCCAAGAGCACTGTTTGGGTATGTTACTTACATAGAGTCATGCAAGTAGGCAAAAAGAGGTTGACAGAATCAAACCCTTGATAAGAGGAAGCAGCTCATTAACAGCTCATAGCCTGAATCCTTGGAGCTAACTGCTAGAAGAAGTGGAAGACTACAACACAGCTATCTTTAGCAATCAAAAATATCCCACAAAAGGAAACAGTTCACGTTTCAGAAGCTGTTTAAATATGGAGTCTGGTGTTACAAATCCAGATGTATCTAGTCATGCACTGCAGCTCTAGCAAGGTTCTTTAAAGTGCAGTTACACTAAGAGCAATGCTAGCAAGAACAACTTTATGTAACATCTCCTCTCTGTTTTCATGAAGCAGACACTGCCAAAATACGAATATGCACAGAAAAGCAACAGCAAAACAAGGTGAAATAAATTGGTCGAATTCTCATAGGTACAGACATACTTTTCAAGAGACTTGGGTTACCGCTATGACTGAAGGTTATGAAATTCTGTGCTTTCCTTTCTGTTTCGGTTTTGTATAATAACTGTAAACCTCCCAAGATATACTATACTTAGAATGTACAAGTGCTCTACATCCAGTGATAGATGTGCAGGCCTGTGACCCTGAGAATCAGATGAAGATGTCTATTTAGGTTTTGCAACATTGTATCCTATACTTGGAAAAACAACACTGATGTGAGGTAACACAAGCCACCCATATCTTGCACTGCCAGCAGTCAACTAATTATTTTAGGTGAGAAACTCTAAAGGAAACTTGTGCAATACAAACAGCAACTATGAAATGCAAATAACTGTGCAGAATAGAAACTGGAAAAAATATAAAACACAGGTGACTGTGCAAAACAGAATAAAGTAGCAGGTGGGAGCATCAGTTGGATGAATAATTTTCTTCTCAGATTTACTGTTAATTATGAGTAACTAACACTACTGCACTATCCACCTCCAGAACAGTTGCTTGGACAATAGCAGGTAGTAAGGTTTGATTTTATAGGGATGTGTGCACCTCTTACTGGCATGTCATGATGTCATGCGCTGCTTATATAAAGCCTACCAGTTCAGTCACTTCTTCAGGTATGAGAACTGTTGAAAGAATGACAGGCTTATCTATGGCTCAGTGCTGGACAAACATCCTTTCTCTGTATAGAGAGTATGATTGTATACTCCTTGCTGTTTAAATACCACATATCAGACTAGATGCCTGACAGAATGAAGCAAGCCCTAAAAGAAACTTTATCTTTAAATGTTTTTTGGCCAGGAAGACAACTAAAAGCTTCAAATGGCTGCATGAAGCCTACTCTCTAAGGGGAACCATACCTTTTGAACTACACAGACGTCAAAGTGGAGTCATCACCTTACCAGCAAAAACATCCATCAAAAGAACCTGCAGTGTGTTTACTTTAAGTAAGAGAAGAATCACCAAAAGGATGGTGACAACAGTACACTGCATGGGACTGTGACAGGGGTGTGACATCAGGAGAAGGTCTTTGAGTGTATATTGGCTTTAAAGCCACAGATATGTCATAGTCCAATGCAACACTTACACCCTACATTCTTAGGTATGCAAACAAAATCATAACGAATGGCTACCATAAAGCACAGAGAGTAACATCTGAGCTTGGAAAATATGCTGTACCCTCAAGTCAACTATCAAGGACCACAATTTCTTGGGCCATTTCCCTGAGCAGGAAAGATATTCTTCCACACCACAGTCAGGGATGTGGGTATATGGTCATCCTCTTCAGTGATTTAATTGGCATGGGAGGGAGCACATCATGACTGTAAAACGTTTAAGTTCCCTCCTCAGGAGGTAGGGAAGCATCTTCATCTTTGAGTGAGGCTGGGCTTAGAAAAGGAAAAGATAACAGCTGAAAGCATATCAAAGTAGGATGCCACAATGGTGAGGGTCTGTTTAATCTTCAGGAAGTCACTATTCAGATCCTGCAATGGCTGGCTGATGAACATTTCTCCGTTGAAGTGAGAGCTCAGGATACAGTTTCCAAGTTCTTTCTTAATGAAAGACTGCCTAGTCATTCCAAACTAAGCCTGTGACCCTGGCCACATCATCATCACAATCAAAACCACCTGACTCTGCGACAGACAAGGATAAAGTCCTAACTGCTACCCAGATAATCTGAGCTAGAAGTGTGTGTGGGGGGAGTTTGGACAGGCAAGGCCTTTTGTTAATGCATCCACCAGGGGAAGGAAGCTGATGAGTCCAAGTCAAGGAAGCGATCAGTCTAAGAGTGAAATCACATGGCAGCTGACTAAAGCAGATCAACTGAGGAGAGATGTGGGCATGGCTACACAAGGCACTGACAGCGGCCCTTGTGATATGCATGTGTGGCAGTGTACATGTAGTCAAGGAGAGGCAGAGGTGACTTCTGATGTGATGTAGGAGCTCACATCACCAACAGGATGAGGAGTTAGGGAAAATACAGAAACTTCCATCATATCTAGTTGGGTGATAGCCATGCCCCTACCTGCTCTCAACCAACAGGGTAACAAATGTGGTCTGGTGGATTGCATTCAACTGGGGAATGAATGGGCACCAAAGATCTCAATCCCAGTGCAGAACACATGGGCGGCCAAGGTGGTGACTTCAAAGTGGTAGGCACGGGGATACAAATTAAACTGCAGAGAAAAAAAGACTATGTAGGCTGTGTGTTTACCCACCATCAGCAAGGCCGAAAAAAGACCCTACTGAGCCCAAACTCATGGATATCTTCAAGGTTTTTTCAGCGGCTGACCAACCAGGAAGGAGTGCAACCTGGCCAGGTGAAATGAACACTTGATTGACATGTAAAACCAAGATGGACATACAGAAGAGATATGTTTGAACTTTTCCTGCATGTTACAAATCCATGTAAGATACTAGTACTGAGAAGAATCATTCCTTCATCTCAAATGATGCCTAAATACAAAAAAAAAAAGATAACTGACTTCAATAACTGGTTAAACAGTTGGTGTCGTTCCAAGGGGATCTAGTATGTATCAGCATGGGATGAGCTGCTTGACAGTCCATCTTGCTTCTAAAGATGGCCTACACCTCTCTCTTCAAGGTTTTTTGCATAATGGCTAAAACTTTGGCTGTCCCTATATGCCATCTTTAGACACAGTCCAGTCGCTAGACATTCCTAGGTAACTAACATAGTCACAAAATTAGGTTACATTAAGATGTCTCTCCTCAATCCCAGACGTCTAAACAATAAATTGCTTGGTCTTGAGGCATACCTGCATTTGGAAAACTACCATGTCTGCATAGCTACTGAAAACATGGCTTAAATGTAGAGAGAGTACTCTCTCTGCACCAGGGTTTTGCTCTTTTAAAAAACAGGTTTATTCAAATCTCTAGCGCCTCGGCTATAGGCAGTTTTACAGCCGAGGCGCTAGAGATTCAAATAAACCTGTTTTTTGGCTGCAGTGTGGTTTTCGTTGCATTGGAACACTCAATTTTGTGCTTTTGTGTCGTGGTGTATTTTGCTCCTTTAAACCCTTCAAACCCAATGACAACTGTAGTGAAGCCTCCACATTTGTCAAGGAACATATTACCTCCAGGCAGATCCCTATGGACTCAAACTGAACTCAGTGAACTAAAAATTCATCTAGATAGGATTACTTAAACTACCAGTTTGTTTTAGAACATTGTTATCCGTTGATGACATGTAAAATTTTGCAGTTTTCTAAATTACACGGTTAGCAAAACTCCCTTATGTAGGATGACTTTAACTGCTCTTCAATAAACCAGGACACTTATATTTCCAACGCAGGCTATGCCCCAAGACTCCTAAAATTAACAAAAATTCCCTTGAACAGTTGGCCAATAAATGTACTACAGGAAATAGGATTCTTGGCCTGATTCTTACAAACATGGCTGACTCCAGCACTACTCCTCTGGTATCTCCTTTCCCACTGAAGTCTTATCATAAATTTATGGCCTTCTTTAAACTCTCCAAAGCTCCTACATTAAACCTCAATATAGTTTAAAACTGTAAACATGCCAACCTGAACATACTCTGTGATGAAGTATCCAAACTCACTTATGATTGCAGCTTCCCTGACCTTAACACAGCAGCAGCAAGCTTCACTATGGAATTCTACACCCATTTAGAAGAATGCATATAGACAGCAAACACTAACAGAATCAAGCAGGATGGGAAATTCCAATGCAAACCATCCACGTGATCCACCACCATTAACAAACTACACAACAAAGAAGCTCCTTAAATTATAAAAATCCTCTCTTAATGTGGACAATATCAAAAAATTACAACAAATAAGTAAATAAAAGAAAAGAAAAAAGAATACAGTTGTACAAGAAAATTGACCAAAAGGTCATTCCTCCAGTAGCTTAAGCTATATGGGTTATATCTTTGCCCAAGATATGGTCACCAGTCAGCTTTCAAAGCTTTACGGCACTCACTTAGACAGTTGTACTATGTCCAACATCTAGATTACTGTTGCAGTAGCCCAAGATTTATAGGTAGATTATACCATACCTTAAGCAAATATAGGAAGGAAAAAATAATTCATACATCTAGAAGCCATTGCAGAATGGTCCTTGCAAAGCTTTTCTAGATGTGGGAGAGCAATCCAGATTGCAATGGTCTGAAAAAGTACTCACAGAGAACCATACTACTGCCTATAGAATACTCCTAAAGTCCATTCCTTTTTCAAAAGGCCACAGATGAAGCCAAAGCCCTGGCAGAATTGGCCCTAACCCTGCCTGGAAGTGGCCTGTTAAGGTGCGCATAGCAGAAAGAAATCACATGAGACAACCATCCGGAAAATTTGTGTGCTATGACACTGGTTGCCCCTTTTTTCTTATCCTCATATGAGACAAACAGTTTAGTTCTGTCCAAGAAGTACCTAGGCTGCTTGTGGACATCCTGACTATGTAGGATTCCTTTTGTTTTGTTTTTATGTTCTAGAAAGAAAACAGGGAGATTAAGAGTCTGTCTTAAAGTAAACTCTGAAACTACTTTCTACATAAAAGAATTAGTTCTCAAAGAAAGCCTATAGTTATGGGAATTGAGATACAGCTAACTCACCAAAAGAGCTCACAACTCAGATACTCTTTTTTACAGATGTTAGAGCACTGAGTAGTGCAGTTAAGAACCTCAAATCAGCCTGATGCCCTGGTTCAAATAGAAAAAGTGTCAACTTTTCAAGAACAAAATTAAGACACCAAGGAGGAGCCACCTGTTTTCCAGTTAAGTAAAATCCCTTTCAAAACTTGAGTGACTTCAGTACAGGTAGAAATGTCAGACAAGTAGAAATGTCCAAAAAATGAATCTTGATAGAAGAATAAGACAGGCCAGAGAATAACCACTCGCACAACTAATCAAGAATCAGAGGCAACTGGGCCTTAAAAAGGTCCTATATTTCTTACTGTGACACCTATTAGAAAATATTTTTCATTTACACACACTCTCACGATTTTCTAGTAGCAGTTGTTTAGCCTCCTTGCACATCCTCAGGAAAAAAAAGGTGTCTAAAAAGGTATTAAAACTCTATCACCTAGGCAGTCAACTAAAGTGTTTTCTGGTTGTGGTATATCAAACAATCCCTGTCCTGTGTGTGTAAATCCAGCATGTGGGGAAGCTTGTGGTAATTGCCCTTCATCAATTTCAGAAGTGAAAACCACTGTTGCCTGGGTCAAAGGGGAGTCATCACCACAATATTTGAAGAGTTGTCTAATCTTCTGAAGAATCCTGAGTATCAGTGGAAAGGCATACAGAAACATTTCTTTTCATGGGAATGAGAAAGTATCTGTTTTCCAGGTCTATTTGTAGGGAATCTTGGAAGAGAATTTCTTTAACTTCTTGTTTTGAAAGGAGGCAAACAGATCTACCTGCAGTGTTCCTCACAGTCTTGGTCCTGTTCAGCTTGTCTGCTAAAAGATTTTGCTCTGATGGAATGTATGAAACCCGAAGAGACAAAGTGAACTAAGTTGCTTCCCTCCAAGCAATCATAGCAAGTCTGCAAATCTGCTACCCCCTTGTTTATTTATGTACCACATCATGATGGTATTGTCTGTGATAACTTTCAGAGGTTCTAGGTACAAAATATGATTTAAGGCTTTTAAAACATTGATAACTGCCAAAATTTTTATGACGTGTGTGCTTTGTCTGTCCTTGGAGTTCCACAGACTTTTCCCACTTTTGAAACTGTTCCCAAACAAAATCTAAAGCATCTGCTGTGACTGACTGGGAGGGATACTGAAGGGAGAAGGGGAGACCTGTACTTAGAGACAACTGGTCTACCCATCAGAATAATTCCCTTCAGACAAACCCCAGGTATGGAATCTGATAATATAAGGGCTGACGATGCAAGACTGATATGCAATACCACTGAATTCTTCTCATGTGAAGTCTGCCTAAGGGAATCATGAGAACTATAGAAGCCATAAAACCCACGATCATGAGAAATTCTCCAGCAGAAGCATGAGACTGGCTTGAAAAGTCCATGAATACTTCCTTGGACTGTTCTCCTTTGTCCAGTGGAAGACAGGTTCTTCTTAGGGACAACCTAGAAGACACTCCAGAAAAAAACTAGTGATTGGGAAGGGATGAGAGATGATTTCTGCAAGTTCAGTGGAAACTCCAGAATGTGCAGGTGTTACATGACCCATGTCGGGGAATCCTGAACTCTGAAAAAAGTGAAAACATAAGACAATCATCCAAGTATGGAAATATGTGAATGTCTTGAATACAGCAGTGGGCAATCACTGGAGCCTGGCACTTTGTAAATACCACTGAGACAGTAGACAGATCAGAAGGTAACAGAACTGATAATGTGAATCAGTCACAGAAAATCTTAAAAGATACAAGAACTCCTTGCAAATATGAATGCAGTGATAAACATCTTTTAGGTCCAATATTACCATGAAACTGCAGAAGGATATGAGCGGTAACCAAGGTTTGAAAGGTTAACATTTTGAATGCTGGAATCTTGACAAAAAGACTGTAAAAGAAGAGGTCTAGGGCTAATATCAAGTTCCCTCTTTCTTTGATATCAGTAAAAATCTTTGAATAAAAATATTTTCCCATCTGAGGCAAGGGCATAAGGCCTATCGCCCCCAAGTAAACATTTTCTCTATAATAGGAGAAAACAGGGGTGTCTGATTTATAGAATGAGTGGGAATGCCAATGAAAATGGGAAGGTCGTTCCCATTGTCATATGTATCCCTGTTAGATAAGTGTCAGACACCACTTATCTGAGATAACCTGATACCACTGCTGAAGATGGAGGCCCAGACTGATTGAGAGATTTGAAGGAACTAACTGAATATTGCTTATGTGAATATTGCTTATGCTAGAACAGATAATTGATTACATGATCCAGTCATGCACGAACAAATTACTAATCAAGAAAAATAATACTTAAACTCGACCACCCTCGAATTCCTGGTATTTTTGGCATCCCAAAAAAATACATAAAAATATTACAGATTCCTTTGCGTCCTATTGTCAATGCACAATTTTGCAAGACTTATGGCATTGCTGGACTTCCAAGATGGTTGCTCACTCATCAATAGCATAATGAGAAGTTATGTACCTACCATAACGTTCCATGTTAGTTGTCTTCTTCTCGCCTTCTTTCTTGCTGGATGGGTTCGGAGCCGATCCTCGGCTCCGACTCGGCTTATACGAGAGCTATTTTTACCGGCTCGAGGTAACCCTGTATCCCACAATGCTAGGCGATAACTACCCAGATCTTGTTTGATAGCTAACACTGTAGCAGTTCTGTCCCCAGAACAAAGGAGAGAGAGAGGCATACCCATATAGATAGCCATCCCAAGAAAAGGATAACCACTGGAGACCATACTGGGCAAAAAAGAAGGCCCTGAAGGATCCTATCGGTCTGTCCAGGCTAGGGGGTTGGAGGGCGGGACGCAAGAAAGAAGGCGAGAAGAAGACAACTAACATGGAACGTTATGGTAGGTACATAACTTCTCAATGTTAAGTTGTCAATCTCGCCTTCATTCTTGCATCTCTAGCACCTCAAACCTGGGTGGCTTATCAGAACAGACTCTTGAGGACGGTGGAACCAAAGTTAGCTCAGCTTCTGGAGGCCATGTCCAATTTGTAATGAGAAATAAAGGTATGGGGAGAAGCCCATGTGGCTGCCGCACAAATTAAATCTAAAGGCAACATGTCCTGAAAGGCTATTGACGTAGCTAAGGCTCTAGTTGAATGGGCTCTAGGTTTTGAAGGAAGCTTTTGATGCCTCAAGTTCATAGATGAAAGTAATGACAGAGGCCAACCATCTAGAAAGGGTTACTTTGGAAACTGGAAGGCCTTTCTTCCCTTCAGCATAAGATAGGAAGAGCTGCTCAGATTTCCTAAATTGCTTGGTTCTATCCAGGTAGCAACGGAGTTGGCGATGAACATCCAAGAAACACAACTTTTGTTCCGCTCTGTTGGAGTAATTAGGGAAGAAAACTGGGAGATCGATAGTCTGGCTTAGATTTGCCTCAGAAGATATCTTGAGTAAAAAGGAGGGGTTAGTTCTTAGGGACACTCTATCTTTATGGAAAACCAGATAAGGAGGACGAACGCAAAGGGAGTGAAGTTCTGAGACTCTCCTTGCAGAGGTTATGGCCACTAGAAACAAAGTCTTCTATGAAAGAAACTTCAAAGAACAGGAAGTCGCAGGTTCAAAGGGAGGGAGAATCAAGGAGGTTAAAACTAGATTCAAATCCCACTGCGGTTGGGGATGTCTGACCGGGGGCTTAAGTAAAAAGATACCTTTAAGGAAGGCTTTACACAGTTTATGAGACATAATAGAGGAGTCTGACAGGCCCACATGAAAATTTGAAATGGCCGCTAACTGGACTCTGATAGTGGACGAAGAAGATCCTGATTGAAAAAGTTCGGCCAAAAAATCCAGGACCAATTGGATAGGAGCCACGAATGGGTCTATGCTCCTAGATTTTGCCCAGAAGGAAAAACGTTTCCATTTGCTGGCATAAATCCTCCTGGTAGAAGATTTGTGAGAAGCTAAAATGATGTCACGCACCGAATGGGAGATAAAGGGAAGCCTGGCTAAGGTTGGAAGTGGAGCAACCAAGCTGTGAGGTTGAGAGAGGGGAGGGATTGGTGCAGCTTGCCCGACTGATGGGTCAAGAGATCTGGAACTGGGTCCAGATGCCAGGGCTGCTCCAAGAGGTAATGATGCAGGAACGGAAACCAGATTTGTAGAGACCAGTACGGAGCAATGAGGATCATTGTGGATCTCAAGGCGGTAGCTTAATGGAAAAGGGGGAAAAACGTACAGGAGACCCCGGGACCAATCGTGGACTAGAGCATCTCTGGGGGGTGGCCGTGAAGAGGGAAGAGAGTGAAAAATTCGTGGCACTTGCTGTTCTGGGGTGTTGCGAAAAGATCGCAGCAAGGTTGACCCCATTTTCTGAAAATTTTCTCCACTACTGACTGCTTGAGAGACCACTCGTGCGGCATGAGAATGGCTCTGCTCAGCCTGTCCGCTATGACGTTGGACTTCCCGGGGATATGCGTTGCTATCAGAAACCGCTGAGAGGAAATCACCCACTGCCAAAGTCTGAGTGCTTCTCGACATAAGGGATAGGACTTGGTTCCGCCCTGCTTGTTGATGTACCACACTACGGAAATATTGTCAGTCTGAACTGCAATCGTCCCGATGGGAAGAGAGTCCTGAAGGGCTTGCAATGCTGAAAGTACTGCTCTCATCTCTAGGACATTTATGTGCAGGTGGCACTCGAAAGGTTGCCAAGTGCCCTGGACCGTCCTGCCCTGAAAATGCCCCCCCACCCCACCCGATCAGGGAGGCATCCGTTGTCACTGTAGCAACCGGGGGGGGGGGGACAAAGGGTCTGCCCTGAATCACTTGAAGGGAGACCATCCACCAAGACAGGTGTTTCTTGCATGACTGAGTTATTAAAATGTTGTGTGACATCGGGAGCTGCTGGAATGACCACTGAGAGAAGAGCATCCACTGAAGAAGTCGCATGTGGAAGCGAGCTAAGGGAAGTAACGTAATGGCAGCCGCCATGAGACCTAGAGTCTTCAGTACAAACTTGGCCTGAATTTTGTTGTTCTGAAGAAGGATATGAACATGTTTGCAAACATCTGAGACTCTTTGTGCCGTTAGTTTTGCAGATAGTTTGACTGTGTCTAATATGGCGCCTATGAAGGTAATAGACTGACAAGGCGACAAAGCAGACTTTTCGAAATTTATGGAGATACCTAGCTCTTCGCGAATCTGAATGGTGTAATCTCTGGACTGAATAAGTTGATGCCTGGTGGTGGCGGTAAGGAGCCAGTGGTCCAGATATGGAAACACCTGGAATCCTTGATGCCTCAGATGAGCCGTAACCACTGCCATACATTTGGTGAACACTCGGGGGGGCTGTAGTGAGACCAAAGGGCAGGGCCCTGAATTGGTAGTGACTGGCCCCCAGCCGGAAGCGGAGAAACCTCCTGGAGCGCCTGTGCATTTTGATGTGGTAGTATGCATCCTGAAGGTCTATAGAGCACATCCAATGGTCTTGGCCCAAAAAGGGTAGAATGGACTGTAGCGTGACCATCCGGAACTTCGTTCTTTGAACAGACTTGTTCAGTCTGCTGAGATCCAAAATTGGTCTCCAGTCCCCTGTCTTTTTTGGTACCAAAAAGAACTTGGGAGTAGATTCCGGATCCTTGCTGGTCTGCTAGGACTGGTTGGATGGCCCTTTTTCTTAGCAGTTTTGAGATTTCTAATACTGCTTGTTCCCTTAGACAGGGTAGAACATCTGGAAGGGGCCTTTTTGGCTGTTTTGGGGTGTGGACAAAGGGAATTTTGTAACCCTCGGATATGATTGACCATACCCATCCGTCTTTGGTGAGGGAAAGCCAGGCTTTTGGGTACAGTGATAATCTTCCCCCGACTGCCTCTGAAGGTGGACAGCCGGGCAGCTTCTCAGGGATGCTGGAAGGGTTAGCCAGAGACAGCTTCTCTGCTACCCTGATTCTGCGGATCCCCTCTGCCCCTGGGGCGGCGTCTGTTATTGTCCCCCCCCCCGCCTCTAGAGGGGAACTCACCTCGTGCGCCCGGCGCGACTCCCTGTGGTTTGCGGAACCACATTTTTCCACCTTTCTGACCTTTGGGGTATGGTCTAGATGGGGTGGAAAAACGGACTCCCACGGCAGAGAGACTCTTGCCTTCTTGTTCGCATCTGGTCAAAGTATCCTTCACCTGTGGTCCAAACAACACTGAACCATCAAAGGGAGAGTTGGTGAAGGACGCCTTAAAGGGGTCAGCAAAGTTACAAAGCCGCATCCAGGTGTGACGTCTTAAGGCCACACCTGTGCCTGCAGCCCTACTCACCCCATCGGCCGCATAAAAATAAGCCGCATGGAGCAGTTTACAATCGAGTTTAGGGTTGCCGGCTGGGAGTTGATTTTGTCCTGAGACCCCGCAACTGTTGGATCCTGTAGGGCATCACCCATTTCTTTGAGCAAGTCTCTTTGAAGGCGAGTGAAATGACATAAGTAATTCAGCGACCGCATGGTAAAGGTCGCTGAAGAAAACATCCGCTTGCTGTAAAGGATCGGCCAGTTCCTTCTTAGTGGCTGCTGCCACCACCATGGCATCAACAGGGACACCCTTGGTCAAAAACTGTTTATCAGATGGGGCTGTGATAAATTTTGAAGGCCTCCGTGGGGTAGGTTCCAACGAGTCAGGGGCCGTCCATGCCTTCCTGGCCACCACTTCGATAAGGGGGTCAAAGGGCGGAGACACCCAGGAGGTGGAAGGGCGAGAACCAAACGCCTCTAGGTAGACCGACTCGTCCTCAGAAGGATTGAGGGTAGACCAGTTCCCCCTCTGCTTGAGGATCTCAAGGATGTCAGAAAAAGAGACATCCTCAGAGGGGGATTGTGGGGACCCTTCCGACTCATCCAAGTCGGTGTCAGATGTGACGGACGCAGGGGAGTCCACATGCTTCCTCTTACATTTCCTCTTCCGAGGGGGCTCCCCTGACGGATCAGGGGAGGCCTCAGAAGAGGAGGATGCTCCCAAAGGGGGTCCCTGAGGCGTAGAATCTCTGCGGTCAGGGTCGAAAGGATGGGTAGAGACAGTAGCAGGCACTACAGTGGGAGGAGCTGAGGGAGCCGACCGAGGAGCAGGCACAGGGGCCAGCACACTCATGACCTCGAAAGCACCCCTAACAGGCAGGGAAGAAGGTCCCCGCTCCGAAAAGATAAGGACCCCTCCCGGCACAGAGAGGGATGGCTCCGAGGCCGATGTCGGGGCCGAACTCACCTGCGCTGAGGCTCCAAGAGGGAGAACGGGGTCGGACAAGGGTCCGATGCCACTCGCCCCCTCAGAGCCGACGAGGGAGTCACGGTGCCCGGATCCCTCCAAGGATGGCACCATAGAAGAAATCGGAGCAGATGACGGAGCCGAAATGGGTGGTATCGGCTCCAACGTGTCGACAGTCACGGCTCCCACAAACTCCGGCTCCGAACTCAGAGGAAGAGTCGGAGGAGGAATCGACGATGGAACGGGGATAGCCACTATCTGTTGAGAAGGGCTATGAAGCATCTGGGCCAGTGCCTGCGACTTAAGGAGTCTGCTAACCACCCTCTCGAGGTCATGGTCCGAAAGCCTGGAAGACCGAGAGGAATGGGACCGATGGCTGCGCTCCAAAAGCAAAGGAGATCTTGGAGCCGAATGGACCGACTCCAAAGAAGGGGACCTGGAGTGCTTACGACTCGAAGACAGCTCCGACGTAACTATCGAAGCCGACTGAGTTCTTGAAGCCTCGGCTCCAGCCAGAGCCGATGCAGAAGCAGAAGTAGCACCACTGGTTGGAGGCTCTGAACTCGGAGCCGACGATTTAGTGGGCTTCGAAGGTTTGCCCGACGAGGACTTGGCTGGGGAACCTTCGGGCTTCAATAAGCCTCTCAAAATCAACTTGTTTCTGCATTCCTGCAGGACTCTTGGACTGAATGCATGGCAGACAGAACAAGAGTCCTGCAGGTGCAGAGGGCCTAGGCAATAAACACAAGAAGTGTGACCGTCTGTCATTTTCTGACAGTACGAGTCACACTTCTTGAAGCCTGAGACCTTGGACTCCTTAGACATCTTATGTAAAAAACACACCCAAACACACACACACCACACTAAAGAAAAAACTTAGTCCAGTCACTTCACCACACCGAAGACTAAGATTAAAGTAATTAAACTAACAATTTAACAGAACATAAAAGTAGAGTACAAACTTGGCCCGAAGGCCTGATAAAAGGTGACCGAGGGGATAGAAAAACAGACCCAAAAAGGAACTACATAAAGGCGGGTTACTCTAAAAGGGTAAAGGGGAATTAACGTACACTAACCCTGAAAATAAAATGGAAAAATCTTACCAAAAACTGCTTTTGAAAAACTTTTACCAGAGAGCCGGCAAAAACGCAACCTCGCAGCTAAGCGGCAAACGAGATCTGGGTAGTTACTGCCTAGCATTGTGGGATACAGGGTTACCTCAAGCCGGTAAAAATAGCTCTCGAGCTTTGGTATAAGCAGAGTCGGAGCCGAGGATCGGCTCCGAACCCATCCAGCAAGAATGAAGGCGAGATTGACAACTTAACATCCTAAGTTATCCCAGTGTGAAAACTGAAAATGAGAAAAAGGGGTGCCATTAAAATTTTACTTGGTAAAATCCAGTTACTACAAAGACACTGTATGGATGTCAGTAAAGAAGAAATTTAGAAAACTTGAAAGAAAATCAACCAGAAAAGGTGAAGAGAAAACACCACCTGGGAAGGATTATGCAGTTGTTCAGCAAAAAAGAAATTTTAGTTTCAACTCTGGTTGAAGATATGGCTTCCAGTAATTTAGAGGAAACAAATAAATCAAGTGTTCTCAGAGGTGATTAAAATAAATGAAACACTGAATGAATATATCAATTCAAACAACAAAAGGCTGGCAAAAAACAGAAGAAGCTTTAGCTAGCCATTCAGATGAACTAATAAAACTGCAAAACTCACAGGCTGACATGATGAAAATCTGACTGAATATAAGGTTTCTCAAGAACTGTTTCAAAAAATAGCAGAGTTAGTAGACAGAGCATACAGAGAAAACCTGAGATTTTCTGCTGTACCAAAGAAACTGGAATAACAGACTGTATTGCGTTTTATGAAAGCAAAAATAAGCAACTGGACTGGTATTTTCAGCAGAACTTGTTAATTAAAAGAGCATATTGACTATATGCTCCAAACCTGGTTATGAGAAATCGGCCAAGACATATATTAGTAAAGATACAATCATACCAGTAGGAGTTGATTCTAACAAAATTGTGGCAGAAGAGTAAGTATTAAAAACTGGAGACAGTAGAGTGCTTGTAGGAAATGATTATTCACTGTACACCAGGCAAAAGAGAAGCAGATTTATCCAAGTTATCAGGGAGTGTTGAGATGTAGCTGAAATTCAAGCTTTTGTATCCAGCTATCTTCTAAGTGTTTTCTCCTGGAGGACCAAAATCATTTTTTGATACAGAACAGGTTAAGCAGGAAATAAAGTTTATACAACAAAAACTGAGTCGGCAAGCAGAAGGGGACTCAGCTTCTCATTCTCCTGATGGTTAGGATCATAGAAAGACAGTCAGTGAAACCCTTTCCAATGTTTCAAAGGAAAATGCTTGAGAGACAGTAAAAAGTATAGGAGTTGACTACAAGAATCAGCAGTACCTTGAACTTAAACTAGAATCCAGTGTTGGCAGATGGAGATGAACAGGATGAAGATCAGCAACTCAGAAAATAGTGAATAAATGGAAGACTATAAAGCATTTCATCAAATTTGTGAAATATGGTTTTCCAAAAAAAAAAGTGTCTGAAAAACACTGGACTTTTGTTGACTTTGTTAAACTTGTGAGTGGACTGCAAAGCATATACTCCACTTTATATCATTAACAGTTAGAAGGACACTAAAAGGGGGAAACGAAGTACAAAAAAATTATAAAAGTTATGTACAAACTGTATTGTTGCAACTGTGTTGTCCATTTTCATTCTTCCTCAATTGATGGGTTTGGCTTGGCTGGTTCTACCAGATCAATGAATCCAAGAACTCTCAAGCTACTCTGTTTATCAATAATGCCCTGCCAACCTAAAATACCTCAGATCAAGCTTGCTGCCCCTAGAGGTAAAGGGCATAAATTAATAAAGACAGACAAGATGAAGGAAGTTGGACCTCAAACAAGGAACAGAGGTGCCTGTACAACTCTTAGATCTGTCCAGAAGGCAAAGAATGGGGGCAGGTGGATGAGATGTTGAGGAAGAATGAAAATGGATAACACAGATGGAACGTTATGAGTACATAACTTTTTTTATCAGATGTTGTCCTTCTTATTCAATCCTCAACTGATGGGACAGAGTCCCCGGCTTCTGGAACCTTGGGTGGCCCTCATGGAAGGATATTCCATAATAATGCAGCGCCAAAGGCTGCTCTGTTCATAGAAATCAAATCTAATTTGTAATGAGCAATAAAGGTGTGAGAAATAGTCAAAGTTGCAGCTGCACAAATATCGTCAAAGGAGGCCCTTGCATGAGCTCTAGCGGCTGGGCAAGGATAAACTTTTTTTTATCATAAGCAAAAGAAATACATTTATTTAACCATTTGGCCAATGTAACTTTGGATACTGGTTTGCCCAATCTGTTAGGAGAAAAGGAAACAAAAAACTGATTAAATTTTCTTAAGTATTTGGTTCTGTGAAGATAAAAGTAAGGCTGTTTATGTACATCCAAAAGGTGGAGGATATACTCTCCCTTATTTGAAAGCTTAGGAAAGAAAATTGATAGATTAATGATCTGATTTATGTTAAACTCAGAAGCAACCTTAGGCAAGAAAGATGGATTTGTTCACAAAGGCACCCATGTCTTTGTGAAAAACCAGGTAAGGAGGTTTAGAAGATAGAGCCTGGAGTTTGGATATTCGTCTCGGTTTGCCAAAGAAAAAAATTAAGTTCTGCTTTGGCCAAAGATTCAAAGGCAGCTTGTGTCAAGGTCTGAAGCATGAATGTTAAATCCCAAGGAGGGGCAGGATCCTTTAATGGGGTCTAAGTAAAAAAGCTCCCTTGAGAATGGTTTTATATAGTTTAGAAGAAGCTAAGGCAGAGTTATTTTTGCCCAGGGGGAAATTAAAAATGTCAATCAATTGTACTTTAACAGTAGAAAAACTAGCACCTTCATTGAAAATTGAAGCTAACAATTCAAGGATAGATGGCACAGGTGTTGAAAAAAGATCCATGTCCTTGCCAAGTACCTAGAAAACAAATCTCTTCCATTTACTTTTGTAAATTCTTCTAGTAAAAGTTTTTTGAGAAGATAAGATATGATGTACTGGAGATGAAAGACTGGACTGTCTAGCAATCAATGGAAATGGAGAAACCACACCATTAGTTTGAGGCCTGTTAAGTCCGGAGGAGTCATACGTGTCAAATGAGGCAGAAGGTCTGGATTAGGATCTAGTATCCAGGGTGGATGTAGAAGGTGAGGCTAGAGGAAGGGAAATCAGATCTGACGAGGCCAGAAAGGTGCTATGAGGATAACTGTGCTCTTCAACTAGAAAGCTTTCTGTAAAAATTTGAGAATGAAACGCAATGGTGGGTAAGCACAAAAAAATACTGGAGGGCCAATAGTGGACTAGAGCATCGCTCGGTAACACTCTCATTGTAGGGATCAGGGTAAAGAACCTGCTGCATTTGTGGTAAAGGGGAGAGGAAAATAGATCACAACATGGCTGGCGTCATCGATGGAAAATCTTCTCCATCACTTTGACATTTAGAGACCACTTGTGAGACATTAGAATGGACCAGTTTAGTTTGTCTGCAATCACGATGGATTTTCCCAGGATGTGCTTTGCTATTACAAAGCAACTAGAAGAGATCACCCATTGCCACCCTCTCACTGCTTCTCGACTCAGTGGGTAAGATATGGTTCATCCCTGCTTGTTGATATACCAGACCACTGATATAATGTCCATCTGAATGGCAATTGTCCCAGATATGTGTCTTGGCCTCCTGAGGGGACTACATACCTTGAACTTCTCTTCCCAAGTAGCCCCCCCCAACTGGGAAGTGTCCTTGGTCACCATGGCCATGAGTAGAAGAAGAACAAATGGACGTCCTCTGCATGCTTTTTCACTCTTGTGTGATCTTGACCGGAGCAGTTAATGAATGTTGAAGAACGGACTACTGGACAGAAAGCATCCACTGAAGAATTCACATGTGGAACCTGGCCAAGGGAATAAGGGTGATAGCCGCTACCATGGATTCCAGAGTTTGTAAGATTAATCAAGCTAGAACAGAGGAACTCTGAATCACTTTCTTGACTTGGGACCTCAGTGTCTGTTTTTGAGTAGAGGGAAGACAGACTATCTAACTGACTGTACCCAGACAAGCATCTATGAACTCCAGACTCTGCATTGGCTTGAGCTGAGATTTGTTGTAATTGATTGTGATTCCAAGATGAACGCAAAGCTGGAGCAAGTAGTCCCTTGCCTGTAGAAATAGATATATGGATGGGGCAGTCAAAAGACCGTCATCTAGATATGCTAACACCCCAAAAGTCTCATATGAGCTGCTACCACTGCTGTGCATTTGGTGAACACCATGGGTGCTGTGGATATACCAATGGGCAGTGCTCTGATATGGTAATGAATGGCTCCCAGATGGAGATATAGGTATCTTCTGGAGTGCCTGTGCATTTTGATTTGATACTATGCATCCTGAAGGTTTACTGAGCACATCCAATCGTTCTGTTTCAGCAGAGGCAAAATGGACTAAACTGAGACCATCCGAAACTTTCAATACTGTAAGAACTGATATAATTTGCGGAGATCCAGAAATTGTCTCAAGTCCCCTGTTTTTTCTTTTTCGGCACCAAGAAGAAAATTTTTTTTAAACAAGAAACATCTTCATTACATTATCACTTAAGACATAGGCAATTATACATTTAAATAAATGAAAACAAACAATATTGACAATCATAGTTGCAAGCATCATACATCACAAATTACATTGACATAATTTTAGTTGCAAACATTATACATCACTTATAATCTACCCAATCATTGTCAGTCAAACATTAGATAGGTCATTCAAATCCTGCCTTCTTTTAAACCTCATTCCCCCTGTATGCATTGTTCCCACAGTTCCTATTTTCTCTATGTAATTTGCTCCCACCCTGTTCTAAAGATTTCAATTCTAGTTGTTTTACCTCTGTTAGTATATTGACTACTTTTAGTGCAGTTGGTTTAGACACTGATTTCCATCTTCTACTAAATGTTTTTTTAGCAGCCACCATAATTAGACTTAGCAAGGCCTTACTATGTCTATGCATTTGCAATTCTTTATCATAGCTCAGAAAAATCAATCCCCTAGATACACCAATTTGCTTACCCAGTATCTCTGATAGAGTAGTCTTCAGGGAACTTTTAAAGTCTACCATTTCATTACACTCCCAGAAAATATGTTCCCAATTACCTCTTTCTTCCCCATCAGACCTCCAACATTTGCTGTCTACCTGAGGAAAAATTCTCTGGTGTCTACTTGGGGTATAAAAATACCTATATAAACATTTCCAAGCAAAAATCCTAAATCTTCTAGATTTTGTTGCATAGTTGGGAGACATACATATATCCCCCATTGCTTCCCTGTGAATCACTTATTGACTCTCTCTTCCCAATCCCTTCTAATCTCCTCTGATTGATTATTATAGTTATCATGCAATATTTTATATACTCTTAATTATCCCTTTTTTTAACAGCAGCTTCTGTTCGAGAATCTATTAAAAAACTCTACCAGTGCTTTTCTTTCATTTAGGAACCCCAATTTCTTTCTCTTTGCCGATACTCTGATATCAGTCCTTGATGGGAAAGGCAATCTCTAACCAGTACAAATAAATTCTTGGCGTTTTCCTATTCTTTTACCTTTCCCTCTCTAGTTATTTGCTCCCAATGCTTTGGTTCCTTTGCCACTTTTCTCCAATAAATTCTAGCCCCCTCGTCTATTGTCTGTATCCCTAATTGCAGTCATCTCCATTAGCAGAATCTCCTTTTTCCATTCCTGTGTTTGCTTAGTACTTAGAATACTTTCTGCTACTTTACAAATATAATATTCTGTACATTTATTGTTATTCTCCTTAAAGATCTGCATCAAAAATCCCAGTCTCTTATTTCTTGAGCTTCCCCACTTGTTTCATCATCATCCCATTCCACTTTTTAATTACAGTTTTCTGCTTGTGTTGTGAATAGGACCCTTAACTGTGTAGCGGTGAAATACCCCTTCAAATCCCAATTCGCCCTATGCTACGGGAAGAATCAGCTTATCCCACTTGACTCTTACCATCTTCCCTTCCTAGATAAAATTATTCTGCTCTTTATTAAATATCCACCACTTCTCCTCTAGTTACTAAAAGTATGCCTAATCTGTGTATAAGACTTAAAGGGACTAAAACATTTTAGCTGCTTGCATCTTACTATCCATATCCACACAACACAGCTTCCAATTTCACAGTTTTTGTTTTATCTTTTGTTTAGTCTCTTCCCACATATCTTTAGCTGCCACAACATAATCATGTTTAATCCATACGCCTAAGCATTTCATTTTATCATGTCCCCATAAATATGGATATTGCTGAACCAATTCATATGTGGGTACATAATTTACAGCTATAGCCTTTGCTTTAGCTAGCTTCATTAATTTTGCATCCCGAAAAGATATGAAACTGTCTCAAAATGTTCTACAACACAGAAATGTCCTTTTCTGGTTTTGTCAGGTACAAAATAATATCATCTGCAAACAGAGCAAGCTTTTCTTGACTACCATACCAATTCTATCCTTGAATTTCTGAGTCCCTTATTTTCTATGTCAATGGTTCTTAAATATAATGCAAATAACAAAAGGGAAAGGGGACATCCCTGCCTGGTTTCTCTGCTCAAGTAGAAATCATCAGAGAGGAGCCCACCCACTTTAACTTTTATCTCTGATCCCTCGTTTATCTTCCTAATCAACTTTCAGTTTTGTCAGGGAATGCAAACGCTTCCATTGCCCTGCTCAAAGTCCCAGCATACTTTGTCAAATGATTTCTCTGCATGAAGACCCACCAACAACAGTGGTATTTTCTTACATTCTGCTTCCCTCTGGACCATCAATGTTCTATTAATGTTTTCAAATGTTTGTCTCCCATCCACAAAGCAACAGAGATCCATATGCATAACGTTTGGCATCACTTTTGCCATTATAGAGATAAACACTTTATAAGCATGGTTTAGTACGGAAATGGGCCTGTTCAAATCGGATCTCATTGCTCATTACCCTCTTTAGGCATTACAGACACCACCGCTTTCTGCCAGGATGTCGGCACTTCTCCTCCTCTTGAAATACTTTTTAAACAATCTTTCCAATCTTTATCAGTTCTTCCCGCCTAACTTCCAAACTTCCACAGGAATACCATCTATTCATTTGGGACTTTCCTGTGGATTGGTTATATATCACCATTTTTATCTAATTTCCTTCTATCCTATTTGTTAGTAAATGAGCCTCGTCTACCTTTAACCTAGGTATATTTAATTCTTCCATAAACATTTCCATTTGTACCTTTTCTTGATTTCCAAATTTCTCTCTTTTATATAGACTTTCATAGAATTTCCAAAATATTTCTAGTACCTCAACAGGATCTTGTTATATTCCTTGTTATACACTCTCTAAGCTTGTAGACGGCCCTTTCTACTTTCTGTTGCCTGAGTCATTGTGCTAAAAGTTTTTGTACTCCAGAGTTATCATCAAAAGACAGTTGCTTCACAGCAGCCTTTCTAAACTCATGCATATTATCAAGGTGATCCCTTATTTTCTATTTAGCATTCTGCACTTGCTCCTCTTCTTGTTCTGTGAGATTACTCCTATTCTTTAATACTTTAACATTTGTCAGTCCCTCTAAATAATTCTTACCTTCTTAACCATAACTTTCTTTTATTTCCACCCTATTTTTAAACTCCACTTTAATCTTACTCCACTACCTATCTATATTTTCAGAAGAAATTTCTATCTTCTCTAACAGCTCCTGAATAATTTCCACTACCCGTCCCTTAAATTCCTGTCTTTTCAACAGATAGGTGGGAAGCACCAGTGTCTCATGTTTATTTCATTACCCTGTGTTTTTATTTTAGTTATTGTTGGCACATGATCTGAAATGGTTATTGGGTGCATATCAATACTTTCAATTAAATACAAATGTTCCTGTGAAATATAAATTCTGTCCAGCCTAGCCCAGTTTTTGTATCTTGGAGAATAATATGTAAAGTCACTCTGAACTCCTAGTACTGAATTCAGAACTTCAATGCCAAATATTTTCATGCATTTCTTCAAAACTCTACCCTGCTTTCTTATATTTTCCTTCTGGGTCACCCAGACAGATCTTCACTGCTACAAATCAAATTCTACTCCCCACCTATAACTAACATTCCTTGCTGAAAGCTGATTATTGCTCCGAGAATTTTCTTAAGCTCCAGTTTTAAGTGGAATATAAATACATGCTGGTGTAATCCTCCTTCCTTGCAGTAGCCTACTTAGTACTACAAATCTACCATTATTGTCTTTTTTATCCTCTTCTATCACTATTGGAGCTCTTCTTGCAATTACTATAAGCACTCCTCTTTTCCTTTGTCCCAGGCATTCAACTGAATTACCATGTTGAAAACCTTTCCTTATCAAATTTACATGGTCAAGTTCAAGTGTGTCAACTTTAGCATAGCCATTTGCAGTCTATATTTTTTAATATAGTTCCATACTCCTTGCTTTTTTGTATTTATCTGCAAGATCACGGACATATAAAGACATTACAGAAAGCATCACTACTTAAAAAAAAAATATTTCCACCTTTCATGTGTAACAGCCTTTTGTTAAGTGTCTAGTTCCAGTTTTTGTGCTGCATGCATACATTTATTTATTATTTTAATTTACATTTGTTGACCGGGCTAGTCTAGCTGGATACATGTCCATTTTCAGTAGAGGCCCGGGGAGAAAAGCTCCACAAACAGAGAAAAAAAAGACAAGAAACTTGTACCAAATAAAAAGCACTTCAAAAACAATGCTAGTAGGACAGCCAACAAAAAATACACCAGGTGGACAAATTGTAAACAAAGGAATGCAAATAGAGACAATAAACATTTGGAGTCCTGATATGAGAACTATCGTTGAATATAAAAAATATTTTTTTTTTTTAGTAGGTCAGTGGAATTGGTGAAGTTAAGGTAGTCAGCTAGTACTATAGTAATGTAGTAAAGAAGTTGAGGTCAAAAGAACAGGTGAGTGACTGGAGGCAATAAAAGTTTCAGTCAGGGTTAGTTCAAGGGCAGAGCCATTGGGATTTAAGGACGTTTTTTAGATGCTTTTTGAAAGTGAGTGTAGAGGTAAGTGTTGTAAGTTCGCTTGGAAGCTTGTTCCAAATAGGTCCAACTGAGTTGGAGAACAAACAGTCCCCAGCTTTGTTGTGGGATTTATGGTAGGCTGCTAGGAGCTTTGTGGCGGAGCGCAATGAAGAGAGGTTTTTATAAGGGCTAATAAGAGTGCAGAGTATGGTAGTATTAGAAGGTTGAAAGAAGATTTTGTGGGTGATGCTAAGTTGCTGTAGCAGTAGTTGATTATGTAATTCCAGCCAACCAAGTTGTTTGAGATTTATACGATGGTGGGTACGAAAAGGAGCTCCTGTGGTAAATATGGCAATGTTGTTGTATGAAGTTGCTAGTTTATTGAGATTAGATTAGATTTAGATAAGTTTGTAAAAAATAGGTGTGGCATAGAGAAGGGTAGATAGCAGGTGCGTCTGTGCGATGGTAGCTCTAGCTGAAGCAGTGAGGAGGGGTTTAAGCCTATATAGAGATCCAAGTGTTCTATTGACTGACTTGATGGTTAAGTTAATATGAGAATCGAAGTTCAGATTATGATCTAATGTGACACCTAGTAGTTTGGTAGTAGGGTCAGAGGATATTATTGTGCCATTATTAGATGTTATATTGAAGTCAAAAGTAGAGTATTTCTATGTAGGTGTAAATAGTAATAATTTAGTTTTTTTTGGGATTAAGTAGGAGACAATATAGATAGAACCAATTTTCAGCTGCTGTAAAAACTTTTTGGGTAGTTTGGCAGGTTGATCTTTTACATAGTTGTTTGTTGTCATATCCATTTCAGCCTATGTTACATCTTACAAAAATTTTGTTTTATTGAAAGCCCTCAAACAAAAAATAGGCATACCCCAATACACCCCCTAAAACCAATTAACTTAAAACTAACACACAAATCTATATATATCTTCAAATATTGAAGTTTTAGCCTCCTAATAAGAACAAGTGGCCTAAACTGACAGCCATACTCACAGACTTGGGTTAGCCTAAAAGAAAGTCTATTCATCCTAATAGCATGGTACAGCCTGTGCATTTACCAAGAGCTGTCTGGTTTTGTCTTATCTTTATAGCTCTCCCGGCTGGGAAACACTTGAATGCTTTCAGAAAATATTGTCTCCTAGCCAATTCTCTTTATCAGATTGTCTCCATGGAGACATGAGGACCAGATACAAAGTTACGACCAAAAGCATGCATTTATTTGCTAGAAAAAAAGCTTTATAATATTCAGTGTTTTTTTTTCATTTACTTGCTTTGCCTTAAAACTTGTTACTAGATCAAGCTAAGGGCCTTAATCTAGTCATTCCCCTATGCAAGAATGAGAAAAAGTACATTAGTTTTTATTATGTCATGCTCTTTTGGCCAGACTTTTTTTTTTTTTTTTTTACATTGCAGTGCCTACATTTCTTAAAAATGAGCAAGGAGAAAAAGAAGGGAGAAATAAACAGGAGCACCTGCTTACAGTAGCATCTCCATTACACTTAATATCAATGAAAACTTTACTTTATAGCATGCAAAGAAAATATTACAATTAAGAAGAAATTTTTGTTTTACTTACATTTAACTTGCTCCCTCCTCTTCTAGTCGCAAGTATTTTTCCAAACATTAATGACATGAAGTAGGTCATATGCTTTAGAGTGCCCTACAATTTTAACAAAGTGAAAAAGTTCAATATTTCCAGATTTTCTTGTTCGTTCATTTTTTCACAAATATAATTATTGCTGTGTAATGCCACATTTGTCAACTTCCAAGTTACTGGTTTTATTCATGTTCATCTCCATCTCTCATATCCTCTCTCTCCTTCATTTTCAAAGTATTCTTGATTCTTATAGTCAACTCTTGTTCTTTTTTCCTTCTCTCAAGCATTTTCTGTTAAAACATTGGAAAAGGCTTCACTGGCAGAGTCTCTTCTCTGTGGTCTTTATTATCAGAAGAACAAGAAGCAGAATATCGTTCTGTTTCACAGCTAATTTTCTGTTGGACTAACTTTTGTATTTTCTTCTTAGTATATTATACATCAAAAAATGATTTTGTCTCTCCAGGACAGAATATTTTGAAGATGTCTAAGAACAACAGTTTCAATCTCATGCCTGCTTTTCAACATTCCCTGATTAGTGGAATCAGTTTATTCTTCCTCTGCCTGGTGTACAGTAAGTAACCAGTTTCCACAAAGACTCTACTGCCTTCCACTTTTAGTACCCTGTCCTTCTGCCCCATTTTCTCAGAATCAACTCATTCTGCTGGTAGGATTGCATTTTTACTATTAAAGGTTTCCAGGAAAAAACAGTCCAAATCCACCATTCGATAAATAGTTTAATAGCTCAGGACATAAACAACATAAATAGCAGAACAAAGCTTTTGAGTAAAAGACTCCTCTTCAGTGTTTAATAAAATTGTCCTACCATATCACAAGCATATATACAACCACACAGCCAAAGTACAAACTTAATGACAGCAGCATTTACATCCTTAAAGTGCCCCACATCTTATAAAAGTTTCCTTAAAACCGAGCCTCATTGAGGCTTATATTCTGTCATGTCTATCTTTTATAATAGGTTTTATACTATTATTCACATTCAAACCTGGTATCTGGTCAGCTGTAAAAAAAAATTAATCCATTTATATTCGGCCAACTCCGTTTTATTTATTAAATCACCCCCATTTTTATTTTTAAACACAACTTGCAAGATTCTAAACTGAAATTTATGCTCAGCACCTGCAGTTGCTATATGCTTAGCCAAAGCATTTGTAAGGACATTTCTATGAATGTCAGAACAATGTGCACTTATTCTCTCTTTTAGTTTTTTTATTTGTTTTACCAATATAGAAACATTGGCAGCATACACAGTTAGCAAAATAAATCACATTTTCTGTGTTACATGTTCCAGAAGCACTATATTCAAATAGCTTTTGAATAACTGGGTGTATAAAACTTAAATCCATATTAATATTTGCACAGTGTGTGCAGTTGTAACACGGTTTAGTGCCAAATTTATTAATTTGTTTTGTAGCACATTATCTCTCCTTATATCCTTATAGCATAAATGCTGCTTTAAATTTTTTGTCTTTTAAAAACAAAATGTGGTGTCTCACCTACTAGATCAACCACTTCTTGACTGGATGTAAGTATAGCCCAGTTATTTTTAATTATTTGCTTAACAAGACCTGTGTGTCGATTATATTATATCATATAATTCAGTTTATCCATAGTTCTATTTGGTCTGGCTCGCTCCACCACAGCGTTACCAGTCTTACCACTCAAATACGGTCTGGCTGTGTCATTCCTTAACCCAGTAAATATCCCCTTCATTTGCTGTACTACAACTTCATTATAACCCCTTTTCATAAAAGAGTCTGCCATCTCATTCATTTCCAGCTCAGAAATTACATCTTTCGTACTAAGTCTGCTAGCTCACATAAGCTGCCCTTTTACTACCCCTTTAAAAATGTGCCTGGGGTGTAAGCTTTGTGGGTGTACATACTTACTAACTTGTACATCTTTCCTATGAATTTTGGAATTAAAATACACATCATCTCTAGAAATAACTATATCCAAAAAGTTAATTTCATCCAAAGATGAGTTCACTTCAAATCTCAAAAAGTTTGTGGTGGTGTGCAAAAATTCTACAAATGCAGTAAGTTCTTCCTTAGTGCCATTCCATAATAGGAAGACATCCTCCACAAATCTTTTAAAGAACACTAGACGTTCATTTTTATAACACATCTCTATTTCTGAGAATATGTATTGTTCTTCCCATCTAGCTAGAACCATGTTAGCATAGGTGTTAGTTGTTAAGAGTACCCATAGCCATCCCCAGACATTGATGGTAACAGTCATCATTAAACATAAATATGTTGTTATTCAAGACACAATCCAACATAGAACATAATAGGTTTACTTTCATTGCATCATATACCTTATGTACTGTTAAATATTCCTGTACTGATTCAATTCCATACTAAATTTCAGTTTAGAATTTTGGAAATTGTGTTTAAAAATAAAAAATGGGGGTGATTTAATAAATAAAACGGAGTTGGTCGAGTATAAATTAATTATTTTTTTTTTTACAGCTGACCATATGCCAGGTTTGAATGTGAATAATAGTATAAAACATATTTTAAAAGCTAGACATGATAGAATATAAGCCTCAATGAGGCTCAGTTTTAAGGGAACTTTTATAAGATGTGGGGCACTTTAAAGATGTAAATGCTTCTATTATTAAGTTTGTACTTTGATTGGCTGTGTGGTTGTATATATGCTTGTGATATGGTAGGACAATTTTATTAAACACTGAAGAAGAGTCTTTTACTTGAAAACTTTGTTCTGCTATTCATGCTGTTTGTGTCCTGAGCTATTAAACCATTTATTGAATAGTGGATTTGGACAGTTTTTCCCTGGAATTCTGACTGCTTTTCATCCAAGTCCTTTGATTTGCTGAAGAACTGTTACTTTGTATTGCTACCTGCTTTCTGGATTAGTTCAACAAATACATTTGGTAGATGGAAACACAGCCAACACGCCCTATTACTGTTGCAGCTATGGTACATGCTGCCCCAGGTACTGTAAAAGCAACTATAAAACTAAAAGGACTGTTAATGGTTCGTGACAAACCTTTGCTGGATCTATACATCAATTTAGAAGAAGGTATGGAAACAAGTAAAAAGTATGTTAATAATGAAATAGTGACACTGCAACAAGCCCTCAAGTCTTTGCGTTTAAAAATGGAACAGTATAAGAGGCTACATTGGCAGAGATTACGCTTTAATGTTTACTTAAAGCTGGGCATTGTTCCAAGGGGGCTTAGAATCACTAAAATGCCTACTTATGGGAACAGATATCAAGATTTATTATTAAAGTGTCAAGAAATGAACTTGTAGCTGGGAGCTGAATATATGAAGCTCATGAATGACTTTTTTCTTTGCATGAATCTGAGCTAGCTAAGGAAGTATACGTACTAGAAAATGAGCTACTTCATGCCTCTGAATTTGCTGCCATTGCCATTGAATATAATGACCTGTTGATCTATCTGAAGAGATTTGAAGACAGTCTCATTGCTGTTAAAAAGCGTGAACTACTACGAGATATAAATGGCTTTAAGAACAAAAATATCTTCTTTTGGCCCAAAGATGGCAGCCCAATGAATGAGCGAGTAACAAAATCAATGAGCCAACCAGTTAATGAGGTAGGAGGGTCTACACACAGTGTGCTTCAGCTGGGAAAGTGTGGAAATCCTGCATCTGAATTAGACCGTTTCACTACTGAAGGACAGATTCCAGTGAGATGTAAAGTTCCAGCTAACAATAGTATTAATCCTGTTAGTGTTCAGAGTGAAGATGCTGACAGAATTTCCATATTGCCAACTCAAAAGGGTAGTGAAAATGAACTGAGTGAACTTTTACAGCAGCGGTTCAGTTTGCAGAAACCTGTGGCAGTGAAAGAAGGGGTCAGAGGTCGCAGCAGCAGTCAGAAACAGATGAGAAATCATCAAGAAGAAACAGACCAGAGAGGCTACAAAACCAGCAAGGTAGGACAAGATTTCAGAAACAAAAAGATGAAGACATGAAGACAATAATGACTAATGTGCTTAACTTATCAAACTGTGTGCTGACTGCAGCACAACTGAGACTTTTGAGTAAGGCTCAACATTTGTGCCTTCAGTGGCAGGTGATTTAAATGACATGCTTACTGAACTAAGGTGCTTTGCAAGAAATGTTGATTTAAAGTTGTTATATAAAAATTCTCAATTTAATAATGTTTTAAAACAAACTAGTACATTTATACCTAACAGTACACCCACTGTAAAAGCTTTTGTATGTGTGAACAAGAACTGTATGAGCTTTATTTTGTTAATCAAAAAGGAAGTAAGCTTTTTAACCTTAGTAGTGAAGAAAAAGCTGCATTAACTTCATGTCTGAACAAAGACATAATTATCAAATCAGCTGATAAAGGGGGAAATAGTTATTATGGATGCAGTGCAACATAATGAATGGATGTATGAATTTTTAACTGATGCTTCAACTTTTGTGAAAGTTGACTGGAAGTTTATATCTGATGTTATTATGAAGGTTAAAACTTTTGTATATGAAATACTAATGGATGGCTCGATTACACCAGAGACATATAATTATTTGTATATGGTTAACCCAGTTACACCTTTTATTTATGGACTACCCAAAATCCATGAGAGTTTCTTCAGGCCACCAATACAACCTATTGTGTCAGGAAAGAAATGGGCTACAGTAGCAATTTCTAAATATGTGGATAGACAACTAGTTCCTGCTTTGAAATACTGTTATAGTTATATTAAAGATACTCGTGATTTTTTACAGATGTTACATGAGTTGTCTTTAATAAATTTAAGCTCTGATATCCTTTTAGTAACTATGGACATTATGTCACTTTTTACCGTCATTTCCAATGACTATGGAATTGAATCAGTACGGGAATATTTAACAGTACATAAGGTGTATGATGCAATTAAAGTGAACCTATTATGTTCTATGTTGGATTGTGTCTTGAACAACATATTTATGTTTAATGATGACTGTTACCATCAATGTCTGGGGATGGCTATGGGTACGCAAACAACTAACACCTATGCTAACATAGTTCTAGCTAGATGGGAAGAACAATACATATTCTCAGAAATAGAGATGTGTTATAAAAATGAACATCTAGTGCTCTTTAAAAGATTTGTGGATGATGTCTTCCTGTTATGGAATGGCACTAAGGAAGAACTTACTGAATCTGTAGAATTTTTGCACAGCACCACAAACTTTTTGAGATTTGAAGTGAACTCATCTTTGGATGAAATTAACTTTTTGGATATAGTCATTGCTAGAGATGATGTGTATTTTAATTCCAAAATTCATAGGAAAGATGTACAAGTTAGTAAGTAACTACACCCACAAAGCTTACATCCCAGGCACATTTTTAAAGGGGTAGTAAAAGGACAGCTTATGCGAGCTAGCAGACTTAGTATGAAAGATGTAATTTTTGAGCTGGAAATGAATGAGATGGCAGACTCTTAGGGAACGGGGTTATAATAAAGTTATAGTAGAACAAATGAAGGGGATATTTACTGGGTTAAGCAATGGCACAGCCAGACCGTATTTGAGTGGTAAGGCTGATAATGCTGTGGTGGAGAGAGACAAACCTAATAGAACTATGGATAAACTGAATTATATGATGAAATATAATCGACACACAGGTCTTGTTAAGCAAATAATTAAAAAGAACTGGGCTATATCCAGTCAGAAGTGTTTGATCTAGTAGGTGAGACACCACATTTTGTTTTTAAGAGAGAAAAGAATTTAAAGCAACATTTATGCTATAAGGATATAAGGAGAGATAATGTGCTACAAAAAAACTTTAATAAATCCGGCACTAAACCGTGTTACAACTGCACAGATTGTGCAGATATGAATATGGATTTAAGTTTTATACACCCAATTAGTCAAAAGCTATTTGAATTTAGAGCTGCTGGAACATGTAATACAGAAAATGTAATACAGAAAATGTGATTTATTTTTCTAACTGTGTATGCTGTCAATATTTCTATATTGGTAAAACAAATAAAAAACTAAAAGAGAATAAGTGCACATTGTTCTGACATTCTTAGAAATGTACTTACAAATGCTTTGGCTAAGCATATAGCAACTGCAGGTGCTGAGCATAATTTTCAGTTTAGGATCTTGCAAGTTTTGTTTAAAAATAAAAATGAGGGTGATTTAATAAACAAAATGGAGTTGGTTGAATACAAATGGATTCATTTTTTTTTTTACAGCTGACCATATGCCAGGTTTGAATGTGAATAATAGTATAAAACCTATTTTAAAAGATAAACAAATGAGGCTCAGTTTTAAGGGAACTTTTATAAGATGTGGGGCACTTTAGGATGTAAATGCTGCTATTATTAAGTTTGTACTTTGAGTGGCTGTGTGGTTGTATATGTGCTAGTGATATGGTAGGACAATTTTATTAAACACTGAAGAAGAGTCTTTTACTCAAAAGGTTTGTTCTGCTATTTATGCTGTTTATGTCCTGAGCTATTGAACTATTTATCAAATGGTGGATTTGGATGTTTTTTTTCCTGGAATTCTGACTGCTTTCCATCCAAGTCCTTTGATTTGCTGAAGACCTGTTACTTTGTATTACTATTAAAGGTTTAGGTTGCTTTCCGACAGCCAGGTTTGGAGCACACACATGATGTGCAACAATTTCTGCTGTAGAATACCAGTCCAGTTGCTTATTTGTGCTTTCATAAAATTAATAGAGTCTGTTCCTTCCAGCTTCTCTGGTACAGCAGAAAATCGTAGGTTTTCTCAGTGAGCTCTGTTCTATAATTCCATTATTTTTGAAATACCTCTTCTTTAGCAGTCTCATATTCAGTCAGCCTTTTCTTCATTTCAACCTCCGATTTTTGCAGTTTTATCACCTCACCTCACCTCATCTGAATATCTGTTTAAAGCTTCTTCCATTTTACCCAGCCTTTTGTTATTTGAGTTGATATACTCCATATGTATTTCATTTATTTTAATTAGCTCTGAGTACATGGGACTTTTTTTTCCCTCTAGGTTACTGGAAGTCATGTCTTGCACCAAAGTTGGAGCTTGCACTGTTTTTTGCTGAAAAGCTGCAGAATTCTTCCCAGTCTTTTTTTCCACACCTTTTGTGGTTGATTTTCTTTTAGGTTCTCTGAATTTCTTTTTTGACGGCCTCCAGGCAGTGCACTTACTAGCCAATTACTGAAATTTACTCAAAAAAATGACTTCACTGGCTCTCGCTTCTGGGTTTCTGTTTTCACACTGTGAGAGCTGAAATTAAGCTGTTACTCAATGTGCAGCCATCTTGGACGCTCGGTACTGTACTACCTCATGTACCTCTAACCTTGGCATACTTAAGTCTTCCAATAAATAAGTCCATCTTTGCTTTTTCTTGATTTCCCCACTTCTCTGCTTTTATAAAAAAATGTACAAGAGCTCTGCTTACTTTCTCGTTATAGGCTCCTTAAGTTTGGCAACAACCCTTTATACATTCTGTTGTCTAAGTCATTGTGCCAAAGGTTTTTATGCTCTGGAGTTTTCAAAAAAATAGTTACTTAACTGCAATCTTTATAAACACATGTATATTATCCAGGTATGCCCTTATTTTCTCTTTAGCAATCTGTAGTTACACCTTATCAGTGGCGGCTGGTGACTTCAAATCACAGGGGGGCTGCAGGAGACGCTGAATGGGCGGGGTCAAAGGGAAGGGGTGTGGTCAACCATAAAGGGGAGGAGCTATGCACAAAACCACAAAAAAACTAACTTTAATTAAATACGCTGCCCTGGGTGGCAAACCATCATTATGAAAGTCCAATCAAGACAAAAATAAGTGTAGAAGAATAAAAATATTTCAATGCATTGGCTGCATGACAGCTTACTTAATATCTAGATGGAAACAAAAGGTTGTGAGGCATGAAAAAATAAATTACTTTTTAAATACATTACTGGAATGCCAGTCAAAATCAAGTATAAGAAAAACCAGAAGCACTCAACTCAAACTACTTCTCCTTGCACTGCAGTTCTAATTATAATATATTCAGCTTTATTAAAGTACCAAGCAACATGCTGAAAGTAGAAATCTATGTGATGCCCCCACTTGTAAAAATGTTTCTTATCCAAAAAACACCTGCTGCCTGACGTTTCATGGGGAAACATGATAAAAGTAAAAATGAAAAGCAAACAAGAAACAAGCTCAAGATACATTGCTTAAAGGATTACTGTACAGGTTATGGACCACACATGATTGGCATTCTGTTTAGTTTACGGGTAAAGCCTGTAGAGATGACTGGAAGTCTCCAACAAGTGTAATGAGCTTTTTAAAATAATGGAATCCTGTCCTTTAATACCCAAGGCTTATACATTATCTAGTCAAGTATTCTCTGCATGGCAACAACAGAAAGGCTTTCAATGTTGGCAATTCTTTAACAGTATGCTTATTAAAGCTTACTTGCATCTTACGATGTCAGACAAGCTTACCTTATGGTCATTAAAGCATTGCTACTTAAACACAGAGCAACAGGCACTTTGAGTAATAAGCATAAATCAACAGTACAAAAATATGACAGAAACCAGACCATTCTGCAAAATCAAGGACAGACGAAAAGCCACTGTAGTACTTATGCAGTGTGTCCTCCCCATCCAAGGTAGATACAACTACTCCTTGCCTTGCTTGGACACATCCAGAGTCACTACATGGGGAGTGGGGTGCAACAAGCATGTCACAATTTGAAATCTCTCTGGCTGACTGTGATGGCCCTGACACATTTGTCATACCTCTCAACTTCAAGAGCAAGAAATCTGGACAAAGCCATACACAGAAGTGGGACAAAGGCACAACAAGAAGGACAATTTTAAATATTGCTCTAATAAACTTAGAAAGATAATAGAATAGGTCTTGCATTAGTATGAATTTTCTGAAGGGTATAAAATCTGAAACTCAAATGTCTGTCATTTTCTAACTTCAGTCTTTAGTGATTTGTCACTAATTTGCCAAAAACACAATTTTATGAAAAATGGACCAAAAATGTGATGCAAAATATAAAATAGACACACAATACAGCTTCTACCTGTCAAAGAAGGGACACTTTAATATTAGTACTGCTACCTTGAGCAGCTGACAAAATAAAAGAATCTACATGCATTTCAAGTAATCTATAACTTTGATTATTACAGTTATTTCTTAATTGTAAACCCTCCATGGTTTCTTCCAAAATTGCTATTTTTGGAGGGATTATTAGGGGAAGAGCAACATTTTGAGCCAAAATTGGGGACAGTTGAGAGGTTGGCTATGCCTAATTCTATAAAGCAATTTATTTGCATGTACCTCTCAACCTGTTAATGCAGTAAATCTGAACAAGGCCAAATATATTGGGGGCACATATAAACAGTACTAAAAATTGCTCTTGTATAAATTGAGACAGTTGATAGAACGGCTCTTACTTTAACATGCATTTTTATGAAGGTTATGAAGTCTGAAACTTATTATTTAGTGACTTCTGGCAAATCATTTAGGAATTAAAACTACAAATTTTATGAACAACAAACCAAAAATAAGAAGCAAAAATCTATTCATTCTTTGAAAATCTGGACAGTTGGGAGGTATAGTTCAGCTGGGCCTGTCTGAGTTTGCTGCCCTTCCCCTGACAAAATAATGGTTGAACTGGAGCCTCTGCAGCCATTCCAATTAACCATTACTTGGCTATTTCACTCCATTTACCATAAACACTAATGTGCATACTGCTTTACTTCAATGATTGGACTTCATTTGAAAGTTTTATTTTGTATTTTACAGCACAAACATTAAGTAATCTGTTAAACAAAGCAATGCAGTCTCACAATGAAAACTTAGCATTAAAACTTCTCTGCCCTTGAAACTCACATTCATTGAAACAGCATTGAAACCCACATTCAAAGAAAATACATTTTGCCAGTGGCAGATAAAGATTAATTTTGGGCTGTTTTGAATCATAGGCCCCTTGCATATGAAACATACATGTGCTCTTTGATACACCTTCCTCATTGTACTAAAATTATATTCCTTGTACAATACAGTACACTTGTTAGAGGGTGTTTTAAATTTGTTTTGAACATTTTTCCAGTAAGCAATGAAACAAAACATATGCACCCATAATGGCAAAACTGCCCAGTTGAGAACATTTATCATAAAAAAGTCTACTCAGACTTCCACAGTCCACCATTATTAGTAAATATACACAATTCTACAGTCCACCATTATTAGTAAATATGCACAATTCCACAGTCCACCATTATTAGTAAATATGCACAATTCTACAGTCCACCATTATCAGTAAATATGCACAATTCTACAGTGCACCTTTATCAGTAAATATGCATAATTCTACAGTCCATATTCAGTGAATTCAGTTCTTGCCATAGCTGTCAACCTTAGCACAAAAACCTGGACGAAGCCAATAATGGGGAGATACAGTCCCAAAAATAGGGACAAATTTCAAATATTTATCTTGTAAACTTAGACAATTGCTAGAAAAAAAGGTTGTGCTACTATGTATTCTGAAGAACATGAAGTTTGAAATTCAAATAACAATTTTCAGCAGAGACGCAGGGATTAATACTGCAGACACGTCTTTGTAAAATGGCAGAGCATCAGAGCAAATCCACACAAACACAGGCAGGAGATGCAGACTCCACACAGAAGCCACCCCAACCAAGAATCAAACCAGAAAACCTATAGCTGTGAGGCAACAATACTACCACTGCACCATCAAATCTGCAAGGAATTAAACATTCAGAAACCTGAAGTCTGAAATTCAAATGCCTGTCAATTTTACTGCGGACAGAACAAAACAATTTTCAGCAGGGATTAAAACTGCAGACACGTCTTTGTAAAATGGCAGGGCACCAGAGCAAATCCACACAAACACATGGAGGAGATGCAGACTCCACACAGAAGCCACCCCAACCAAGAATCAAACCAGAAAACCTATAGCTGTGAGGCAACAATACTACCACTGCACCATCAAATCTGCAAGGAATTAAACATTCAGAAACCTGAAGGCTGAAATTCAAATGCCTGTCAATTTTACTGCGGACAGAACAAAAACAATTTTCAGCAGAGATGCAGGGATTAATACTGCAGACACGTCTTTGTAAAATGGCAGGGCACCAGAGCAAATCCACACAAATACAGGGAGGAGATGCAGACAGAAGCCACCCCAACCAAGAATCAAACCAGAAAACCTATAGTTGTGAGGTAACAATACTATCACTGCACCATCAAATCTGCAAGGAATTAAACATTCAGAAACCTGAAGTCTGAAATTCAAATGCCTGTCAATTTTACTGCGGACAGAACAGAAACAATTTTCAGCAGGGATTAAAACTGCAGACACGTCTTTGTAAAATGGCAGGGCACCAGAGCAAATCCACACAAACACATGGAGGAGATGCAGACTCCACACAGAAGCCACCCCAACCAAGAATCAAACCAGAAAACCTATAGCTGTGAGGCAACAATACTACCACTGCACCATCAAATCTGCAAGGAATTAAACATTCAGAAACCTGAAGGCTGAAATTCAAATGCCTGTCAATTTTACTGCGGACAGAACAAAAACAATTTTCAGCAGAGATGCAGGGATTAATACTGCAGACACGTCTTTGTAAAATGGCAGGGCACCAGAGCAAATCCACACAAATACAGGGAGGAGATGCACACAGAAGCCACCCCAACCAAGAATCAAACCAGAAAACCTATAGTTGTGAGGTAACAATACTATCACTGCACCATCAATTATACAAGGAGTTAAACATTCAGAAACCTGAAGTCTGAAATTCAAATGCCTGTCAATTTTACTGCGGACAGAACAAAAACAATTTTCAGCAGAGACGAGGGATTAAAACTGCAGACACATCTTTGTAAAATGGCAGGGCACCAGAGCAAATCCACACAAACACAGGCAGGAGATGCAGACTCCAAACAGAAGCCACCCCAACCAAGAATCAAACCAGAAAACCTATAGCTGTGAGGCAACAATACTACCACCGCACCATCAATTATGCAAGGAATTAAACATTCAGAAACCTGAAGTCTGAAATTCAAATGCCTGCCAATTTTACTGCGGACAGAACAAAACCAATTTTCAGCAGGGATTACAACTGCAGACACGTCTTTGTAAAATGGCAGGGCACCAGAGCAAATCCACACAAACACATGGAGGAGATGCAGACTCCACACAGAAGCCACCCCAACCAAGAATCAAACCAGAAAACCTATAGCTGTGAGGCAACAATACGACCACTGCACCATCAAATCGCAAGGAATTAAACATTCAGAAACCCTTAAGTCTGAAATTCAAATGCCTATCAATTTTATTTAACATTTTTTAATCAGGACAGTCTGACTTGGAACAAATAAACAAATTTTCAGCAGAGGCCCAGGAAGAAATAATGCAGACATGTCTTTGTAACATGGGAGGGCACAAAAGCAAACCCACACAAACACAGGGAGAAGATACAGACCCCACAAAGAAGGAACCCCAGCCAAGAATCAAACCCAAGAACCTGCAGCTGTGAGGCAACAATGCTACTACTACACCATCAAATATCAAGCATTGCAACATTTACAAACCACAGATATTATGAGGAACAGATCAGATCGAATATGAGGTAAAAATCTGAAATTTTTTTACAAATGGTGGTGGGTAGGGAACTCAAGTCTTTAACACCTGCATACAGGGTACAGGGTTCAAGCCTGAGGCATTCCCTACCACACCACCATAAGCACCTGGGGCATTTTCACACACACACACACACACACACACACACACACACACACACACACACACACACACACACACACACACACACACACACACACACACACACACACACACACACACACACACACACACACACACACACACACCTCCCCAGTAAAGCACAAGCACCATACACAAACTCCAGTAAAGCACAAGCACCATACACATACACAAACTCCAGTAAAGCACAAGCACCATACACAAACTCCAGTAAAGCACAAGCACCATACACAAACTCAAGAAAAATAAACATTGTAAATTAAAAGGCACCTTACCTGAATGAATACATCCAGAGTTAACGTCCGTACATACATCCTTCCAGCGCAATACTGAAGACCCGAGATCCACATGCTCCTTCCCGACCCCAGAGATCCCTGAGGCTCTGTCCCGAGTCCCTGCTGCTCCTCTTGCAGTCCGGACGCGTCCCATAATCCTGGCGGGTCTGTGCACTGTAAAAGTGCACAGACGCTCCTTGTGTCCCCCTATGGGGACGGCCGCATGCGCATAGACCGATAAGCCGGGACTCGGTCTATGCGCATGCGCGAAGTCCGCGAATTTTAAAAAAATGTTTTTTTTTATTTTTCATTTTGTTTTCTTTCTTTTTCTTTCTTTTTTTATGTTTGAGGGGGCTGCAGTCCGGCAGCCCTATGCCACGAGCCGCCCCTGCACCTTATCCTGTTCTGAGAGATTCCCCTTATTTTGTAATTCTTATTACTTCTTAACCAGATCTCTTTTACTTTTATTTCTACCCTACATTTAAACTCCGGTTTTATTTTATCCCACTCACTAGCTTTACCTTCTTGAGTACTTTCTATCTTCCCTAATAACTCTCGGATACTTTCCACTGCCCATTCCTTAAATTCTGCTCTTTTTAACAGGTAGGTGGGGAAGTGTCAGTGTCTCAACTTTACTTCACTACTTTGTATTTTTATCTTAGTTGTTATTGGCAGTGGCACTTGATCTTAAATAGTTATTGGATGTGTGTCAAAATTCTCAATTAATTGCACATGTTCCAGTGAAATATAATCTGTCTACTCTAGTCCAGTTATGTAAATTCTCTTTGAGTTTCTACTAGTGAATTCACATCTTTCCGACCAAACATTATCTTCACAAATCTACTCTCTTGTTATACTTTCTCTTCTAGGCCCCCCAGATACATCCTCTTTGCTGCAGATTCCAGTACTCAACTACAGGTAGTATTCCCTGCTGATAGCTGATTTCTCCTAATTTTTTTTAAGCTTCATAATAGCAGTTTTATGTGGAATATAAATACATGTCAGCATAATCCTCATCCCTTGCCAGTAGCCCTTTACTGCCACAAATCAGCCATTAAGTATCTTTTTTCCTCTCACTAATGGAGCTCCTCTAACAATTAATATAAGTACTCCTCTTTTCTTTTGTCCACGATATTCTGCAGAATATCCGTCCTGAAATGCTATCTTTATCAAATGCATATGCTCATTTCTTAACAAATGTGTTTCCTGTAGCATTGTGAGACCATTCATATTCTAAGATAATACGGAAAGTCTCACCATTATGGTAAGAAGTCATTATTCCCACCCATCATATATGACTGCTTTTTTAATGTATTTCCAGCTTCTGTGATACATGCACCCATTAATGTTTGGTAGGTTAATCATTCACAAATCCCCCCGAGAACCTGTTAACTTAATACAAACACACACACAGTTATGCTAACCTGAAAATGAGGTCATCTATACTAAGATATGTGCTACTGCTTGTGTTTCTACTTAAATTAATTGGTGTATGTTCTTTATTTATATTTATTCCAGCCATTTGAAAACAATTGAGTGGCTTCAAAAATCATTAACTTTTAGCTTTGAAGAAACTGTTTTACTGCCCTATTTTCAGCTTGTCTCCACAGGAATGCAAGAAAAAAAATGTAATCCTCTACTGTAGCCTGAAAGACAAGCTGAAACATTTACTGCTAAAGGAAAGCTTTTCATTATATTTGATGTTCTCACATTTACTTGCTTCCACTTAAAATTTATTATTAGATTAAGCCAAGGGTCCAAACATTCACCTGTGCAAAAGTAAGAGAAAACATGTCAGCTCTACATATATTATGATCTGTGTACTTTTACATCCCAGTCCCACCTCAACAACCTAATATCACAGAAGGAATAATGCCCAAAGGGTGTGTGTTACTGTGGAAATTGTGCCCACCCAGGGGCGTTGTGAGGCTCGATGCCACAGGTGGAAAGCCTCTACATGCCTGGAAGGGTGTTATTTCTACAATAACAAATACTCTGGAGGGCATTATTGCACTTAGAGTCTGTAAAACTGTTGTATTTTACTTAAATGGGTTGTCTGTAAAATTATATTTTACTTATTTTTTTATTACTATTTTTTAAATATATTCTTGATGTAAAATAGCTCCTCTGTCTAATGTTTCACAGTTGCTGCAGTATATGTAAATGGTACTGGTGGAAGCATTTTACATCCAATATATAAAAAGAAGTTATGTACTTAACTTTAACGTTCAATCTGTGTTGTCCATTTTCTTTCTTCCTGAATTGATGGGTTCAGATCTGAGCCCTGGGATCTGACTTGGCTGCCATAAAAGCTCATGGCAACTTTGAACTCTTGAGCTTCTCCCTTACCCAGAATGCACCAACCCATATTACCTCAGATCTTGTTTGCAGACTATAGCAGAAAAAAATACTCTTATGTAAAGAACATTAAGGAATAAATATATATCTATATATATATATATATATATATATATATATATATATATATATATACACACACACATATATCAGAAAGAGTAAACAAAGCTATATCTGCAGCTTTACAATGCAAGGATCAGAGTGAAAAACACTCTGTGTCCACTTGCTCTTCCAGAAAAGTTAAGGTTGGGGAGTTGAGGAAGAATGAAAATGGACAACACAGATGGGACGTTATAAGTACATAATTTCTTTATCTGATGTTGTCCATTTTCATTCCGTCCTCAACTGATGGGACAGAGTCTCAAGCTACCTAAATCCCAGGATGCAGTCAAGGAAGGATATTCCTAAGCACCATTGAGCCAAATGATGCCCCACCCCTGGAAACTAAGTCCAGTTTGTAACGAGAGATGAAAGTGTGAGGGGAAACCCAATTTGCTGCTGCACAAATGTCATCCATGAAGGCTCTTAAGTGAAAGGCTGAGGAAGCTGCTATCAACCTGGATGAGTGTACACATAGTTGTTTAAGTAAAGGCAAGTTCAATTTGTTGTAAATAAAGGAAATGCGGTCAGCCACTTGGTTAGGAAAAACTTAAGACACATGCTTACCCAATTTCCCTTCAGCAAATGAAACAAATAACGGATCTGAAGTTCTTAGGTCCTTTGTTTTGTGTAAACAGAAACACAACTGCCTATGAATGTCAAGTAAATGTAACAAATATTTGCCTTTGTATAATTTGGGAAGAAAATAGGCAGATTAATGAAATGGTTAATGTTGGACTCTGACACTGCTTTCGGCAAAAACAGCACATTAGTTCATAATGTAACTCTATCCTTATGAAAAACTAGATATAGAGGTCTCACAGACAAGGTCTGAATCTCTGAAACTTGTCTGGCACAAGTAATGGCCACCAAAAACAAAGTTTTCCAAGAAAAAAATTTGAGATGGCAATTATGTGCAGTTTCAAAGGGAGGAATGACCAGAGCTTGCAGAACCAGAGTTAAGTCCCACAGATGAATAGGATTTTTAAAGGGGGAGGGGGGTCTTAAACAGAAATGTGTCTTGTAGAAAGGTTTTACAAAGTTTAGGGAAAGCAGGTGAAAAGCCATCAAGACCGATATGGAAATTAGAAATCTCTGTTAAATGAACCTTTACTGTTAAAGAACTGGCTCCTTGGTTAAAAAGCAATGTCAAGAACTCCAGGATACTATGAATTGGTACAGAATTGGGGTCTACATAATTCTGAAGAGCTCTGTGCGCAAATCTTTTCCATTTGCTAGTAGAAAGTTTCCTTGTAGATGGTTTGAGGGAAGAAGAAATATTCGGCGGACAGGGGATGAGAGCATAGATTGTCTGGGTACTGCTGGAAATTGAGAAACCAAACTGATAGCTTGAGACTCAGGAGGTCAGGATGCATCATGCCTGCCGGATGAAACAGCAGATCTGGAGTTGGGTCCAGGGTCCAGGATCCAGGGTTGATGAATCAAATGAGACCACATGATGGGCAACCAAATCTGCTGAGGCCAAAAGGGTGCAATGAGGATGACGTTACTCTTCAATCTGGCAGCTCTCCCTAGAAACTTTGGGATCAAAAGAATTTGAGGATATGCATAAAGCAGGGGGTGATACAAAGATTGCAGCATGGCTGGCCCCACTTGAGAAAAATAATTTCCGCTGTCTGACAGGGACCATTCGTGAGGTAGTAGAATGTACCTGCTCAGTTTGTCCAACAGCAAGTTGAACTTTTCTGGAATGTGCATTGCTATAAGAAAGTGGTTGGAAGATCCTGCCCATTGCCATACCCAAACAGCTTCTCGACATAGTGACTACTATTTGGTTCCTCCTTGTTTGTTGGTGTAACAAACCAATGACATGTTGTCTGTCTGTATCGCAATGATTCCCAAAGGGACAGCATTCTGAACCACCCGCAAAGCTAAAAGCATGGCTCCCAATTCTAGAACACTAATATACAAATTTGCCTCTATGGGGGATGACGTGCCTTGGACTTCCCTATGTAAGGCCTCCCCAACCTAGCTGGGAAGCATCCTTGGTCACTATAGTCTTGGGCTGAGAGGGGACGAATAAATGACCTTCTAGAAACTGATCTGATTGAATTCACCACATCAGATCCCTTTTGCATATGCTGTTGATTCATATCGAGGCAGATAAGGGAAGATGAAGAATTGACCAAGGGGAGGCCAGCATCCATTGAAGGATTCTCATGTGAAATCTGGCTAAAGGCACTAATGTTATCGCTACCGCCATTAATCCCAGAACATGAAGGACCAAGTGGGCTGAAACTCTGGTACTGCAAACTATCTTTTCCACTTGTGTTCTTATTGTCTGAACTCTGGAGAGAGGTAGTGAGGCTACTGATGATTTTGTGCCCAGTACCACCCCTATGAACTCTAGACTCTGACTCGGTTCTAGTTGAGATTTTTTTGTAGTTTATAGTTATTCCTAGTAAGGTACAAGTACGGATTACCTTTTCTGTTGCTATGATGAGCTGATGCCTGGTCGGAGAGGTTATGAGCCAGTCGTCTATGTATGGAAACACCCGGAATCCCTGCAGTCTCAAGTGAGCTGCTACTACCGCCATATATTTGGTACACACCCTGGGGGCTGTGGTGAGACCAAAGGGCAGAACTCTGAACCGATAATGACTGTCTCCCTGCTGAAAGTGTAAGAACCTTCTGGACCACCTGTTCATTTTTATGCGATAGCATGCATCCTGAAGTTGTATTGAGCACATCTAACCGTCCATCTCCAAAAAAAAGCAAGACTGGACTGAACAGTAACCATCCAGAACTTAGTCTTTCGAATGGATTTGTTTAAGATGATGAAATCCAGAAATGGTCTCCAGACCCCAGTTTTCTTTGCCACTAAAAAGAACCTTGAGTAAGTTCTGGATTCTATCTGGTCTGGAGGGGGGGGGGTTGTTGGATGACTCTTCTGTCTAGCAGCTTTTGTATCTGAATTGCTGCTTGTTCCCTCTGGGTGGAACATTGGAGAATTTTCCTGAACTAGGGGGACAAAGAGAAAATGGTATTATAAAACCACTGAAAATGATCCTCTGCACCCAAATATCTGTTATTTCTAGACAGACTCTCTGGTGAAGGGACAAGTCACCCCGGATTGTCTCCAGAGATAGACAATCGGGCCTCCTTTCAGGACAGCTGAAAGGGTTTGCCAAAGAATGAATCTCTGGACCCTTGGTTCTGCAGGGCACCTCTGCCATGAGAGCAGTGTCTACCATTAGAGTACCCCCCTCTGCCCCTGGGGGAATCTCTTCCATGTGTGTCCTGGAAGGCACCTTGAGATTTCTTGAACCACATTTTACCACCACCTCGATGATTCCTCGAAAAGGATTTTTGAGTGGTGGAAAAAGCTATGCCCACGGTAAAATGGGTCTTTCCATCCTTCTCACACCTGGATAATGTGTCTTACCTTGGGACCAAAAAGTGATGTGCCATCAGGAGGAGTATTGATGAATGAAAACTTAAAGGGCTCCGCAAAACCACACAAACACATCCAGGCGCGTCTCCTAATGGAAACGCCTGAACCCACTGCCCTTGAGGTTCCTTCTGCTACTTTAGAAATGGAAGGGTTGAATATAGACTGTAGGGTAGCCAACTGAGAAGTGACAGATCTCTTCACCTCTTCAGAAACGGTTCCTGAAAGGGTGTCTGACATCTCATTAATCAGGTCCCTCTACAGCCTTGTGAAATGTGCCAAATAGTTCAGTAACCTTAAGGCGAAGGTTGCTGAAGCACAGACACACTTCCCGAACCTGTCCATTGCCTTCAACTCCTTGCTGGGGAAATGAGTAAAGGAACTTTTTTCCACAAGTTCCTTCTTAGTGGCCTCCGCCACGACCATGGCATCCACAGGCACACCTTTGGACCATGATAATCATAATTTTGCCGACCTTCCTGGGGATGGGCTCAATGGTGTCAGGATCCTTCCATGCCCTCAGAGAGACAAAATCAGTTAGCTCATTGGCAGGCAGGACCACCTTGGAGGTAGATGGGATGGTACCAAATACGTCCAGGAGTACAGATTCTTCCAATGAAGGGTTGCTGGGCTTCCAGCCACATCTCTGTTTCAGGATCTCAATGATGTCTCTGAATGAGACATCATCAGGAGGTGACCATGGGGACCCTTCACACTCATCAAATCTGTATCTTCGGTGACAGATTCAGGGAAATCTAAATGCTTCCTCTTGCATATTTCTCTTCTTAGGGACCTCCTGGGTGGGAAACTCCAGGGAGGTATCAGAAAAGGAGGAGTGAGCCTGATGGGAGGCCTGGGTTTTGGTATTGGCTGTCTCTGTAGAGAGGACAGTTGAGACTCTAAATGCAGAGGTGGAATAAATGTAGATTTAGGATCTCAAGGAAGTAGGCACTGTATGAGTCAGAGGTGCAGACACAGAGCTCTCTAAAACCCTAAAGGCAGATTGTCCTGGAGAGGGACAAAAACCTGGATCAAAGTGAACAAGCTCCTGATCCCGGCTCCCCCCACCATGCACTGAGGGCAGCAGCCCCGAAGCCAGAACTGAATTGACCATTGCCAAGGCTCCGAGATGTAGAGATAGTTCTGATACCCATGGAGTCGACTGCAGCACCTCAGACCCGATGGAATAGTATCAGCTCTGAGAGCACTCCAGATCCAACTGGGCTGAAGAGCTCTGAGGAAGTCTCGGATCCAATGCTACAAAGATTTTCAGATCCAATGCAGATGGGTCTGGATGACTCGGATCCAAGGGCTCTGAAACCTCGACAGGAGTCAAAGAAGGAATTGGTAATGGAGGTGTCTTGGATGTATGGTCTTCCTGATCCGATGGGGTGGGAGCCAAGAAAGGGGTAACCTGGCTCTGCACCGAGATTATATTTCTCACTAGCCTCTCTACATCCTCTTCAGTCAGACCTCTAGAAGAGCAGGAGGATAGAACAGATACAGATTTAGGTCTCACCAAAACAGAGGAAGGTACTCTTGAGGGAACTGGATCTAAAGTACCTTGTTCTAGGCAAAGTAGACAAACTCTATTTTAGTGTCTGATCTGAGGTATTTGGATCCGACAAATCTTTAATTTTCAGAGACTTGGGATCCAAAGAATCCGTCGGATCCAAGGACAGCTTTTTAGATGTTGTTGGATCAGAGGAATGGGACAGATTAAAGAGTTTTGGTTTCTTCTTCACTGGATCCAATAAAACCGTAAGGTCTGAAGACGTTCTTCTCACTGATTCTTCTGAGGACCTGGAAGAGGCAGAAGAGGTGCTCAGTGAAGCATGATAAATCTTTTTTGTCTTTTCTTTAGATGCTCCATAGATAGCTTTGTCAAAGGAAGAAAGCAAGAGACCCTTTAAAATTAGTTTATTCCTTCGATCTACCAATGCTCTAGGGATAAATGCATGCCAGATTGCACATTTTCCTGGAGGTGAAGAGGGCCTAAAGCAAAAAAAAAACACACAGTGTTAGTCAGAAAGAAGTATTTTCTGACCATACCTTCCACATTTCTTAAAATCTGCTGGGATTTTCTCAATTTCAGCCTTAAGCACAATCAGGAAGATACAAAACAGAAGAAAATCACTAATAGTACAATTATAAGATTTATATACAAGAAAAGATTTATATAAAAAGAGTTTCTTTTTTTTGAAAATGGAAGTACAGAGAGAGTAAAGGTTGAAAAACTATCTACGGAGAATTACGAGAACGTATCTAGAGCAAAGGCAGGGGAAATAAATTAGAGAAAAGAGAGAGATACTAACATTATCATCAACAGTACACTAGTACAAAAGGGAAAGGATTTAAAAAGTGTGATATATTTAGAGAAAAATTCACTTATCTACTTAGCTCGAGAGACCACAGAAAATAGAAGTTATGTACTCACCATAACGTTCCATCTGAGTAGATACTTCATTTGTCTGCAACCTGTGGGTGTCGGATCCGACAGCTTTCAAAGCTCCAAGATCTGAGCTCCTAGCTCCTCCCCTACCCATAATCCCCTAGTACCAACCACATTACCTCAGATCGTTTTTTTTTGCCTCACCAACTCGAGACAGAAACCAACTCCAAATGATCAGAAAAAATTGCCGAGGTTCGAGGGATGGCAGGGGGGGGGGGGTCGGTTGCAGACAAATGAAGTATCTACTCAGATGGAACGTTATGGTGAGTACATAACTTCTATATCTGAAGTAGTTACTTCATTTGATCTGCAACCTGTGGGACAGAGTCCCCAGCTAACCTATAGAACCTGGGTGGTCCTTACGGAAGGATATTCCGAAGCACCGGGGAGCCAAAAGAAGCCCTACTCCTGGAAATGATATCCAGTTTGTAATGAGAAATGAAGGTATGAGATGAGGACCAGGTAGCTGCTGAACAAATATCGTCTACTGGAACCCTAGACCAAAAGGCTGTTGAGGTAGCTACAGATCTTGTGGAATGAGCACGGACGCCAACCGGAGCTGGCTTCCCAGATGAAGTGTATCTCAGCATAATGCACTAACAGATCCAATTTGCTACAGTCACTTTAGCAATTGCCTTGCCCATGGCTGATTTTGCATAAGAAACAAACTGGTCCGACTTGCGAAACTCTCTAGTCCTGTGCAAGTAAAAATGCAGTTGTCTGTGTACATCCAATTTGTGCAACGTATATTCTCCTTTGTTGTGAAAATTTGGGAAAAATACAGGAAGATTTATTGATTGATTAATGTTTGATTCTGTAGCCACCTTAGGCAAGAAAGACGGGTTAGTCCTGAGGGACACTCTATCTTTGTGAAAAATAAGGTAGGGAGGTTTGATACACAGAGCTTGTAATTCTGAAACTCTCTTGGCTGAAGTAATAGCCACTAAGAAAGTGGTTTTCCAAGACAAGAACTTTAACGGAACCGAGGCCGCAGGCTCAAAAGGTGGTCTTGTTAAGGCTTGTAAGACCAGAGTGAGATCCCACGGGGGAACCACAGTCTTGACAGGTGGTTTCAAAGAAAAACGCCTCTTAAGAAGGTTTTGCACAACTTAGTAGATGCTAAGCAGCCTATGCCGTCCCCCATGTGAAAATGGGAGATGGCCGCCAACTGCACTTTGACTGAGGAGGCACTTGCTCTCTGTATAAAAAGCAGGGAAAGGAAGTCCAGAAATAGTCGGAATAGGGACAGTAAAGGGGTCCAATTCTTTATCTTTGGCCCAGATGGAAAAACGTTTTCATTTACTGTTGTAATGTTTCCTGGTAGATGGTTTATGAGCCGCCACCAGAATGGCCTTAACGGGGGATGAGATACCGGGAGTCCTACCCATTAATGGAACTGGATCAACCAAGCAGCAAGTTTGAGATTGACCAGGTTTGGGGTATGGCATCTCGCTGGGTGCGAGATTAGGTCTGGACTGGGATCCAGAATCCATGGGGGAGCCACACTGTGAGACCACAGAAAGGGGAACCAGATCTGTCGAGGCCAGAATGGGGCTATGAGGATAACTCTGCTCCCCAACAGACAGGCTTTCTGGATGAATTTCATCATAAGTGGGAGGGGGGAATAAGCATAAAGGAGTCCGGGAGGCCAAGCATGGACTACAGCGTCTCTGGGGGTCTCCCCTCTGGGGGGGAACTATCGCGAAGTACTCGCTGCATTTTGTGTTTAAAGGAGAAGCGAAAAGGTTGCAGCGAGGCTGACCCCATTTGTGGAAGATCTGCTTCGCAACAGATGGATTCAGAGACCACTCGTATGGAGTGAGGAACACTCGACTTAGCTTGTCCGCTAATATGTTGGACCGCCCCGGAATGTGCGTTGCTATCAGAAAGCGGTTGCTGGAAATCGCCCATTCCCACACTCTCATGGCTTCTCGACACAGGGGATAAGATCTGGTCCCTCCTTGTTTGTTTATATACCAGACTACTGACATGTTGTCCGTCTGGATTGCAATAGTCCCTATGGGAAGAAGGTCGTGGAGAGCTTGCAACGCCAAAAGCACTGCCCTACTCTCTAGGACGTTGATATGTAATGCGGTCTCTAGGGGAGTCCACGTGCCTTGAACGGATCTGCCTGAACAATGCCCCCCCACCCACCCAAGGCAAGAAGCGTCCGTGGTAAACGTGGCTTTGGTCGGAGGAATCACAAAGGGTCTCCCTTCTCTGAGTTCCTGTGCCTGTAACCACCACAGAAGGGAGTCCCTGCACACCCTGCTCAGGGGGATTGGCATGCATAATGGGTGGATCGACAGGGACCATTGGACTTGAAGGGTCCATTGTAATATGCGCATTCGCAGATGAGCATGAAGAGAGAGACCGATCGCTGCTGACATAGACCCCAGTGCCCTCAGGACTAACTCCGCTGGAGGAGCAGGGCTCCGAAGAAGGGCTAACACCTGGAACGACAAGCTGTTCAGCCTGACTGACATTAGAACAACTTTGGAGATTTGTGTATCTAACCTGGCCCCTATGAATTCTAGGGCTTGAGTGGGGCACAGGCAGGATTTCTGCTCGTTTACCGAGATGCCTAGGTTGTGGGCCAGAGACAGAGCATAATCTCTCGCCGCACAGAGCTGATGCCTGTTGGTCGCAGTGAGGAGCCAGTCGTCTAGGTAAGGGAAGACCTGAATGCCCTGGAGTCTCAGGTGGGCTGCAACCACTGCCATGACCTTGGTGAACACTCTGGGGGCTGAGGTGAGGCCGAATGGAAGAACCCTGAATTGATAATGACTGGCTCCGAGCCGGAAGCAGAGAAACCTCCTGGATCGTTTGTCCATTAATATGTGGTAATATGCATCCTTGAGGTCTAGTGAGCACATCCAGTCGTTCTCCCACAGCAGGGGGAGAATTGATTGGAGAGTGACCATCCGGAACTTTTCCTTGGGTATGAACAGGTTCAGGGTGGAAAGGTCTAAGAAGGGTCTGAGGTCACCCGTTTTCTTTGGCACCAAAAAGAACCTGGAATAATAACCCAATCCGGACTGGTCTGGGGGGACGGGCTGGATGGCTCTTTTTCTTAGCAGCTTTGAAATCTCCAAAGCCGCTGCCTCCCTCTGATCGGGTGGGGCATCGGGGAAGCGTCTGGGTTTGGGGGGAAGGTTTATGAAAGGAATGGAGTAACCTCTGGATATGATCCTGAGCACCCATCGATCTGTTGTAAGGGACTCCCAGTTTGACAGGTGCTCCGACAATCGCCCCCCGACTGCCTCCAGAGAGGGACAGTCGGGCAAGCCCTCAGGGCTGTTGCGCGGGTCTGTCCGAGAAAGGTTCTCTAGACCCGAAATTACGCGGCCCCCCCTGCCTCTGGGCCGGCGTCCACCTTGTCCTTCTCTGCCTCTGGAGGACGAGTGGTCCGCAGCAGGATGGGATTGCTGAGACTTACGGAACCACAGCTTCTTTTGTCCCCTCTGATTCCTGGAGAAGGATCTTTGGGGATTAGAGAAGCAGACTCCGATGGCAGACAGCGTCTTCCCGTCCTTTTCGCTTTGGACCAGCGTGTCGCAAACAGTTTTGCCAAACAAGGCAGAACCGTCAAAAGGGGCATTCGCGAAGGACGCCTTGAAGGGGTCCGTGAAGTCACACAGACGAAGCCAGGAGAGACGTCACAAGACGACCCCGGCTCCGCTAGCTCTAGCGGCTCCCTCCGTTGCATGGGAGAGAAGCCGCATAGATGCATTGGAGATGGATTTTAAGAGTGGCCATTCGAGTCTCAAAAACCTTTTTGTCTGGGACCGACATGGACTCTGGGGGGGGCTGCAGCATATTCCTTAATCAAGTCTCGCTGTAGCCTAATGGTATGTGCCATATAGTTCAGCGCTCTTATGGAAAAGGTCGCTGAAGCAAACATCCGCTTCCCAATCCGGTCAAGCGCTCGAGATTCCTTATCCAGCGGGTGAACCGAAGAACTCTCCCGCGCAAGTTCTTTCTTGGTGGCCGCCGCCACCAACATAGCATCAACGGGGGTTCCTTTGGCCCAAGACAGTCTATCTGTGGGTGGGCTGAGGACTTTATCGGGCGCCTTGGAATTGGCTCCATGGTGTCGGGCTCCTTCCAAGCCCTGGTGGTAATTAAGTCCACCAGGGGTCGGCCGGAGGGGACACCCAGGAGGTAGATGGGCCTGCCTCAAACGCCTCCAGGAACACGTACTCATCAAGGGACGGCTTTTGGGCTGACCACCCCCCTCTAATATGCAACATTTCCATGATGTCTCCAAAGGAGACATCTTCAGGGGGTGATCTTGGGGAACCCTCCGTATCATCTAAGTCCGTGTCTGTGGTAATGGACTCGGGGGAGTCCAGGTGCCTCCTTTTGCACCGATGTTTCCGACGGACCTCCTCAGTGGGACTGTCTGAAGAGGGCTCATCCACGGGTTGTTGTTCCTCCACGGGAACTAGCTGGAGGGCTTGGGCAGGCTGTCCAGATGGACGGATGATGGAAGACAGACCCTCATACAGTGGGGGTACGGGTGGATCCGAAGCCCGGGTCAGGGATCTGGAGGACCTCGACAGTACTCTCTCCACTACCTCAAAAGCCGAAGGAGAGCAACTCTCACCAGCCTCTGAGAGCAATCTCCTCCGATCCGAGGAAGGGATCGGGGTCGAAGCCGATGCAGTCAGTGCCGAGGCAGAGGTGTGCTCCGACGCCAACAGCGCCGAAGACACAGCAACTCCCTCGGATCCGAAGCACAGCCCTCGGCCCCGAGAGCTCGGGTCCGACAAGCTCGAAGGTATGGTCGGCGTCGAAGAGACAACCACTATTGGCGCCGACAATTCCCCAGGTCCGAAAGGGCCTTGATCCGATGACTCCGAGACCCGAAAATGAGTCGGAGAAAGAGTGATTGGGGCAAATATGGGGACTGCACTCCCCCCCCAGAGGGGGGGAGGCAAGAGCATCCCGACGCATCATCCGATCCATATCCGCTTCGGAGATGCTTCGGGTCGACCTAGATGAAGTAGTAGAGGCAGGCCGGGAGGGCCACCTCAAAAATCTCGAGGGAGACCTATCCTCCTCCTCCGGCGAAAAACAGGGCAAACGGCGCCGAGAGGAGGGGGATCCGGAGACCCTTGCGGGAGATTTTAGTAATTTTGTTGGCGGAGCCGAAGGATGAGATTCGGCCCGCCTTTTGTGGGACTTATGTCCATCCTTATCCTTGTGCCTCTTCTCTCTAAGGGAAGAGGCACTAGTTTCCCCAGAGCTCAAACCCAATGAGGGAGGTTGAGTCCCGGCTAGAGCTAAGGGGATAGACAGCGCCGAAGCTGCTGAAGCAGCTGGAGCCCAAACGGGAGAGGAAGAAGAAGCCGACTCCTGGGGGAGCTTTCCCGCCAGGATCAGCTTGTTCTTCCTATCCCGGAGTGCCCGGGGGTTAAAGGCCGCACAGATTTGGCAGGCCTCTGACAAGTGGGCTGCCCCCAGGCACAAAACGCACTGAGTGTGGCCATCAGCTGGAGAAAGCTTGTGGCCACACTCAGTACATTTAGAGAAAATGGCCTTAGGCCCTTCTGACATCATTCACACACAAACCCAAACACTAGGAGGGGGAGGGGAGTGAAGATAAGACTAGTTATAAATTTAACAAAAGTGACCAAAAAACTAGCAGAAGAAGCAGAAAAAAGGAAACTAACACACACACACAACAACTTTGAGTGAAAAATTGGTTTAAAAACCAGCAATGATCTCACCCAGCCAGGAGCTCTTCACAAGGAAGTTTCTTTAGCCGCGGCAAAAAACGATCTGAGGTAATGTGGTTGGTACTAGGGGATTATGGGTAGGGGGAGGAGCTAGGAGCTCGGATCTTGGAGCTTGGAAAGCTGCCGGATCGGATCCAAGGTCGGATCTGACACCCACAGGTTGCAGATCAAATGAAGTAACTACTTCAGATCCACTTCTTTCACCTAGAGGCGGCAAACAAAATGTGAGGTCATGGGGGTTGGTGTATTCTGGGTAAGGGAGAAGCTCAAGTGTTCAAAGTTACCACAAGCTTTTACAGAGGCTGAGTCAAATCCGAGGGTTCGGATCTGAACCAATCAGTTGAGACAGAATGAAAATTGACATCATCAGATCATTTTTTTAAAAAAAAATATCCAGATACTTTATTTTTTGGTCTCTTATTCCTAAAATTTGTGGTTTGCTGTCAGTCACTGGGATTGAAGTCACTAAATAATGACATAGATTTGACCTTCAGACTTATTTCCTTAAGAAAATGCATGCTAACACAAATCTTATTTAAGCACCTGTGTAATTTTCTAAGACCAGTAATTAAAATCTGTTCCTATTTTTGAGCCTTTGTTCCCCCCTTTATTTTAGGCTTTATCCACATTTCTTAGCTGAAAGGTCAATAGGAATGCAAACCTTTTTATACTGCTTCTGACAGTAGTCTATCTCACTCACTCTCACAAACACACCTCTGCTTCAGAAAATGCATGCTAACACAAATCCTAATATTCAAGTAACAGCAATATTTAAAATATGTTCCTGTTTTGAGCCTTTGTCCCCCATTTACTTTAGGCTTACCCAGATACCTTGAGCTAAGAGGTTTGAAGTACGGCAAACCTCTTAACTGCTGCTGCCAGGGATCGCTCAATCACTTTCACTCTCGCACGCACACACACACACACACACACACACACACACACACACACACACACACACACACACACACACACACACACACACACTCTCTTCTACTTTCATGCAAGTATCCACTCACACATGCAGACAGAAAAACATTCACACACTTTTTTCTGTTTCATTTATTTTTTTAAAGCAAAAGCGCTGCTTAGTGAGTGTAAAATAATACTTAATCTGTCTCTCTCACACACACGCATACACACACACATCTTTTTTATTTTATTTTATTTTTTTACACTCATTAAATAGCAGAAGTGCTGCTTAGCGAGAGTAAAATAATGGTGGCCATTACTTTTTTTCAGTCTGAGCTCCATGGCAGCTTAATATGCTGCCGTGAAGTGGTGGGATCGTTTTTCAGTGGGCATTAGCTGTATGTTAACAGCCTGCTGAGGAATGTTCCTTCTCCAATTAGGGTGTGATCTACAGGTTGTCCATTCTCTAAAGCCTATTATCTTAAACATGCTTTTGTCTAGCTTTACTTCTCTTTTCGCACTGTAATGTCTACATTGATAGCCAGCCTTAGGCATAGGCCAACTAGGCAGCCACCTAGGGTGCTGCTGTAGCAGAAGCACTTTTCCAGTAATTGTTTATTTTTTGTAGTAAAGAAATGGTTTATTTAAAATATGTTGAATAAATACAGAAAAAAACTAAAGAGTAAGACAAACTATTAGAAAAAGGAAGACAAAAGCAATCTGGATGGTGTAGGTAGACCAGGATGGGGGCACCAGGTGGTGTGTGTGTGTGTGGGGGGGGCTCTGTGGAGCCCTTTTGCCTAGGGCATCAGTTGATGAAAAAGGCTGGATTGGGGAACTATGCCCAAAGCTGTACCAGGAAAAAGAGACATCAGTGTATACTAATTTTTTAATTTTGCATCACTTATGCTTCTACAGATATACAAGCAAACTGCTCACACAAAACAGTGCATCTCTCTAGTAGTATTAAGAAATCGGCACATATCAAACTAGAAGCTGAAAAAGGAACAAAAGAGTGCGTCTACTAATGCTCCAACCTTCTGGTCACACACTTGTTTTCTACGGAATTACTAGCAGGTCAGAAAGTCACTACACCAGGTTAGTATTCAAAAATCAGAATACAGTAAAACATGAAAGAAAGATAAATGTGGTTTCCACTATTCTTTGCCTGACTCAGATGCCTTCTATAGGTAGAAGCCATATCATAAAATTGTTGTAGATGGCCAGGATTCACAATCACAACAGAATAAAATATGAAATGAAAGAAACAAACAAACCTGTTTACTAATGATTTCAAAGCTTTGCATTACTGATGTGCTTTCCAGAGTAGCATCAGCAGTAAGGTCATAAAATGCCTGAAAGAGTACTTTTCTCAATGGTAAAATGCATAGATTAAACTAATGAATGGCTCACAGGGAGAGCTGTTGTCAGTACAACTACAACTTGAGATGGTATTTGGCTAACAACTTTGAAACTTCCTTCAAGCAAACAAAGGATGAATCAAAACAAAAAATCCTTGGGACTGTTCCTTTAATACTAAAAAAGAAGAAAGAGAAGAGGTTCCTGTGTTGTCCATTACCTTACTTGGATAGAAGGAAGTTTCTTTGCTCACCAGAGGGAGTGGGGAGCCTTGAGCAGCCTACCTATCCTTGGGGGAAGTGACCTCAGCACAAGAAGCTGTTAGTAATTGGTTGTTTGGGACCATTCCTAGCTCTTTTGTAGTTCACTGCTTAAAATCCGCGTTTGCACGGTCGCCGGTTAAACAAGGTTAAACTTTTTCTGGCTCCGCCAAGTCTGCTCTTCAATTTTCCCCTCAGACCTGTTCTACTTGCAATCTAAACAGCCTATACTCTATCTGAAAAGCTCAGCACTTGCTCCTTAAGCATTTTTTATACAGGTAAAGCACTCTTAAACAAACAAAAGTACTTCATTCACCTAAATTCTGTTGAGTACCCATTTCCCTATAGGTCCTTTCTGACTCAGTTACACAGCAATCTTTTTCACTATTTCTAGCATGTCGAAGGGTCAGTTGCTGGCGTCCTCTCCTGTTCAGCTGGTGAATCTGGGAATCTTGAGGCAATGTTACAGTTGCCTCATGTACACAGACAACCCTCTCCTCCTTACAACAAATACAAATATATGCGAGAGATGCAACTATATAGCCAAACTGGAGGCTGAGCTCTCTCAATTCAGTACTGACAAGACCAGACAGGAGGAAAAGGTAACCACGCACACCACAAACCCAGTCTCACATAGAACTATCACAACTGCAAACCAAACACATAAACACACAAAAACATACTTGGAGGCGCTGATTAAAAATCTACCAAAACAACAGAGGCCTCCAAAGCAGACACCCAAGCAACCACCACCTCAAGACATAGCACATGCAACACATAGTTCACAAAGTCAGTGTGCTAAACAGTCACAGCCCTTAAGGCCAAACAACATGCCAGACACACTTGTAATAGGTGACTCCATAGTCAGGCACACTGACGTCCCACTCACCAGACTGAACAAGGAGAGGGTCACAGTAAGCTGCCTGTCGGGAGCTAGAATCCGCCACATAACACAAGCACTCAGGTCACTGCACAGCAAGTACAAATATGACTCAGTCATTGTACATGCCGGTGTGAACGACCTGAGACGTACCTCCCTGGACTACATGAAAAGAGACCTACAGGAGCTCTCTGATTATGTAGCCCAGGCCGGTATGACCCTGACCAGCATCTTACCCTCACCAAGAATGATGCCACAGTACAAAGACAAAATGATCAGTTTTAACAATTGGCTTAATTACTGGTGTCATTCTAAGGGGATCCAATGGCTGGCTGCTTGGGATGACATGCTTGACAAGCCACGCTGCTCAAGGGATGGCTTGCACCTGTCACCCTGGGCTTCCGGATATTGGCCAAGGCTCTTGCCACCCCCATAGTGCCTTTTTTAGGCAAGGCTCAAATGACAAACCTACCTCCCTAGAAAACACAAGTGGAAAAAAACTAAGGTTAATGCTGCTCAATGCCAGAAGTCTAAACCTCAAGATGCACGCCCTCGAATCCCTCCTCAGTATGGAGAACATCGATGTCTGTGCAGTGACTGAAACCTGGTTCAAGGCTCCTGAGAGCACCACAGCACTATCAGGTTTTACCTCATATCATGCTTTCCGGCCCCAAAACTTTGACCGAACCACAAAAGGAGGGGGAGTATCCATTTTCATCAAAGATACCCACACCTCCAGGTTAGTGGCAACGCACGAAGCATCGGAGACTATCCAGGTGCAACTAACCATAGGCAAAACTGCCTTACAGTTTGTAGCATGCTACAGACCACCCTCTCAAACTCAGGAACCCCACACAGCCTTCCTGAAGACACTGGAGAGTATGAATGTCTCTCCAAATACCATCATTTTGGGAGACTTCAACTACCCAAACACAGACTGGGAACATTACTCAAGCCCCAACACCCTAGCCCAAAGCTTCCTAGAATTCATAAACTCAAATGCAATGGAACAACTAGTCACCATTCCCACAAGAGGAGACAATATACTAGACCTGATCATCACAAACATGGGGACAAAATGCTCCACACCGGAAGTACATCCCTCCTTGATAAGATCAGACCATAAATTAATCTCACTGGAAATCCACATCCCGCCCCCACCCCCTGCACAAAAGACCACAGTGAAGAACTTCTCAAAAGCAAACTTCACACTTCTTAAGACTGAAGTGGTATCTTTCAAGGCCCCTGGGCCAGTGGAAACCACAACCCACACTGCTGAATCCTTTGCAAATGCCTTCTATGGGCACCTTCAAGAATGCATGGATCATGCAATCCCAAAAAAAACCAAGACCCATTCCCCCAAAGGCAGGCATCTGGTCTGGTGGACCCCTGCCATAAACAAACTTTACAACAGGAGGAGGAAGCTACTACATGACAGAGCAAAATCCCTAAAAGGGAAGGCATCTCTGATCAGTACTAGCAAAAAACTACGATCACTCATAAAGTCATCCAAGGCCAACTTTGAGAGAAAAATCGCAAAAGACAATCACAAGGCCTTCTTTAGCTATGTTAGAAACCTGGGTGGAAACTCCCAGATATGCTCAGAGTTAGTCCAAAATGACACAAAATACAATGAACCCACTGACATTGCCAACATTCTGGCAGCAGGTTCAGTGCAAATTTCTCCTCCCCCTCCCCCCAAAAGGAGAAATAACTATCCCAGCAGAGTGTAGCCTCCCTAACATCTCAGATGCCCAGGTGAGAGCCGCCCTCTCTAAAGCTAAAAACACAGCATCAATGGGACCGGATGGTGTCCCGGGCTGTGTGCTACATGAACTCCAAGAAGAACTAAACCCACACATAAGGCTGCTGTTTAATCTTAGCCTTACTACAGGATACGTACCCAAAGAGTGGCGTACGGCAACAGTGGTCCCACTTCACAAAGGCGGTGCTTCTACGGACACTGGAAATTACCGCCCCATAAGCTTGACGAGTCTGGTCTGCAAAGCTATGGAGAGGATCATTATGGAACTCATAAACAAAGACATTGGGGACCTACAGACATTGGATCCTACCCAATTTGGCTTTGTCAAGGGCAGATCCTGCCTTTTGAACTTGGTCGACTTTTTTGAAACCGTCACTAAGGCCATTGATGAGGGTAAGGCAGTTCACACAGCCTACCTTGACCTTGCAAAAGCCTTTGACACAATACCCCACTCGGGCATCATAGACAAACTCACCAGCTTAAATGTAAACCCATATGTCACAAGATGGGTTGCAAACTGGCTCAAGGACAGAACCCACAGGGTCAGAGTTGCTGGAGCTATGTCAGACTCTAAGCCAGTCACAAGCGGTGTCCCACAGGGCTCAGTCCTGGGACCCCTCTTGTTCGGCATTTATTTTTCCGAGGTACAGGCAAACATAGGAGGATTGTGGCTGACAAAGTTCGCAGATGACTGCAAACTGGGTGTCATAATTGATACTCCAGCAGACACAAACATCCTTCAGAGAGGCCTCATAGAAACGGATAATTGGTGCCAGAGCCATGGCCTTAAGCTGAACGCCAAAAAATGTATAGTCATACCCTTTGGGAAAAACAAGGTACCGACAAATTACCACATAGGCGGTAATCCATTAAGTACGGAAGAGGTAATCAGGGACCTAGGGACCCAGGTTGACAGTAACCTCTCATTTGACACTCACATTGCCAAAGTGGTTAGGAAGACCTTCTATATTGCCCACCTTATCATGAAGGGTTTCACATCTAGATCAAGAGAGGTCATTGTGCCCCTGTACTCTTCTCTTATCAGGCCAATGATAGAGTACAATGCCCCGTTTGGGATGTATCTCACCCGACACCTGCAGAAGTTGGAAAGACCCCAAAAGTTCCTCACCAAGAGGATAAAGGGTCTTAAACATATGTCATATGCTGCCCGACTGAAAAAACTCCAGCTCTATTCAGTCGCATACCGCCTACTCAGAGGTGATCTGTGCCTGACGTACAAGGCCATGTCCAATCCTGAATTAATGGACATGCTCCACCTCAGAAAATCCAAATCCATCAGAGCCACGAGAACAAGTGACTTAAACCTCAACACAGAAATAAATAGAACGTGCTGGAGGGACAGATTCATAACCCAGAGGCTCCCTACACTCTGGAACAGAATCCCAGTCCATGTTAGGCAGAGCCCCTCACTGACTCTATTCAAGAGAAATCTCGACGAGTGGATGGGAGATCGTAGGTTTACCCCGGGGGTCATCTCTGTGTCACTACTAGACAGAGGCATAGTAAACTAAACCCTAAAAGGGTGTAGTATTCTCATCCTAAGGGGTGGTGTAAGCCACATACACTCTGGCTAGGCTTATAAATGCCCTAGGGCAGATAGCCTAGTACGAACCTATGAACCTATGAAGGAGTAAGAAGACAGGCAGGCATCTTTTTACTTTAGTAATTTCATCACATACAAGTACATCTAAAAACACTTTACTATAAAATATGCACTTTACACTGTGAAAAGTTTCAAAGTACTAATAAGAAAAAAAATTGCTTTACTTATAGTCACCTTTTTCCTCCTCCTCCTCTCAGAGTCTTTCCAAACAATGACATGAAGTGAAACAAATGCTTTTCAGTTCCCCAGAAGTTTAACAAAGTTAAGAAAAGTCCACTCTTTCCACTTATTCTTACACAGCCGTATTTCACAAATGCGAGTGATGATTTACAGTCTCACATTTATTCACTAATTTCTGTGTTGCTGGTTTTCTTCCTATTCATCTCCATCTCCCAACTCCAAATTCCAGTTTAAGTCCAAGGTATTCTCAATTCTCTTGATCAGCTCCTGTGCTTTTCTCTGTATCTCAAGCATTTTCCTTTGGAACAGTGGAAAAGGTTTCGCTGGCAAAGTTTCTCCTTGTGCTTTATCATCAGAAGAATGGGAAGCAGAGCTCCCCCTTCTGCTTGGTGGCTTACTGTTTGATAAATAAGCTTTAGCATTTCCTCCTTAGCCTGTTCCGCCATCAGAGAATTACCCTGATCCTCAAGGAAAAAATATTCTGAAGAGGGAGGGCTAAATATAGCAGCCTGTATCTCACACCTGCTTCTTGACATTCCCTGATTACTGGAATAAATGTGTTTCTCTTCTGATTATGGAAAATAATTATTCACTGTACACACACAGCCTCCAACTTTTAATATGCAACTCTTTTTCTACAGTTTTGTCAGGATAAACTCTTTCTGCAGGCAGGTTTGCATCTTTAGTAATAAAGGTCTTGGCTGCTTTCTCTTTGCTAGATTTGGACCAAACACATGCTGTGCCCTTTCAAACAACAGTTCCTGCTGAAGAATACCAGTCCATTTGCTTATTTGTGCCTTCATAAAATTAATATAGTCTGTTCCTTCTAGTTTCTCTGGTACAGTAGAAAATCTCATATGTCCTACATGCTCTGTCCTCTAATTCTAACATTTTTGAAATATCTTTTCAGCAGTCTCATACTTGCTCAGCCCTTCTTCATTTCAACCTCTGTTTTTGCAGTTTTATCTTCTTCCATTTTTCCTGCTATTTGAGTTGATATGTTTTGTATATATTAATCAGCTCTGAGCACATTTGACTTATTTTTTTCTAGATTACTGGAAGCTATATCTTTGTACCAAAGCTGGAGTTGAACTGCTTTTTCCTGAACAGCTGTAGGATTCTTCCTAGCCAGTGTTTGCTCTTCACCTTTTCTAGTTGATTTTCTTTCAAGCTCTCAGCGTTTCTTTTTCTGTTGGTATTCCAGCAATGTACTTAGTAGCCGGTATGTGAATTTCACTCAAACTGACAATACCACTGGCTGTTTCTCAGTTTCTGTTTTCACACTGGGAGAGCTAAAGTTAAGCTGTTAATCAAAGTGTAGCCATCTTGGAATTATCCAGCAGCTGCAATTTATGAGCATACTAACATGCCTTCCTTACATAAAATGTTAGGAAGAATATGACTGCAAAACCCTCACCTACTTGTCAAGTGGCAACATAAACTCAATAAAACTAGAACCTTCAAACTGCAACACATTATGAAAGCTTTACACTGTCCAGAATTAAATCAGAGAATCAAATAAACAAAAAGCCCATAATTTAGACACTGAATTATGTCATTCCTTAGAACATCCTAGTTACTGATGATGCCATTATGGAAAAACAGACATGTGCTTCAAAGGAGTTTGCAAATATGTGACAATGTCATGTGCAACTGGGGACAATTAGGGAGATCTCAACTGGGTGAAAAATGCTTAGGAGTGATTGTGAACATTTAAAAGAGGTCTTCCCTCCTGGATATGCTCAAAAAAGGATATAATGTGATTACCAAACATCCTATCAAGCAAGGAAAATAAACCTGCATTTCAAAATCCTTCCATCAACTGCAATTGAGCACCAAAACAAAACAAAACAATGCCATTCAATCAGCTGCAAATTACATTATGTGACAAATGAGGAATTTAGTGAATGGAAGCCTGAAGTGACCAAAAAGAAAAAGACTTTTTTATCTGACTGCCTTCATCTTTTTTATGTGGAGTACAAGCACTGAACAGAAAATTTTATATTGTAAAAGTGTCTTTTCAGACTTCTTCAAATTCAAAAATAAAAAAGGTGAAAATCAGATGTCAGGGTGGTTTTGATACATACCACAAGTCTCAACACTAGAATAGGTGACTCAGAAACTTTTTCCCTTTTCAGAGGATTTTTGATAGCTGTACCATTACCAAAACCTGGTTTAATGTTCCAAAATGCATATTCACAAATTCCAGGTTATACCTCCTTTTAGTGTGGCAGATCTGAAGGGACATCTAGTGGCATCCCAGTATTTGCAAAAGAATGCTTAAAACCAAGAAAAAATGTTTAACTTTTAGATATTATAGCACTGAAAACATGTATGGGAGCCTACTGTACACCATTTATGTCTCCAAATCAGCATGAAACATCCTTGACAAAATGTAGAAATAAATGAAAACAAAAACCTCTAGATTCTGACTATCCACTAGATGAATAGGGAACTAATAAATATCAAACAAATAAACCAAAATATTAACTGACAGAACTAGTCAAAACAACTTAGAAAGTAGTAAATAATGCAACTGGGGGTAAAAAGTATCTTATTTCACTGACAAATTTATTTACAGATTTGTAAACCGGGGTAGTACTGATTTCCATGGAACATTTTCAGACTCAGCCCATTTGCAATATATAAATTAAAACAAGATTCCTGAAGAAAACAAGATTCATAAATCAAGCAGATACAGGTAAGAATGCAAATCAAGTAAACAGCGATCATGATGACTTTAACAGTTACTAATGCAGAAGTACAATGTAGCTGGAAATGATAAATTCCACTATGTGGCCAGATAGTAATGCAGAAGATGTTGATGAAAACTATATCCTCCTGGTAAAATGTAATGCCAAATCTAGGATCTTTTTATCCTCAGTAATTAACATGGACCATGACACCATCATCATTTACTCAAGAATAAAATTAAGCCAAAAATAAATCACTATTAGATTTTATCAATGGAAACAATATAATACTTGATATAGGTTCATAGGTTCATACTAGGCTATCTGCCCTAGGGCATTTATAAGCCTAGCCAGAGTATGTTTGGCTTTCGCCACCCATTTTAAATTAATTTTGCTATGCCCTTTTTCGAGGTTACCTCTGTCTAACAGTGACACAGAAGTGATACCCGGGGTAAACCTACGATCTCCCATCCACTCATCAAGATTCCTCTTGAAGAGAGTCAATGAGGGACTCTGCCAAACCTGGACTGGGATTTTATTCCAGAGTGAAGGGAGCCTCTAGGTTATGAATCTGTCCTATTTATTTCAGTGCTGTGGTTCAAGTCTCTCGAACGCGTAGCTCAATGGGATTTGGATTTTTTGAGGTGTAGCATGTCCCTTAATTCCGGGTTGGACATGGCTTTATACGTCAGGCACAGATCGCCTCTGAGCAGGTGGTATGCCACTGAGTAGAGCTGGAGTTTCTTTAACCGGGCAGCATATGGCATCTGTTTGAGCCCTTTGATCCTCTTGGTGAGGTACTTTTGGGGTCTTTCCAGTTGCTGCAGGTGTTTGGCAAGGTACATCCCAAAAGGGGCATTGTACTCGATTATGGGCCTGATGAGGGATGAGCAAAGAGGCACGATGACCTCCCCTGATCTAGATGTGAATCCCTTCATGATTAGGTGGGCTATATAAAATGTTTTTCTCACCACTTTGGCCATGTGGTTGTCAAATGAGAGATTGCTATCAACTTGGGTCCCCAGGTCCCTAATTACTTCTTCTGTACTTAATGGATTACCACCTATGTGGTAATTTGTGGGCACTTTGTTTTTGCCAAAGGGGATGACTATACACTTTTTGGCGTTTAGCTTGAGGCCATGGCTCTGGCACCAGTTGTCTGTTTCTATGAGGCCCATTTGGGGGATGCTTGTGTCAGCTGGAGAGTCGATTATGGCGCCCAGTTTGCAGTCATCTGTGAACTTGGTCAGCCACAGTCCTTCCATGTTGGCCTGTACCTCCGAGAAATATATACCCAACAAGAGAGGTCCCAGGATTGAGCCTTGTGGGACGTCACTTGTATGAAAACAGACTGTGACAGTGTTCGTAAAGAGCCAAATAAATCTGTCAATCTTACTATTAATAACTTTCATGATGTTAACATATGCATTCATGTATACATAAGAGTAGGACATGAATATACAACTAAATTCAATAAGAACTTATTTGATGAAACCACACACACAAAGGTTATACAAAAGAAAAAAAGATGTATTATTTGTATTTCAAAAGTTACCCTAGTAATAAAAAGGCCAAATTAAATGAAGCATAAAAGCTACTTACATAGCAAAACTTCCAGAATTAGCTAGAGGTCAAAAGCAACAGTAGTGCATCCATTAACTAAATCATAAAACTGAAAGGGAAAAACTGTAATGTTACCAATAAACAATGGCATGATCACTGAGTTGAAAGACAAAATTAAATGTAACTTGTAGACAAATGTTGTGCAAGTATCACAGTAAGCACATAAATACTTCAGAGTGCTACAGACAGACCGAGGGAGATATCCTTTGCATATTTACAGAGGTAACTGCTCCCGCACATTTAAAATTAATTAAAATAAAATAAAATAAAATAATGATTTCTATGGACCAAACAGCAGGCTTCATGGTTTCCTATACAGACACAATTAAAAAACAAAACGTGATCATGGATGCTAAGCAAAATGGGGATATGCCCTGATCTCCAGTAACAAACTATAATAGCAACAGTTCATAAAGGGAAGTTTACAGCAGACGCACACAATATTAGACCCTTCAGTGTGACAGGTATTCTATGAAAAATTATGGAAAGTGACACACTGAAATTAACCCAAAATGACAGAGGAGCCTACTTCAGTTATAGTGAACATTACAGGAATGCTAAGGGAAGAGTTTGCATTTTGAACTGTGGTATTCTCTGAAACAGTAATAGCAACACTTTATGAATAATTGACAGTGCATGGCGCTTATTCTGATATTACTAAGGCAATCAAGCACTACTGTATATAACGAAATAATAGAGAAACTGAAAACAGTAAAGGTTAATCCACAGATATAGTTCAATAGACAAAATACCAATTAAGCAATGGGATCCAAAAAGTCAGAATGGAGGGTATCTGTCTATCCCAATGGTGGTTACAAGTGGTGTGTCACAGAGCACAAGTCATATACAATGTGTGAGAGTTAGAATCTTATGTTACTGAGCTAAAAATCAGACCAAAGAATATGTTGAGTTTCATAATTCATTAACATCAGACACAATTGTTTGTGGTAAATAATGTGCTCAAATAAGGACCAGCTATTAAGAGAAACTTAACATTATCAAATGTTGTGGATGTGCACGGAGCAAGTGAAATTAGAAGAACAAAGTTAAAAGTATTAACAGAGAAAATAGAAGTGTATGAAAGAAAATTATGAGTAAACTAAAAGGCAAAACTACAAAGTAATGCAATAAAGCACATCATGAATAAGGAAGCAGGACTATTCGACCACAGACAGTTCGACCCCGGACGGTTTGACCCCAATGCATTTCTATATAATTTCATGTATAAATTTATATGTACTATATATGTGATTTTTTTAGTGGACAGTTCAACCCCAGACTATTTGACCCCAAATATATTATTTTAAGTACTTTATCATTAAGTTATTAATCAATTATTCAATAACACTGTTAATTTTTCATTATAAATATATTTTTTATTAATATTTTTATTTTATTTAATTATTACATTGTTAGTATAAATATAACATTTAAATCTTTAACATATAATAATAATAATTTATGTATTTACCATAACGTTCCATGTGAGTTGTTACTCTCGCCTTCATTGTTACTGATGGGTTCGGAGCTGAACATCGGCTCCGATACGTCCAAATAGCAAAGCTTGAGGTCTCGAACAGCTCGAGGCCAAGCCCTATCCCGCAATGCACCACTACATTCCCCAGATCTTGTTTGCTGCCAACTAGAATAGAAACCTATCCCAGATTTCGAGGAAATCATACATCCAGGGTAAAAGGAAACTTTTCCAAAACCAAACCAAGTGATACCTCTCGTGCTTCCAGACATAGGAAGGGGGTAGGAGGGAGGGTTGTAATAATGAAGGCGAGAGTAACAACTCACATGGAACGTTACGGTAAGTACATAACTTCTTAATGTGAAGTTGCTCATTCTCACCTTCATTTTTACTGATGGTTAGTGTCCCCAGCACCACAAATTTGGGTGGCTCAAGGGAGTACCTGTTTCAGAACAGCAGATCCAAATGAAGCTCTGTCCCTAGAGGCCTTGTCCACTTTCTAATGAGATATAAAGGTATGTGGATTTGACCAGGTGGCAGGTGCACAAATAGAATCTATAGGCAACCTGGTCAAGAAGGCTGCAGAAGTAGAAACCACCCTTGTAGAATGAGCCTTGACCTTGTTCTGTAATCCAATACCCGCTTTACTGTAGATAAATGAGATACAATCAGAGAGCCATTTCGATAAGGAAGGTTTGGACACAGGTGTACCTTTTCTTGAATCTGAGGAGGAGACAAACAGCTGATCAGCCCTTCTGAGATCTTTTGTTCTGAACAAATAAAAATCAAAGTTGTCTACGCACATCAAGTTTGTAAAGCATATATTCCAACTGGTTTGAATGATTAGGAAAGAAGATGGGTAACTCAATCATCTGATTCAGTGTAAATTCGGAACATACCTTGGGTAGAAATGATGGATTCATCCTGAGGGAAACCCTATCTTTATGAAATATTAGGTAGGATAGTTTGATGGAAAGGGCTTGCAATTCCGAAATTCTATGTGCCGATGTAATAGCCACCAGGAATACAGTCTTCCATGAAAGAAACTTCAGCTTACAAGAGGACGCAGGTTCAAATGCCGGAAGTATAATTCTGGACAAGATTAGATTTAGGTTCCAGGGAGTAGTGGGAGATCCGATCGGTGGTTTTAAGTGCATAGTACCTTTCAAAAAAGCCTTAGCCAGCTTATGAGACATTATGCCATTTTCGGCTGCCCCTAAAATGAAAATTAGAAATAGCAGCGAGTTGGACTCGAATGGTTGCTGCTGCAGCTCCTTCACTGAATAGTTTAGTTAGGAATTCCAGTATATCTGCTATAGACGCCTGGAAAGGGTCAATATTATTCTGTTGTGCCCAAATGGAAAACTTTTTCCACTTACTGATGTCAAGTTTCCTAGTAGATGATTTGTGTGATGACAAAAGGATATGTCGCGCTTCTTCTATAGATTCTGGAACCTGGCTATTCTGGGAATTGGAGCAGCCAAGCTGCCAGTTTAATGGACTGAAGAGAGGGATGAAGAGCTCCTGATGACTGGGTCAACAGATCCGGCACTGGGTCCAGGATCCAAGGCTCCTCTAGTAGATGCGGCTTCAGAAAGGGGAACCAAATTTGACTAGGTCAATAGGGGACAATTAAGATGAGTGCCCTGCCCAGGAAACTGGTTTTCTGCAATACTTTGGAAGTCAACAGAAAGGGGGGAAAAGCATAAAGGAGTCCCGGAGGCCAATCATGGACCAGAATGTCCCTCGGAGGCTGACCCTGTTGAGGGATCAGGGCAAAGCAGCTGCTGCACTTGGTGTTTGTGGAGGTGGCAAAAAGGTTGCAGCAAGGCTGGCCTCATCTGCGGAAAATCATATCCGCTACTTCGTTCTTGAGAGACCACTCGTGAGGTAGCAGAATAGCTCTGCTGAGTCTGTCCGCTATTATGTTGGATTTCCCTGGGATGTGCATTGCAATCAAAAAACGCTGGGTGGACTCTGCACAATTCCATAATCTCAGAGCCTCTCGACACAGGGGGTAGGATTTGGTTCCTCCTTGTTTGTTGACGTACCAGACGACCGACATGTTGCCCAACTGGATTGCAATCTTGCCTAGGGGAAGAGAGTCTTGAAAGGCCTGCAACGCTAGAAGAACCGCTCTCATCTCCAGGACGTTTATGTGCAAATGAGCCTCGTGAGCCTATCAAGTACCTTGGGCTGTCCGTCCCTGATAATGCCCCCCCACCTGATCAGGGAGGCATCCTGGTCACCATTGCGAATGGAGAGGGAAGAACAAATGGGCAGCCCATGGTCACTGCCTCCGACGTCAGCCACCAGCGAAGGTCTTTCTTGCAAGAGTCGGTAATCAAGACTAGATGATTTAATGGTAATTCCTGAAAGGTCCATTGCGTGAAAAGCAGCCACTGAAGAATGCGTATGTGGGATCTCACAAGGAGTATCGCAATAATTGCTGCTGCCATCGTGCTGAGCAGTTTGAGAATCTGTGATGCTGGTACTTTTTGCTTTGACAGGAGATCCACAATCTGTTGTTGGAGGACAACAACCCTTTCGGGAGGGAGATTCAGGGACATGCTGACCGTGTCTAAGTCTGCTCCTATAAAGACTGTATGCTGCAACGGCAATAAAGCAGACTTTTCTAAATTTATCGCAATGCTCAGCTGTGAACATTGATCCCTGGCAGCGTCCCTTGCCCGAATAAGCAGATGCCTGGTGGGGGCGGTAAGGAGCCAGTCATCCAAGTAAGGAAACACCTGGATTCCTGAATGCCTCAAGTGAGCCATGACCACTGCCATGAATTTGGTGAACACTCTGGGGGCTGTAGTGAGAGCAAAGGTCAGTGCCCGAAACTAGAAATGACTGGCTCCCAGCCGGAAGCGCAGATGATCCCTGGATGGCTTGGCCATTTTGATATGATAGTACGCATCCTGTAGATCAATAGAGCACATCCAGTCATCCTTCCCTAAAAACGGGAAAATGGACTGAAGCGTGACCATCCGGAACTTCGTCTTCACCACATATTTGTTGAGCTTGCTGAGGTCCCCCGTCTTCTTTGGTACCAAAAAGAACCTTGAGTAAGTTCTGGATCCTTGCTGGTCTGCTGGGACTGGCTGGATGACTTTTTTTCCAATAGTTTCTGGACCTCTATGGATGCTACATCCCATAGACTGAGTGGAACGTTTGGGATTCCTTTTGTTGGTCTGGGATAAAAATGAAAGCAGATGGAATATCCTCTGGATATAATGTTTTGTATCCATCGGTCTTCTTAGATATTTAGCCAGGTGCCTAGGTACAAAGACAATCAAATGTAAAAACACAATCCAAGTCCACCGTTCAACAAAAGTTTAATGACTCAGAATATAGACAGTATAAGTAGCAAAACAAAGCTTTTGAGTAAAAAAACTCTTCTTCAGTGTTACATAAAACTGTCCTAACCTAGCACAGGCATATATACAACAGTACAGCCAATTAAAATGCAAACTTAATGTTAGCTGCAATTAATCTTTAAAGTGCCCCACATCTTATAAAAACTTTTCCTTTAAAACTAAGCCTCATTAAGGCTTATATTCCGTCATATCTATCTTTTAAAATTGGTTTTATACTAATATTTTTATGTAACACTGAAGAAGAGTTTTTTTACACGAAAACTTTGTTTTGCTACTTATGCTCTGTAAATTCTGAGTCATTTTACTTTGGTAGGTACAAAGACAAACATCCTCTGACTGCCTCCAGAGCAGGACAGTTGGGCCTCCTTTCAGGAGCGCTGATAGGGTTTCCCAAGGAACTGATCCCTGTCACTCTGGTTCTGAGGACCCCCTCTGCCACGTGGGCATCATCTTCCACCATTGCCTCCCCCTCTGTCCCTGGATGAGGCTTCACCTTATGAGCTCGGAAAGGCTCCTTGGGTCTTACGGAACCACATCTTCCCACCCCATTGACCTTTGGGATAAGGTCTAGTAGGGGCAGAAAAATGGACTCCAATGGCAGATAGAGTCTTACTGTCTTGCTCATATCTGGTGAGGGTCTCTTTTACTTTTGGTCCAAATAAGGAGGAACCATCTTAAGGGGCATTCACAAACAACGACTTAAAGGGTTCTGCAAAAGAACATAAGTGCATCCAGGAATGTCTCCGCAGAGCAATTCCTGTACCCGCAGCCCTACTTGTTCCATCAGCTGCGTAAGACATGAGGCGCATGGACAAGTTTACAATGGAATTGAGGGTAGCAAGCTGAGACATCACCTTATCCGTCACTGAGTCGTCTACTGCACCCTGGAGAGTATCTTCAAGCTCCTTGAGGGGATCTCTTTGTAGACGTGTGAAGTGGGTCAGGTAGTTCAATGACTGAAGTGCAAAGGTCGTAGAACTGAACATGCACTTCCTGAATCTGTCCATTATCCTAGACTCTCTATTAGGAGGATGAACAGTTGTAGAAATCTTCGACATCTCCTGTTTAGTGGCTGCTGACACCACCATAGCATCAACAAGTATGGGTCTAGATAAGAAGGCCTTGTCATGGGGTGCTGACATGTACTTGTTTGGCCTTCTAGGAACAGGCTCCATAGAATCTGGTGACTCCCACGCCCTTCGAGATAAAAGATCCATTAACTCATCAAAGGGCGGAGACACCCAAGATGTGGAGGGTCGGGACCCGAAAGCCTTCAGGAGCACCGCTTCGTCCTCAGTAGGGTTTTGGGGCTGCCAGTCCCCCCTCTGCTTAAGGATCTCAAGGATATCCCCAAAGGAAATATCCTCAGAAGGGAACCTTGGGGACACTTCCGATTCCTCCAAATCGGTGTCTGACGTGATGGATTCCTAAGGGGACTCTAGATGTCTCCTCTTACATAGCCTCTTCTGAGGGACCTCCTCAGTGGGAATCTCTGGGGAAGTCTCAGAAGAGCAGGGTTCCCCCAAGGGGGCGTCCTGAGGCTCTGGGTGCCTACTTTTATGGTGAACCTGTGGTAGCAGAAAAGAAGCAGGTGCCTTTTGGGAGGAGGTGGCCATATCAGAGATTGTGGAAGTCCTGGGGGACACAGCCCTCTTCATGGCATCGAATGCCCCACGGCTCCGATGCGAGGAAGCACCTGGGTCCGAAGACACTGAGGACTCCTCCTGCACCAGAACCGCCGGCTCCGAGCCCGAGGTAGGAGACAAACTCGTCCATGCCGACGCCCCAAGAAGAAGAGTTGGAACAAACGTATTGGTTTGAACCCCCCCCCCAGAGCTGACAGGAGAGTGCTGGCTGTCAGATTCCATCGCTGGAGCAGAGGATATCAGGGTGGGCGGTACCGACAGCTCAGAAGTGAGTGTCGACACAGACGGCTCCACCAATAACTGACTGGCCTCCTCCGGCTCCAAAGTCTTGATACGAATCGGAGGAGAAACAACAACAATAGAAGAGGACTTTGTCGGTTCTGAAGTTGCGAGAGTTGAAACCGACAGAATTTTTACAAGCGCCGGGTCCTGTAGAAGTCTGCGCACCACTCAGTCAACATCCAAATCGGATAGTCTAGATGCCCGATAGGATACCACTCATGGAGCCGGTGAACACAGAATCGGGGACCTCAAGGTAGGAGACACCGGTTCCAGAACTGGAGACCGGCTCCTACCAGCAACCTTAACGGTCGGTGCCTCGTAGCCTTCTTAGATGACTTTGGGACCGAAGAGCCCTTCGGTGCCGAACCAGATGACAATGCAGGAGAAGATGGTTTTGGCTGACTGGAAGCAGAATCCAAATATGACTGGAAGGCTGTTTTAATTAAGCCCCGTTCAACCAACTTACGCCTTCTCTTGGCTAAAACCCTGGAGCTAAACGCATGACAAATGGAACAAACCTCCTGCAAGTGTACCTCCCCTAGACAGTACACACATGTGGAATGACCATCCATTATTGACAATTTCTGATTGCATTTAGGACACAGTTTAAATCCCGATTTAGCCTTCTCTGACATTCTGGTCCAAATAACAGTTATATCCAAATAAGTTCAAGAACAATATATATATATATATATATATATATATATATATATATATATATATATATATATATGCCTATGGGTATAAACTAGTTAATATATGGCAGCAATACTACAAGAGCCTAACCAGCTAACAGTATTAGCAAAAAGCCTCAAGTCTGAAAACAAAAATGGCCAAAAGCCTAACCGGCTAAAGTAAAAGGTGCAAAAAAAACCTGCAGCAAGCCTAACCAGGCTTGTACTACCACAAAAGGCCAATGACCTTAACTAAAATAACAGGGCCACGCCCAAGTATCTTAACACACTAAGAAAGAAAACTTATCCGACTGGATACAAGTCCAAACGGACAACAAACCAACACTTTTAGTACTATCTAAACCACTATAACAGAGAGAAAAAAGGTAGAATTTTTTTCAAAACTCACACTTATCTAGCCAATAAATGGCCAAGAGCTGTAAAGAACACCCGATCAGTTGCATCGGCAAACTAGATCTGGGGAATGTAGTGGTGCATTATGGGATAGGGCTTGGCCTCGAGCTGTTAGAGACCTTGAGCTTTGCTATTTGGCCGAATCGGAGCCGATGTTAGGCTCCAAACCCATCAGTAATAATGAAGGTGAGATTAAACAACTTCACATCTAGTGTTATGTTTTAACATATTATGACTACTGTTACTTTATAACATACTTTATAACATATGTTTTCCATCAAATATATTTTTTTTATTTTATATTATGCTGATATGTTAACTAATCTATTATCTACTATAAATAATTTCTTTAAAATTACATGAAATCAAATTTTTATTCAGGTTAATATGCCTTCTTCATCTTGAACATTTATACTACCACCAAGGCTCAAGCAGCAACATGCAATTTTCACCATTTCCCACCGTCTACCATCAAAGCACATCAGAACCTCAGGAAAGTGGATATGGATGTATGAGTAAATGCAAACACTCTTGATTTCCAGCAACATTGATAGTGTGTAGTGCTACAGAGGACTTGACTTGATTGCAGAGTGCAAAGACAAACATACACACAATACAGTCAAATCTGTCTACAGTGCACAAACATTCCTAAGTAAAACACTGTTTTAAGGACTCAAGAATTTATTTATAAAAAGTATCAACAAGTAGCTCAAAGCTTAGAAGTGCAATTCTAGGGCCAAACTTCCATTTCACTATCACAATCCTCAGTGCCTCTACAGCTTACACCCACAACCCATTAACTTCAGCAGGGAAACAAACAGAACATCAAAGCAGACATCTGTCAAAATGACTGCCCATTATGTTTTCATTTTTAAATATAATTTATTTTGAATCCTTACTTGTTGTTTTATCGCTAATTTTCTTTATTTTTATGTAATAATGACGATATTGTTATACAGAAACTCCGGACTAGTTAATGCCATGAACTTCCAGATTAGTCAGCAAACTTTTTTTTTTGGCACTTACTGTTTTTGTATATATAATTAAAGTTCCAAATTGCACTTAGTTTAAAGTAAGTGCAGTCGAAGCACAAATAGAAAATAAATACTTTCTAAACCAATTTTATGAATGTTTAGACAGTCTTTCATTTCTATTTTTGCATTGGTGTGCTTCAGCTTCACTTACGTTATATTTTTTACTGGGGTCCAACCATCCGGGGTCGAATCTGTTGGGGGCGAATTGTCAGGGGGCAAATCAGTGGGGTCCAAACATACTGTACCCATGAATAATGGTTGTGAAAAAAGACAACCATGCCAGAATGTAATGTAACATTAATAGAAAACAATTTAAGAGTAATGAGGTACAGAGAAAATACCATGCAACTCAAACTGAAGCCTCAAGTAGTGACTGCGGAAATAAGCACGTGAGGAAGCACTGCCCTGCTTTTATTCAGTTCTGCAGAAAAAAATTCAAAGATTTGTAAAAACAACTAGTGCAAAATAAACTCTTCATGTCTGAGCATGTATATTAAAATCATCTGTTTGCTGTTGCTACTACGTGTAAATACTTCACAAGCTGAATTCAGAAAATGCTTTGGAGGCACTGAGACAAAAAGAAAATCAGGTTACTGGTAAGAAATGCTGAGAACTAATAAAAGGACTGCTGAATTTAAACGAGACATGGGCGCAAACTGTAATATTTTGTTTAAAGACACTTTTGAAACATAGGAGTTCAAAAACACTGAGAAAAAAAGCTGTGCATACAATATTAACATACTCAAAGCACCAAGTAAAGCCACTGGGCTAAAGGCTACTAAGATGTGACTATAAAAGCAAGACTCTCTATACTTTATTTTCAAATTGAACCACTTCATGAAGTAAATTATGTATAATTTGGCTTGTGAGAACATATGCATTGTAAAACATATTCACAGAGTAGAAGCAAACACTACATGAGTACAGCAATAGTCAACAAAGTCGCAAAAAGATCTCTGATACAGTCCACAGCCATATGAATAATATTCTTCAAGGGTATGCTGATTTATTTGCAGCAGAGCTCATCAATGACCCTATTCAAGTGCCACACTGACAACTGGATGAGTGACTGTAAATTCATCCCAGGGGTGGCTCCTATGCCCCTCATGGACAGGGGCAGTCAGATTTGATAAAGTACAGTTGTGTACACTTACCATAAATGTAGATGTTCGAGTGTATTCACTGTTGCAGTCATTACATTTGGGTAATCTGCTGGCAGGTTGCCCTCAGTCGGCCTGAATTCCAAAGTCTTGGGTCCTGCGTTGGTTGCAGTCTCCTCCTCTTCCATGACGTCAGGTCGTCAGGGGTATAAAACATGCAGCCAACCCCATTTTCTTTAGTTTTTCTTGCCCCCGATGTACAGGCAAATACATCACATAGGTTGTAGAAGATAGAGAAGGTCAGATAAACTCCAGATTGACAGGCCGATGGCGGGAGGGTAACCTGGACTGCAACAGTGAATACACTCTAACATCTACATTTATGGTAAGTGTACACAACTGTACTATGTTCTTCGTGTTTCACTGTTGCAGTCATTACATTTGGGTAGAATCCCAAAGCTATGGTTGGGGGGCTGGAGCTAAACAGCATTAGGAGCGGCTATAAAGCCCTGCAGATCTGCAGTGGCAAAGCCTGCTCTGGATTTAGAGTAAAGAGGCAAATGATAATGCTTTGTAAGGTGTGAACAGAACTCCAAGTAGCAGCCTCTAGAATGTCTTTGGTTGATACTCCCCTTAGAAAGGCTGCTGAAGTAGCTGCAGCTTTGGTGGAATGAGATGCCCCTGGGCACAAGTTTACCATGGTGTAAGTAGCAGAAATGGATGCAGTGGCTTATCCACTTTGAAATTGTCTGCTTTGAAATAGCCTTGCCCTCTGATCCTGCAGCATATGTCACTAGCAATTGCTCAGTTTTTCTTAGAGCTTTAGTCCTGCTTAAGTAGAATCTTAGTTGTCTGTGTACGTCCAAGGAATGCAGAATTCTCTCCCCCTTGTTCTGCGGATTTGGATAAAAGGTTGGCAGATGAACTATTTGGTTAAGAGCCACACTGGAAACCACCTTAGGCATAAAAGTAGGATTTGTCCTCAGAGATACCCTGTCTGGATAAAATATGATAAAAGACTCTATTAGCCATGAGGGCCTGCAGCTCTGAAACTCTTCTTGCTGAAGTAATTGCAAGAAGCAGAGCTATTTTCCATGATAAGAACTTTATATCAGCGGTAGCAGCTGGTTCAAATGGAGGCAGGGTGAGCTTTTCCAGCAAATAATTGAGGTCCCATGCAGGCAATGGTGATCTTCTAGGAGGCCTTAAATTTTTGGCTCCTCTAAGATACTGCTTTAGTAAAGGATGAGAAAAGATTGGTGGCTCTGTATTGTAATGAGCCGAAACGGCAGAGGCATGGATTTTAACTGATGAGAAAGATAGGCCTTTGTCAAGCATCTCAGTTAAGTATTGCAATATTTGAGGAATATTTGGTTCTGCGGTATCAGTTTCTTGTGCTCGATTCCAAGCACAGAATCTCTTCCATTTGTCAGCATTAAGATTTTCTAGTGCTAGGCCTTCTGGATTCCAAAATGATATCCATCACAGCTTTACTGAGTGGTGTTGTTTGTATGACTAAAGGATCAGCCATGCTGCCAGGTTCAGAGTTTTAGTTGATTGTGCAGGATCTGATTGTTTTGCTGGGACAGTAGATGTGGTCTTTGAGGCAAGGTCCAAAGCTGGGTATTGAGACAAGTTCCTTAGGATTGGGTACAAGTACTGGCGGGGCCAGCCCGGGGCAATTAATATCATCTTTGGTTTCTCTTGTCTGACTTTTAGGAGGACTTTGGGGAGAAAAGGCAGAGGAGGAAAGGCATAAACTGATAGGTTTTTCCAACTGAAGGATATGGCGTCCACTTTCCATGCTTGCCTGTGATAAGTCCTTTTGCAGAAGCTTTTCAATTGATAATTTTGAGGAGAGGCAAACAGATCTATGTCTGGGCTCCCCCACTTCTCTGTTATCATGCTGAAGACTTGTGGATTTAGTTTCCACTCATGAGGGTCCATAAGGTTTCTGCTTAAATCATTTGCCAGAGTGTTTTGTTTTCCTGGCAGGAATTTTGCTTGAAGATGTATTTGGTAGGTCAAAGCTGTGTTCCACAGTGCCATGGCTAATCTGAAGAGGGGGTAAGAGTGTGTGCCCCCCTTGCTTGTTTATATACCACATGACTGTGGTGTTGTCCGTCTTTATCAGTAGTTGTCCTGGATGAAGTAAGTCCTTGAAGGCTATTAGGGCATTCTGAACAGCTAGCATCTCTTTCTGGTTGATATGCAGATGCATTTGTTTTGGTGACCATATGCCCTGAATCCATCTTCCTGCCACGTGGGCCCCCCAGGCATAATCTGATGCATCTGTTGTCATGGTTTGGCTGGGCAGGGGGTAGAGTGAATGGCTGTCCCATGTTTTTGTGACATGCCTTTGCCCACCATAGAAACTCCTGTTGCAGGCAGGGATTGAGAGGAATCATTGTTTCCAGACTGTGAGAATGTTGACTCCATAAACTTTTTAGGTACCACTGAAGTTTCCTCATATGCAGTCTTGCATATGGAATCAGTAGTATGCAGGATACCATGAAGCCCAGAGCCTGCAGAATTTATCTTGCAGAAGACTGGATTTTTGTTGCCATCAGTTTGAAGTAAGTAGTCAGTTGTCTTTGCTAGTCTGGCGTGAGGTAAGACATCTGGGCAGTTGTATTCAAGCTTGCACCCAGGAATGTTATCTTTTGAGAGGGTACCAGTTGTGATTTCTTTTCGTTTATTGTGTACCCTAGGCATGGTAGAAGCCTTTTCACAAACGCCAGGTGTCGAAGAAGAATGTCCTTGTTCTCTGCTTGAATGAGATAGTCGTCCAAGTAAGGATATATTTGTATACTTCTTTGTCTGCAAAATGCAATTACTGGTGCCAGGCACTTTGTAAAGACCCTGGGCGCAGTAGATAAGCCAAAGGGCAGTGCAGAGAATTGGTAATGCATTAAGCCAGCCTTGAATCTGAGGCATCTTCTGCACGACTGTCTTATTGGAACATGCAGGTATATGCCTCTTTTAGGTCTAAAGTCACCAGCCAAGCACTCTTGCCCAGCATGGGCAGAAGCTGCTGCGAAGTCAGCATTTTGAATTTTGGAATGTCCAGGTATGTGTTCAAAATTGATAAATCAAGTATTGGCCACCAGGCCTTGTCCTTTCTAGGTACCAAGAACAGTCTTGAGTAAAAACCTCATCCTTTTTCCTGTTCTTGTACTGTCTGAATGGCCCCCATATCCATGAGGGACATAACCTGTTTCTGTGACGCTGCCCATTGACTTTTTGTTAGATCCGGCCAACCATTTGCCATTGGCAGAGGGTGGAAATGGAATCTGTATCCCTGTGATACGATGTTTAGTACCCACTTGTCCTGGGTTATTAACTGCCAATTTTGAGCAAAAAGTGCTAATTTTCCCCCTATGGGTGCTGTCAAAAGATAAGTGCTTGGTGAAGGCAGAGGGAAGTCATTGGAATTGTTTTCTGCAGGCTTATGCTTTATCTCCTCCAGATTTGGAGGTGGATGTGCCCCATTGCTTTGACCTGTATGAATCTTGCGCCTGATATCTGGAACCCTTAGGGCATCTGGATTTTCCCCTTTGAGCTCTGTCTGACACAGGAAAGGACCAATTTTTGGTTGGCCAGTGTCTACTGAATCTTGGTGGCTGCACTTGTAAGAAGTCTTTAACAGTTTGCATAGATTTAGCTTTGTCTTCCATTTTCTTTAAAACCTCTTCTGCCTTAATACCAAACAGAGAATCATGCTGTAAAGGTGCATCTAGCAATTTAGTTTTAACATGATCAGGTACATTTTGTTCCTTTAACCAGGCATGCCTCCTAATCACAGATCCAGTAACTGCGGCCCTGCAGGAGGCCTCTAAGAAATCAAAACCACATTGCAAAGTATGCTTTCCAACTTGTTCAGCTGCATGCAGTAATTCCTGCAATTCTTTATTCTCTGCACATTCTGAAATAAACATCATTTTCTGCTTCAGCAATCCCATAACATGTTGGTACTTAAGCATATGAAACTGACAGTTTAAGGCCCTGATTGCCAAGGTTGCAGATGTATAAACCTTTTTTTCCCATCTGTCCAGTGCCCTTGAATATCTGTCAGAGGGGGTAGGATTTTTTGTTGTTGAGGCCTTAACTCCCTTTGGACCCTGTGAAACAGTTTCAGGATCAGCAGCAGGATTTCTAAATAAAAATTTATGTGAGTCAGGGAGACCCTGTAATATCTGTCAGGCTTACTGGAAGCTGGAGGTAAGGAGTCAGGGGACAAGCTTGACTCCGAAAATACATCATCCACAATGTCTAAAACAGGGGGAATGGCTAAAGGCCTGTGCTGAGGGAAAAGAAGGAAACCCCTGAGCCTCTTTTTTGATTCTGAGAAGTCTTGACTCGCCCAGTGACAATGCTCCCTCAAAGTATGCAAGGTTTCAACAAATGAATAATCCCCTCAGGAGGAGATGCAGATGGAATAGACTCCTTAGCATCAGAATCCTCATAGGGAGGTATAGACAATTCCTGATCAGAAGAGGAATCAGAGGAAATAGAAACCTGATCTGAAGATTCATCAGTGTCTTGCGTAAGCCTCTTACCAAGAGGGGGATGGGTACCCCTGATCAAGGTAATAAGGTATTCAGCCATTTTGATCATCTGTTTTTTAGGCATAGAGGCCTGTGCACGTGGCTCATGCGTCAGTTTTTTAGATTTAGAAGTTGCTTTTGTCTTTGATTTTGCAGCTGTCGTTGGTTTGATATACAAATGTTGAGGTCTGAAAACACCCTTGGAAGCCGGTGCCTGCTCAGCGGCTCCAGACCCATCCGAGGGAGATACATCCATCGGTCCAATACCTTGAGTATCTTGCGGAATGCCGGACTCCACATGGGTGACGGTATAGGCCTGTGACTTGAAGGTAGCAGGTATCAGGGGCTGCGAAAGTGCCTCACTGAGTACCGGCGAACCCACAACTGGCTTAGGAGAAGCTTCTTCGTCGGTTTTGGATCTTGACTGCCTTTCTCTGTCCTTTTCTTTGCGTTTTTTATGTACTCCGGGAGTCGGATTGCTATCCGACGACATTTCTGGGTAGTTAAATCGGTTTCCAAAATACTTTGATGCAAAAATATACCGACACTTAATAGTGCGTTGGTTAAATCTAGCACAAAACCAACAGCCAGGCACGTTGTGATCAGGGCCTAGACAAGGAATGCAGTATAAATGGAAATCCTTATGAGGTATTTGCTTCCCACAAGTAATACAATTAACTTTTTCTGACATCGGTAAAAAGCAAGAAAAAAGTCGGGGTACTTAGCTTTAGTGAAGACTTTGGTTCTGAAACTCAAACTCAAATATTTCAGTAGTCGGCCGACCTGCACTTACAAAATGCTTCTGCTTCGGGCACCGCACAGCAAGAAAGACTAAAGAAAATGGCGTCGGCTGAATGTTTTATACCCCTGACGACCTCACGTCATGGAAGAGGAGACAGCAACTGACGCAGGACCCAAGACTTTGGAATTCAGGCCGACTGAGGGCAACCTGCCAGCAGATTACCCAAATGTAATGACTGCAACAGTGAAACACGAAGAACATCAGTATTGTTCTGCTAATGACCACCATTTCAATTTAGTGAGTAAGGACACTTGGGTTTTTTACACGGTTAGGCTTGCAAAGTACAGTTGTGTAGACTTACCATAAATGTAGATGTGTGAGTGTATTCACTGTTGCAGTCATCACATTTGGGTTATCTGCCTGCAGGTAGCCCTCAGCCGGTCTGAATACCAGAGTCTTCGGATTTCTGTGTCGGATGCTGATACTTTTTCCATGACGTCAAGTCGTCAGGGATATAAAATATGTAGCCGACGCCATTTCATCAGTTTTTCTTGCCCAGATGTCAGGTGCCCCCACAACAGGAAGCAATTACATGGCATGGAACACCCCTAGCAAAAAAGCAAATACACATCATATAATATATGCCAAACAAGGAGGAAAGGTAAAAGTCAAGACAAGTCAGAGGGCTGGATGGAGGGTAACCAGGAATGCAACAGTGAATACACTCAAACATCTACATTTATGGTAAGCGTACACAACTATGTTCTTCATGTTTCACTGCTGCAGTCATCACATTTAGGTTGATTCCCAAAGCTAACGAAGGGTGGAGGTAGGTAAAGAGCATTAGGGCTAGCAATAAAGCCCTGTAAGACTGCTGTGGCAAATCCAGCTCTGGATTTAGAAAAGATAGGCAGGTGGTAATGCTTGGTGAAAGTATGTACAGAGCTCCATGTTGCAGCTTCCAGGATGTCCCTGCTAGGGACTCCTCTAAGAAATGCAGTAGAGGTAGATGCAGCCCTGGTGGAATGTGTTCTTATCCTCTGTGGGGTAGGTTTTCCATGGTGTCTGTAGCAGAAATGGATGCAATGTGCTATCCATTTGGAAATGGTTTGCTTTGAAATGGCCTTCCCCTCTGCCCCTGCAGCAAAGCTAACTAGCAACTGGTCAGACTTTCTGAGAGGCTTAGTCCTGTCCAAACAGAATCTAAGCTGTCTGTGTACATCCAGAGAATGCAGTATCCTTTCCCCTTTATTCTGAGGATTAGGGAAAAAAGTAGGCAAATGAATGGACTGGTTTAGAGCCACACTAGACACCACCTTGGGCATAAAGGATGGATTAGTCCTGAGGGAAACCCTGTCCGCATGGAAGATAATGAAGGGTTCCACTGTCATGAGGACCTGCAGTTCAGACACTCTTCTTGCTGAAGTGATGGCTAGAAGTAAAGCTGTTTTCCAAGAAAGGAATTTCAACTCTGCTGTAGCAGCTGATTCAAAGGGGGAAGAGTGAGTTTTTCCAATACAAAGTTAAGGTCCCAGGCTGGAGTGTGAGCCCTCCTGGGGGGGGGGGCCTTAAATTTTTGGCCCCTCTAAGGAATTGTTTCAGCAGGGGACGAGAGAAGAGGGGTGATTCAGTATTATAATGTGCTGATTTGGCAGAGCCATAAATCTTAATTGAAGAGAAAGATAGGCCCTTGTGGAGCATTTCTGTTAAATAATCTAGAATATGAGGTAAGCTGGGCACCAATGTGCCCATCCCCAGAGCCTGGCTCCAGGAACAGTATCTTTTACACTTTTCTATATAGGCTTTCTAGTACTAGGCTTCCTTACCTCAAGCATGACATCCAACACCTGCTTACTGAGGGTTGCTGGAGTTGAGGTCAGGGAATTAGCCAGGCTGCAAGGTTCAGGGTTTGAAGCGGAGGGTGCAGAATCTGGCCCACCTGCTGGGACAGCAGGGAAGGTCGGAGGCAGGTGCCAAGGTTGTAGCACTGTCAGAATGCACAAAACGGGGTACCAGTGCTGTTGTGGCCAGTCTGGTGCAATCAGTATTGTCCTTGGCTTGTCCTGTTTGATCTTTAGTAGAACCTTCGAGAGGTAGAGGGGGAAAGGCATAAACTGAGAGGCTTTCCCAGGTAAAGGACAGGGCATCCACTTTCCAAGCTTGACTGTGGGGAGTTCTGGTGCAGAATTTGTTCAATTGGTAGTCCTGAGGCAAACAGGTCTACCTCTGGTGTCCCCCATTTATTCCTCAAGAGCTTGAATATTTTGGGTTCCAGTTTCCATTCGTGTGGGTCCATGAGATTTCTGCCAGTGAATTTAGCTTGCCTGGCAGGAATTGAGCTTGTAGGTTCACTTGGTAGTTCAAGATGGTGTTCCACAGAGCCATGGCTAGTCTGCAGAGTGGGTAGGAATGGGTTCCCCCCTGCTTGTTTATGTACCACATAACTGTGGTGTTGTCTGTCTTTACCAATAGTTGTCCTGGAAGAATAAGGTCTCTTTAAGGCTGTCAGAGCATTCTGTACGGCTAACATTTGTTTTTGATTGATATGCAGGTGCATCTGTTTTGGGTTCCATTTGCCCTGAATGCACTGCCCTGTCATGTGAGCCCCCCCCCCCATGCATAGTCTGATGCATCTGTTGTTAGGGTTTGGGCAGCAGGGGGTAAAGTGAATGGGAGTCCCTTGTGGTAGCAGGCCTCTGCCCACCAAAGGAACTCTGCCCTTAGACAAGGAATAATAGGAATCATTGTTTCCAGGTCCTGAGAATGTTGACACCATAGACTTTTTAGATACCACTGAAGTTTCCTCATATGCAGTCTTGCATATGGAATTAACCGAATGCAAGAGGCCATGAACCCCAGGGCTTGCAGGACTTTCCTTGCAGATAACTGGGCTTTTGTGGCCAGTAGTCTGAAGTAGGTTGTCAAATGAACTTGTTTCTCTGGAGTGAGGAATGTCGTCTGGGAAGTTGTGTTCAAGCTTGCCCCCAGGAATACATAGGTGGGATTTCTTCTCGTTGATGGTGTACCCCATTGAAGTTAGAAGTTTCTTTACAAATGCCAGGTGCTGTAATAGCAAGTCCTGACTCTGCCAGAATCCGGCAATCGTCCAAGTATGGGTAAATCTGAATATTTATCTGCCTGCAAAATGCAATGGCAGGAGCTAGGCACTTTGTGAATACCCTGGGTTCAGTAGATAAGCCAAAGGGAAGTGCAGAGAACTGATAGTGCATGAAGCCTGCCCTGAAGCGTAGGAATTTTCTGCAGGATTCCCTTATTGGGATGTGCAGGTAAGCTTCTTTTAAGTCTAGAGTTGACAGCCAGGCATCCTTGGCTAGCATAGGAAGAAGCTGCTGAAGAGTTAGCATTTTGAATTTTGGAACCACCAGAAAGGTGTTGAAAATAGAAAGGTCCAGGATATGATGCCAGGCGTTTTCTTTTCTGGGAACCAGGAACAATCTTGAATAAAAACCTTGTCCCCTTTGTTTTGCTGGGACAGGTTGAACAGCCCTGATACTGAGGGGAGAGACAGCACTTGTTTTTGGGCCTCCACCCACTGGTTTGGGGGAGGTCTGGCCATTCACTTGGGGTTGGGAGTGACTGGAAGTGGAATCTATATCCTAGAGAAACTATGTTTAAAACCCATTTGTCTTGGGTAATGAGTTCCCAGTTTTTTGCATGCAGGGCGAGCTTTCCTCCTAAGGGAGCAAGTAGTTGAGCAAGGATTGGTGGAGTGAAGGAGAAGTCATTGTGCCATTTTTCCATAGGGGGGTGGCTTACTACTCCCTGCTTTGGAAGTGGGGGCCCCCACTGCTTAGATCTGTGCATAGCCTGAGACTGAAGTCTTGGTGGTCTGCTGCTCCTGGGTTTTGACTGAAAAGGCCTGGAAGGGACTGGAAAGGACCAGTTCTTTGAAGGCTAATGCCTACTGAATCTAGGCGGCTGTACTTTTAACAAATCTTTAACAGTTTGCATAGATTTAGCTTTTTCCTCCATCCTTTTGAGGACTTCTTCTGCTTTGTTGCCAAAAAGGCACTCTTGGTGTACGGGTGCATCCAGTAATTTAGCTTTAACATGATCTGGCAAGTTTTGTTCCTTAAGCCAAGCATGCCTTCTAAGCACAGACCCAGTGACAACAGCCCTGCAAGATGCTTCTAAAGCATCAAAACCACATTGCAAAGTACGTTTATCTACTTGGTCAGCAAAATGCATTAACTCTTGTAAATCTTTGTGTTCAGCGCAGTCAGGAATCATCATAATTTTCTGTTTAATTAATCCCATAATATGCTGCTACTTTAACATATGAAACTGGCAATTTAAAGCCCTAGTGGCCAAAGTAGCAGAAGTACACCTTCTTACCCCATCTGTCTAAAGCTCTAGAATCCCTATCAGAAAGGATAGGATTTTTGACAGTAGTAGCCTTAATGCCTTTTGGTCCTTGGGAAATGGTCCCCTGATCCGCAGTAGGATTCTTGAGAAGGAATTTGTGAGAGTCAGGTACTCTGTAGTACCTGTCAGTTTTCCTGGGAGCTGGAGGCAAAGTGTCTGGGGTAAGTCTGGATTCCAAGAAAACATCATCTACAATCTCCAGAATAGGAGGGATAGCTAGAGGCCTGTGTTGAGGCAGGTTTAAAAATTCCCTAAGTCTCTTTTTGGACTGAGAATAGTCCTGGCTTTCCCAGTGGAAATGCTCCCTAAGGGTATGCAAGGTTTCACCAAAAGTAAAATCTTCTGGAGGGGAAGCAGAGGGAATGGAATCCTCTGCATCAGAATCCTCATAAGTAGATAAGGTAAATCCTGGTAGTCAGAAGGAACAGAGATAGGAAGAAAATCAGTTCTAGGTCACTTAGAGGGGGAGGGCTGGCTTCCCCTAATTAAGGTAATTAGGTCTTCAGGAATTCTAATAAATTGTTGAGGCATATAGGCTGGAGAATGCGCTTTGGTCGTCTATTTTCTAGGCTTAGTGCGAGCTTTAGGCCTGAGGAATTTGGTATTCTTAGCTTGAAATTAAGTCGTCGGTTTGATATGAAAATCAGTTGGCCTGAATACACCCTCAGAAGCCGGTGCCAGCACAGTGGCTCTGGACCCATCCAAGGTAGAGACATCCGCAGGTTCCATAGTCAAAGAAGCATCTCGCAGCATATCAGACTCCGAATGGGTCTCAGTAAAGGCCTGCGAATCTGTAATAGCGGGTAGTAGCGGGTATCAGGGGCTATGAAAGCGCCTCACTGAGTATTGCCGGACTGGTAACTAGCTTATCGGAAGCATCGTCAGCGGTTTTGGACTTATGCGGTTTGTCTCTGCCTTTATCCTTACATTTTTTCAGAAGATCGGTAGTCGGATGGCTTAACGAGGCCATTTCGGAGTACTGAGATTGAGAACGAAAGTATTTAGCTACAAAAATAGCCCAACGGCAAATAGTTTGGGCATTGAACAAGGCACAAAACTGACAGCGAGGGACGTCGTAGTCTGGGCCTAAACAGATGACACAGTAAGAATAAAAATCTCTATAACGTATTTACTTTCCACAGGCAAGACAATTGTTAATTTTTTCTGACATCGGTTAGAGCAAGAAAAAAGGATCCCCAACAGGGTACTTATCTTTTTGAAGACTTCAGGTCTGAAACTCATAAATGAAAATTTCAAGAGTCGTCTGACCGGCACTTGCGAACTGCTTCTGCTTTGGGCACTGCACAGCAAGAAAGACTGATGTAATGGCATCGGCTGCATGTTTTATACCCCTGACGACCTGATGTCATGGAAGAAGTGACAGCATCCGATGCAGAAATCTGAAAACTCTGGTATTCAGGCCGGCTGAGGGCTACCTGCAGGCAGATAACCTAAATGTGATGACTGCAACAGTGAAACACGAAGAACATCAGCCCTGAGGCCATTAGCCTAGTAACCTCCTATGAACCTGTGCACATTTAATATGCCTCTACAAAGCTATGGATTCCTTAGACTTCCATCTGATATATCATCATCAACAAAGGTATCCCAAAGAGCTACCGTTTTAGTAACTGAAGACTTGGATGGTGTGGATGACATAACTGGTGATCTGTTAATGTTTTAATGCTGGTTAAGATACAAGAAAGGCATGGCAACAGAATGATGGAATAAACTAAGACAGCATTCTTTCAAGTTAAGTAAGAACAAATGTAACACTAAAACAACTAGAAAAGGGCATGCAGCATATAGGGGAAATATATTTAAATATGCTAACTAAAAGATGCAAGAAGAACATGTTATGTGTTATACATCTTTTAAAGAGCCAAAGAAATGTGTCATGAAGCTCTGAAGCACATTCACAGTATCTGTGTTATTTAATAATAATCCTGAGCAAAGTACAGTTGTGTAAGTAAATGTACCATAACTGTAGATGTTCAAATAATTAAATGCTGCAGTAAACTTAGCTGTATGGATTATATCCTGCCAAGGATATAACAGCAGTCTAGTCTTACAAAGCTTTGAGCTCCTTCCACACACATGCATGCAGGTTGCTGCATAAGCTCCAGGTGGAAAAAAACAGCAGCTTAGGTGCCAAAAGCTTAAGGAATTTTTGCCAACTGAAAAAGAGAGGATACAGTCCTGATAAGAGTGGTAAAGTTAGGTATAGATATACATCCTTACTCTGTCATAAACATAAACACAAAAAAGGGGGAATGGAGGGAGGGAGTGGCTGCTATAGCAGTGACTTATTTGAGCATCTACTGGTATGGTAAATTTACTTACACAACTGCACTGTGTTCTTTCATAATCACTGCTGCAGTAGCCTTAGCTGTATGGTAGAATACAAGAGCTTATGCAATTTGGGAGGAAGAAAGATGATGGTTTAGGTGACCCTGAAGAATGGTCCTAGCAAAGCTTGTTCTACACCTAGAAAATGAATCTGTTTTATAATGCTTTGTAAAAGTATGAAGAGATAACCAAGTAGTTGCCTCTAGAATGCTTCCAGAGTCTACCCCATTTAAAAGAGTTACAGAGGAAGCCAATGCCCTCTTAACTCATTAACCCCGAGTAACTTCTCATGGCGCCTGTGTGTTTAAGCCTGAGCGCGCCATGAGAAGATAGATTTTTCAAGCCGTTACCGCCGAGTGCTTCCACAAGCGAGAGAAAGTTTACAGCTGATTTGTAGTTCACCTTAATGTAAAACACTCTGAAACCGCAACTAAATATGTAATTTATCATATCTAGTTATGATTCAGTGTGTTTAAACATTAAGGTCACATTAAAGTTTTCTCAAAAAAAAGCGTTTTAAAAGTTCTTGCTAAGCATGTGGTGGCAGCCAATTGGATTCTTGCATTCCGAGCCACCACTTGCATAGCACCTCCAGCACAACCTAAGCTTCTTTTGTTCTCCCCTAATAAATAGTGGATCCAGCAGCAGGTATTTCCTTCTTTCTGCGAAGAACTGGAGATTTTACCTGCTACTGAATCCTCTATTTTATTTCACCAGTCAAGGAATTCACGGACCGCCATATAAGCACTACCAGGAGTTCCCATTCAGTCACTGCAGTTTAGAGTTCCCAGTCAGCTCAGCGCAACAACTACCTTCTTTTCCTGCCGTTCCCTACCTAAGTGGTGAGGTACTGTACTTTTTTGTTTCTGCAACAGTGCTCCGTTTATGTATATAGTACATTCTACTTCAGGTTGCTGCCATACGTTAGCTTTGCAAGTTCTTCCTATATAACACTGTCATTTTTACAAAATTGTACAGAACTTAGTTGTGTTATGTGTTTTCGGTACTTTTCTGTTAACGGGACAACAGGCAAAGTGTGCGGTCGATGTGAATTCATTGATATGAATGTTGTTAAAACTGGACAGATAGGTGCAGGTGAAGAAAATCTGAAGTCACTGTTCATTTTTTTATATATTTTATTTTTTTCTTAAACAGTCAAAATATCTGTGTAATTTATCGCTCTTTGCCTAATGGCCTGACAGGAAATGCAGCTCTGTAGATAAGGTCCTCTTTCAGTCATTTGTATTACAACTTCACACTGATCATTTAAAATGACTTGGGTGTGGCGGTGTGCCCATCGCAAGATGGTGCTATTGTGTGTTTTACTTTAAGTTAGTATTTTTTCTTGCTTTGGGGCAAGTCACAAAACAAAAGGTGCTTTTCAGAAGATAAATAATATGGCTGCAAACCTTCTGCACAACGGCACCAGGGTTCCCTTCCGTGAAGGAAAAAAAACAGGTCAGATGCTGAAGTTTGAACATCCGATGTCTTGGAAGTCACGAAACATGATGTCTTACTTTTTAAGCAATTATTCACAGTACTGTGATCTTATTATTGTTAACCACCACATAAACTGCCACTTTGCTTTATGAACGTTTGCCACAGACACCTGTACTTTATGTTTATAGTCAAGCAAGTGTAACTGAACTGCAGTAGCAATGACAATATACTTTAGACTGTAGGACAGGATATTTCCACTAGTCACATTTAATTAATTATTCAAAACAATGTAGTAAGAAACATATGCAAATCCCTTGCTCTATTGCAGGACGAGAACAACATTAAAATGAAGCTGAAAAAAAGCTGTTGCCCCATTAACGGTCATGGTCCCTGACAGGTTGACAGCGATAAACTGCTTCACACTCCAGAAATTAGTAAATAAACTTAAGTGTAACTATATTCAAAAGAATGTAGTAAGAAACATACGGAAATCACTTCATCGGTTGCAGGACAAGAACAACATTGAGATGATGCTGAAAAAAAAACGCTGTTGCCCCGTTAACGGAAAAGTACCGTGTTTTTTTGTGTCGCATCTGGAGTTGAGTAAGTGGTGGCATAGTAATCAGTACAGATGCGTGTTTGGTTATGCATTGTCACAATACACACAGTATTTATTCAGGTGGTCTGAAAGAATGCGCATCATCAGACAAACTTGACCGGCTTGCTGTTTTTTATTGTCATCGGAGCTCCTGATTATGAACCGTTCTTACAAGGTAGCCTTTTCTCGTCTGCTGTTGGCTTCCAGGTTGTACGTATCATAAAATGATAGGCAATTCAGTGTGATGGACATAACCTGTTGTCAGATGAGAGGACAATGAATAAGAAGTTATGTCTTACCATAACGTTCCATGTTAGTTGTCTTCTTCTCGCCTTCTTTCTTGCTGGATGGTTCGGAGCCGATCCTCGGCTCCGACTCGGCCTATACTATAGCTCGAGAGCTATTTTTACCAGTTCGAGGCAGCCCTATATCCCACAATACCATACGCTAACTCCCCAGATCTCGTTTGGAAGCTAAGACATAGTATAAACAACAATCTTATAATAAAAATATTATAACCCTCTTTATTAGAAGATTACCTGATAGTAACACTAAGGATACCAGGAAAAGATGCAACATATTGTATCTCCAAAAAGGAAGGACTCAATCTCGAGTCTGTCGAGGCTAGGGGGCAGGAGGGAGGGACGCAAGAAAGAAGGCAAGAAGAAGACAACTAACATGGAACGTTATGGTAAGACATAACTTCTTAATGTTAAGTTGTCAATCTCGCCTTCATTCTTGCTGGATGGGACAGCGTCCCTAGCATCTTAGTCCTGGGTGGCTCAATGAAATAGACTCCTGAGTACAGTGGAACCAAAATCAGCTCTATGTCTGGAGGCTAAGTCAAGCTTGTAATGAGCAATAAAAGTATGTTTGGAAGCCCATGTAGCCGCTGCACAAATGGCATCTAGTGGTAACCTTGCTTGAAACGCCGTTGAAGTTGACAGAGCCCTGGTTGAATGAGCCTTAGGCCTAGACGGAAGTTGCCTGTGCCTCAACTCATAGACCCAGGTAATAATAGATGTGAGCCATCTGGAAAGGGTAACTTTCAAAACCGGAAGCCCTTTCTTACCTGCCGCATAAGAGAGAAAAAGCTGATCTGATTTTCTGAATTGTTTTGTCCTGTTTAGGTAATACCGTAATTGGCGATGAACATCTAATGAATGTAATTTTTGTTCAGCTCTGTTGGTATAGTCTGGGAAAAAGACAGGTAAGTAAATAGAATGATTTAAATTTGCTTCCGATAGCACTTTTGGAAGGAAGGAAGGGTTTGTTCTGAGAGTTACCCTGTCTTTATGAAAAACCAAATAAGGAGGACGGACAGACAAGGCTTGGAGTTCCGAGACCCTTCTGGCAGATGTTATCGCTACCAAAAACAGCGTTTTCCAAGAAAGTAGTTTGAGGGAACAAGAAGCTGCAGGTTCAAAAGGGGGCAGAATTAGTGAGGTTAGAACTAAATTCAAGTCCCATTGTGGAGGTGGATCTTTTACTGGAGGTCTGAGCAAAAAGATGCCCTTGAGAAAAGCTTTACAGAGTTTGTGGGACATAATGTTTGCTTCTGAGAGCCCAACATGAAAATTAGCAATGGCCGCTAATTGTACTCTGATAGTGGCCGATGATGATCCAAAATGAAAAAGCTCCGTCAGAAAGTCCAGAACCTCATGAATGGGTGCATGAAAAGGATCTAAGGACCTATTTTGCGCCCAGAATGAAAAACGCTTCCATTTACTAGCATAAGTCTTCCTAGTATTGGACTTATGGGAGGCTAGAATGATATCACGAACAGGAGGAGAGATGAGGGGAAGCCTGGCTATGGCTGGAAGTGGAGCAACCAAGCTGTGAGGTTGATGGAATGTAGATACTGATGCAGCTTGCCCGTGAGGTGGGTCAATAGATCCGGAAGGGGTTCCAGATGCCAAGGCTGTTCCAGTAGGTATTTGTGCAGGAACGGGAACCAAACTTGTCGAGGCCAAAACGGGGCAATGAGGATCATTTTGGATCTCAATGCGATTGCTTTCTGAATTAATTGCGGAATCAACGGAAAAGGAGGAAAAGCATAAAGAAGACCCCGGGGCCAAACGTGAACAAGAGTGTCTCTGAGGGGTTGGCCTGGCAGAGGAAAAAGGGTGAAGAAGTCGAGGCACTTGCTGTTTTGGGGAGTTGCGAAAAGGTCGCAGCAAGGCTGGCCCCACTTCCGAAAGATTCCGTCTGCTACCGCTTGATTTAGAGACCACTCGTGAGGCATGAAGATAGTTCTGCTCAATCTGTCTGCTATGACGTTGGACTTCCCGGGGATGTGCGTTGCTATCAGAAACCGTTGAGATGAAATCGCCCATTGCTAAAGTCTGAGTGCTTCTCGACAGAGGGGATAGGACTTTGTTCCGCCCTGCTTGTTTATGTACCACACCACAGACATATTGTCCGTCTGAATTGCTACAGTCCCCGTGGGAAGAGAGCTCTGAAGGGCTTGCAACGTCAAAAGCACCGCCCTCATCTCCAGGACATTTATGTGCAGGTGGCATTCTGACTGTTGCCAAGTGCCCTGGACCGTCCTGCCCTGATAATACCCCCCCACCCGATCAGGGAGGCATCCGTTGTGACAGTGGCAACTGGAAGGGGGAGAACAAAGGGTCTGCCCTGAAAAAGCTGAGGGGAAACCAACCACCAGGAGAGATGTTTCTTGCAAGATGGGGTTATCCAAATGTTGTGGGTTATTGGTAGCTGTTGAAAAGAGCATCCACTGAAGGAGCCTCATGTGGAAGTGGGCTAATGGAAGTAGAAGAATCGCCGCCACCATGAGGCCCAACACTTTCAATACTCGGTTGACCTGGACTTTGTTGGGCTGAAACAGGGTCTGAACATTCCGCCTTATGTCTGCCACTCTCTGGGGTGGTAGTGTTGCAGACATTTCTGTGGTGTTTAATACGGCGCCTATAAATTTTATACATTGACAAGGCAACAAGGAGGACTTTGCAAAATTTATAGAAATACCCAGACTGTTGCAAAGCTGAATAGTGTAATCCCTGGCCATTATGAGATCCTGTTTGGTGGTAGCGGAAATGAGCCAGTCATCTAAGTATGGAAACACCTGGAATCCTTTCTGTCTCAGGTGAGCCGTGACCACTGCCAAACATTTGGTGAACACCCGGGGGGCTGTGGTGAGACCAAAGGGCAGGGCTCTGAATTGAAAATGACTGATTCCCAGCCGGAAGCGGAGAAACCTCCTGGAGCGTCTGTGTATCTTTATGTGGTAGTACGCGTCCTGGAGGTCTAACGAGCACATCCAGTTGTCTCTGCCCAAAAAGGGTAGAATGGACTGCAGTGTTACCATCCGAAATTTTGTCTTTAGCACAGATTTGTTTAACCTGCTGAGATCCAAAATAGGTCTCCAGTCTCCTGTCTTTTTTGGTACCAAAAAGAACCTGGAGTAAATTCTGGACCCTAGCTGATCTGCTGGGACTGCCTGGATGACTCTTTTTGCTAATAGCTTTTCTATTTCTAGCTGAGCCTGACCCCTTTGTGCGGGTGGTACATCTGGTAGGGGTTTTGGCGGTTGTACCGGGGGGATGGTAAAGGGGATTTTGTAACCCTCGGATATGATCTTCTGTACCCATGTGTCTTGGGAGAGGGATTGCCAGGCTTCCGGGTACAGAGATAATCTTGCCCCGACTGCCTCCAAAGGCGGACAGTCGGGCAGCTTCTCAGGGATGCTGAAAGGGTTGATCAGGAAAAGATTCCCTAGAACCCTGGTTCTGAGGACCCCCTCTGCCCCTGGGGCGGCGTCTGTTGTTATTTCCCCCTCTGCCTCTAGGGGGAAAATCACCACGTGTGGCAGGAGCGACTCCCTGGGGTTTGCGGAACCACATCTTTCCCCCCTTCTGTCCCTTAGGATAAGGTCTAGATGGCGTGGAAAAACGGACTCCCACGGCAGAGAGAGTTTTACCATCTTGCTCGCATCTGGTGAGGGTATTCTTCACCTGAGGTCCGAACAATTCCGAACCATCAAAAGGGGTGTTAGTGAAGGACGCCTTGAAGGGATCGGCAAAGTTACAGAGCCGCATGCAAGCGTGATGTCTTAACGCAACGCCTGTACCAGCGGCCCTACTCGCTCCATCGGCTGCATAAGAAATTAGTCGCATGGAGGAGTTAACAATGGATTTCAGGGTAGCCAGCTGAGAGTTTATTTTGTCCTTAAACTCCGCAGCAGAAGGATCCTGTACCGTTTCACCCAGCTCTTTGAGCAAGTCTCTTTGAAGGCGGGTGAAATGACAAATAGTTCATCGATTGCATAGAAAAGGTCGCTGAAGCAAAGGTCCGCTTGCCGTACCTGTCCATGGTCCTGGACTATTTGTTAGGAGGATGAACAGATACAGAAGGATCAGCCAATTCCTTCTTAGTGGCTGCTGCTACCACCATAGCATCAATTGAAACACCTCTGGTGAGAAAGGATTTATCATCTGGTGCAGAAATAAATTTAGAAGGCCTCCTAGGGGTAGGTTCCATTGAATCAGGAGCTGCCCACGCCTTTCTAGCCACTACCTCTATTAGTGGGTCGAATGGGGGAGACACCCAGGAGGTGGAAGAGCGAGATCCAAAAGCGTCAAGGTAAACCGACTCATCCTCGGAAGGTTTGAGAGTGGACCAATTTCCCCTCTGTCTTAGGATTTCCAGGATGTCTGAAAATGAGACATCCTCAGAGGGGGATCTGGGGGAACCTTCCGACTCATCCAAGTCGGTGTCCGACATGACAGACTCGGGGGAGTCTATGTGCTTCCTCTTGCACTTTCTTTTCCTAGGGGGTTCCCCTGAAACTTCAGGGGAGCCCTCGGAAGAGGAGGAGACACCCAAAGTGGGTACCCCACGCTTTGGATCTCTGCTGACAGGTGCAAGAGAATGGCCAGAGACCGTAACAGGCACTATGGAGGGAGGAGCCGCAGAACTTAACCTTGGAGTGGACACTGGGTCCAACACACTCATCACCTCGAAGGCTCCTATATCAGACACCAAAGGTAGCACCGGCTCCGAAGAGACCGGAACCAACCCCGGAGCCGACAGAGAAGGCTCCGAGAATTATGTCGGGGCCAAACTAACCAGAGCCGAAGCTCCGAGAGGGAGAGCGGGGTCAGACAAGGGTCCGATACCACTCGCCCCCTCGGAGCCGACAATGGAGTCTCGGCGCCCGGACCTCTCCACGGATGGAACCAATGAATAGGTCGGAGCCGACGGAGGAAGTATCGGCTCCGACGTAGGCAAGGTCACGGTTCTGAGAAACTCCGGCTCCGAGCTCGAGTGATGAGTCGGAGGAGGAATAGATAATTGTATCGAAGGAGCCACAGTCTGGTGAGGTGGGCTCTGGAGCATTTGGGCCAGTGCCTGAGATTTTATGAGTCTACTGACCATCCTCTCGATGTCATGGTCAGAAAGCCTAGATGACCTCGATGAATGAGTCCTATGACTCCGCTCCGATAAGAGAGGGGATCTCGGAGCTGATCTAACGGACTCTAGAGAGGGGGACCTAGAGCGCTTGCGCGCTGGGGTCGGCACCGATGATGGTTTCGGAGCGGAAACCACTTTGCTCGCCTCGGAGCCAGCCGGAACCGAGGTCGGAGCCATCTCGATAACGCCAGCCCTCGACTCAGAAGCTGGAGCCGAGGGTTTGGCGGTTTTTGATGACTTCCCCGAACTAGACTTGGACGGGGAGTCATCAGGCTTTAACAAGCCCCTTAGAATAAGCTTGTTACGCCTCTCCTGCAGGACTCTTGAACTAAATCCGTGACAAACGGAACAAGAGTCCTGCAGGTGTAAAGGCCCCAAGCAATAGACACAAGAAGTGTGACCGTCTGTCAGAGACATCTTCTGACAGCACAAGTCACACTTCTTGAATCCCGAGACCTTAGAGTCTTTGGACATAGTCTAGACCACAGTAAAAAAACACAGTCAGTCCACACACACACTCAATTTAAAATTAAATATAAAAATAGTTAAGGGAACTGACTAAACTCACACACACAGATAGAAAGGGGTGGGGAAACTGAGGTAAAGCCCGTAGGCCTAAGATAAAAAATTAACTAAAGAAGGGGATTCAAGAATAGGGTAATCAGTGGGGACCTAGACAAGGATAACTACTGGGAAAAAACTACCTGAAAACTAGTTTAATGAAGTAAAAACTCCTTACTGACCTGAGCCGGTAAAAAAGACAACCTCATAGTGAAGCGGCAAACGAGATCTGGGGAGTTAGCGCATGGTATTGTAGGATATAGGGCTGCCTCGAGCCGGTAAAAATAGCTCTCGAGCTATAATATAGGCCGAGTCGGAGCAGAGGATCGGCTCCGAACCCATCCAGCAAGAATGAAGGCGAGATTGACAACTTAACATTAGTAGTTAACTGCACAGATGTGTTTTGTAGTCGTCGTTGCTTAATGTATATATGGACACTTATGCAGGTTTTAGTGAGTGTGATCACTGATGACAAAGGTGCATCCTTCATCTGAGGATGGAGGACAGGAGTTACAGAAGGAAAGGGTGAAGCTGTTTGACTGGACTAAGAGATGGCAGTTAATTTGAACAATGCTTGGTCTACTGTATAAAATAGCAAAAAAGTAGAAACCATCCTCAGGAACTATACACTGCAGTTTTTTTACTTTTTTGCTATTTTATACAGTACTCGGAGTCACAGGAGCTTTTACCCTTTGGTGGTGCCTTTGTATTTTAATGCTTGGTCTACGACATCTAATCGACAGCTATAAAATAAATGCAAGCAATCCAGCTGAGCTAAATGGCAGCTGAGGTAAGAAGCACAAAATGCAGCTTCTGCTATGCCTTTAGAAGAAATGTGTAGTGGTGGACAATGGAATGTAGCAGTGTTGTATACACTTCAAGCTTTGTTTTGGTACACTTGCGATATGGCTTAAATTAAGGATAACAAACACCTGAAGTCAGTACTTACTGTTCTGCAGCTAACAAAGGATTATGATGCAAACTATTCACTGCAAGGTTTGAGTCTGCAAAAATAATTTGGATATCACATTTCTGAGTAAATAATAGTTTACCAGTATGAGGTGAAGAAATAGGCTATGATAGGTTTTGATGGGAAGCTGGAAGGATAAATGTGTAAGATGGATCGCTTAGGCAGAAAAAATGATATTTTTAGACAAGAATGTCATATTGCTATTAGTCTGAGCTATTAGTAACAATCTGACTTTCAAGAGAATAATTTATCTTGCTGGTTTTCCAGGTACACTAAAGTGAGAACTGTATGCATATAGCTGTGCTTTAAAATATTTTTACCAGAAGTTACATTTTAGCCCCTAAATAACAGTATGTTCAGTAAAGGCTGCATTTCTAGCAGATGTGTGGCAAGAAACAATTTTGGTCACAGGGAAGCTTTGCTTAGTCAATCTAGCCATTACTGTTCTTGTATGTAGTATATCTGGTTCAGAGTTCATGCTTCTGCAGAACAGGATCCAAGGGGTAACTTCACTTCAAGAGCTAACTTGCTCCAAAGTTTTTGAAGTCTTTGGGAAATAAATGTTTACGTGTGTGTGTGTGTGTGTGTGTGTGTGTGTGTGTGTGTGTGTGTGTGTGTGTGTGTGTGTGTATGTATGTGAGAAGCATAAGTGGCCCATGCAAGGGGTCATGCCTCTGTAGTTTTTTTTTTTTTTTTACACAACAAAAACTTTATTCAGTGTTAATGAAGTCAATAGATAAGACTGTTAGTCAAGTCATGGAACAACAATTGAGGATAGACTTGCTCAATAAACAAGCACAACAACCAAGACATTGACATCTCAAACAAAGTAGAAATTAAAAAAATAATGCATTAGTGGTTGAGTGAGCACATAAACAAGAAAATGCACCCCATTGCAGTTATTTCAGTAGGGATGGCACAGTTTATTACTGTGGCAACACAAGTCCTTCATGATGTTTTCCTTTATTAGCTGATATCATTCAAATCAGCTGCAGGAGCCATCTTTACTCAGTGTCTGGCCCAGATTAGACAGCACAATACTAAGGACCCTAGACAAGTGATTCATCAAAGGGGGTAGTGCCTTCTGTAAGGCATATTCACTGTGTCCTTTACCGCTAACCATATTGGTAGTGACTCAGAGCATTCTATAAGTAGATAAATGTAGCTGGCATTGTCTTCACCACACCTCCAGCATTTAGCATGACCTCCTAATCTGATTTTGAACATTTTAGCCAAAAATGTTTTTTGAGCAAAGTATGAGAAGTGGGAGAATCCCCAACATAGAGATCAAGCCAAGGTGTTCTTCCAGATGCTATAAGGAATAAGGTTCTGCAACAATTTTTCCTGGGTGCTTCTGTCTTTGTCAAAGATAGTGAAGCTGTAATCATCTTTAGATGCTTTTTCAGACAGGTAGGTGTGCATTGGTCAAGATCAGGGAAGAGAAATATTCCAGCAGATATTTTGTAATATTTGACAAACACTGGGCAAGATTTTAGCCTGGTCGAAATTTAAACAGTTTACAGATACCGACACTTGAAGCATCTCTGATAGTTATAAATGTTAGAAGCATTAATAGTATATATTTTTTGGAAAACTAGATACATTCCCACAAGATTCATGGTGTTACTGTTTGTAACAATGACTGCAAACAAGTTCTGTCAGGGTATAAATGTTTTACTGTTACAGACATTGTAACAAAAAAATCAGGTGGAGGTGTTATGATAGGGATTACAGATAATTATGCCACCTGTGAGGGATTACTGATAGTTAAGAGACCACTGATTACTACAGGTTCAATAACACCAATACTATAGACTGTGTAACTGTGACACTAAAGACAACCCTACTAATTTCATGAACTTTTAATTGTGGTTTGACTTCAGAATGGGGGAAATATGCAGGAATGCTACCATTTTTCATTTATTTTTTGAAGTTTGTTGAAAGTCCCTTGGGCCAGAATGAGGCAGTTTTCAATGGAGGCCAGGGGACAAAAGCTACACATACAATTATTACAAAGCTAATATCAACAAAGTGTGACATTGCAGACAAAGAACATTTGGAAATAAGTCTGGTGTCTACGTGGGTGATGTGCAGTTGGTGAGAACTGGTATGTGCACATTATACTGCATGGGTCATGTGGCAAATGTTTGATTTTACAGCTTGTGTATACTCGTCTCTTCTAATGAGGTCACTGGGGCTAATGTTTCATGTTGGTTGTCGTGCATACTTGGAAGGGCTGCTCAAGGGGTTGTTGACGGAAATGTTGCATTCTGGCGCTTGTGCATAGTAGGGCAGACTGCGAAAGGGGTCGCTGGGGAGATGTTGCATTTTGGTGTTTGTGCATACTCAGACTTAGTTTATGGAAATGTGGCTTATTTTCAGCTTTCGTTAATTAAGTTTGCAAGGGAGCATGTCAACGTTTCAGGAGATGTGTACATTTCCCTCTGCATTTTCATGTTTTGTGTTTTATTGTTGTTATGTTATGCACTTTGTTTTTACTTCATTCTTGACATACATTTATGGCGTCCGTTCACTTTGTGGTAATCTGGAAGCACTCCGTAGGTGGCTTATTTTGTAGTTTAGGCATGCAAAAGCAAAGCTTTATTTATATTATTAATAAAACAGAGGGAATATTACAGGGAAAGCTCAACTGGCATGGGTCTGACCTGTTGTACTATATACTGTGACATGGTTTTGATGTTTACGGTGCAAAGGGCAAGAAAATTGGTGATTAATAGGGGCTGTGTGTATTGGCCATGTTGATGTTACACATACACACACATACACACACACACACACACACACACACACACACACACACACACACACACACACTGAAAAGTCAGCATTAGACTAGATTTTGTTTTCGCTTGGACTGAAAATTTCTTAGCAGATAACCTGAAAAATAAAACGTAGATAGGTAATTATGTACACTTTGGTTTCATTGTATATGTAGTGGGTGGCACAGTGGCACAGCACATAATGTGTGTGTGGGTGTGTGGGTGTCAGTCTGTTGCCTGGACATTATATGATTGACTTCGATACTTGGCTTAGTTTCTGGTGTGTTTCCAGGGGATTCAATATTGGTCAGCATGGGAGGACAAGGGTATCAGACCATATTACTTAGCAAATGATGGTCTGCACCTGTGTTCGTATATTTGATATTTACTGTTTATTCCACAGGATTTTGTGATGTAGACAAACAATTGTAATATGACTCATTCCTCATTACTTGGTATGTTGCTAACAAATAGGTGGGAGGATGGGCTCAATAATAACTTTTATACTGTTTTTGCTGAGTAAGTGAATGGCAGAAGACAAGCTATCTAGTTTGACATTTCTGCTTGTCTTATTATTATTTAATATGATTATAATGAGTAGTTGGCTGAGTGAGATAAAGGTTATTACAGAGTGACTACTGACAGCATGGAGCTACCATAGTTTATGCATTTCTCCTGGCTTTGTCAGTCATGTGTGGAATTTAGGTGGGAGGAAGGGCATAGTAAATATGTAAGTGTTATACTATTTGACTGACTATGGCCTTATAACAGATTATGACTGTGTTGCATAACACCTGCAGAAGGTAATATAATGAATGCCAGCAATTATCACTTGTGTGTGGCCATGCATAACTTTGCAAGTCATTAGCACAGTACAGTTACAATATAGTACTGAGTCATTGTCACTTTTCAGGTAAAACTGTCAGCAGCTGTCACTGTTATTCACATAAGTAGAAGTCGTTATCACATTGATGAATGCACAACTCACATTTGGCTCTTTCTCCACTTGCAGTGATTGCAGTACACCCCTACCCCTCCACCCTACTTTCATTTATGTCATGTATACAATTTCAAGAAATGTAAGCAGTCTAGGAGGAAAAATGTAGACATTACATCTTCAATTGCTGTTTTTTTCATGAGAAAGTGGCTGGAATAAGAGAATTTGTGGTCTACTGTATGAAGAATTTGAATATATATATTATTATTGACTGCCTTGCATCCTCTCATTTGACAGAAAATCATAAACTGTTTTTAACTATAAGGCAATGACAATATCCAAACTCATATGTTGTATTTCTTTTCGACTATTCTGTACTGCTGTGGTAAAATATTTCCTGTGCTTTTGAACTATGAAGTCATTCTGTTGAGTTACTGATTATTGTCTTGCTCTTTTACCTCCCTTTGTGGTTGAGATACCAGTAGCATATTTCACCTGTTAGACTATTTAAATATCTGTTTGGTGAGCTACCCAGGGTGTAAAGTAGCTGGGGACATATATATATATATACACACACACACACACACACACACACACACAGATTTATATGTGTATGTAGATATATATATATATAGATGGATATATATATATATATATATATATATATATATATATATATATATGTATATAAAATATAGAAATATAGATATAGAAAGACAAAGATAGGTGCATTGTTTTTCACGTGCCTCTGTGCAGGTATATTACATCCGAATGTTGTATTGCATTGTGTTTTTCAGGTGTGATTTCAAGTGTAAAGCAACACAGCCACCACCAAAGATGCCACCTGCTGAGGAGAAAGCAAGCAGCATTTACCTGTTGGGTGAGGAAACTGACTGTGATGGTTGTAGCAGTGGTTCAGACAATGGTATGCACCTTGATGTACCACATAATGCCAACCAGAGTGAGGATGATGATTATGACTCAGAGGATGACATTCCACTCACACGTCTGCATGAAAAGGCCACTGCCTGTGATACGGATGATGCCTCTGTGCCCGCCATTCCTGAAAGACCACTACGAGTTGCCAAAGCAAACATGACCAGTAATTATGACACTGACCATGACAGTGAGGATGAGGTGCCACTTGCACACCTAAGGAAGGTGCCCATACACAAGTTGGCCACACACAAGGCCACCAAGTGCATTCAGAGTATGACGCAAACGATGACTTGCCTTTATCTGTGTTCACGAAAGCACGTGGTCTGACTGACACAACTATGCAGTCCTCCACAGTGCATGGCACTACAAGTGCCGACAAGGGTGTGGATGTGCCTTCAACTGTGCATGATGTGGGAAGTAGTCCAGAGTATGGTGATTGGGATGGAGAAAATCCTCTAGATATGAGTCCGAGTAGCTCCTTGTCAGAGAATGATATGGGTGTGCCTCAGCAGGGAGCATGTGTCAGCAGTTCACTACCAACTGCAAGCAGCACAGTTGCTACTGGCATTCCCAACTGTTCCTTGCGACCCAGTCAGGTATGCCGAGCATGCCCACCACATAAGATCACGTGGGAAAAACACCTCCAAACTTTACACACTGAGGAACTTGTGGGGCCAGTAGGACCAATAAATCACTTGGGGTCAGATAGCACAAAGATGGACTTCCTGAATTTGATGTTCCCAGAGGAGCTATACACCCGTATTGCTAATGAAACAAATCGCTATGCTGCACAGAGGCAGGCCACAGCAGGCAAGGCTGATACGCGGTGGAGTCCTGTTTGCCCAGGAGACATACGCACATTTCTAGGTGTCAGAATATACATGTCTATTGTACATGTTCCTGAATTGAGGCAGTACTGGGAAACGCACCATGTATATGGTCGCTTCCCAATAGCAAAGTACAAGACCAGAGATAGGTTTGAAAAAATTCAGCAGTACTTCCACTGCAACGATAACAGCCTGAGCCTACCACAGGGCTCTGGGGGTCATGACAAGCTACATCACGTACGGCCAGTACTGGATGCAGTACTTCATGCATGCAGGACACGTTACAATGTGCATTGTGAGGTATCTGTAGACGAAGCCATGGCTGGCTTCCGTGGACGCTTGACTTTTAGACAGTTTATGCCTGGTAAGCCAGAGAGGTATGGCATTAAGGTGTGGGTGTTGGCAGACTTGACCAATGGGTATGTACGTGAATTCCAGGTATACACTGGAAAAACGGAGCAGAATACAGAGGTCGGGCTGGCACACAGAGTTGTGGTTGACTTAACTAGGGGACTGATTGGCAAGAAGCATCACATAAAATTTGATAACTTCTTTACCTCTGTTCCGCTGGCACAGCAATTGCTGAAAGATGATCTATACTGTTGTGGAACCATGCACACCAATAGGTCAGGATGGCCTCTAACATTCAACAGACAGGCCATTGGAAAAGCAGCTCGAGGCTACTACAAGCAATTGCAGAGTGGACCACTGCTAGCTACTGAATGGAAGGATAGCAAACCAGTATTCCTCCTGTCAACTAACTGTAACCCAACCTTGCCAGTCTCCAGCACATACAGGAGAAAGCGTGATGGAAGAAAGGCATCGGTGCCATGTCCACCAGTTGTAAACATATACAACAGTTACATGAATGGGGTGGACTGAGCAGATCAGCTCAGGACACAGTATCCCAGTGCCAGAAAGGCCCGCAAATGGTGGCTGTACTTGTTCTGGTTCTTATGGGATGTGGCCATTGTCAATGCTTTCATTATATTCCGTGAAAGTATCAGCCATCAGCAACTGTCACGCTCTGGACGTGCTATTCCAGCAACACAGTTACAGTTCTGAAGGAACCTAGGCTTGCATCTACTTGCCAGTTACAAGAAGAGGAAAAGATGCACTGAGATTACTGTCCCAGAGGCTGTGAGCCAATTTGAGCATGGCTCTCACTTTCCGGTGAAATGGCGTAAATCAAGATGTAAAAACTGTGCCAGCAAGGGTAAATGTGCTGAGCCATCATGGGGGTGCCCGACTTGCAAGGTCAACCTGTGTGTCGAATGCTTTGGTGAGTACCATGGCCATAAATTTCTCCCATAGTGCTGTTGTCATAGCTTTTGACATGTTGCCTTGATGTAGCTCTCCACTCAGTCTCCCTCCCTTCAGGTGTAGTCAATGTATGTAGGTCAGGGCAACAGGGTTTACATTAGCTCCTCCCTTCCACTCCTAATGGCCATTGCCGAAAGGACACATGTAAATGGAAAAGGCAGAGGTAAAGCAGAGTGCCTCACCTGTTTTTTCAGTGTACATGTGCCCTTTCTGTGCCCCCATGTTAGTTAACAGCCAAGCCCTTCAGCACCAGTGCCAGGCAGGTCCCTATTCAGTTTTTTTTGCCAACTGCTCTTAGGTTGGTGGGTGCATCACAGGGGGCATACCCAGCCAGCATGGATCTTGTGATCCACCGGGATCACAGTTGGGAACTTGGAGACTCTTCAGCTCAGTCCCATAGTGCTGCTCTCCTAGGTAAGCATGGGGCTTGGGTGTGCCACTGTGATGTAATGTTTCCCTCCGGGAAAGGACACATACAAAAAGACACAGCCTGGGTCAGTCTTGGTCTTATGACATGTTGCCTTGATGTAGGTCTCCACTCAGTCTCCCTCCCTTCAGGTGTAGTCGGTGTATGTAGGTGAGGGTAGTAAATGTATGAAGGTCAGGACAGCAATTAGTGAGTTACTTCAGTCCCTCATCCATTAGGTCCATTGCTGAATGGGCACATGTAAAGAGAAAAGGAAGAGGTAAGGCAGACTGCTGACAATGAAGGAGATCAAGAGACGATAGGGGTATCAGCAGTCTGAGTGGGCAGCCAGCACAGCTATGGGACACTACAGATAACCAACATCTGGAGCCCCATGCCTGTCCTTGGCATATTAGTGGAGCGGCGGTCCTTACCCTGCTTTCTCTCTTTACATGTGCCCTGGCTGTGCACCCTTGTCAGTGCCCACCCACGCTTTATTTCAGATAAGGTAAGACTGTCTTCTGTCTTCGGCATCACCGCGGAAGATGTTCACCTGTTCAGATCGGATGGCATTCACCTAACTGAGGATGGCATTGCATTGTTCTTGACCAACCTCCACAATGGCATGAGGAGAGCCATGCAAGATTGCTAACATGCAGCTTGTGAGAAGAATGGAAAACACCCATGACCAAGTCGGACCAATATAGCAAGTAAAACACTATTATGAAATGTGTTGTGTAAAATTCATTTCTTTGAGCTTGGCAAACGACTCTTATGGAAATTATGATTTTTTTCATATTTTGGTAAATAACTTTGCAAGGGAGCCTCTGAACGTGCCAAGTAATATCTCATTTTGAAGAAAGTACTGCTGGTTCCAACATGATAAAATAATTGTGCCTGTATGTTTGACACATGTGCAGATATCAAAGTTTGTTTTGGACTTACGTTATGGAAATTATGATTTTTTTTTCATATTTTGGTAAATAACTTTGCAAGGGAGCATCTGAATGTGCTAAGTAATACCTCATTTTGAAAAGATTATTTATAGTTCTTACATGGTAAAAGAATGGGGCCTGTATGTTGTACTCATAGACAGATAGCAAAGTTTGTTTGGGACATAGGTTATGGAAATTATGATTTTTTTTTCATATTTTGGTAAATAACTTTGCAAGGGAGCATCTGTATGTGCCAAGTAATATCTAATTTTGAAGAAAGTATTGCTGGTTCCAACATGGTAAAATAATTGTACCTGTATGTTTGACACGTGTGCAGATATCAAAGTTTGTTTTGGACTTAGGATATGGAAATTATGACTTTTTTTTTCATATTTTGGTAAATAACTTTGCAAGTGAGCATTTGAATGTGCTAAGTAATACCTCATTTTGAAAAGATTATTTATAGTTCTAACATGGTAAAAGAATGGTGCCTGTATGTTGTACTCATAGGCAGATATCAAAGTTTGTTTGGAATTAGGTTATGGAAATTATGATTTTTTTTCATATTTTGGTAAAAAACTTTGCAAGGGAGCATGTCAGTGTGCCAAGTAATACCTCATTTTGAAGACGGTGTTACTCCTTACAACATGGTAAAAGAACTATGTCTGTGTAATCTACACATATACATATATCACAGTTTGTTTAGTCTTGTACGATTATGAAAATTATACATTTATAACACTTTTCATTATTATGCCCATATCTTTGCAAGGGAGCATGGTGTTCACACAAATGATGCATCATTTTGAAGCTGACACTCAGATGCACAACTTCTACACTGATACATAGGCTCTGTCTGTTACAGGTGATGAGATATTATGCCTTATTTATCAATTATGAAAATATATTAATCATATTTCTGTGAATATCTCAAGAAAGGAACATCACACAGTAATGGTTAAGGTATAATTTTAAAGCTGACATTCATACTAACAAATTGTATGGGTCTGCATGGTACACTGACCAAGATATTGTGCTTTGTTTTTCCAAAAAGGTAAAAATTATGCACAATATCAACATTCCTAGCCAAATATTTAATAATGACTTTGATATACACTATCAACATTTACAATGTTGGAAAGGTCAGTGTCTGCTGAACAACTTTCGCGTTTACATTTTTAGTTTAGCTCTTATAGTTAAAGAGTTATGAATAAGAAGTTATGTACTCACCATAATGTTCCATCTGAGTAGGTGGCTTCATTTGTCTGTAACCTGTTGGTCTTGGATCCAAGCCGGCAACTTATTATACAGCTATGGATCCGAGCTCCTAGCTCCTCCCCTCACTCATGATCCCCTGCCAACCCCAAATGACCTCAGATCAAGTTTGCCCTCCCACATATACCTGGAAAGGTATCCCAACAGGAAAAAGCAGGATAATACAACAAAACTAACTCTTCTGAAGGCCAGGGGGAAGGAGGGGGGGATGGTTGCAGACAAATGAAGCCACCTACTCAGATGGAACGTTATGATGAGTACATAACTTCTTAATCTGGAGTAGGGACTTCATTTGTCAGCAACCTGTGGGACAGAGTCCCCAGCTACCTGAATCATGGGCGGCCATCATGGAAGGATGTTCCGGAGCACTGCGGAGCCAAAGGATGCTCTCCCTCTGGAAATGACGTCCAGTTTGTAGTGGTTGATAAAGGTATGAGATGAGGCCCAAGTGGCTGCCGAGCAAATATCATCCAAGGGAACTCTAGATCTAAAGGCAGCAGAAGTAGATATGGAGTGAGTGGAATGTGCACGGACTCCCTAAGGTGCGGGCCTCCCAGAAGCTTCATAAGCTATAAGAATACATTGGGAAATCCAGCGTGGTAAGGTGACCTTCGAAATGGCTTTACCCAAACTGAATTTGGCAAAGGAAATGAACAGCTGATCGGATTGTCTGTGACCAGCAGTCCTAGGAATATAGAAACGCAGCTGCCTGTGCACATCTAAAGAATGCAGCTTGTACTCTCCTTTATTTTGATAATTAGGAAAGAAAACTGGTAGGTTGATGGACTGATTGATATTGGTTTCTGAGGCCACCTTGGGTAGGAAGGAGGGATTGGTCCTGAGGTACACTCTATCCTGATGAAAAACCAAGTAAGGGGGTTTTATGGAAAGAGCTTGAAGTTCCGAAACTCTTTTAGCTGAAGTGATGGCTACCAGGAATGCTGTTTTCCAAGACAGATATTTAAGTTCGGCCGAGGCAGCTGGTTCAAAGGGAGAAGCAGTCAAGGCTTGAAGAACTAGGGATAGATCCCAAGGGGGTATGGCTTCTTTGATAGGGGGCCTGAGCAGAAAAGTACCCTTGAGGAAGGTTTAACATAGTTTAGCTGACATCAAAGGACCTGTCTCATGTCCCACATGGTAATGGGAGATGGCTGCCAATTGTACCTTGACTGTCGAACAGCTAGCCCCTTGATGAAAAAGTCCGGTGAGGAAGTCCAACACGGACGTTAACGGAGCAGTGAAGGGGTCCAAATTATGACGTTCCGCCCAGATGGAAAAGTACCTCCATTTACCGCGGTAAACTTTCCTGGTGGAAGGTTTATGCGCTGCCACCAAGATGGCTTTGACTGGTGAAGAGATGCCGGAATCCTGATTAAGAGTGGAACTGGAGCAGCGTAACTGTCAGCTTCAGGTTGTCCAGATTCGGGGTCGGTAAGCATGATGGATGGGATATTAGATCCGGGCTGGGATCCAGAATCCAGGGAGGATTCACCAAGTGAGACCACAGATAAGGAAACCAAGTTTGCCGAGGCCAGAATGGGGCAATGAGGATTATTCTGCTCCCCAACCGAGAGGCTTTCTGTAAGAGCTTTAGCATCAGGGGTAGAGGAGGATAGGCATAAAGTAGACCGGGCGGCCAAGCATGCAGTAGAGCGTCTCTTGGGGCTTCCCCTGGTGGGTGAATCAGAGCGAAGAAGCTGTCGCATTTCGTATTTGAGGGAGAGGCAAAGAGATCGCAGCAGGGTTGCCCCCATTTTGCAAATATCCGCTTCACTACTCGGGAGTTGAGAGACCACTCGTAAGGGGAAAGAATGGTGCGGCTGAGTTTATCTGCCAGAATGTTGGCCATCCCAGAATGTGCATTGCGATCAGAAAGCGGTTGGTGGAGATCACCCATTCCAACACCCTCATGGCCTCTCGGCAGAGAGGGTAAGACCTGGTTCCCCCCTGTTTGTTGATGTACCAGACAACTGACATGTTGTCCATCTGTATCGCAATAGTTCCTACGGGGAGAAGGTTCTGAAGTGCTTGCAACGCTAACAGCACTGCCCTCATCTCCAGAACACTGATATGCAGGGAGGTCTCTGTGTCGTTCCACGTGCCTTGGACTGTTCTGCCTGAGCAATGCCCCCCCCCCACCCGAGGCGAGAAGCGTCCGTGGTCACCGTGAACGAGAGGAAGTGGAGCGCAGAAGGGTCGGCCTGTATGGAGGTCTGGGGACTGGAGCCACCATAACAGGGCCCTCCTGCAAGCCTTGCTGATAGAGATAGGGTGATTGAGAGGAAGAAGCTGAAAGGACCATTGTACTTGGAGGGTCCACTGTAGTACCCTCATATTTAGACGAGCACATGGAAGAAGCGTTATTGCCGCTGCCATGGAGCCCAGTGCCCTCAGGATCAATTCCACTGGTGGAGTTTCTGACTGGAGGATGGCCCGCACATGAAGTCTCAGATTCTGTAGTCATTCCGAAGTGAGGTAGGCTCGCAGACTTCTCGTATCCAATCTGGCCCCTATGAACTCTATCACTTGTGTCGGAGCAAGGGAGGATTTGTCCGTATTGATCGTGATGCCTAACTGGGGGGCTAGGCAGAGAAAAAAGTCTCTGGCTGACCAGAGTATATGCCTTGTTGGGGCGGTCAGGAGCCAGTCGTCCAGGTATGGGAAGACCTGCATTCCCTGGAGTCTCAGGTGGGCCGCTATCACTGCTAAAACTTTGGGGAACACCCTGGGGGCTGTGGTGAGGACAAAGGGAAGGACCCTGAATGATAGTGGCTGGCTCCCAGCTGGAAGCGGAGAAACCTCCTGGATCGTCTGTCCATTAAAATGTGGTAGTACGCATCCTTAAGTTCTATTGAGCACATCCAGTCGTTCTCCTGCAAGAGGGGGAGAATGGATTGAAGAGTGACCATTCGGAATTTCTCCTTGGTTAACGACAGGTTCAAAAGGGAAAGGTCTAGAATTGGTCTCAAGTCCTCCGTCTTTTTTGGCACCAGAAAGAACCTGGAGTAAAACCCTAATCCGAGCTGGTCTGGGGGTCGGGTTGGATGGCTCTTTTTTCTAGCAGCTGCTGGATTTCTGCGGCTGCAGCCTCCCTCTGACCGGGTGGTACATCGGGGAGGTTCCTGAGTCTGGGGACATGTTGCATTGGGATTTTGTAACCTCTGGATATGATCCGAAGCACCCAGCGGTCTGACGTGATGGACTCCCATGCTGACAGATGCCTCGAGAAGCACCCCCCGACTGCCTCCAAAGTGGAGCAGTCGGGCAACCCTTCAGAGCTGTTGTGTGGGCCGATCAGAGAAAGATTCTCTAGACCCAAAGTTTCTCGGGGCCCCTCTGCCTCTAGGGCGGCATCCTCCCTGTCCTCCTCTGCCACGGAAGGACTGGTTGTCCGGAGCAGGTTGGGAATGTTGCGATTTCCGGAACCACATCTTCTTCTGTCCCTTTTGGTTCTTGGAGAAGGACCTCTGGGGAGCAGAGAAGCGGACTCCGACGGCAGACAACGTCTTCCCGTCCTTCTTGCTCTGGACAAGTGTCTCGCGAATGGTCTTGCCAAACAAGGCAGAACCATCAAAGGGGGCATTCGCAAAGGACGCCTTAAAGGGCTCCGCGAAGTCACAATGTCGGAGCCAGGCCTGGCGTCTCATAACTAGGCCCGCTCTGCTAGCTCTAGCGGCTCCCTCAGTGGCGTGAGACAACAGCTGCATAGAGGTATTGGAAATAGATCTTAGAGTGGCCATACGAGTGGAGTACAACTGCTTGTCCTCCACCGACATGGACTCTGGGGGGGAAGCAGCGTATTCTTTAATAAGATCTCGCTGCATCCTGATGACATGTGCCATGTAGTTCAGGGACCTTACTGAGAAGGTCGCTGAACTAAATACCTGCTTCCCAAGGCGATCCATTGAGCAGGACTACTTGCTCGGTGGATGGACCGAGAGGCTCTCCTGAGCTAGTTCCCTCTTAGTGGCTGCCGTCATCAACATGGCATCTACGGGGGGACCCTTGCTCCAGTGGGACCGGACTGCGGGGGGGGGGGGCTCAAAATCCTATCCGGGCGTTTAGGGACTGGCTCCACAGTGTCCGGCTCCTTCAACGCCCTGGTGGTAACAAGGTCCACCAGGGGATCGGCCGGAGGGGACACCCAAGAGGTAGACGGGCCTGCTTCGAATGCCTCCAGAAACACGGACTCGTCGGAGGAAGCCTTGGGGGCAGACCACCCCTCCCGATCCTGAGCATTTCCATGATGTCTCCAAAGGAGACATCCTCAGGGGGTGACCTTGGGGAGCCCTCCCCTTCATCCAAGTCTGTGTCCTCTGTTAAGGACTCGGGGGAGTCCACATGCCTCCTCTTACACTTATGCTTGTAAGGCACTTCCTCGGGGGGGGGGGGGGGGCTGTCCGAGGAGTTCTCACCAGCAATGTCCTGTTCCAAAGGAACAACCTGGGACATCGAAGCAGGCTGTCCCTGTGGCCGGGTGATGGAAGCCTGACCCAGCAGAGAGGGAGTGCAGGGTGGAGCCGAGACAAGGGCCGGAGGTCCGGATGCTCTCGACAGAGCCCACTCCACTACATCGAAGGCCGAGGGGGGCTGCTCTCCCTGGGCTCCGAGAACCAACTCCCAGTCGGATCAGATAAAGGGATCGGAACCGGCGCCGAGACCATCGGATCGGAGGGACCAGTGTGCTCCGACCTAGACGGAGCCGAAGGCACACTGAATCCCTCGGATCCGAAGCTCGGGCCACGTCTCCGAGAGGTCGGATCCGATGATGGAACCAACAGACTCGAGGGCAGGGTCGGATCCGAAGTACCCAATACTGTCGGTGCCAACCCACCCTCGGCTCCAACGCTGCCCGGCTCAAAGCACTCCGAACCCGGGAAGCGGGTCGAGAAGGAGCTATTGGAGCAAAAAAGGGTGTCGAGCTCCCCCCCCAAAGGGGGGGGGGGGAGGCAGGAGCACTCCCATCTGCAGCTGGGCCTGGATGAACCTTCTCATCATCTGGTCCAAGTCTGCATCAGACAGGCTGTAGGTGGATCTCGACGAGGCCACCGAGACAGGCCTGGAATGCCGCCTCGATGACCTCGACGGAGATCGGGTCTCCTCCTCCTCGGGTCCCGGGGAGAAGCAAGGTGATCGGAGCAGAGGAGGAGGAGACCTGGAAGCCGTGGAGGGAGAAGCCTGCTTAGCTGGGGGGCCGAAGTGGAAGCCTCGGCCCACCGCTTGTGGTGCTTCTCCCTCCATTTCTCCCTCCTGGCCTCCCTGTCCTCCGGCGCCTTAGTGGGAGTTTGAATCCCGGCCGGGGGAAGGGGGGCAGGAGTGGCCACCACCACAGGCTGAGGAGGTACCACGGGAGTAGCGGAGGCCGAAGCCGAATCCGGGGGCAAAAGTCCCACCAGGACCAGCTTCGACCTCCGCTCCTTCAGTACCCTGGGGTTGAACGCTGCACAAATGGTACATCCCGAGGACAGGTGTTCAACCCCAAGGCACCGAACACACCGAGTGTGGCCATCAGCCGGAGACAGCTTATGGCCACACTCGGTGCACTTGGAGAAGATGGGTTTTGGGGCCTCTGACATGATAACCCAAACTAAGTAAAACTACACAAGCACGCTAGGCCCCAAACGCAAGCAACACACACACACACACACACACACACTAACAACCAGCGAGGGGAGGGTTAACTCTAAAAATTTAAGAATTAACAAAAAAAAAATAGGGAAACCTAATACATACACACTGTTTAAATAATGAAAATTATACTAATCTGACCAGAAACAGAGTCACTTATCTGAAAAATGCCAGGAGCTCAATATCCAGCTGTCACACCTAAAAGCGGCAAACTAGATCTGGGGTCATTTGGGGTTGGCAGGGGATTATGGGCGAGGGGAGGAGCTAGGAGCTCAGATCCATAGCTGTATAATAAGTTGCCGACTCGGATCCAATATCGGATCCAAGACCCACAGGTTGCTGACAAATAAAGTCCCTACTCCAGATCATTTGTTTTCTGTATGGTATTACAAATGGATTTTCTGAAAATGAGCTCAGGCTGCACTGTTGTTCCTATGGTGGAATTAAGCAGGCAGCTTTTCATGAGCTGCTCCCGAGTGAATGAGTTAAAATGAGCCATAACCCTGCTTGTAAGTGTCTTATTACAACATAAATAATAAAATAAAATGGCAAGGGACAAACATATGGAAATAGTCTGTTTTGATATGGGTTGCCCTTTTTTCTTTACCTACATAGGAAATAAACAGCTATTCAGCTTTCCTAAAAGGTTTAGTTCTATCAAGATAACACCTAAGATCTCTATGCATGTTCAGAGTATGAAGAATCTTTCCTCACTGTTTTTTAGGTAATGGAAAGAAAACGGGGAGATAGATGATTTAGCTTAATCTAAAGTCTGAAACCACTTTAGGCACTAGTGAGGGACTTATTCCCAAACAAATGTTTATGGAGCACCAAATAGGGTTGAGACATCATACAGAATCCACTCCCATCTCTCTTCTCCAAGACTAATAAAAGTGGCTATCCCATGTTGGCAAGGGCACCTGAACAACTGCAAAGAACAGGCTGACCCCCGGTCCATGGTGACTGACGGAGCTACACCAGAGGGACTCGGGGGGGGGGGGGGTTGAATGGTCTGAGGAACCAGTAATGGCTACAGCAGTCACCCACAAGCAGCTGAGGCACAGACTGAGCCCACTATCTTGGCAAGGGATATTTGCAAGTTTTTTTTTTGGTCCAGCAGGATGGTAGAACTATGAAAAAGGTATACTGTTGTATGGTTCTGCTGCTAGTGAAGTCTGATTCCCAGTTAGCGTAGGCACAGCAAGTCAATGCAAGTAAGTTGTTAAAAGTAGTGTGCACAGGCAGAATACAGACACTCTCAAAATGCACTGGTGCCAAAGAAAACACAGTAAATCTATTAAAATAAACACAAGTTTTACCACAAAAGTGCTTAAAATAAACAAAAACAGTAAAAGTTAAGTACAGAACAAAAACAGTGTCTCAGACCAGCAATTTTTTGCAGCAATACTGTAAAACACGGCTCCCTGTTGAAATGCTGGCACTGAAAATGCAGAGGGCCAACATGCCGAAAAAAAAAAAGACCAAAAACACAGAAGAGTGAATCTCGAAGACAGCCCATGGGCAAGCCCTCCCTGTACACCCCTATGTGGGGGACAAACCCTGCCAGACCTCCCATATACATGGTATATAATCCAACTACAAGACCACCATACCTCAGAGAAAAGGGAATATTCCAAGAAATAGGACATTGGACTTAGTATATGTAAGTCCATTCTTTTGACCATTCAGTCTCTGTATTTCAGGATTTGCTCTAGTGGGTCTCGCTCTTCACGCGGCTACTGTGAAACACACTAGAGACAGTAAAACATATATTTTCTCACAGAAATATGAAAGATGTGGAAGGTTTCCCTAGAGGGAAATTATCTGCACAGCAATGGAAGAACGTAAGCCCATTGTCAAACATCTGTAGACCACACGAGGGGCACTCTTGAAGCACAGAAAGAAAGTACTGAAGCTTTTGGTGGTTGGACTGCTGGTTAGATGAGCTCAAAGTGGAGCCCAAGGCTTTGGAAGGCTTTCTGGCTGTTATATCCTTGGCAGGATATAACCCATACAGTTAAGGCTACTGCAGCAGTAATTATAAAGGAACATTATGCAAATATTACAGTGGACTGGTTTTGCAATGAAAAGGAGTCACACTGAAGAATATTATAACTCTCCCCATGGTAATGGCCTACAGCTTAGAAAGAACCCAGGTCCCTTGGTGAAAGATGTAGGAATAAGCAACAAAAGAAAATTAAGGATTCAGCAGTGATGACATGTCACCTTACTCTTTTGCTGCTATGTGGTGAAGGTCATATATCAGTATTGGTGCAACATTAACATGGAAAGGAGGCCTTGGTTTCAGATATTCAGATATGCTGCTTAAGATATAATTTTTACCAGGTGAGAAGAGACAGAAAATGTGCGAAAATGCATTATAGAAACCTGCCCCCTGATTCTTATTTCCATACTCATTTGACTTCTGACCTTGCTCTGGAATGACATTTTGGAAGGAATATGATCTACACTGCACATATTTAGAATGTTAGCTGTGACTCCCCACCAGAGAACCAACAATCAAGGAACCTTAATCGTCACCACTGACACCAGTAGGGGATGTACACTGAGAGGATGGCAAGGTACACACACACAGTATTAGAGATGCAGCTCTTTGCATCAAGTGCAATTTCCTTTAAGAACACACAGAGACCACAGTCAGTCCGGGGCTGGTTTCTCCCTCTTTCTCCAGATCCCCAGTAAGACTTCCCACTGGCAAAGCTATAGAGTGGAAATCTCGGCAGAGTGGCCAAGCCAAGACCTCCAGCACTCTCACTGTCCAACTAGTGCTTTCTGTCCCTGCCCAAGTAGCTGACACACACATATTTTGAGGTTTGATTTACATACACACACACACACACACACACACACACACACACACACACACACACACACACACACACACCTGGGAAAGGCACCCTTTTTGCCCAGACTATAAGGTAGTTATCACTGCCACCTGCCAACTCCTTATCAGCTACTTTAAGGCCCTTAACAAAGGGTGCCCAATCTTACTGTGTAATATTACTATTAATACAAATGGTAGTTTGACCAACAGCAAGGCTATTATGAGTGTCACCAAATAAATATACAAGTACTCTCAGAACTTAAATACCTCTACAAAGAGCTGCCACAATGAAGGGTTGAACTATATTTAATAATAAATAATAAATAATAAAAGAACAAGAAAATACTTGGTATATAATTACAGTGACATCACAGTTCAAAATCACCAGAAACATTTAAATCAACATTGCAGGACAGTCTCAAATAAATGAAGAAAAATAGCTAACTAAACTTTGCTATATTCCTGACTAGATCTAAGATAATTACTATACCCTAGTTAACTTACTTAAGAGCAAGGCAGATGTGTAGTGAATGGATCTTCTCATTGTCAGGTCCAAGACAGAATACAGAATCCTATGTCTCTCTCAGAGAGTTTTCAAATTAATATCTCAAATATTACTGTTGGGATTACTTGCAGACTGACATAATGGCTTGTCATCTGACTCCTAGTTCCGAAGCCCCAAACAACCATTGATAGCAACTGGTAGAATTTAGCATTTACCTGTAAAAAAATACGTAGACAAGGGCTTTTCCTCGGATTCCTGGCAAATGGTGGAAATCATAAAACAATAAAACACTTCCAAGACAAAACAGAAAAGTTCTCAGTATAGACACTGCATCTCCTTGCTGCCATAAAGTAATTTAATTTCAGCTATTTTTCTAAAGTTAACCTCCTGTATTCCAGTTTCCACTGTTATAATATATATTTAAACAGTTACAATAATGTATGTACATTTCTGTTCTTTTCCAGTGGGGCATGCTGTGGTTACATTTCAAGCACTTTGCAAAAATCTTTTTCAACACACGTCTGTACAAACAAGTTTGATATACACATGACATACAGTTCTAATACAGTTATAACACAAGCATCTTATATGAATCATGTTGATATTCACAAATGACATATAATTATTTGCAAAATTCCAGATAGCTGGGCTGGCAGTATCCCTTTTTGTGACATTAGCAATCACAGATACAGAAATAATAAAATAACTCATTCATCTATAATGCAAAATGTATACCAAAGTCACAGAATCTAGTATGTAAAATAGTTTTTAACAAGGAAACATGACTTTTTTGTTAAGGCACACAAAAGTACCTAATACTCGCAACAAGTCAACCATAGCTTTTCTATAACATTAGTGAGATCAAGTACCAGTTGTATAATTATCAGACAAACTTACACCAGAGCATTTTCATGATGTTCTTCAAGTGCATTCACATCATCGACACCCAAAGGAGTTTCTCCTGAATCCAAGTACCCTGTATCCACACTACTCTCTCTTCCCGTCTTTAGCTTTGCTTCTGGATGGAACACAGAAGCAACAACACTTTGCGTCTCTGGGACCTAACGGAAAGAATATCAGTTTTACTAAAGTCAAATGTTTCTGAAAAGTTTTCAAAGCAACAGTTTTCAATTCTGCTCATTTTAGATAGATTTCTTCTTGAGGCAAAATAATATTTCGTAATGTAAAACCGAAATATGAATGGAAACACTTGTCACTGAAGCTTTTGTAATAAAAACTTTTAAAACTGATTATTAAAACAAGCAAAGATATCTATCTAAAGAACATGTGAATAGTTTAAATTATCCGCAGAGTACGTGGCCTACTCTAAATTAAAGGTCAAGGGCAGTGTTAACTTATTCAATAGACAGTAGTCCCTAAAAGGTACCACAACTCACTAGTGGTAGAAAAGTGGGTTTTGAAAATTGTGAAACTGGTCGATCACAGTACTGCAATGCCAGTACTATGTTTTGTTTTGTTTTTTTGACAAAAGAAAAAAGTAAATTCACACAAAATAGAAAAGTTATGGGCACTTACCACAAAGCTGGTTGTGGGACTACAGCTCTGGCTGGAAGAACCATCAGAACTTAGGTGGACTAGTAGGAACACAAAACGTTTTCAGGCTGCTAATCCTTCCTCCTATAGCTCGTAACCCATTCCTACCTCCTGTCTCATTAGTTTTGGATCAAGCAAAAGTAATAAAGAAATGAAACAGAATGCAAGAAGATGGTGGGGAGTTACTTCCTACAGCCGGATCTCTACTCACAAAGCCAATATTATAATAAGTATGCCTACTTTCTGCACCAAGTATCATACAATTCTGACTGCCGAAACAACCAGGATAGATTCCTCAGCCAAATATTCCTGGGCTGCACCCTTACGGGAACATATGCTTGACAACTGTTACCCCAAAACAAGACCTTGACCTACAGACCACATTCTACTTATGTTTTGCTAAGGTATTCTGTGTTAACTAGGTACATGCTGTACACATCACCAACAATATAACCACATTTTGGGATAAACACAATACAAATAATATATACATATTTTCTATCAAATATTTGTATATAAAGCATTTTTATATTTTATCATGTGATATTTACTGAATGCATTCATTTATTAATATATTGAATGTGTTCAACGTTAGTGAGTTTTTAAATTTTGATTTGTGTTTAGTAATTGTTTAAATGAGTTAATTGATTAATTGGTGGGATTGTACATATAAAAGGGGTTGTGAACTTTTAAAAAGTTAGTGCTGAAGAAGTCCTACATTACAGCGGGACGAAACCTAGATCAACTTGTCTTGTGTTTGCATTAAACCTTTGGTCTCCAGCTCTGTGTATCGGTGGTATCTTTGGTTGTCCAAAACTGGTTATATTGTTGGTCGTGTGGAATATATCTACAGATATGTAGAGTTTGGATTCCACTGGTGAAGTGGTTGAGTTACTAAAGAAGATAAATCAGCAGTTGGCTGAACATACAGTTCAGATTATAAGTTTAGTGGACAAACAGCGGAATAGTATCGGCAACAATATTTATGGCACTTTGGGTGTTCTTCTCACCCAGCCCACTCAGTTCAATGGCATTAACGGTAGCAGTGGTCAACAGTTGCAGGCAACAGCACAAGGTAATGGAATTCCCATTAATAATAATGGAGAAGAGGCTAATTCCAGTAACCTGTTGTCTTGTGAAAAAGAACAGTGGAAATTTAACAAGTATAATTTCCACTGCCCTCCTTTCCTTTGTAGATACCATTAACAGCAATCGCAACAAGAACCTACTCTCTTCTGCCCTATTCATTGACCTCTCTAAAGCTTTTGACATGGTCAACCACTCTTCTCTAATTAGCATTCTCAAATCCCTCTCATTTGACAGCCTTGCCATCAACTGGTTTACATCATACCTCAGTAACAGACAACAAGCCGTTCTTTGGGAAAACCATATCTCCTCCTTACTTCCCATTGCAATTGGTGTCCCTCAAGGCTCTATCCTTGGTCCTCTCCTCTTCTCCCTCTTTATTAATGATTTCCACTCTGTAATTCCTCAAGCTACCTGCATTCAATATGCAGACGACTCTACTATCATTTGTTCAGCATCCACCTCCTCTGATCTAACCACTCTAACTCAAACTACCTTCAACACTGTAGAAACATGGTTTACTAGACGGTATCTACTTCTCAATGCCAAAAAAAACCAAACTTCTCCTCTTCACCCCCACCACTCGTACCTCTCCACTTAACTTCTCTATCTACTCTAACAACAAAACAATCATCTCTCCTAAATCCACGACAAAACTACTTGGTGTTACCATTGATAACAATCTCTCTTTTGACCAACACATCAACAACACCATCAAAACTGTTAACAGAAAAATTGGATCATTATACCGTATAAAACCATTTCTTACCCCATCAACTAGAGCTACTATTGCTCACTCCCATCTTATATCTACTCTCTTCTATGCCTCTCCTATCTTCACCAACCTTAAAAAAACTAACCTAAACAAACTAGCAACTTGCTATAATAACATTGCCGCGCCACTGGTAACCCTTTTAGAACACATCACTGCCTCAATTTGAAACAGTTAGGCTGGCTGGAACTACAAAACCTTCTTAATATTTCACAACTTATAATTGCCCACAAAATACTGTATCAACCTTGTAATACCCCTATACTTTCACAACTTCTACTCCACTATAACAATCTCACCTCTCTTCGTTCCTCCTGTAAACTTATGACCAAACCCATAAAGGCCCACAACGTAGCTGGTGACTCTCTTTTCACCAATACTGTAGGCAGAGTATGGAATTTGCTGCCTAAAGAGTTAACACTAATCTCATCCCTGCCTCTCTTCAAACAACAAATCAAACTACATTTCCAAAACCACTGGCTCTGTTCTTGTAGTACTCCAGGCTAGCTTTCCAAACCCACTGGCTCTGTTCTTGAATACTCCAGGCTAACCTCCCTCTCATTACTCTCTCCTAACCTTTACCCCTTTTCTTTTCCTGAAATCTAACATCTACCCTGCTTCCCTTCTCTTTTGTCCTCTTATGCTCTGACCTACATCTACCATCTCTTCCCACCTTGTCTTGACTGTCTTTTTCTTCTCCTCTCTTACTTATGACTCTGGCCTGTGTCATTTCTTTTCTTTCCTTCATACTCCTTCTACTTCTCGTCCCTTCTAGCTTCTAATGTAATCTTCTTGGCTGTTGCCTAACTGCAAAACCTTATGTTTTAGGTAAACTTGCTTTGAAATCGACAGAACATTTGTATGAATCTAAATTTTTGAGTTCCTTTAATGTATGCTGATTTTTGATTAGTAGTTGATCTAAATGTATATCTTTTTTGTGTAATGTCTTTATTAACAATATGTCTATCTGTCTTGCTTATGTTATGTGTGGAGCTTTTCTCCCCGGGCCTCTACTGAAAATGGACATATATCCAGCTAGACTAGCCCGGTCAACAAATGTAAAATAAAATAAAATAAAATAAAATATGGACAATGTGAATGTTATTAAAAATAGCTCGCAAGAAGCTATGGACTTAACTTTAGCAGACAGGATAAAACAGTTTGAGAAAAAGCTGGTTATTTTTAAAAAACTGCATCTTGAGAATGGCTACCTTCAAAGAAACATAGAATTGGGGGTAGCACCACACGGTTTGTGCCTTTGGAGGTACCCTAATGGGATTGAAGGAAAATCAGAAATGCTGAAGGAAGTCCACCAGTTGTTTGACCGGGCCGGTTTGGACCTTATGAGAATCATGATAAAATATAACAATCAAATGATTGAGAATTATATGATAGAACTGGAAGCAGAAAATGAATTTATTTTAAGTGATTTATTTTCTGACCAGTACCAGTCCAACTTCAAAAACATGTTAACTAGTACTGACAATAGTTGCCACATTATTTTTCAGCGGAAATGTGGGAAGATTAAGAGAGATATGAATGAATATATAATCAATAAGGTTTACCATTTGTCCATCGGTAACCATGGCAATCAGAATACGCCTGCCAATAGGAAAGAAGAAGGTGAACGGGAAGTGACATCACAACCCAATATATCTAGCCAACATCAGACGGTGGTCCCTTTAGAAGGCGGGCCAAGATGGTCCGATGGATTGCAGAACAAGGGACAGGAAGTTTATCCGACGAGAAGAGAAGACTAAATGTGGTACATGGAGCAAGGAGCCAGACCCAAATGGAACTATCAGTACAGCGGATACTACAATCAATGGAGGAGATAGAACAGGATGTCGTATCGGATCCGCTATTGAATGTAAGTGTTTATGAGACTGATATCTCAAACATTTCAGACAGTAACAGTGACACAGTGGTTTCTGTTGATTATAGACACAATATTAACAATAATACAACATTTGGAATGGTTGTTTCATCACGTTTTGGTGCAGATAGTGAATCGACTACTCTAATTGAGAATGAATCACATAATTTAGTACAGTATGTCTCCGAAAAAGAAGTAGTTGAATTATGTGGCACTAATGAATTTGAATTTGTATATGATACAGCTATCAACTTTGTTACTGAAGCGGATAACAGTGGAACAATTAACGAGTCTGGAATGATTTATGAAACAACTACTGAATGTGTTTATATTTACTGGTGTGCGCATGAAGGCATTGGGTGGCAGTGAAGAGTTACCAAATACCTGGGTAACTATTGCAAAGCTAGTAAAGGAGATGGATAGAAAGGTGCTTGGTATGACATCAAAACAGAGGAAGGACGACAAGGAGACATGGTGGTGGAATGAGGAAGTACAGGAGAGTATACAGAGAAAGAAGTTGGCAAAGAAGAAGTGGGATTGTCAGAGAGATGAAGAAAGTAGACAGGAGTATAAAGAGATGAGGTGCATGGAAAAGAGAGAGGTGACGAAGGCTAAGGATAAGGCATATGAAGAGTTGTATGAAAGTTTGGACACTAAGGAGGGAGAAAAAGACCTGTACCGATTAGCTAGACAGAGGGACAGAGCTAGGAAAAATGTGCAGCAGGTAAAGGTGATAAAGGATAATAAAGAAACATACTCACAAGCAAGGAGAGTGTGTTGAGGAGATGGAAAGAGTACTTTGAGGGGTTGATGAATGAAGAGAATGAGAGGGAGAGAAGGTTGGATGATGTGGGGATAATGAATCATAAAGTACAATGGATTAGCAAGGAGGAAGTAAGGATAGTTATGAAGAGGATATAGAATGGAAAGGCTGTTGGTCCAGATGACATACCTGTGGAAGCATGGAGGTGTTTAGGTGAAATGGCAGTGGAGTTTTAACCAGATTGTTTAATGAAATCTTGGAAAGTGAGAGGATGCCTGAGGAATGGAGAAGTGGTGTTTTGGTACCGAATTTTAAGAATAAGGGTGATGTGCAGAGCTGTAGTAACTACAGAGGGATTAAATTGATCAGTCACAGCATGAAATTATGGGAAAGAGTAGTGGAAGCTAGGTTAAGAAGGGATGTGATGATTAGTGATCAGCAGTATGGTTTCATGCCGGGAAAGAGCACTACAGATGCAATGTTTGCTCTGAGAGTGTTGCTGGAGAAGTACAGAGAAGGTCAGGAGGAGTTGCATTGTGTTTTTGTAGACTTAGAGAAAGCATATGACAGGGTGCCTAGAGAGGAGTTGTGGTATTGTATGAGGATGTTGAGAGTGTCAGAGAAGTATGTAAGAGTGGTACAGTACATGTACGAGGGTAGTGCGACAGAGGGGAGGTCTGCGGTGGGAGTGATGGATGCATTTAAGGTGGAGGTGGGATTACATCAAAGATCAGCTCTGAGCCCTTTCTTATTTGCAATGGTGATGGACAGGTTGACAGACGAGATCAGACAGGAGTCCCCGTGGACTATGATGTTTGCAGATGACATTGTGATCTGTAGTGAGAGTAGGGAACAAGTGGAGACGACCATGGAGAGATGGAGATATGCTCTAGAGAGAAGAGGAATGAAGGTCAGCAGGACTAAGACAGAATATATGTGTGTGAATGAGAGGGAGGATAGAGGAATGGTGAGGATGCAAGGAGTAGAGGTGGCGAAGGTGGATGAGTTTAAATACTTGGGATCAATAGTTCAGAGTAATGGTGAGTGTGGAAGAGAGGTGAAGAAGAGAGTACAGGCAGGATGGAGTTGGTGAAGAAGAGTGTCAGGAGTGATTTGTGACAGACGAGTATCAGTAAGAGTAAAAGGGAAGGTCTACAAGAGGGTAGTGAGACCAGCTATGTTATATGGGTTGGAGACAGTGGCAATATCAAAAAGGCAGGTGTTTGAGCTGGATGTGGCAGAGTTAAAGATGTTAAGATTTGCAATTGGGTGTGATGAGGGTGGACAGGATTAGGAATATTAGAGGGTCAGCCCAGGTTGGAAAGTTTGGAGACAAAGCCAGAGGGGCAAGATTATATTGGTTTGGACATGTGCTGAGGAGGGATGCTGAGTATATTGGGAAAAAGATGCTAAGGATGAAGCTACCAGGTAACAGGAAAAGAGGAAAACCTAAGATAAGGTTTATGGATGTGGTGAGAGAGGACATACAGGTGGTTGGTGTGACAGAGCAAGATGCAGAAGATAGGAAGAAATGGAAACAGATGATCCGCTGTGGCGACCCCTAACGGGAACAGCTGAAAGAAGATGATGATGACTGAATGTGTTTATACTGGAGTGAGTGTTAAAGACTGTGGGGAATTGATAAATATTACTGGTTATGGATATGAATCACAAAATATTGAAAGTATTAAAGTGTGTAATAGGGGGGTTTCTAATGTCCAAACCAATCAAGGTATTGAAACAAAATATACTTGTGTGGACATTGATGCACTGATTGAAGTTATTAATGCTTTGATTGATACAACAAAAATGTTTAATGAACCTCATGTTATTTTAAATAGTAATGGTGATTACAAAGTTTATAACTATTCTAAGAAAGATGTAGATATTGGTCATGCTGATTTATTATCCAAAGGGCTCACCTTGGTACCTAGTAGACGGGGGAACCTTGCTAAAATTTTAATAGATTTAAAGTTGTTTGTGTGAAAAATGAAACTTAAGACGTGTTTTAATGAAGGGGACATTTAACCAGCAGAGAAGCAAATTAAATAAGCCAAGAAATTTTAATCCTCCTTATAATAATTTAGTTGGAATTTATGAAAGAATATGTGAAATTGATATTAGGGAAAGATATAAGAAGGTAAATAATGTTAACAATGGTACTGATACCAACATGACTTTGGAGGAAAAACAATTGCTGTTTGAATTAGCCCACGATAAAGATATTCGTGTGATGAAGCCTGATAAAGGCAACGGTGCAGTGGTAATGGATAAAAATGATTATATTAACAGCATGACTGCAATGTTATTGGAGGACACATACACTGAAGTATAAAGTAAATTCATATAGCATACAGCAAGCTAGATATAATGCTTGACGATATGCTATATCAGGGCCAGATAAATGAATCTACTTATAGTTACTTAAAAAATGATCAACCTATGATAAGTAATATTTTTAGTATACCAAAAATACATAGGGGTTTAAGTAACTTGATGTTGAGGCCCATTGTTGATGGAAAACATAGCAAGACTTGTTTTATCAGTAAATTTTAGATTATCATTTACAAAAAGTTTTAAGAACCTTTTCATACATTACTAAGGATTCTTGGCATTTTTTAAGGAAGTTAAATGGGGTTAAGATTACTGAAGACACTAAGTAGTTACGATAGATGTACGTAATTTGTTTACAATACCCCATCAGGAAGGGCTACTGTGGTTAAAATATCAATTAGTGAAGACCAAGTTATATGGCCAGGACCAGATAAACGTTTTCACTTCATTAATGGAAGCAATTTTGGTTAATAATTTCCTGTTTTTTGAAGGGCATTACTACAAGCAAACAACTGAGGTAGCTATGGGGGCAGCTTCTGCCCCCATATATGTGAACTACGTAATGTCATATTGGGAGCAGGAGTATATTTTTTCAAGTGTATTTGGTCCTCATATTAAGCAGTATACACGGTTTTTCGACAATATTTTTATCGTATGGGAAGGTGACGAAAATATTTTATGTAAATTTTTTGAATATATTAATCAAACAGTGAGTTTTTTTAACTTTTACCTATGAGTACAGTGGGGATGAAATTTCCTATTTGGATGTCCAACTAAAAATTGATAGAAATGTATTGGTGTTGACATCCAGTATTTATAGGAAAACAACCTTCTCAAATTCCTATTTAGATTATAATAGTTGGCACCTTCACCATCAAAAGAAATCAATTGTTAAAGGGCAGATGGTGAGGGCTGCCCAGATGGTTAGCAATAACCAGGATTTTTCAAGGGAGATGGAATTTATTTTGGGTATGTTTACTAAGAGAGGATATCACCCCGAATTGTGTAATGATATGGCGGAAGTAATTATAAGGAAGAGAAATGATGGTGAAAATAGGGCCGTTTTGAATGGGATTCCCTGTAATGAAAATGAAGATACAAATTTTAACCATCAACGACAAGTAGAATTTCATGACATGTTAATTTTTGTAACTACATTCAATCAAGATGCTGAGTGGGTTACCCAAGTAGTCATTAAAAAATGGGGTTAGTTACAAATCGATAAGAGTGTACAGGAAAAAAATGGGAAAGAGTTCCAGATATGTTTTTAGAAAGGATTGGTCTTTTAAAAATATATTGGAAATGGGGAACCCCAAATTCAATTAATTTAATAATAGGCCTACCGGAAATTTTAAATGTGGTAGGTGTAATATTTGTAAGTATTGTATGACCACTGGGAACAATATGAAATTGAATGGATGTAATATTTCGATTTGAGGACATTATAATTGTTCATTCCACAATGTAGTGTATTTGGCTAAGTGCCAGCAGTGTTTGGCATTTTATATCGGGAAGACGTAAGCGGCTTACAGAAAGAGTTCATGAACATTTGTCGGATATTAAAAATGCTAGACTGACTAATGCATTAGCTAGGCATATAGCCCAATGTCAGGGGCATGGTTTTAAATTTTGTATTATACAGCAAGTTGTTAAAGATGGACAAGGTAGGGTATTGGATGTCTATCTGGATTTTGCTGAACTTCAGGAGCAACTGTGCTCGAATGCTGCTTGTTTTCCCGCTATAAATGAGAGTACAAGTATAGCCCCAATTTTAAAATTAAAACACATTTTGGGATAAACATATAATACAAATAATATATACATATTTTATATAAAATATTTTTATATAAAGTATGTTTATATTTTAACAGGAAAAAAACAGGAGAAATACCTTCCACCAACTCAAAACCAGTAACAAATCAAAAGGTGCAAGGAACAGCTCAAGATGCAGGATAAAGTCAACCTTTTATTATAATAAACGCTACAACTTTTCACACGTTTTCGTCTCCAAACAGACCATCAGAAATACAAACCACATTTTCTCAACTGTCTTAAATAATCCAATTAATTACAGACCCACCAATCAAGGTCCGAGCTTCATAAATATTAATACATAACAATTCACCCATGAATTCACCCATACCATGTCCAGGGATACCTTACATTTTTTAGATGTGACACTAGAAAAATGGAGAATGGAGGTATTAAATCCAAAGTGTATCGTAAAAACACACATTCTAATTCCTATCTGCACTATACCAGTGCACACCCATTCTTTCAAAAAAAAAGTATAGCGAAAGGACAATTTATACGGGCAAGTAGAATGACCTCACAGGACTCAGATTTTGATGAGGAATGTTACTTTCTCCAATTGTCCTTTCAGGAGAGGGGTCATCCAGGAGAGTTGATTCAAAATATTAAAGCTGAAGTTCTTCCTTGCAGGGAAGGAAAATTTTGTCCCATTTCAGGTGAAAATTTTAAAGCACAGACTGAGGATAATAGGAATGTGGTGAACAATGTGGATATGACCAGAGCATTTACTACTGAGTTTAATATTGACAATACAGGCTTGAATAATATTTTGAAAATGGAATGGGAAAGTTTTCTGGAATTTACAGATCTCCCCTTTTAAAAGACAGGACCTTTAAAATTTATATACAAAAAGGGTAGAAATCTCAAAAGCCTTCTGGAGTCCCAGAAGGGTGATAGGGGTTTGTTCTAGTAGAAAATGAAAAGGTACATTTAAGTGTGGAAGTTGTCAACAACGTGAATTTATTTCTAACAAAGATAGTATCAACTTAGCCAGTAGGGGTAAGAAGTTGGTGGCAAGTGAATATTACAATTGTAATAGTGAAAGGGTGGTATAACTTGCAGAATGTAACCAATGTGGTTCATTCTATACTGGGAAAATGGAGCAAAGGTTGAGAAGGTGCACCTATGAACATATGTATGACATAAGGAGAAGAAATCTGAAAAATGCACTTTTTAAACACACTACACATGTTGTCATGCTAGGTTCTACCTTTTTGTCCTTGAGAGTATCCCTATGGCTATTGGGGGGGGGGCTGTGGGAAACCCACCTTGAATACCGTGAATTGTTTTGGCAGGTTACCCTGGTATTAGACTAGTTTAATATAATTTGTAGTTTACTGTGGGTTTTGGTATTTTATATTGACCAGTAGATGGTGATATTGCCTTAGATAAACACATATATAAGCTATGGGATGGTTAGGTTTAGATGGTTTATTTTATATAATACAATTTTTATATACATTTTTTATACATTTTTAAATGTATTTATATTGGTATGAGTAATATTAATTATGTGTATTAATGCATTATATGTAATTCAGTATTCACAAGTAACTGTGGTGATAGTTTAAATGTTTTATTTTATGTATTAATATTTATAAAGCTTGGACCTTGATTGGTGGGTTTGTAATTAATTGGATTATTTAAGACAGTTGAGGAAATGTGGTTTGTATTTCTGATAAAGTCTGTTTGGAGACGATAACGTGTGAAAAGTTGTAACATTTATTATAATAAAACGTTGACTTTATCCTGCATCTTGAGTTCTTCCTTACACATTTTGATTTGTTATTTTTATATTTTATCATGTGATATTTACTGAATGTATTCATTTATTAATATATTGAATGTGTTCAACGTTAGTGAGTTTTTAAATTTTGATTTGTGTGTTTAGTAATTGTTTAAATGAGTTAATTGATTAATTGCGGTGATCCCCCAGAATATAGGCCTTGAATGGGTCAATGAAATATTAATCCAATATTCTATTAATCAGGAATTAATTAATCTGATTACTGAACTTTTAGAATTAATTTTAAATAATAATTATATTAGATTTGATAAAAAATATTATATACAGAAAAAGGGTATTGCAATGGGTACACCGTGTGGAGGTACTTATGCTAATTTAGTAATGGCGTTTTGGGAGAATAAATTTATTTTTAATAGTAATCATTATGTATTTATTAAATCTTATCACCGCTTTCAAGATGATAGCCTTACTTGGAATAGTAATAAAGATATTTTGAATTAATTTTTAACTTATATTAATCAAACTACTTCATTTTTTAAATTTACATGGAATATAAGTGAAAATAGTATTAATTATTTAGATATTAATCTAATTAAAGATTAGGAAATTGAAACTTATATTTCATTAATTCACAGAAAATAATCATATTCTAATAGTTTCCTCCAATATAGTAGTGCACATCCAGATCACCAGAAAAAAATCAGTTATAAAAGATCAGTTGGTAAGAGCTGCCCGAATGATTACTAACTTTGGGGAATTTCAAATAGAATTTAATTTCTTACGATGTATGTTTATTAATAAAAATTACCCATCAGTGTTAATAGATAAGTTAATTACAGAAGTAACACAAAAAAGATTAAATGGTCACTTTGTGCCAATTTTACATGGGCTAAATATTAATATTAATACCATAAGTAATGGAGACCAAAATATGACAGGTATTTTTAAGGAGGAAACTATAATAAATTCTATAGCTAATAGTACTTTAAGGTTCCAAGATGAAAATGAAAATCAATTTACAAAAGCATTAATCATTACTTTTTCGCAGAAACATCAAATATTAAGGGAAATATTCAAGAATAATTGGGCAATATTAATAAATGATTCACAATGTAAGAAATATATTGACAATTCCCCTAAAATAGTGTATAGAAAAGGGAAAAGTTTTAAAGAGTCACTAAAATCAAATACTCAAAATACAAAAAATAATAAAGCAATAAGTGGTACTTGTAACTGATGCCATAAAATTAAAGTAGGACAATTTTTTCACTTAAGAAATAAAAAATATTTTTTAAAAAATAAATATAATTGTAGATCAAAAGCTGTAGTTTATTTAGCTGTGTGTGATTCATGCTCGTTATTTTATGTAGGTAAGACAGAGAGAGATTTGTCTCAAAGAATTTACGAACCTGAATACGCTACTAAGAAAAATAAAGCGAATAATGCTTTAGCAAAACACATAATAGCCATCAGTTTTATTTTACAGTTATAGACCATGTAGAGATAAAAGATAGAACACCTTGGGGTTTAATACTTGAACAAAAAGAATTACAATGGCAAATTAAATTACAAGCGGATACATGGCCAGGTATAAATGAAATGAAAGAAGTACAATAACACCAATATTAAAATTGATGGCATTAAACAGAAAGAAAATTAAGGATTAAATAATGTATTTTGAGTATTAATTGTGGACATCTTTTTACATAATTTATATATTTAGAGATAAACTCATTTAAGAATCAATTTATATAGTTGATATTTAATTTTAAATAATAAACGATATTGGACAAACTGATTTTATATAAAAAAATTTTTATAACCTTTGTAAAAGTTTTTTTTATTAATATTGATTAATATATATTTATTTAATAAGATGGAGTCTTTTTTTAGATGTGCATGAATATAAATGGAAATTATGAAAATGTTTTTAATGTACACAATAATAACTAATAAAGAATAATACTTTTTAATATTGTTTAATTTTTACTAATATATAATTTATTAAGTAATTTAATAATGTTGTTAATACATATATATATATATATATATATATATATATATATATATATACACATGTTAGTTTATTTTAATTGATCTTTATATTCTCAGATAGGCTGATACCATTCTTTTATTAAGATTATTTGTAACTAATTTTAAATTTTATTTAAATTAAGTTGAAAGGTTATATTATAATATTTTCCGTTAATGTTGAAATTTTAATAAAAATTAACTACGGAAAATATTTTATAATACTTTATAATATTTAATATTATAGCTAGTATATTAATCTAAGACCTTTTAATTCCATAAGTTTGTAATCAGTTGCTCCATATATTAGTAAATTCTTGTACAAGTACAAATTCTGGTATTCACACAAGATGTGAATTTGCAACCATATGATTATTAAGGAAAGTTAAAATATTTTCCAACAGTCATTTTAGTATCAATAGGCATGCGCGTATTGCAGGAGTCATGTGAGCGGGATTTTTTGAAAAAAGAAAGTTATAAAAGGAAGTGATGCAATTAAACCGACTGTCTGATGAAGTTTAAAACTTTTTAAACGAAAGAGCTTATCTTGATCGTTATTTTTAAAGTTTGTATGTCCGAAGCAGTTTGATCGTTACTTTTTAAAGTTTGTACGTCTAAAGTTCATTGTTTATAATAAATGTATATCTAATCTAGTTGGTGGCTTTTCGCTTTTGGCAATTCAATATACATGTATGACATGGAAAAATGTTTTGTTTACTTACGCATTTTTATATTTAATTTGAAACAACTCTCCTTGTGTCAATTTTTAACATGGTTTAACCCATATTGGAGCATCTGTGAGTCAGTGGAATACTGAAAAACAATACCCAATTTGCAATCATCTGCAAACTTAGATAACCATTGACCAGGAGTATTGTTCTGAAGGTCTGAGAAATAGATGACAAACAGGCAAGGGTTCAACACTCAACTTTGTGGTACTCCACTGATAACATTTTTGCTTTCAGATGTGGCACACAGGTTCTATCACACAACCAGCTAGATATCCATTCCACTACATAAGGATTTACATTCAGATTTACAAGTTTGTTAATAATGCCTACATGGGGGAATACTGTCAAAGACCTTGGCTCAAGATATGTTGTATGTACTGTATAACCATTATATAATTCTTCAAGTGAATTTTTCAAATAAATTAATGAAGTTAGAGGTAGGACCTTCTTTTGACAAAAATGAACTGATAATGGCTTTGAGATTTGGAGGCACATTAAAAGGCCATGTAATTTAGATTAATATATTTGATTCAGGCTGCAGATTAATTACCCGTTTGGTGATAACAGGATCACATGTGGGCATTTGGGCAGAGCTAGGAAATTAATATAAACAGCATTACATACACCCTTATATACACAACATATTAAGCAAGTCTTTAGGTTAATGGAAGTTAGGCCCTGGAAAAGTAGAAAACCACCAACAGGATATACTATATATAGTAATATGAAAGACACAGGAAAGAATTCATGAGCATTTGGAGAAGAAAGAACAAAGAACCAAGATTTATGGAGCTGATGATAAAAGGAGATGAGGTAATGACATGGGATGATTTAAAAAAAAAAGTTATGGACTCACCATAGCATTTCATCTGTGTTGTCTATTTTCATTCTTCCTCAACAATTGGGTTCAGATCTGACCCGGCCATTATTTTCAGCTAGTGGCCACTAACAAACTCTCAAGCTCCTCCCTTACCCATAATGCTCTATGCCCTAACATACCTCAGATCCTGTTTGCTGGTTTATAGAATAAAAGGAAATATTAACATCATATTACACAGAAAACCACATCTGGAGCTCAACATAAGGAACAGTGGTTCTCCTGCTCTTCCAGAAGTCATTAGTTCAAAGGCAGGGATTGGTGGGAGGGGAATTGAGGAAGAATGAAAATAGACAACACAGAGGGAATGTTAGGATTACTACATAACTTATTTTATATTATGTCAATTTCCATTCATTCCTCAACAACTGGGACAGAGTCTCCAGCTACCTGAAATCCCAGGAGAACTATAAGGAAGGATATTCCTGAGCACAGCTGAGCTGAAGACTGCTCTTCCCCTTGAGACCAGATACAATTTGTAATGAATAATAAAGGTATGAGGATAAACAAAACTGAAGATGTTGCCATGGACCTGGCTGAATGGGCTCTTAAAGGTTTTGGTAAGGAAAGGCTCAATTTGTTACAAAGGAGATATAATCGGTTAGCCATCTGGCTATGGTTACCTTTGTGACCAGCTTGCCTAATTTGGAATCTGCAAAGCAGACAAGCAATCTGTTTTTCTAAAATGTTTTGTTCTATGCAAGTAAAAACGCAATTGTCTGTGAATGTCTAGTAGGTGTAACATATATTCAGCTTTGCAAAATTTGGAAATTAAACTGGCAAATTAATTAATTAATTGATGTTTGATTCTGACACGACAATAGGAAGAAAGGTAGGATTGGTTGGTAAAGTCACTCTATCTTTATGAACTATTAAGTAAAGAAGTTTAGCAGACCATGCTTGAAGATGTGACAGTCTTCTAGTAGAACTGACAGTTACAAAAAATATAGGTTTTCAGGTCAAATATTTTAACTCACACTTAGCTGCTGGTTTGAAAAGTGAATGAAGTAAGGTTTCCAATACCAGATTTAAGTCCTATGGGGGAGGTGGATCCTTGTAAGGGGGGTCTCAAAAGGAGGATACCTTTCAAAGAGGCTTTACAAAGTTTAGATGAAGTCAAGGAGGACTTTTCAATCCCTACATGAAAATTAGAAATGGCAGCTAGTTGTACCCTAATAGTTAAGGAACTTGCTTCCTTCATTGAAAATTGTTGCTAAAAATTCAAGGACACTATGTACTGGTGCTATAAATGGATCAAAATGTTTCTGATGTGCACAAAAACAGATCTCTTCCATTTAATTCTATAAAGTTTCCTTGTGGAAGCCTTTTGGGAAGATAACAGTATATAATGAACAGGGGAACAGGGCGCATATGTTGCCTGGCTATCAATGGAAGTGCAGAAACCAAAACCACGAGGTCAGCTTTAGGTTTGAGATATCTGGGTGAATCATGCCTGTTCAGGGAGACAGAAGGTCTGGAATTGGAGCCATACTCTTAAGGAAGGTATACTAGATGAGGCCAAAGGAAGGGGAACCAAATTTGTTGAGGCAGTAAGGGGAAATGAGGATGACTTTGCTCTTCAACCAGGATGCTTTCTGCAGAAATTTGGAGAATAAGGGAATTGGGGGATAAGCATAGAGGAAACTAAGGCCCAACTGTGTAGGAGAGCATCTCTCAGTGACTCCCCTTGTGGGGGGGGATTAGGGCAAAAAACCTGCTGCACTTGTTGGTTAGGGGAGAAGCATATAGGTCGCAGCATGGCAGGCCTATTGATGAAAATCATTTCAGACACTTTCTTGTTGAGAGACCACCCATGAGGTAGTAGAATGGGCCTGCTCAATTTGTCCGCTACTACGTGGGTTTCTCCAGAATGTGAGTTGCTATCAGAAATTGGTTGGATGAGATCACCCATTGTCAAACTCTGAGAGCTTCTTAACACAGGGGGTAAGACCTGGTTCCTCCTTGTTTGTTGATGTACCAGACCATGGACCTATTGTCTGTCTGAATCTCAATTGTCCCAAAATGGAGAGAATCTTAGAAAGCCTGTAATGCTAAAAGCACTGCTCTCATTTCCTGGACACTGATATGCAAATTGGCCTCTTTAGGGGGACTATGTGCCTTGGACCGTTTTTCCCAAGAAGTGCCCAGCCTACAACACCCAGTCTGGGATTCAAACATGGTCACTGTGATGACCCTCAACTGGACCAATAATTAAGGAGCCTCAATCCTCACTACTGGCAATGGGGACATTCACTGAGAGGATGACAGGTACACACACACACACACACACACACACACACACACACACACACACACACACACACACACACACACACACACACACACACAGTATTTCCAGATGCAGCTCTCTGCATCAAGTGCAATTTCCCTTTAGAGCACACAAAGATCACCATCAGTCTGGGGCTGGTTTCTCCCTCTTTCTCCAGATCCGCAATAAGACTCCATCCATTGGCTCAGTAATAGAGCTGAGATCTCAGCTGAGTGGCCAAGCCAAGACCTCCAGCACCCTCTCTGTCCAACCAGTGCTTCATGTCCCTGCTCACGTAGCTGACACACACACTCTTTGAGGTTTGATTTACACACACACACACACACACACACACACACACACACACACACACACACACACACACACACACACACACACACCTGGGAAAGGCTGGCACAGGTTTACTAGCTATGCCCCCTTCTGCCCAGACTATAAGGTAGTTGCCACTGCCATCAAAACCCCTTATTCACCACTTTTAGGTCCTTAAAGGGTGCCCAATTTTACTGTGTAATATTATTACAAATACAAATGGTAGTTTGACCAAGAGCAAGGTTTCTGGAAGTGGCCCACGCAATGTCACCAAACAAATATGCAACTACTAATATCTCTACACAGATCAGACACAATAAAAGGTTTAAATATATTTAATAATAAATAATAAAAATCAAGACAATACTAAATATACATTCATAATGACACCATAGTTCAAAACCATAGGAAATATTTAAGATAGCATTGCAGTACAGGCTCATACAAATAAAGATAAACATCTAAACTAACCTGTACTATTACTCCTTACTGCATCTAAGAGAGTTAATGTTCCCTAGAAACATACTTCATTACAGCAAGGCAGATGTGGTGAGTGGATTTCGTTGTTATCAGGTCCAAGACATTATGCAGAATGCTCTCTCTAACTAACAGACTTCTCAAATTAATATCTAAAATATTACTGCTATAATAGCTTGCAGAATGACATAATTTCTGGTCATCTGACATAGTCCAAAACCTCCACTGCTAGAATCTGGCAGCATTTAGCATCTACCTGTAAAAATATACAGACAAGGGCTTTCCCTCAGATGGTAGATGCTGGAAGTCATAAAACAATTCCATTCCTTCATGTTTCAAAAGTAGCAATTAGTTCACTCCAAGGACAATACAGAAAAGTATTCCAGTTTAAACTGCTAAAATATATACATTTAAGCAGTTACAATTAGTGCATGTACATTTCTGTTCTCTTCCAGTACGGCACACTGTGGTTACATTTCAAACACGGCACTTTGTAAATATTTTTTTCAACACACACATCTGTACAAGCAGTTTAATATACACATGACATACAGTTCTAATACATTTGTAACAAAAGCATCTTGTATAAATCATTTTGATATTCATCAATGACATACAATTATTTACAAAATTCCAGCTAGCTATGCTGGCCATATCTCCTTTTATCACAAGAGGCATCAGTTACAGTGCCATCTTCTAATATTTCACAGGCAGTCATTAGGCATGCAGTCCAGGAGACCATAGAGGAGCCTAGTCTAATTTTCTCAAAGAACTGCATAGTTAAGTGACCTGCTCAGAGTTGCATACTATACAAACTACAGGCTGAGGGAATCAATCCGTGCAACAGCTTATAGCCTCAATTTTCTGTGCTAAATGCCAGACAATACCGCTTACAGCAAATATGGTGCAACTGATGACAAGGTGACTTTGAAGTACCGGGATTCATCTATTCTATTGTCAAATGTTGTCTGTATTTGATGACCATTACCCTTACTGAGCATATTTATACTTGCAGATCTCCACACAGTGGTGCATGCTGTGGTTTCTTCCCATTTGGGCAAATGTACTGCAATACACTGGACTATGAACTAGAACAGCTGAAGCTACTGCAAAACCCTCATGCCCATCCACTTATTAGGGTATCATGATATTAACATGTGTCAGTTCTATCACTGTTGCACTGGCTGACAATTAGGCAGTGAATTACTTCCTAAGTGCTAGCCCTGCTATATATCTCTCTACACAGCTGAGGCCCCACCTACCTGTAAGATCAGTTTTCCTAGTAATGACTGCTCCACTCTGTATTCAGCCAGGAAATGCTACCACTTCCAGAGGTCTGGCACAAAAGCCACCGACCTATAAGCCTTTAGTTTTCACAGGCTATACCTCTGGAACAAGCAAACTAGGTGGCTGAAATGGTTTCCCCATATAGAACAGATTCAGATACCATTCTAAAGACTTTTTTTTAAAAACACCTTTACTGAATCATCACTTGTGATACTGGCAAATTTACATTTATACAAAAATCATCTTTTTGAACTAGTGGTTTATGAAGTTAGTTTACATATGGTGATTACCATTTTACAGAAATGACAAATTGTTAAATTACACAGCTTTCTTAAATTATTTAGCTTTTATGTTTTTATCCTGCTCTGTTTTACGTTTTTGTTCTATGCTTTAAAATTTTAACTTTTGTTCATGCGTTGTTTTAAGTACAAAAAATGCCTCCTCATACCCACAAAACAGCCACTTTCTGAGTGCATACACTTCAGCTGTCCATGATTAAGTGAAAGAAATTCTGGCCATGATAGTATATTTCAGCTTGTTACACACAAACACACTGCACTGACCCTAATAATCCTAACAATTTCACAAAAAGTACCACTCACCCCATAACACAGCCACTTTCTAACTAAGCAGAAATTTCATGTTTCAGTATGATCAAGTAAATAAAAAAGGCACAATAATGTAGTTCAGCTCATATATGCACGTGCACACACACACACACACACAGTCTCCCTGCCACTTATAAGCCAGTTTGATTATCAGTCGTTTTCAAATACATACTGCCTTTTCTCCCCCTCTCAAAACAGCCACTTTCTGAATAGGTACACCTCTAATGATCAAGTGAAATTAATTCTGGTCAAAGTAATTTATTTTATCTTGTTGATCACACACACACACAAACAGCCACTAACAATCCACACTGACAATCATTTCATTTTAACGATCCAACTGTAAGATCACTTGATGCAAATATAAACTCCTGCACCCAAACACAACCACTTTAGAACTGGGTGCATCATTGATATACACTTGTCACTGCTATCTGGTCTTCTAGCAGGAACAGTATTTGTTGCTTGTCACGTGCACCATGCTGTCACCTCTTAATCATAACAGAAACTAAAAAAGTTGGATCATTGCTTTGTACTGCTAATACTGCCCACAAGTGTACCCAGTATCCTATTAGCACCTTTTGTTTGCAATGCGTCCTACAAGGGAAAACTGTCCTTGAAAGTAAAACCATCTGTACCCTACAGCAGTCTCTCAATTAATGACAGGAAATTGCCGGGTCACACTGACATTAACAGCATTTTGGTACCTAGTATTAATGATAACTTGAAACAGTAACAGGCCATGAGCTAGCTAGCACGAGTTGTTCTTAAAGAGAGGGAGGGAAGTGAAACTACATGATGATGACTAGCCCGCCGTCTTCCTTCCAGGTTCATTATGGGGTATATTTTTTAGGGTCTATATTACATTATCGGCTGATGAAAAGAGCGAACGCTCTTTCATCGAACTGATAATGTCAAAAGACCTAATCAGCGAAGACACGGAACATCGTTTTTTTTCCCCTGGGAAAAAAATTTCAGTTCCTTGTCTTCGCTGTTTAAGACTTCAGACATTATCAGTTCGATGAAAGAGTGTTCACTCTTTTCATCAGCCAATAATGTAACATAAATGCATTTTTTTAATTTCTGTATGGTAACTGTTTTTGTTAGCACATTAGTTATGTTAAATGAAATTTATATTCCCAGTTATTTGCCTGCAGTTCCCTGCCAAACATCAGTTTCTTCTTTCATTCAGATGTTAAAAAGAGGCCATCATCCATTAAGGTTTTCTTTCTGCTTCCCTCCTCGCCCCAGAACCACAAGCTGCTTTGCCACATGCTCCTCTAAAGCAGAGAATGCAATGATGGGCCTGTTGTGCACCCAAACACAAACACGCACACAAAAAAACCCATTAACAACGCAAAGCAATTCTTAATCATTTCTACATTCCACGAGTCTTCAGTAGGAGACACCAGTGCAGTGGGAACAGCATCTTCCCTCCTTCCAGGATGGGTAAAGCCAGTGTCTGACATTCACTTACATCCTCAATAGCCAGCTTCTCCTGTGTTGTCTGGGTCACAGTCAGGACAAAATAAGTATTCATCTCTAAAAGTGTTCCGAAAGAGAGAAAGCATTTTAAAATCAAAGTTTCTTTTTTTGCAATTTAAAATATAAAATACAGAAAAAATAGTTTTGCCAGCACCAAATACTTTGGAATGGTCATCTAGCAGTAAAGGATTTAAAGGCTAGTTTAAAGATCCTTTTAAGTAAAAGAGAGCAGCAGGACTGGTAACACTGCTTAAAAGGGGTGAAAGCAATGAACGAAGAAAGGACATGATGACTGGAGAGTGATGATGCGCAAGTCAAACATAAAATAAACAGCTTAGATAAAAAGCGCAAAACCGCTGACTGAAATCTGCTTGGGGTATAAAATACCTATGCAAACACTTCCAAGCAAAGATCCTAAACCTTCTGGACATTGCTGCATGCTTGGGAGCCATACATATGTCTTCTCATTGTTCTTTTGTGAATTGCTTTTCATAGGTTCATAGGTTCATACTAGGCTATCTGCCCTAGGGCATTTATAAGCCTAGCCAGTGTGTGTATGGCTTTTGCCACCCATTTTAAATTAATTTTGCTATGCTCTTTTTCAAGGTTAGTATACTGTGCCTCTAACAGTGACACAGAAGTGCTACCCGGGGTAAACCTACGATCTCCCATCCACTCATCAAGATTCCTCTTGAAGAGAGTCAATGAGGGACTCTGCCTAACCTGGACTGGGATTTTATTCCAGAGTGAAGGGAGCCTCTGGGTTATGAATCTGTCCCTCCAGCATTTCTTATTTATTTCAGTGCTGAGGTTCAAGTCCCTCGAGCGTGTAGCTCGATGGGATTTGGATTTTCTGAGGTGCAGCATGTCCATTAATTCTGGATTGGACATGGCTTTATGCGTCAGGCACAGATCGCCTCTGAGCAGGTGGTATGCCACTGAGTAGAGCTGGAGTTTCTTTAACCGGGCAGCATACGGCATCTGTTTGAGCCCCTTGATCCTCTTGGTGAGGTACTTTTGGGGTCTTTCCAGTTGCTGCAGGTGTCTGGTAAGGTACATCCCAAAAGGGGCATTGTACTCAATTATGGGCCTGATGAGGGATGAGTAAAGAGGCACGATGACCTCCCCTGGTCTAGATGTGAATCCCTTCATGATTAGGTGGGCTATATAAAATGTTTTTCTAACCACTTTGGCCACGTGGTTGTCAAATGAGAGATTGCTATCAACTTGGGTCCCCAGGTCCCTAATTACTTCTTCTGTACTTAATGGATTACCACCTATGTGGTAATTTGTGGGCACTTTGTTTTTGCCAGAGGGGATGACTATACACTTTTTGGCGTTTAGCTTGAGGCCATGGCTCTGGCACCAGTTGTCTGTTTCTATGAGGCCCTTTTGGAGGATGCTTGTGTCGGCTGGAGAGTCTATTATAGCTCCCAGTTTGCAGTCATCTGCGAACTTGGTCAGCCACAGTCCTTCCATGTTGGCCTGTACCTCCGAGTCTCTCTTCCCAGTATTTTCTAATCTCCACTGATTGATTGTTTTAATTACCATGGAATATTGTATATGGCCTACTAATGATCTCTTTTTTAGCAGCAGCTTCTGTTCTAGATTCAACTAAAAACTCTACTAGAGCAGGTCTTTCACTTAAGCTTTCACTTAAGATTCCTCTAACCGTTTCAATTTACCTATACTCGGATATCACACTCTGGCAGGAAAGGCAGTCTCAAGCCTGCAATCCAAATGCCTCCTTGGCCTCATCCCACTCTATTACCTTTTCCTGCTCTAGCTCCTCTCAATTTGTCATTAAAATAAGTATGAAGGAGACCTTCCTGCCAGCTCATGTACTGGTTAGCCTTCACAGCCATCATTTCCAAGAGGCTGATGAATGCCTCAAATTTCTCTCTTTTTCTGCCTCCTGCAGTTGGCTAAGTTGAAGTACTAGCAGGTATAGTAATATTTTAACATGTTCCTTTCCGTGGGAATAAATAAAGTACTGATGCAAGTTATGAGCAGACAACTGTAGAAACACCTGAGGGTTCTGGTGTTTTAAGCACTGAACATGTGAACTTTGCTAACAGACATTAGAACTGTGATTTAAAGTGTGTAACAGGAAGAAGAAGAAGATAAATGATTAGGTGAGTGACTGATCACGCTGTCCTAGTCAGGCAAGAGCCATAATGATAAGGCCTAGTGGAGGCACACTCTTTCTAGCACAGGAGCAAGAGAAAATTCACACAAATGCCAAACCTAAGATATCAAAAGAGGATATCTCAGCAGTTATTTAATACCTCTAAATACAGATCATACTGTTATATGCTTGAGCATGAAGGCCTCTCAGTATGAAATTTAATAATGGAAAAGAAGTTACACTGATCACTTACAACAATTCTGAATGACACTACTGAAGCATGTCTTATTATTTTATAAAGACAGTTTTCAAAGAACAAATTAGGTTGAGCACAGCTGCCAATATGTGACGGAAGCAGATGCCTAAAATTACAGTTGAGAAAAGAAAAACAGTACATAATGTGGTGCATAACCACATCAAATCTCTCTTGGTGCCTGCACCAGTGTCACAGACAGAGAGAGATAAAGCCCTGACTACTGCACAGACATACCAAATTCAAAACGCAAAACTGGGAGTTTGACAGAATAGGAAAGGAGGATGCAGGTGTGTTTGTGTGACCCAATTCCCTTAGGAGAGACTGGGAAAACAATCATGCAGTGCTGCCTGACAGTGGACAAGATGTCCTGCTGACATCAGTCCCTTGTGAAAGTGAAGAATGGTTCACTGCTGATGCTCACTGTACATTCCACCTTCAGAGTATAACTGTACATGCACAGGGTGGACAGGGAATTAGGAAAAAAGCACTACATACCAACAGCAGTGTAATGCTGCCTCAGGTTCTTCACTGCACTGGACATGAGTTAGTATTAGCCAAGGGGATGCTAAGACCAATCCGCTCAACCTGGTAGATGAGAAGATGACCTGGAAGTAGCTGATGGCCAGCTGTGGGGAGCCAAAAACAAATGGAAAAAAATAAAACTCTACTGAGAAGTTGTTTCTGAACAGCTGTATAACCAGTGAAGACAGAAACTGTGCATACCCCCAGAGAGAATCCTGCTGAAAAAAGTGTAGAAATGCTTTTATTTAACATACAAGGTAATACAAATTATTTCAACAAGACTCTTCGTCCCCAGGAAACCAAGGTTTCCAGTTTGGTGTTAAGGCACAAGCTGATCCCTAATCACAACTACCTATGACAAGCACCCTTAATCATAACCAGTCACAACATACAACATAACTCCCTCTCACAGCCATACATCTGCATGACTGACGAAGTCAACATATACAAATGAACAATATACACTGACACACAAAAAAAATACACATATTAAATGCATTTCGGGCCTAATGTCACTAGATGCAGTGCATGTAAACATTACTTACCTTATTAGCTACTTTGTCTAGACCCTTTGTACAGTATCTTTCTTCCAGAAGCCAAAAGGATGCCAGAATTGAAACTGTTGAAGTCTTCACTCTGATAGTGGTGCTGTACTCTTGTAGTCTTTCAACTTTGGTAGGGCCACAAAGTAGTCGCCTCTCGGACCACCTGATCATCCACTCTAATAACCTGCCTATATTGCTGAACCTGTTCTGCAGTTCAGGGCCCAACTCTCTGCATGTTGTAGAACCTTCTTCAGGTACGATGACTTTATAACTGTACCCAGTGGCCAGAGATAAACACAAAGACTCAGCTTCATTGCTACTTGAAAGGGTTCTGGGTATAACTGACACTTTTTGATTGCTTTTTTGTTGGGTAGAGGATAAGTGTTGTTTTAATCCAAACAAGCCCTTCATTCTGACCTTATTCTTGTTTTGACCATTTCCTAGAAAGTAAGGGTGGGTGCAAGATTCTGAATTTATATCTGATCCTAAAGTAGACTGTAGTGGTACATGGCTTGCTGGCTGATTTGAAAAGTCATTAAATGATGAAACAGGTTTCTGAATAGTGGACGTTTTAGATGTTACTTGGTAACAGCTTCCAGCTCTGTATATGTAGCTACTAGTTTTGCTTTGCCGCCGTTTGAGAGTTGTGTGAACATCAAAGAGAAGGGAGTTCAGTTCATGCTCCTTGAGATTCTCAGAAAAACTTGTTAGGAGAGGAATACCTGGATCACTGCTAGTCATTAAGTCTCTTTCTAACAAGAAACTTAGAAAAAGTTCCAAAAAACAGACATATTCATCATCATTACATTCAAACTCCCAAGAGCCCACCAATGGAAGCAAACCTGGATTGTTATTGCTGTTAAGCAATTCTTTAGATTTCAAATTCTGCTCGCCTTGATTATATTTTTTCTTGTTTGATGCAATCTTATTTTCTCTATTTTCAAAAAACAGGTGCTTCCAATTCCTGTTATAAACAATAAGCAAATCAAAATGGTTAGTGAATTAAAAAGGATTATAATACATATTTAGCTTCAATAGCTTCTTTATGTGATGATAAAAAAATCAGAATTAAAAAACTAAACAACCTAGAAAATGACAACTTAAAAATTATTTGCAAATAAACAACTAGCTAAAATTATGCATTTAACAAGAATTTGTGAAGTAAACAAAATGCTTAAAAAGAGTACTCAGTGAACAATACAAGGGATAACATCTAGAAATGCAAAAGGGCTAAATAAATGACACTGCCATTTATTATGAACTGTGGAAAGGCTACCACTTAGCTAGTACTGATAAATTGGCAACAAACCATATTTTCTTTTTTCCCCTTTAGAAATGTGCATCCTGCATAAACAAGTGGGCTCCAACCACATAATCAACCTAAATATACTTTAGTCTAAATAACACGGGCGATAATGTTCCATCAGACTTGTAAGGCAAATATATATCTAATGTTCAAAAATTATATCATCTGCAAACTTGGGTCTTCATGGCTATCAAAAAAAGTGGAAGCCCAAGCATAACACTAATGCACAAGTTATGCACATAAATCATCTGTAATTATTAAATGCCAAGTCCAAGGTGTCTGTTGTGACTGCTTTGCAACAGGAAAAGAGAAGGGGTCACCCAGATTTAAGGATATTTGCTGTTTCCACCAAGTGATTTCTCCTCTGACAAACCCCAGGGCTGGTATTTGAAAAGACAAAGGATGCTCATGCTAGGAGCAAAAAGAATTCATATACAGTTGTACCTTTCTCATGTTTAGTCTTGCCAGAGGTATCATGAAAATTCATAGATGTTATGTGAGACCTCAAATCTTGAGGTATTCTATCACACTGATGAAGTCTGAGTGAAAAACCTTAGAAACTGATATAAATATATGGCCAGATTCAATAAAGCTTACACGGTCCGTGTACACTGTGTGTGTGTCACACTGCAATGCGCAAAGGATACTGCACCATTTTGGATTCAATAAGCAGCTCTTCACACCGTGTAGAGCCACACATGGCCACATAAACCAGGTTAACATGGTGGCATGCAATTACAGTATAAGCAGCTGAATTGTATGGTAAACAACCAATCCAAGATGGAGGAGCTACTCAACAATCTATAAAGCAATCGTATAGATTCAGTGCTGGTTTTCCATGTGAATTCCAAAACCTATTAAAATACAGCCACAGAAAAAAGTTTACACAGAAAAAGAAGTTATGTCTTACCATAACGCTCCATCTGTATTGTTGATCCTCGTTCAGTCATTAAGCATGGGTATCGGTTCCGACCTCGGAACAGAGTTGGCCATTTTCCAAGCTCGCTTCAGCTTCAAACACTCGAGCTGAACTCTTACCCACAATCCCCCTCTCTCTGTTACCTCAGATTAAGTTTGCAAGTCAAAGAAGGTAGAGGCTACCTCTGGTCAAATAACCTAAGAGAACCGAATGGTGAGATCCACTAGAAACCACAGGAGGGGGAAGGAGGGAGGGTCGTAATGACTGGACGAGGATCAACAATACAGATGGAATGTTATGGTAAGACATAACTTCTTTATCTGATATTGTTAATCCTCTTTCATTCCTTAAGCATGCGACAGAGTCCCCAGCTACCTCTATTCCTGGGAGGCTCTCATGGAAGGACATTCCTGAGCACCATAGAACTGAAATATGCTGGAGGCCAAATCCAATTTGTAATCATTGATGAAGGTATGAGGCGTAGCCCAAGTTTCAGCTGCACAGATGTCATGTAAAGAAGCTCTGGCATGGAAGGCAGCAGAAGTGAACACCGACCTTGTTAAATGAGCTTTCATGGTAGTAGGTAACGAGATATTACATTGTGTATACATGAAGGTCACACAGTCCTTCAACCATCTAGCTAATGTGACCTTAGCAACAGCAGATCCTAATCTAGGTCCAGAAAAGGACAAAAATAACTGGTCAGATTTACGAAAGGGTTTAGTCCTGTTTAAGTAAAAATGGATTTGCCTGTGGATATCTAGGGTATGTAGGCAATACTCTCCTCTGTTTGAATGATTGGGAAAGAAAACTGGCAATTCAATGGCTTGATTAATGGACATTTCAAAGATCACTTTAGGCAGAAATGATGGATTAGTTCTCAGAGACACTCTATCTCTATGAAAAATCAAGTATGGACTCTTGATACATAAAGCTTGAAGCTCAGAAATATGTCTGGCAGAGGTAATGGCGACCAAAAACAAGGTTTTCCATGACAAATACTTGAGGTCACAAGAGGCTGGTTCGAAAGGTGACATTGTCAAAGCTTGTAGAACTAATGATAAATCCCATGGTTGAATAGGTTCTCTAAAAGGTGGCTTCAGATGATTCACACCTTTTATGAAGGTCTTGCACAATTTATGGGACATGAGAGAAATCTTGGACACCCTCATGAAAATTAGAAATTGCAGCCAAATGAACTGTAATGGTAGATGCCGACAGACCCAAATGAAAAAGGTCGGCCAGATAGTCGAGTATTATTGACACTGGTGCTGAAAAGGGGTCTACTTGTTTATCTTTCAGCCAACAGGTAAATCTTTTCCACTTGCTCAGATAAGTAATTCTAGTGGAAGACTTATGAGAAGCAATGAGAATATCATGTACTGGTAAAGAAAGATCATTCTGCCTGGCAATCAAGGGAATTGGAGTAGCCAAGCCGTGAGCTTCAGGCTGTTCAAGATGGGATGAATCAGGTTCTGAGGATGTGAGATCAACTCCGGTGTTGGATGGAGAATCCATGGTCGATCTAGTAGGCGAGGCCAAAAGAAGGGGAACCAAATCTGTCAAGGCCAATATGGTGCTATGAGGATCACCTTGCTCTTCAACCGATGGGTTTTCTTCAGAAACTGAGGAATGAGGGGAAAGGGTGGAAATGCGTAAAGAAGACCCAAGGGCCAATCGTGGACTAGAGCGTCCCTGGGTGACTGTCCAAGAGGGGGAATCAGGGCGAAGTAGTTGCTGCATTTGTAGTTGGTTGGGGATGCAAAGAGGTTGCAGCAAGGACGGCCCCAGCAGTGGAAGATCTCCGCCGCTATCAAGGGATTCAGGGACCACTCGTCAGGTTGAAGAATGCACCTGCTGAGTCTGTCTCCTATCACGTTGGAACTCCCCGGAATGTGCGTTGCTAGAAGAAAACAGTTGGTAGCCATCACCCATTGCCATATCCTCATGGCCTCTCAACAAAGGGGGTAAGATTTGGTTCCACCTTGCTTGTTGATGTACCAGACCACCGCCATGTTGTCTGATTGAATCGCAATTGCCCCAGACGGAAGCAGGGGATGGAATGCTTGCAACGCCAGAAGCACCGCCCTCAGCTCTAGAACATTTATATGCAGATGGGCCTCCAGTTCGGACCAAGTGCCTTGGACTGTCTGTCCCTGACATAGCCCCCCCCCCAACCCCATCAGGGAGGTGTCCGTGGTTGCTGTGGGGAGAAGGGACGAGACCATTGTGATAGATCGTGTGTCATCCACCAATTTAAATCCTGTTTGCACCTTTGGGTTACATGAATCATGGCTGAAAGAGGATGCTGAAAAAGATACCATTGGGTGAGCAGTAGCACTGTAGAAGTCTCATGTGAAACCTAGCCAGGGGAACAATGGTGATGGAGGCTGCCATGAAACCCAACAGGCGTAGACCCGAGTGAGCCGTGCATTTTTCCTTTGAAAGGACTGGAAGTAGTTGTTGCTTTATCTTTAGAATTATGTGCTCTGGAATAGCAGCACTGCAGGTTTTTGTGTCCAAGATAACTCCTATGAATTCTGTTGACTGAGATGGGGTGAGATTGGATTTTTGCCATTTTATGGTTATGCCTAGCCTTTGAGCAACGAGGAGAGAGTATGCCAGAGCTTTTTCCAGTAGATGTCTGGTGGGGGCGGAAATTAGCCAGTCGTCTAGGTATGGAAATACCTGGAATCCTTGAAGTCGCAAGTGAACTGTGACAACTGCCATGCACTTTGTGAACACTCTGGGGGCTGTAGAGAGTCCGAAAGGCAGTACTCTGAACTGGTAGTGACTGGCTCCTGCACAGAAGCGCAGAAATCTTCTTGCTAGCCAGTCCACCTTTATGTGGTAGTATGTATCTTGAAGATCTATAGGGCACATCCAATCGTCTTTTTCCAACAGTGGGAGGATAGACTGTACATTGACCATCTGGAATTTTTGTACTCTCACAAACTTGTTCAATAAACTGAGATCCAAAATTGGTCTCCAGTCCCCGGTTTTCTTTGGCACCAAAAATAGTCTTGAGTAGAATCTGGATCCTATCTGGTCTGGAGGGACTATTTGAATTACTCTTTTTCTTAGCAGCTTTTCTATCTCTAGTGCTGCTTCTTCCCTCTGACTGGGTGGAACGTCGGGAAGATTTTTTTGAAGGAACGGGACAAAGATTGAAGGGGATAGGATAAACACTGGTTATAATCCTTTGTACCCAACAATCGGTGGTGATGGTTAGCCAGGCAAAAGGGTACAAGGAGAAACGTCCACCAACCAGCTCCAGAGGAAAGGAGTTGGGTCGCTCTTCAGGAGCGCTGGCAGGATTGGCCAGGGAAAGAATCCCTGGAACCCTGGTTACTCGGACCCCCTCTTCCCCGAAAGGAGCATCGTCCCTGTGAGTTTCCCCCTCTGCCTCTGGGGGAGAAATCAGCCTGTGTGCCATGGAATGGACCCTGAGATTTTTTGAACCATATATTCCCACTCTTTTGGTTTTGGGAGAAAGCATGTTGAGGGGAAGAAAAACGGACAACTACGGAAGAAAGGGTCATACCTTCCTGTTCACATCTGGCCAGTGTGCTTTTAACTTTGGGCCCAAATAACGAGGAGGCCTCAATAGGGGCATTAAGAAAAGAAGACTTAAAGGGTTCCACGAAGTTGCACAAGCGCATCCAGGTGTGTCGTCTTAAGACTGCAGCTGAACCTGCTGCTCTAGCTGCTCCTTCTGATGCGTGAGATATCAATCGCATAGAGGAGTTAGATATAGATTCAATGGTGGCCAGCTGAGAGGCCACCTTGTCATGGACCTCATCAGACACGGCACGAGCCAAAGTTTCAGAGATCTCAGAAACCAGATTCCTCTGAAGCCTGGTAAAATGTGCCATATAATTCAGGGACCTGATAGCAAAGGTCGCTGAAGCAAAGGTGCGCTTCCCTATCCTGTCCAGGGCCCAGGACTCTCTGTTAGGCAGATGGACAGTCTGGCTTTCTTCTTCTGCCAGATCCTTTTTTGTTGCGGCCGACACCACCAAAGCATCCACAGGAAGACCTTTGGACCAATGGGGATCTGAAGCGGGAGGGGACAAGATCTTATCTGGCCTCCGGGGAATAGCTTTGATGGTATCAGGAGCCTTCCAAGCATGCTGCACGATGAGCCGGAGAAGTTCATCGGCAGGTGGAGTAACCCAGGAGGTAGGGGGCCGAGTGCGAAAGGCCTGCAGGAACACAGATTCCTCAGAGGTCGGATTAGAGGACTGCCAGTCACCTCTCTGTTTCAGGATTTTGAGGATATCACTAAAGGATACCTCAGAGGGGGACCAAGGGGATCCTTCTCCCTCATCAAAATCTGTGTCTTCGGTGAGGGACTACTTTGTGGATTCCATGTGCTTCCTCTTACACAAACTTTTCCGGTGGACCTCCTCAGTGGGAGAAGCTGGAGAAGACAGCGGAAAAGGGGATTCCTGAGGGAATATGTCCTGCGGCCCCTGCACCCGGTGTCTGCTAGGTGCGACTTGTGAAACCAGTGTACCAGAGGAGGGCGGAGATATAGACAGTCCGGAATCGCCAGCAGCAGCAAAGGCCTTCTCCATCAGTTGGAAGGCTGGACCACCTGAAGAGGAGTGCATGTCTAGGACAGGGGTCATCCCTCCCCAAGTGGCTCAGCCTGCCAACCCGGATTCTATGGATGGCTGTGGAGCAGCAAACCATGCATGTCACAACTTACATCCTGGGTCATAGCAGAACTTTCCTGCTACAAAGGCAACTGCTGTTCATTACTTAGTGAGATCCATAAAGGGAACCGCATAAGGAGAAGACTGTGCTATATCCATGGACTTCAAAGGCAATGAAGGAGGAGAATAAGAAGGGGTCTTTGGAGATGGGTGATCACCTCCCAAGGAAGGATAGTTCCTGAGGGGTGGGATACCTCTGGCCAAGAGTACCCGGTCCACAAGACACAACACATCATGTACAGAAAGGCTTCTAGTGGACCTCACGGAGACTGTAGGAGAAACATGTCTGTCCACAGAGAAGGCAGGCTTGGTGCCCATCTCATCTGTCCGCACTGAAGACAACGGTGTAGAGAGAGACTGGACTACTGTTCTCTGCACCGCAGAAGTCATCAGTGCCGAGGTCATGGTCTGCACCGACACAGGGATAGGTGCCGAAGTGGTTGTCTGTACCAAAGCTGACTCCATGGACTTCAAAGGCAATGAAGGAGGAGAATAAGAAGGGGTCTTTGGAGATGGGTGATCACCTCCCAAGGAAGGATAGTTCCTGAGGGGTGGGATACCTCTGGCCAAGAGTACCCGGTCCACAAGACACAACACATCATGTACAGAAAGGCTTCTAGTGGACCTCACGGAGACTGTAGGAGAAACATGTCTGTCCACAGAGAAGGCATGCTCGGTGCTCATCTCATCTGTCCGCACCGAGGACAACGGTGTAGAGAGAGACTGGACTACTGTTCTCTGCACCGCAGAAGTCATCGGTGCCGAGGTCATGGTCTGCACAGACACAGGGATCGGTGCCGAAGTGGTTGTCAGTGTCAAAGCTGGAACCAACAAAACTGGAGTCAACAATAAAGGCGTCGGTTCTGAGGAAGATCTCGGAGCCAACGTGGTTAAGGTCTGCGCCAACTGAACGGTTGGTGCCGATACAGTGGTAATGGTCTGCACCGAGGAGCCCCTCGGTGCAGATATATAGAAGGCTGCTGGAAAAGACATAGCCGAAATCACTAAGGGGGCCGCAGGCCTCGGTGCCAAAGATCTAGGCACCGAAAGCACTGGGGCAGACAGAGAGTTCCGGAGCCAAAATTTTAGCCTTTTTAAGTTTTGGTTGGTGGGAGTCCCCAGCCCAGGACGAAGGCAAAGATTTAGCCTTAGTAGGAACATCCAAAGTTTTCTTATGGGCTCTAGGAGGAGTTGAGGCCTCCGACCCAGAAATAGCCTCTGAAAAGGCAGATTTTAGAAGTCCCTTCAGTATCAGCTTGTTTTTCCTTTGCAACAAGGTTCTATTAGAAAAGTTCTCACAAATAGTACAGGGTGGGTCAACAGACAAATGGGAAGTTCCCAAACAATAAACACATAAAGGGTGTGCATCAGAAGTAGGCAGTTTGTGTCCACACTCAGAACACTGCTTAAACCCCGGACTACCTTTCTTATCTGCCATGACAGCAAATTAATTAATAGAAAGGGTACCAGCAATCGTACAAGAGAGTACCCGAAGGTATGAGAGAAAAGGGAAAGGGATTACCAACGATGGTAAAGAGAAATTACCTTGTGGTAAAGAAAGAAGCAGAAAAACCTGAAGAAATTATGACCGCTAGATGCGATAGGGTAAGAGACAATAAAAAATTAACTTTTCTGGCAGAAAAATAATCTGTAAAAGTATTAAACAACAATTGAATGTACTTAGCTCAAGAGAAGTAGCTTGACACGACCGAATGCTGACGCGGCAAACGAAATCTGAGGTAACAGGGAGAGGGGGATTGTGGGTAAGACTTTAGCTCGAGACTTTGAAGCTGATGCGAGCTTGGAAAATGGCCGGCTTGGTTCCGAGGTCGGAACCGATACCCATGCGTAATGACTGAACGAGGATTAACAATATCAGATACAATGCTAGGGGCTGCTGTTGCTTTAATTTGTGTGTATGTGCAACAGGCTGAACTCTATGCTGCTGCTGTTGCTAACAGATCAAGGCCAAGGAGGAGAAGAGTTTTCAGACCCAGGTAACTTATCACAATCTACATGATGTGGAAATTGTAAAGCACTACATGGTGGACAGAGACACACTACTTGAAATTGCAACCTCTGTTGTTCTCAACTCAGAGCCAGGGTAAACCAAGAGGAATCCTTTCCAGTGGGGACAGGTATGTGTATCACTTAGAATTTTAGCTACAACTACCTTTCAGAAACCAACAGGGGACATGCTAGGGTTGTCAAAGGCATCAGCATCCAGGATCCTCCATCTATTCCTGAATGCAATACCTCAATATGCTAGTGACCAGATATATTTTCCCCATACTCCTGAGGATAGGGCCAGAAATATGCAGGAGTTCTACCATGTAGCATACTACCATGAAGTACTGGGTGCTATACATTGCAGAAATGTAGAAATTAAGGCACCACCTGGGGAACAGGGAAGGCACTGCATTAATAGAAAGGGCTTCCACTCTATTAACTGCCAAGTTGTGTGTAATGCCAAGGGAATCATCTTGAATGTATGTGCTGGAAACCCAGGCAGTTACCACAACTCATATATCTGGCACACCTCCCAACTGTATCAGATGTTCACTAGGGGGGACATCCCACATTTAATGGAGAATCAAGGTTATGCATTGGAACCATGGCTGATGACACCCATCAGAAATGCACACACACCTTCTGATAAACACCATGAGGAACACGTTCAAACCAAAAATACCAAAGAGCATGAGTTTGGGCTGCTGAAGTCACGGTTCCAGTGCCTAGATACATCTGGGGAAGCCCTGCAGTACAATCCACATACATATACTGAAATATTCACAGTATGTGCCATGCTACACAACATCCTGGCAAAACAGCTTCAGCAGGAACAAGGGGAAAGGGCACAAATCCCACCACCAATGGCAAGGTCACCACAGCCACATACACAGGTGAGGAATCGGAGGGGGAAGCAGAAGCTGCTGTGGGTGTAGGCAGACATAGGCATGCTTAATATGCCCTCACACTGGCTAAGAGACAATGCATAGCACACTCACTCACTCACTCACTCACCACCTAAGGGCCTAAAACCTTCCTCCTATGCATATACGTATAGTAACATGGATGCCAGGCAATGTTCACAACCTTTACCTACCCATATAATGATTGTGTACTGCTTGCATCAGACAAAGTTAGCCCTGAACCAAAACTGTTGCAACTGATAGATTTACAAGGTAAGTGTTGAACCTGGTGTGTACTGTGTAATAATATGAATGACTGGCATATCCTTGAATGTTGTCACTTGGTATTCTAAGCAAGTAAAAGGTGGGAGATTTGTACAGAAATGACCTTAACATGTAATAGCAGAGACTTATTTGACTTGTGTGTCCATTGTTTAGTAGAAGGCCTCAGGCGTCAGAGATTCACACAGTCATACTTCTCAAAAGTAGTGATGGTCACTGCATGCCCTCAGTATAGCAACATACATGTGTACTAGAAAAAATATTAAAGAGAGAAGTTAGAAAGTAATAGTAAACATTTCAGTTTAAGACTTCATAACCCTCACAAGTCATGTCAGTGGCCCTATGGCACACCTGATCATATTTTCTATTGTGTCTGCCTACTCAATTCACACCTGCAGCTATCTGCTGCCAAATTTGCATTCTGCCTGACATATCTCCACATCCCCTCTCAAGCAGAAAGGCACCATGTTGCCTAAAAGCTTCCACAATGACCTGATTTTTAGAGTCACTGAAGGGTGTTTTTTAGGGATTGAGATGCCTGGGTGCCATAGTCCTAGGTGTCCTAAAACACAACAGAAGGATAATACAATTAAGTATCACATAACTACAAAATGGCTGTTCCTAGACAGAACAGAAAAGGTAGCATTTCAATATTACCCACTGGAGAAACATAAAACAGTCTAGAAATCTGAAATATAAACAGCCTGGATGCCAAAAAAGAGATATTAACAACAGCAACACATCCTTGTTTGTGCCATACCAGAAATGCAGCTTTGCTCCCCCACCTCCAAAAGAACAGGCACATGACACATTTTGCTGACAAACTATCACTGAGCTGCTGACAGTGCTATCAAATGAAATGTCCCTGAAACACGTATATGGATTTCATACAGAATATTCCCTTTTAAGGTATTACCAGTCACAAATACCTGTGAAATGCTCTGACAAACATGCCCTTGCTATCAGTACACTTCTAACTAATGCATACAAATAAAAGTGTATAAATATTACATAGATTTTTCTGAATGGCATTTCAGCATATACAGTATATAGCTGAAATATGCAAGCATATCTTTTCAAGTTCAATAATCTTCTGTGCAGATATATCCCAAAGTAATAGCCTCTTTTCTGTGTTCTCCACATAAACAAGTCTCCTCACCTTCAGATTCCCTAGCTACACAGCTGCCTTTTTATGGTGTAGATTCAGGGCTGTCGGCATAGAGACAAAGTAAATGAGGTGTGAACTCATTAGAATTCCTGAATCGCAAATTCTTGGCTCTATGTAGGAGATGTAAACATAGTGCAGGCACTTCCTCAGTGTTTGTTGCTAATGGATTGCAACTGTGAATGATTGCTGGTAGGGAGAATAAAACCACTACAACAATGCAGACTGCTCTACCTCCAGTGGGTGGGTCTGGTTAGACTTGCAAAGTGTATAGAAGTTATTTTATCGAAGTTGGAAACGTAAGTAAGTAGCACACAATTCTCAGGTTCTGTTCATTAACATCCAACCTCCCCTTTCATTTGCCCTGTAATATTCTCACACATTTTAAGGACAAGGATATAGAATGCCTTACAGACTGCATGTCTTAGATTACTGGTCAAATAAGACAAGAATGTGCAACAGACAGGTAAGACAGAGTTGCATTTTTGCAAGCAATAGTCATAAATGGCTGTGTGACCACTCAGTGGACTACATCCAAAATTAATATATGTACAAATAACTGTTATATGGTTTGTTAGTATTGTGGATGATGCTTCAGTTGGTTGTATGCAGAATCATTTCAATTCCCTGCTGCAAAGCTGTTTGTGTGGCAAATAGGGATAAGGCACCCTTACTGTGTTCTGAAGGTTCATTGGATTGAGAGTTCAAATCCAGACCTATTTACAAGTATGTCATATGTCTACGAACAACCATTTTGTATTGTTAATTTCATAGGTTGCCATTTTTCATTTTAACCACTTTTCCCTTTTGTTTAATTTTTTAATGCCAGTGTTTGCACAATGCACAGCTTAGCACAAGCAAGGGAAAATGGAGAAAAAATAATGTCAGGTTTGGCTGTACTTATCTCGTATGGTTGATGCTTAGCAGTGTAGAAAATGGACAAGTGGGCCAGCCAGGAAGCAGACAGAACACCTGCAGACAGGGCATTTGTAAAAGGGCAAAGGTCAAACAATACACTGTTGCAATGTTTTCTTTCCTTTGCGCAACTTCACTTGATTGCGTTGCACGGCAGGTAGCAAAGTTCCCCAACATCTGCAGACAAGACTCAGACAGTCAATAACTGAAAATGGAAATATTCAATTTATTCTGGTGGGCACCAGGCAAACAGGCTAAGTGGTAATGCACAACAGTTAACACAGACAACTTAAGAATGAGTAGCAAATTATGGAAATGTCATGTAACTAGTCCTGTGGCAGCAGGTGTTAAGTGTAGGGCTGGAGTACAGATGGTCCTGAGTTCTAGTACAGGGTGTGCAACGTATTTTTACAGTTGTGACAGTGCAGTTTATAGCAATGAACTGAAAAACAGACTAGTGTTATTTCAATATTCTTGTGGCAACAGGCCTAATTGTAAGACTGTCGTACACATGGTCCTGGGTTCTAATGCAGGATATTCCATATATTTTACTGTTGTTCCTTTCCCCATTATAATCACTCTCACTTAGAACACTTTAGATGGTGGGGCTGATAAGAGTTTTATGTACGAAGGACAAGACACCCTCATTGTGTTTTCAGATGTATGACTGAGGGTATACTGTCTACCATCTATCTGTAAGACTAATTCTGTTATCTTGACTTGCATGGCTTCACAATTACGTAACACACATACTCATCTGGATCTATACACAAGAAACTTGTCAGGCCACACACATACATGTGTAACACCTCAAACTGTCACCGGCATTTAAGAATGATTCCTGACTATGTTTGAGCAGCACTCCCTCTGTGGCAAACATGGAAATTAATGCTGTGGAAACAATATTTTGTCACTTATGCCAAGGTTTGAATCCCACAGTGTAAAAATCAATTTTATCATTGTATAAAGGCAAAAACAAATGCATCAGTTCATGATATTTATGTCCCCAGTGCATGTCTGCAAACTTAACTCACCTAACAGTTACTACCCAGTTTCCAATATATATATTCCTAAGCTACATCACCAGACACTCCTTAAACTAAGGAGAAGTGTAAGACTAACCTTCCAATTTCAAGTATTTATGTCCTCCCTGCTTGGCACAGCTGTACTCTGCTCATCATCATACAAACGTGGTAGGCATTGTTGCTTGGGTTTGTGCACTACCAGTAAACATAATAACTGGAATTGGTGGGAAAGCATCATTTTCTATTGCTGTAGGATGGGTGTTAGACATGGCGGGCATTAGTAGGGAAGCTGCTAAGTTTAGGAAGCAGAAGTGGTGTGTCCAGGACATTTATTGGACTCCTGGTAATATGCCACAGCCAAAGGCTTCTGAAGAGGTCTATTCTCACTCCCAGTACAAGTCTGGGGCATGGAGTACATTAAATCAGGCTGTATCCAGTGCTACTTGCATCCCATACACTGGAGAACAGTGTAGACATTATTTTAATGACCAACATAGGCACAAAAAGGATTCCTTCAACCACTGGTTGGATGAATTTGAGACTGTGAAAATCCCAGAGCTGTTTAAGTATGATAATAAGAGACAATTTGTAATATTTAGAAAACTAAATGTAGACAAGACAGGTATGCATAATGCTGTTCGGTTCTTTACCCAGCTAGCGTTGACACAGAGTTCAACAGACAGGCTCATGTTGCTCGACTGGAGAGGCTAATGGAAGGAAGTGGTATGTATGCAGCACAAGAGAAGAATTATTGTAGCTTTAAAAGTTAAAGATAGATTTTTGTTTTTTTATACAGTTGTAGCAAATTGAGCATGCACATCCTAACTGTAACAGCAGGTATGCATGCATTAGTCTGTAGCACAAACCAACTTCAGGGGTCAAACATAAGACTGTAGTCACAGGTTCTGGTTCAAATACCATGAGTAACAAATATACAGTACCGAATGTCTTTAAAATTGAACTCTATTCAGGTGGCATAAATGCCCTCCTGTTACCTGTAATCTGTATAATTGGAACATGCATATGTTTAATATACGCACATTTCAAAGATTTCCATTTGTTAGGATGTATACTTAAATATAATACTTCAGATAAAATAGTTGTCTACCACTGTAATGCACTGTAAGTCTCACATGATGGCATTCATTTTATCTCTTTTTTATCTCACCTCAACCCTCATCTCTCTTTTTTTTATTTTATATTATGTGTTATCAAAATGTCTCCACGTCATTCACCTGTACCAAATCACTAAATGGTACACAGCACAGAGAGGTAGGCCAGTCCCTGTGGATCAGTCTGCCCCTGCTCCACCAGCTCCAGCACCAATGCCCAGTACGTCTGTGAGCTAACTTGGCCACATTGTCTCTGCTGCTGTTACACTACCTGCACCCTCAAGCAGTACAGCCCCAGCAGCTGGTGCAGTGGTACACTAAGGGAGAAGTGGTGGAGGTGGTGATTTCTTTACCCACTGGGAGATGCCAGGATTGGTGTGTAGGTTCATGCAGCATACTACTGGTGTACGCCTATGCCTGATGGAGAGGCTGCTCTCCCTCATGGCCCATAGGAAGAGAAGACATCAAGCACTCCAGCCACCAGTGGAGTAAGGGGACAGTGATGACAGTCCAGTGGGTGAAGGCTCGATTCATACTGTCTCTATGTTTGACTGGCATGATCCTGTGATGTCCCCTCCCTCACCCCGATCATGGTGTCTCCCTACCTTTTGTGTCCCTCACCATCCCTGTCTCTTGTCTTGTCTACATTTGCTTCCTAATCTTAGGTTCATAGGTTGGTACTAGGCTATCGGCCCTAGTGCCTATACAAGCCTAGCCAAAACAATTCTCTGGCTATTTCTTCCCACACTATTTACTTCCCTCGACCCCTGTCTAGCAGGGCAACTGACGTGATCCCCGGGCTGAATTTCCTATCCAACTTACCTGATCCAGAAATACCTACATCTCTTACCCAGCATTCCTCCTTTACTGAATTAAAAAAAAGAAAAATGGGCACCTGTCCCACAAAAAAAAAAAAAAAATTGTCCTATACATAGCCCTCCATTTCGCACACAACTTCTTGACACTCTTGATTCAGTCCAATTGGCTATACAACATAATTATGTTTTTGTCACATCTCTCTCTGGAAGGGACAGTCAAAATTCAGCTAATATTCTGCACATATCAGTTTTACTGAAGAAATGAATAGCTATAGTTCTTACCTCCCTCCAGCACATTCCTGTATTGCTTTCCCTTTGTTCTCCCCCTCCATGCTTGCTCTCCATTTCACCACTTTCCTATCTACCCCATGTTAACACCTATAATCTGGTCAAAAATGGAATCACACACAACACACATAAGTAGCAGAAAAAGCAATGAATCCCCTCACTTTTTGGCCTCTATTTTTGCATGGAGTTTGGCATCATGCACCAATGCCAAACAATGGTGAGCAGCTCTGTAATGCTGCAGTTACGTCCATGCAATGCCACTTAACCCCCAATGTGCTATGCCAACTCATAGTAATACATGCTGAATGTACTATACAGAATAATGTCATGGCATTAGTACTATTTATTTAAAGGTATTAGATATACCTGGATTCGAACCCAGCATTATCTGGGCTCAAAAAGAAATGTGTCTATGTATTTACACCTGCTGCCAAAGAATCAGCTAAGCAGCAGGTGTGTTTCATACTCTCAATACTAACTCTCAGAATTTTATCAATGCTGCTCGCATTTCCGCACTGCTTAACTACACGCAAACAGGGAAAATTAATGGAAATTTGTATCTCGCATGTGCAAACACTTTGACAGCAGTCATGCAAACCCACTGCTGCACTATGCCTAAGCAAATTTAGCATGTATTAGTGCTGTTTACTGTCCAGTTTAATCTTTATGCCATGGAACTACATGTGGAAACTTAAAATGAACAATATGTCACATATTTACAATGCAGCCATGTGTTGCCTTCCCCCATGCAATGCAACCCTGGTGTCTCTAGTAGTTTTTCACAAATATATCACCTACACTACATACATTAATATCAAATGTTGTGTGACATGCAATGTCCATCAGTTTGGTAGCATGCAAAACTAGAACTACCTTCACAGTTGAACATGATTACACATCCATCAACTGACCCTGAGAACTACTGACCCATAAGTCTAACCAGCCTTATCTGCAAGACTATGGAAAGATTCATCATGGACCTTACCCACAGGGACATAGGTGATCTTCAGCACTCTTGACCCAACCCATACTGGTTTTGTCAAGGGTAGATCTTGCTTACTAAACCTAGTGGACTTCTTTAATAATGTCCCCAAAGCCCTGGATGAGGGAAAACAGGACATACTGCCTATCTTGATTTAGCCAAGGCCTTTGACACAATCCTCCATTCAGGTATCATAGAGAAACGCCTCCCATCTGGGGATTAATCCATGCATTACTAAATGGGTAGCCAACTGGCTCACCAACTGAATGCACACTGTCAAAGGTGGGAAGTCCACCTCCACCAGTAGACATGTTACTAGTGGAATACCACAAGGATCTGTGCTGGGCTCTCTACTGTTTAGAAACTATTTCTCTGAAGTCCAGGCAAAGGTAATGGAGTGTGGCTTACCAAGTCTGCAGATGACTGTCAACTGAGCACAATCATTTAGAGTCCCTCAACGATGTTAAAATATTATAGAAAGACCTGACAGAGCCAAACTCACAGACTGAAACAATGCAACAAAATGCCTCTGTCACCTCTGGCAAAAAAGTAGCCCTGCAAATTAAGTTATACATAGCACCCCTTTACGCTCTAAGTCACTGGTGTGAGACTGGAGAACACAGGTTGATAGCAATCTAAACTTCAATCACTATGTGTCCATAGTGGTAAGGCACACATTCTACATTGCCCACCTCATAACTAAGGGCATTGCATCCAAGATCAGGGAGGTCATAGCTCCACTGTACTTGACCCTTATCAGACCACTCATTAAGTACAATGCAGCCTTCTCTATGTACCTCACCAGACACCTGGAGCAACTGGAGAGACCACAGAGGTTTCTGACCAAGAGACTCCAGGGTCACCATAACATGACATATATGGAAAGACTGAAAGCCCTGTCACTGTACTCAGTATCATACAGGCTGCTGACAGGCAACCTCTGCCTGGCCTACAGATCAGTCTGGGACCTTGCTCTAATGTAAATGCTGGACATCTGCAAATCAACTAGGACAAGGATAACTTGCTGACAGATATATCTCCCTGCAATTGACACATCTGTATTAGGATCTCACTGCATGTGAAGCAGTGCTCCTCAATGACCCTATTCAAATGCAAATTTGACAACTAGATGGGTGATTATAAATGCATCACAAGGGTGGCATCTATGTACCTCATGGACAGGGCCAGTCACTGCTGATCACAAAATCACTGTGCTAACAATGAACATCTAACTATGCTCAATAAGGGTACTTAGGTGCTTGCATGGCTAGGCTTATAAAGGCCCGAGCATCATTAACCTAGTAACTTCCTTTGAAGCTATGAACCCTATGCAGGCCTCCCATCATCTTCTCTCCTACATCAAGTGCTGATGTCATGTACTATAACTTGTCCTGCAGCCTTGTAAAATTCAGACTCGTGCCATGGCACTTGTGTAAAGTGCCAAGTTCTGTAGTCTGTGTACTTAGGTAGGGGTTCTGTTCTCACTGCAGTCAACTGTATGTGCATGCATGTGTGTGTTTGTGTCCAGCCAGAGAAGCAGAATTGTGTTTCCTAGAGTTACCACTCCAATGCCATGGATTGACAGTATTTTGACTTGTACATGTCTACACATCCATTTCATGCAGGCCTCCCAACAACTTCTCTCCAACATGCCTTGCTGATGTCATGCACTATAAGTGGCACTTGTGTAAAGTACAGAGTTTTGTAGTCTGTGTATTCAGAAAGGTACGGGTTCTATTCCCACTGCAGTCAACGGGTGTGTGTGTGAACTTGCTTGACATTACAGAGAGACTTTTACATTTATATGTGGGACACTGTTATTGCCATATTCTCCTCACCAGACACTGCTGATGGCATCAGCTATATCTGATTTACAGATGTGCACTGTTCCCACTAGGGCAAGGAGAAGCCACCTCATCCTATAAGACACATATTACGGTGACATGGATTTCAGTCTATCCACAAATTTCGTTGCATAGTTTGTAGGCACTGTGTTTTCTTGGTGAGTAACCCTGTGGCCTCTCTAGCTGTGGCATGCATCTGGTGAGGTACATGCAAAAGACAGCATTATACTCTATATTCATGTTCTGATGAGGTTTGAGAACAGTACTGTAATAATATCTTGAGATCAGAATACGATGGCATGACTTATGATGTGCACAATACAGGCTTTGAGTATCAGTGTGGATACTTGGTGGTTGAAGTTCAGATTGCTATGTACAGATTGCTATGTACATATGTTCCCAGTGCTTAAATTACTGGGTTTCTGCATAGCGTGACTGTTATCAATGCTTTAATTAGCAGGGAGTTCCACTTTGCAGAAGGACAAAATAAAGACACGTTTGCATGTATTTGTAAACCGTGTGGCTTTGTCACCCTTCATTTGTCTGTTAGCCCCTCCTGTAGTATATTATCATAATAGGTGGACTCAATGACTGCACCCAGTATGCAAGAATCAGCAAACATGGTAAACCAAAGAGGCCATATAGTTTAGCCTGAACTGTCAAGAAATGGACTCCAAACAGTAAAGTGCCAAGCACAGATCTCTGGGGTACGCCAGTGTTGACAGCTCTATTGGTACAGGTTAATTCACCAACTTTCACAGTATGTGTTCTGTCAGTGAGCCGACAGGTTACCCATCTAGTGACATAAGGTTTAATCCCCAGCTGGGAGAGATTCTCAATGATACCTGTGTTGGGGACTGTGTTCAAACCCTAGGCAGTTGAGGATAGCCAGTATGCATGGTCTTACATACATCCAGGCCTATCACACAGAATCAAAAGGCTGTGACATCATCACAGATCACCTATCATGTGACTCATCGCCTATACCTTTTTGCCATGGGTGAATACACACTTCAACACACCCTCCACATAGACTATGCTTATGTAGAAGGGTGTATATCAACATCCATCCATCTGATTTGGGGGGGGGGGCAGCACCTGCTGTATGCATGTATAGACACATTCTGACTCTCCTCATCTGTGAGGTAGACCAAGATGTCATCATGGACCTTTTCTAAATGGACAATAGTGATATCCCGGCTGGATGCAACAGATCTGTGTGAGTTGTTAATGCTACATCATGTTTGTTACATCTGTTAGATGTCCTCAAAGAGGCCGAGGGTATGAATGATGACAACAGTATCATCCTTCTGAACTTGACAAGCCAAAGGCATTTGACACAAATCCACACTGTGGTACTTACTCAACACTGTCAGATGTGGCTATATCAACCGATATCACCAAGTGGGTAGACCACTGTATCACACATGGCATCTAAATATGTTGAAATGTATAAAGTGACCTATACCTCAGGTCCAGTGATCAGGTCCGTACATCAGGGCTATCTGCTAGGCCCTTTCCTGTCCATTATTTGACAGACATCATAGATGACATACACATTTTGTGTCCAAACAGCTATCTGAAGGAGTACAGATTGTGGGCAATCACTGACTTCAACTGTGATATTAGTATAATACAGACATTATCAACACACACACACACACACACACAAAGACTGCCACAGCCATGACAACATCTGCAATGACACAAAAACAAAGGGGGATTTGTTGCATCAGGAAAACAAACACACACCCCAAGCATAATGTAGACATCACACTCTATAATCAAGACCAACAGGTATGTGACCTGTATCCTGGGATAGATGGAAAGTGGAATATCCACCAGCATGTGGTCACAGTGCTGAGTACTCCCTTGTACATACCACTACTGAGTACATGAAGGACTTCCACATCAGAGGCCATACCACCTCCATCGTTCACAGCCTTCATCACACCAATAACCGAGTACAATGCACCCTTCTTCATTCATCTCCCTACACATCTTCCGGTGATGTGTAACTGAAGTGCATCATATTTGTGACAGTGAGCTGTCACACATCTTATTGGTCATACCTAGGTATTCTTTTTGTGGCATAAACATTACTGTCTGATGGTGTGAAAGCCCCATCAAGTTGTTACACCAGATACATGTGTGCTACCTGTTCCAGTGATGCACACAGTACATACACAGCTGTTTGACAGCATTAATGGTTTGGACAACATTTATCACAGTGTGGAATGTGCAATATATATATATATATAGATATATATATATATATATATATATATATATATATATATATACACACACACACACACACATATACATGCCATGCACACCAGTCAACTTGCCTATATTGATCATAATGTCACATACCGGTATAGCAGTATCCCTCCTAACATCTAATACCTCCAGCAGATGTTATGGTGCCAGGACTGTGCTCATGATTACCCTCATAGTGTGTGCACATGTCATAATAGTGCCACAAGTGTGTTTGTGGAGATTAATCTCTGATCACTCTAAATCACATACACTATGTTAGAGATATGGGATTACTGGTGGTGGTATTCTGATATTGTCCATGATTGCGCTTGCTTCTTTTAATGTTGTCCATGAGCTTTTACCTGTGTCCCACCTGCTGGAGACCTCTGCTGAGATTACACTTATATTCAGGCAAATCATTTTGCACAGCTTCACAATATCCACCCTACCCAAATTGTATATAATATCCCTGATAGGGGTCCTTTGCATTGTTCATGTAAGGATGCTTATTTCACACAGGCATCTTCCCCATTGTTATGTTACCTTGTATGACAGTCATATAATACACATTTCACTGTGCAGTTCCCTACTGTACCATACTGATATGCAGCTGGTGTTGCTGCTACAACTGTCTTCCACTGACATGCCCTCGTCTGCTGTACATTAGGTTGTTTCACCTGTCCTCTTTCTCAGTGTTCATTCCTATAATTCATCTGTGTGCCCAATTCAATATACACACCTCCAGAGTGTTTATTTTACATGGCAGTCCATGTACCCTTACAGATCATTTACACAGCTATAGTACAGAATGCCAGGCATGGAATTTCACAATGCTCTGCACTATATACACTGTCCTGTACTGTGCTTGGACCATACACATATCATATCTCTCAACTGTCCAGATTTTCACAGAAATGTCCAGATTTTTGCCCTATATATATTTTGGTGTGTTCATTATCAAATGTGTGGTTTTCTGCCATATCACTGGAATGATATCAGAACTGATATGACTTAATAATTAAATACATTTGAGTTTCTGACTTCAACTCCTTCAGAAAATGTATCTTACCACAACCCCCTTGTTATTCTAGCACATATCTAAAGAGCAAATATGTCAAATCTGTCACTTTTTCTGGGTAATTGTCTCCCCATTATGTTGGGCTCTGTCCAAATATCTTGCACTAAGAGGTTGAGAGCTATGACAACTATTATTTGTTAAGCCCTGGAGATCATTGTGGCATTTCCCTCAAAACTGTGGACCTTCGTGGCTCTGACTTAAACAGTATTGCTATGCGTGTTGTCTTACACGGTTTCCTGGCCAGCAGCACTGTTGCCAACCACAAAAACGCCCTTATTTACGTCTAAACCCAGTGCATGGTATGAATATGCAATAAGCGCTGATGCTCACTGCACATCACCGTGCACACAACTAAACCCAGTGCAAGCTTTGCATGAAGCCTACACAGAGTTCATCAAATCCCAGGGATAGATCTTTGAAATGAGGTGTCGAGCTGAACACAATCCTGTGTGAAAGAATCAAAAAAAGACTTTTGAATATTGTCTTGGAATACCAGCTTGTGTAAAAGGTTTCTCACTCAATTGAGAGATTCCTGGCACTTTGAAAAGGCTCTGCAAAGATAAGCAAATTGTATAAATATGGAAAAACTTTGATATCCTGTAGCTTGTAATGAGCTGTAACTGGAGCTAGATGCTTTATGAACACCCTTGGTGCAGTGGATAGTACAAAGGGTAAGGCGGAGAAGTGAAAATGTTATCCAGACACACAAAACTTTAAGAAACGCATGAAGCCTGGATTAATAGGAACATGCTAAATATATTTTAAATCTAGTGCAACCAGGAAACTTGAATGAGTAGTAAGAGGTAACGGGGTTGTGAAGTAACATCATTTTGAATTTGGTCACCGTTACAAACAGGTTTATGAAAGAAAGATTCTGAACTGATCTCCAAGCATTTTTTTCTGTCACTAAAAACATCCTTGAGTGAAAAATTTTCCCTGTCTGGGAAAGGGGAACTAGTTCTATCACACCTAGAGCAGCATGTAATGAAGGGCAGGTGGAAATAAGAGAGTATGGTCTGGTGGATGAGGGATTACCCCCTGGAAAGGAATAATTTCCTCCCAGTGTCATCTGTAAACTTCATGAATGATCTTTAGAACCTATTTGTCTACAACTGCCAAAGAGAAAAGTGGAGATATAGACTTTCTGGAAGGGAAACAGGGCTGATAGGGTGGGAGGGTGAAGAAGGTTCCTTAAATAGTTATTCTAACTTGTTGGCTTGTCCTTGGTTTGGGAAGGTTTCGTAATTCTTTCTGGAGCCTCCTTAACATTTCTTCTAAAACTTCTGTTTACCTGCATTTTGTTGAGACTGTTGGATAAGGGGTTAGACAGAATCCCTTAGAAAATTTGGAAAAGGAGGGCTGAAAAATCGTAGAGATTCCTAGTATCAACTTACCCCTTATCACACTTTTTAAGCACTTTGGCAGCAGCAGGGCCAAAAACTTGATCTCTCTCCAAAGAAAAACATAAAACATCATTTTTAACCTCTGCAAGGTTCTGAAACTGCAGCCAAGCAAATCTCCTCAAAACAGAACCAGTGGTCATAGCCCTCAACTGAGTCATATAAAGAGTCATATACACACTGCAAACAATGAGTAGTGATTTGTACAACAGAAGTAAATAAAAATATTTAAAGCAGATTTTTCCTCACAATAAGAAACTGCAAACAAAACCTTCATACTTTCACAATTAGCCAGAATAAACTAACATATGAGCCTGACAATTCAAAATTCCAAAAATCAAAATTACAGAAACACACAGTTTTCCCATACTTACTAATAATCTTCCTAACCTTATCAGAAAGAGTGGGTTTGGAATTAACTAAATGTTTAGCAGCAGTAAGATTAACTAAAGCTACATCTGCTGGCTTGGGTTTGGGAAGAGTGTATAAAAAATGAAAGACTATGGAACTTTACATATCCTATTTGTCTTTTCAGGGACAGCTGATTGACTGTCAGGAAAATTGTAGGCAGTAACACAGACATCATCCAAAGCTGACGAAACTTGAGGAATGGGTAAAGATTCTGGAAATTCCTTCTGTAACAAATCCTAGTGTTTTCTGAGGAACTGAGAAACCTCAGTGTTCTCCCACTGACAACACTGGCATACTCTAGAAATACTCTAAGAGGAAGAGAAACTCCCACAGGGATATTCAGAAACTGACCTATCCTCGTAGTCTGAATTAGAAATATGTGGAGAGAAAACTGTATCATTCCCTTTATCTCCCTGTCCAGATGCAGAATCTTAAATATCTTGAGAAAAAGAAGTATTTTCCTTTCTTTTACTACAAACTCCATTATATGAAGGATCAACAGCCTGAATTAAACCCTGAGCCACATCTAGTAAACACTTCCTATCTAAGAAAATTTGAGGAGGAGTTTTTGTTTAATTTTCTTTCTTTTTGTTAGGAAAAATGGGGTCAACCATGTTATTAATGGCAGCAGCTTTCCCGGGAATGGGCACAACATTCTGACAAAAAGAAAAGCCCTCCCTCTTCACTCTCCCAGGGCAAACAGCAGCAGCTCTCCCTTGTCCACTGAGGGGATCCCAAACAACTACAGAGGATGTAGCTAACCCCTGAGCCATAGTGGCTGTAGGTGCTACACCAGAGTGATCCAGGGTAAAAGATGACTTCTCTGAGGTCCAATTCATGGCCACAGCAGAGTCATACATATGTGTTTGACACAAAATCATAGCCTTCCTGTGGTGACAAAGCCCGTTTGCAGATTTTTTTCTGTGTGTGACTGGAAGAAGGACCAACAGTTTATTCTACGGTCAACCTGAAAATCGTGCCTCTTTCCTGGGGAAAACAAACAGCAAAAGCTTTTAAAACTTACTTTAGAACAACTTACCAGCCCAAAAAGGAAAATAAACACAATTCCTCTACAGAAAAATGTGTTTCAGTTACTTCAAACAACTTTTAAACTGACAAGAAAAAAGAGTGCTCTCATTTAAAAGTACAATACAGTCTCGAGACAGTCTGGCAAAACACAAAAGTCCTAGCTTTAAATTAACTTTCCTGAACACAAAAGTGTCATTAAATAAACATGTTTTTTAAATGTAAACTTTTCACCCAGAGGGAAGTTATCTACCCAGCAAAGGAACAGTACAAGACAACCGTCGATTCAGCTTCACAGGAGTGTACTCTTCGTTTGCAGGTCATCGCTGAAGGGCTTGGTACCCCAACCTATCAGTCAACTCAGCTTGAATGTCTGATGGATTGAGCATGTTAGGAAGGTGCACTGAAGTTCTGGCAGCTAGTCAGCTGTTGTATCTTACATAGCTAAGGCTACAGCAGCAGTAATCAATATAATGATCAGAGGCTCAGGGTCATAGCAGACAGCAGTGATGGCCACGAATATGCATGCCACTAAGCAGCACTACGCACTGCGGCTAGAATTTGCACATCAGCGAGAACATGGAAGTATCAGGTTGCGGTACTGTGGGGCATGACCAACAGCCTGCTAACAAAGGGCATGAATATTGTTATCCCCTTATATCTCACATATTAAACAACTTCACAGCCTTGAAGACTTTATCACAAACAGAGTGCAAAGACCCTGGATTACTGTCTTCTCCTCCAATGGAAATCCTCAAGGATTTCATGCCTTTCTTCAAAGTACAACCATAAAACTGCACTCAGTACTCAAAGAAGAGACACACCATTGTTCCACACTGTCAGAGAATATTCTGTGCCTCTCTGGTAGTCATTGTCACTTGATTTAAAATCCCAGGATTATGCTACCATTATCAATTTTAGTTCATAATGTATTAATACAGAGTTGATGGAATTTATTTAGGAAGGGAAAAGGCAAGAATTAGGTGGCATAAGTTGATTCTCCCCATAGAACAAGGAGATTCAGTATTGCCTGATTTGAAAGGACACTTTACAGCTATGCAGTTAAGATTCAATATATATAACTGAAGTAGAAGATTATAAATCAAAGTAGAAAGGTGTGATGATGAAATGGAGGGGAGGTAGAGTTTGAGAAATAAGGAAAGAGCAGGATTTTTAATGCAAATCCTTAAGGAGAATAACAGTCATACACAATATTATATTTATAAAGTCATGCAAAATATCCTAAGCCAACACTGGAAGAAAGAAAGGAGATTATTTCCAACAGGGATGTCTGCAAGTAGGGATATAGAAACAATCAATAAGGGCAGGAATTTATTGGGGAAAATTAGCAACAGAATAAAGGTATTAGGAGTAAATAACTATGGACAGAAATGTAACAAGAGTGAGATGAGGCCAAGCAGAAGTATGGATTGCAGGTTAAAATATGCCTTCCATACCAAGGACCAATAACAGAATACAAGCAGAGAGTAATGGACAGGGACTGCCAAGTGAAAGGCCACTTATGGTAGAGCTTTTACTTAAGAGTAGAACAGAATCAGCTCTTAAAAAGGGATCATGTTTGCAGTTAAGTGGTTCATTCTAAAGGCAACTATTGCTCCCTGATCATCTTTCTCATCTACCTTGCTTAGTTGTGACCCTGAAGAGGTTTCCTCATAAAAGGCATAACTTTGGACTTTATTTCACTGAACTCAGGGCGTCATTTCCTACACTAGTTTTCTCAGATCATCCTAAAGGATCTATTATTCTATCATTTACCAGTGCATCTACCTTTAAGTCATTAGCCCATGAGTGTGCCATTTTCCATCACTCCCCTCTGCAAGCTGCGTCTCCAACCATCCCTGTCACTGTGCAAGCTAGCTGGAATTCAAATACCACATAATCCCAATATTCCAACACTGGCTGACTGAGTCACAATAAAGCTGCCTGAATAACCGAACTCTTCCAGCTACCTGAATTCCAGGACCCCTTTACTGAACATTGTTAAAGTATGCCTGACTAATTTATCTCGGTCAAACTATGTTACTATATTCCATACTGCTTATATCCTATGTTAAACTCTCCTCAGTGCGCACACTAAGTGATAAATCATATCTGCACTACCACAGCCCCAACATATCAACTGAAGAAACAGGAAATCTGCTTCACCCACTGGTTGTTGTGTGATAGTGGATAGAAACTTTCTCCCTGAAACAAAACTCCTGTTTAAGTCCCCATCAGAACCCTCAGAAGACCTGATGCATACCTTTTACCCCTTTTCTCTTTCTTCCTTTACCCTTTCTGACCTTTTCAGTTTATTTTTTTCTCCCAGCTTCTACCTTTACTGCTATCCTTCTGTCTGTATTGCAATTTTCTACTGAACAGTCTCTGTCTCCTTTTTCAATCACATCACTGACTGTATCAATGTCCTCCCATATTTCCTTACTTTGACTGTCCCCTTAACACTCTTTACTGATTGTCTTTTTCCCTTAAATTCTTTGCAGCCATGATGGTGCAGCCCTCTCTACGTTTGGGCTTCACTCCCCAACTCTACCCCCAATTCCCATCCACCCCCACATACTCCACATTTACACACTCTAAGCTCCATCCCTTTCCCTTATACACCTTCTTCCTGTCTGCCTCATAAAAAATGAAACTCTCCAACCTTCTCAACAATACTCCTTTCCCTCAACCTTAGTTAATCCTCTCCTATTACATATTATTCTGGCTTACAGTACATACACTCTACTATCTATTTCTTCCCCCCCAACACTCAGTAATTAACTTTCATATTACCTCCACTTCTCTTTTTTTTTCATCCATTTACCAGACCTTCCCTTACACTTCTCACTTCATTCAAGCTTCCTCTGCTTCTGTCAATCTGTTCTCCTTTCTTTCATCTCTTTTTTTCTTTACTATACTATAAAACATATTTACTATCTACATTTCTTATCCCTTTCTCCTCCTTTTTTCTCTACTTACCTGTTAAAATACTAATATCTCACCTATCAACCTACCACCCACACTTATCCACCTTCTCATGTGCACTGACAAACCTTACCCTAACACCACCTAATCTTTTTTGGACTTCTGGACTTTCACACTTTCAAATGCAGACCATTCGACACCCACTGCCACCCTCACAAAGCAAAGTTCAAACTAAAAATAAACAACTATAAGCATCTAGCTCTGTATTAAATCTTCTTAAGTGGAGATATCCACCCTAACACTGGCCCTAACACCTTCCATAACCAAAATACCAACCCCATTTCCACTTCTCTCCCTAAAGCTAAACTATCTACCAAAAACCTATTACCTCCCTTAACATATGTAGTCCACTTAATAAAATCTGTGAATTTCACTTTTGGATTGCTCATTACTCCCCTGACATAGCAACTCTCACAGAAACGTGGCTCAAACTTCTTATCAATGATACTGAAATTCTCTCACCTGGCTATATTATCATCTGCTCTGACAGGTTACATAAAAAGGGCTATGGTATAGCTATATTATATTCTAACCATCTTACCTTCTCTTCATTGCCTATATCCCCCCAACCTTCAACCAGATGAACTTATACTTACCAACTGTAGAATAAATAGTCATACAACGTTATGTATTATAAGCATCTATATCCCTCCTGGGAATAATATTCCCATACTGGAAAATGTCTCTTTTGGACCTCCATCTCCAATGAAACTATAATTCTTGCTGATGTCACTATCGATTGGCAAACCATAACCACTGGCATCCTCTCCTCAAGCATTAATATTCATTGCTCACCTCACTCAACTTACTGCCACCTTTACCCATTACAATAAAACCATTAATACTGACACTATCCAATACTGGATTCTAGTGCCAAATCTTAGTCTATACCAAAACACAAAAGCAATCCCTGATTCTATTACTGACCACCTCTCTATCTTTGTTCAAAGCCTTCCAATACATAACATCAGACAACAGAAATGTAAAGAATGTCACAGTCTCACCAACCTCTGCTATACAGAATTTAACATGCTGTCCTCTATAAATTAGTCTTTCCTCTTTAGTCTACATCTAGATGATGCAGTTCAGAGATTCAACTGGATACTCTAAATAGCCTAGCTCCCCTCCAAAAGAAAAGAGTGAAATCTCGCTATGCACCTTGGCTTTCTTATTCCATCTGAGCCTGAATGCACTAAATGGAAGTTGCATGGAGTAATTAGCTAAAATCACAATGACAAACCCAGCTTCAACATATAAACAACGTCATAACTTAACAAAAACAAGTAAATTATGACAAAAGAAATTACTATCTAAAACTACAAATTTACCACCAAAAAATACCCCAAAATTTTGCAACTCCATTAACAAGATTCTTAACCCTGGTTCTCCCAGCATACCCATGTCCTAATGACTTTCCTCTTGAAACTGCCACAAAATTTAACTCCTATTTCATAGACTCAATAACCACCCTAGCTCAAAACTGCCAAAGTTCATATCTTACTCCACCACTATAAATCCACTTTTTCTTTCAAACCTATCCCTACTGCCAATCTCTACTGTTAAAACTTAAGCCCTACTCTCCCTCAGCTGACAACCTACCACCAGAATCCCTTAAACTAGCTCCCAACTCTATAAACTACCAAATCTCTATACTAATTAACAGATCTATTCAGGAATCAAGAGTCCATACTATCTGGAAAAAATTCTATATCATTCCACTTCACAGAGGATGTAATTCTAGATTCACAAACTAAAGGCCTAGAGCTATTCCATCCCCCTCTGTCAGAAATACTTGAAAAATGCATACATAAATAACTTCTCGAATAACTTCTACACGAAAATCTACTCACCCCAACCCAACATGGTTTTCGGCCTAACCACATCACTACAGTCTTAATCTCATTTAATGACACCATCTTAAAAGCTAGGGAAAATAATCTGGTATCCTCCCCTTTTCTTTACCTCTCCAAAGCCTTTGATATAGTCTCTCATTCTAAACTTCTTTCTAAATTATCTGCCCTTGGTTCCCTGAACTCCACTCTCAATTGGTTTTTCAGCTCTCTCTCCAACCATCAGCAGTCAGTCAAGTGGCTTTCTTCCTTTTTCCATTTCATCACAGTTAACACTGGAATACCACAAGATTCCTTTCTTGGACCTATCCTCTTTAACATCTTTATAAACAATCTACACTCATCCTGCTCACAGTCCTGTCTTATACAATACACTGATGACTCCACTATCATCAAGCTCTTCTAACAACCTGCCACAGCTTCACTTACTCACCCAAAAATCCATCAACTCTATCGAATGTTGCCTTGATGATAACCAACTTCAGCTGAAACCCATGACAACTAAACTGCCAGTCTGTTTTGATCCATTAAGCCAAAGGTCATGAAGAAAAACTAGTTCACCAAGCAGACCTAGTCCATCTCTACAACAATGCAATCACAATATCTATTAGTGGTGGCAAACTAGGCAAAACACTTACCAATAATTAGCAAAAGTTTTCGTCGTCCAAAACTTACCTCATATTATGGGATCCCAAGCCATGCCTCGGCAAAATGATTAGTAGCACCTCTCCAGTGTGCCCTGGGACTGTCACAAAACCTACGCCCTTGATGCCATGTCTAGTACACTTACCAAGACAGCCACCCAGGAAATAGCCTATGCTTCCAGACCACCTCAATCTTTCCTCTCAGTCTAGAGGAACAATGGCTCTACTCTGAAAAAGTTCACATTTTGGGAGGATATCAATCTATCAGACAGTGAGCTTACCATCTTTTCTATCACTTGACCTTCCGTCCACTAGCTAAAACTTGAGACCAAAGATGTGGATGAGAATCAAGAATAACTGTCAACTTCACACCACAATTTGGTACAAAATCTAGAGTAATGCCATCTTTACACCTATCTGCTTAACTTACCAGCTGGCCCATCTTATAACTTCCTGTGCTTTCTCATGCACAAGATCCCATGATTCTTACATTCCTCCATTTTCAAGAAAAGCTGCAAACTGTTCCAGTGCATGCTAGAGTTCACTTGAAGCCAAGTAAGGATGCAGAAAATAGACAACGGGGGTCTGGAATTCACTGGATAAAATTAGCAAAGGAACCAAGGTACTGGGACCAAATAACTATCTATCAGGGAAGGTTATAACAGTGGATGAGGCCAAACAGAAGTTTGGACTGCAGATTACAGATGGCCTCCCATAGCAGGGACTGATAAAATAATACAGGCAAAGAGTAAGGGATAGGGGAATGCCAAGTGAAAGAGCAGGTAAGGTAGAGTTTTTAGCTGAGTCTAGAACAGAAGTAGCTGATAGAAAGGAATACTTAGTAAGGCATATAAAATAATTTATGCTAACTATCTGAATTAATTAGTGGATATTAGAAAAGTTTGGGAAGAAAGACTGGAAAGGCACTTTACCAAGGAATAATGGAAATACATCTGTATGCCTCCCATTTATGCAATAAAGTCCAGAAAGTTTGGGATTTTTGCTTGAAAGGGCTTGACCAGATATTTTTTATATCCCAAGCAGACATCAGAGAATTTTTCCTCAGGTAGTTATTGGTGATGTGAAAGACAAAGGTAATTACACAATTCTGGGAAATTAATGAGTTAGCAGATTTAAAAATTTCTGTACAGCACATTTTGTCAGAAATGTTGGGGGAGCAAAATCGTTGTAATTAAAGAAATGATTCTTTTGAACTGTGACATGCCAAGAGATAGTAAGGCCTTACTAAGTTTAAAGCTACTATCAAAAGCAATATGTAGAAAATGGATATCAAAATCTAAACCAGATGTAAATGAAGTACTGAATGCTGCATAGGATATAAAAGAACTGGAGGTAGGATCCTTAGAAAAAGAAAAAAAAGCAAATTACACAGAAGTAAATGAAATCTGTGCAAACGATATATGCAGAATAATGGAGGAATGATGTTTTAAGGAATGTTGAACAATTCATGTAATGTAGGAATAGGTTCATAGGTAAGTACTAGGCTATTGGCCATAGGGCCTATATAAGCCTAGCTAAAAAGGTATCCTGGCTTTCGCCACCCAAGAAAATTATTTTCCTGTGCCCCTGTTGAGCAGAGCCACAGAGGTAATTCCCTGGGGTGAATTTCCTATTTCCCATCCAATCATCAAGATTTTTCTTGAAGAGTGCTATTGAGGAGCTTTGTTTGATATAGATAGGTAGTTTGTTCCAGAGTATGGTAAGTCTCTGGGGCAGGAATCTATCCCTCCAGCATGTTCTGTTTATTGTTGTGACAAGGTTTATGTCCCTAGAGAGGGTAGCTTGGAGGGATTGGGATTTCTTTAAGTGGAGCACGTGCAACAGCTCTGGGTTTGACATAGTTTTGTATGTTAGGAAGAGATCACCTCTGAGTAGGTGATATGCGATGGAGTAAAGCTGAAGTTTTTTGAGACTGTCTGCATAAGGCATCTGTTTGAGGCCAGAAATCTTCTTTGTGAGGTATTTCTGTGGCCTTTCCAGTTGTTGTAGATGTCTTGTGAGGTACATACCAAAAGGGGCGCTGTACTCTATAATGGGTCTAATGAGTGACAAGTAGAGGGGAACAATGACCTCTTTTTTCCTGGATGAGGAACCTTTTGTGATGAGGTGTGCCACATAGAAGGATTTCTGGACTACTGTGGCAATGTGATTATCAAAGGAGAGACTACTGTCTACCTGTGTCCCAGGGTCTCATCACACTTTCGGTGTTAAGTAGACTACCACCTATATGGTAGCTCATGGGTACAGGGTTTTTACCAAAGGGGATGACAATGCACTTTTTGGCAATGAGCTTGAGGCCATGGCTTTGACACCAGGCATCTGTCTCAGTGAGGCCCTTTTGTAGTATGTCCACATCGTTAGGAGTTTCGATTATTGCTCCTAGTTTGCAGTCATCTGCAAACTTCATTAGCCAAAGACCTTCTGTGTTAGCCTATACTTCAGAAAAGTAGATACCAAACAGGAGAAGATCCAGGACTGAACCCTGTGGTACTCCACTTGTCACTGGTCTGAAGTCAGATTTGGAGTCTGCTACTTTAACAGTCTGGGTTCTGTCAGTGAGCCAGTTGGCAGCCCATCTTGTGATATAGGGATTTATACCTAGTTTATTTATTTTTATTTTATATTTGTTAACCGAGGGTGTCTGACTGAGCCGAAAAGGTCCTTTTTCAGCAGAGGCCCGGGGAGAAAAGCTCCACATAGAAAAATTACAGATACATTTAGTTATTTAGACATGATCAGTATACACACAAATTACAAAATACATGTTTTTACAGTGGTATGCAGCCCATCAACAGTTACAGTAGAGTAGAGAGAACAAACAAAAAAAATATTAATTTAAAAATAAAGGTAATTAACAGATTTGTGGTGTACAACTGACATTTGGAACATAGGTAGAATACATACATAGTACAGAGGTACAGTACATACATTGTAGATTAGCCAGTATTTGTGAGTAAGACTGAAAACTATTATCAAGTACTCTAGGTTTAGTATGTGTACCTTATCTGCTTTCACTAGCCTGGGGAGCAATCAAGACACTACCAACTTTGCTTGAGATGCTGCCTGATGAGGTCTTTAAAGGAGGCTTTGGATGATGTGTTTTGAATGCTAGTGGGGACAGAGTTCCATTTTTTAGCCACCGAACTACTATATAGTGCATCCCCAAAGCTATTGTAGCTGTTGGTGAATTCTAGTAGTAGTTTGCTTGATGATCTAAGAGGCCTTTTAGCTGAGTGATGCTGTACTAGGTTTTTGAGAGCAGAACACTTATTGGGGAGGTAACAGATGGAATGACACAGGCAGAGCTGATTGTAGGTTAGGAGGCTGAGCAGTTCAAGCCAGTGGAGCTGTCTCAAAGCAGTACAGCGATGAGTTCTATAGGAGCAATTTGCAGCAAAGTGGGCAATTCTGTTATAACAGGCTTCCATTTTGCTTAGTTCAGTTTTGTTGAGATTAGTCAGAATGGGAGATGCAGAGCAGGGTGGATAGAAGTTGGGACCGAGCAATGGCTGATCTTGTGTTGTTGGTAAGAAATGGAGTGATACGGTAGAGTGATCCCAGTTTGGCATGTACTTTTTTAATAGTTAAGTTGAGATGACTATCAAATTTTATGTGGGTGTCTATGGTTATTCCCAATAGCTTAGCCTGTGCCAATGGAGCGATTGGAGTAGCATTTGTGGAGTAGATAGTGAATTGACTGTTATCAGTGTTTTGTTAGAACTAGTTATAATCATAAGCTGAGTTTTCTTTGGATTGAGGATAAGTTGGGCTTTGGTAAGGTAGTTTCCAAAGTTAGAGAATGCTAGTTGAGTTGTTTGCAGGAGGGTGGGAATGTTTTGTGCAGCACAGATTAAGGTAGTGCCATCTGCATACTGAATGATAGATGCATGTTGTGTGGAGGTATGAAGGTCATTTGTGGATTGTAAATAGCAGTGGTCCCTAAGATAGAACCCTGTGGGACTCCTATAATTATGGGTAGCAGAGGAGAGAGAGAATTTTCCCATTTCACAGCTTGGTACCTGTCAGTTAAGTAGCTTTGGAACCAGGTAAGAGTGGAATTTGATATTGGTTTAGTTTGTTTAGCAGGATTTGGTGTGAGACTGTGTCAAATGCTTTGAACATATCCAAAAAAAGTTGACACCTGCAGGCCTTCATTTTTGAGACAGTTTACTGTGTCTGTGAAGCAGAGGTAGAGGAGGGCTGTAGCGGTACTATGGGCAGGTCTGAAACCATGCTGAGTAGGTGACAGGATGTTGCTGTTTAGGATATATTTTAGCACCTGGGTATGGATGCATTTTTCTAGGATTTTGGCCAGTGGGGAGAGTAAAGCAATGGGTCTGTAGTTATTAAGTTCATTGGAGGTCCCACCTTTATATATGGGTGTAACATAGGATATTTTCCAGAGTTTGGGCACATAGTTTTCAACAACTGATCTGTTTATGAGAGTGGAGATTGGGATAGCAATAGCATCTGCTGTGAGTTTCAAGAAATAGCTGGGAGTAGGTCGGCTGCTGTTGATGAGGTTTTTAGTTTGGAGAGCATGCTTTTGATTGAAGTGGTGGAAACTGTTTGAGGGTAAAGCTTGTATTAGTGATATTTGTGTTGGGGGGATAGTGAGGAAGGAACTGTCCTGTGATACTAAGGATAGAATTGAGTTAACAAAGTGGGAGTTGAATTGTGTTTCGATGGGAACTTTATAGAATTGAGTTCACAAAGTGGGAGTTGAATTGTGTTTCGATGGGAACTTTAGTGTCAGGGGTGGTGGGTTTGGGGGTAGCCTTTTGGGTGAGTTTTAGTAGCTGGTTTACATTTTTCCAAAATTTTGGGGGGTTGTGTTGGTAATTTAGTTTGTAATGTGTAGTAGGATTTTTTGTCCAGCCTAATGCATTTTTTGCATGGTTGCACAGTTCTTGGTACTTAGTTAGACTTTGTGTTTCTTTGTTTTTTTGATAGTAAAGCCAGGCAGTGTCTCTGGACTTGAGGATTTGTTTGGTTTCTTTACTAAGCCAGGGGTAAGAAGAGGTTCTAACCTTGATTTTGTGCAATGGAGAAATGTTTTGTGGAAATATGCTACAGTCTGGTCAAGTGGGAGGGTTTTTTTTTGGGGGGGGGGGTCCAGTCACAGTTATAGAGTAAAGTATTGAGGATCTCAGGAGATAATTTTTTTGTGTTTCTAGTGGATATATAGTTAGTGGTTTTGCATATGCTTGTTCTACTACATATAAAGTATATTATGTTGTGGTCACTTAATGTATCTGGGAGACTGCCTGCGTGGGGTACAATGTGGGGTTGTTAGTTAGGACCCAGTCAAGGATAGATTCCCTTTTAGATTTTTTATCACATCTAGTTGGAATTTGGACTAGCTGCTGGTAGCCATGGAGATTTATTAGATTATTTGGTGGTTCTGATATGCAGGTGAACCAATCTAGGTTGAAATCCCCCAGAATAAGGGTTTCTTGTGAGTATGTGGAAGAACACCAGGATAAGAAGTCTTCAAGGCTAGCAGGTGTATTACCAGGTTGAATATAGATCACAATTGTGGTGATGACCTTTTTAGGGTGAAGTTGAAGTTGTGAGATAAGTATGTCCCAATTATTGGGGGAGGGGTAGGAGTTTGGTAATTGATGCACAGTTAAGTTGGACTTATACAGTAAGGTAGTTCCACCCACTTTACAAAGTGGTCTGTCTTGTCTAATTATATTGTAGCTGGTAGGGAGAACCTCTGAGTTAGCTATGTTTTTATTTAGCCAGGTTTCTGTTAAAGCAACTATGTCTGGGGAGTAGTGTGCTATTGTGGCCTGGAGTTCAGGTATTTTATTTTTGATACCTCTAATATTAATATTTAGCATTAAAAGATAGTTGGTTTTGCTGCTGATGTTGATTTGCCCAGGGATGAAGATAGTGGGGTTGTTATGTTCTGTCATTTGTGTAGGAGCAGTTTGTGTTGGACAGGATGGATTTGGGCCTGGGTTGGGGTGGTGAGTTTATCTATAATTCCAGAGTGGGGGATGGTGCCAAAAGTCTTGGCGAGATCTCGATAGGCTGTGTGAACCACCTTACTCTCATCTACGGCTTTGGTGACTGCTTCAAAGAAGTCTATCAGGTTTAGGAGACAATCTTCCTTTTACAAACCCGAACTGGGTGTGGTCCAGAGTTTGGAGATTACCAATGTCTTTGTTTATAAGTTCCATGCTATGTTCCATGGCCTTGCAGACCAGGCTCGTTAGGCTAATGGGGTGGTAGTTCCCGGGGAGCGTGGTTGCTCCACCCTTGTAGAGTGGGATAACAGTCACTGTGCGCCATTCAGTGGGCACAAAGCCTGAGGTGAGGCTATGACTGAACCTGGTACTTAGGTGGGGTGCCAGTACATTCTGTAGTTCATGTAGAACACAGCCTGGGATGTTGTCAGGTCCCATGGATGCTGTGTTCTTGGCTTTGGAGAGTGTGGTTTTTACCTGTGCAGCTGTGATTACAGGAACTTTGCATTCTTCTGGCACACAGATGGGCCCTTTAGGGGGTGAGAGAGGGGTAAAATTATCACTGAACCTATCTGCCAGGATGCTGGCAATATCAGTTGGTTCTGTATATTTAGTGCCATTGTGCTGTAACTCAGAGCAGATCTGAGTGTTGCCACTGAGATTCTTGACATAGCTATAGAAGGCTTTGTGGTTGTTTTTAGAATCAGTGGCGATTTTTTTTCGTAACTAGCTTTGGAGGATTTTTATGAGGGATCTCAGCTTCTTACTGAGGCTGACCAGGGAGTTCCTCCAATCATGGGATTTTACTCTTTTTTGCAACAGTTTCTTTCTTCTTTTGCAGAGTTTCTTTATGGCAGGGGACCACCAGATTGGCTTCCTTTTTTGGAGGATAGCATCTTGGTTCTTTTAGGGATAGCATGATCCATGCACTCGTGTAAGTGCTTATAAAGTGCATTTGTGTAGGAATCAGCATTCGTACCTCTACTGTCTGTCTGTATGGGTGTCGTGAAGTTTGCCACTTCTGTCTTAAGAAGCGTGAAGTTGGCTTCGGAGAATTTTTTTACGGTGGTTTCCTTAATGGGGGGTGGGGGCAGGATGTGGATGTCTAGGGTGATTAGCTTGTGGTCGGATATGACCAATGAGGAATTGACCTCTGGTGTAGAACACCGGTCGCCCATGTTGGTAATGACCAGGTCTAGGATATTGCTGCCCCTGGTGGGGGTGTGGATAAGCTGACCCAAGGGGTTGGAATTTATGAATTCCAGAAAACGTTGAGCAAAAGATTTGGTACATGAGTAGTTTTCCCAGTTAATGGTGGGGTAGTTGAAATCGCCCATTATGAGGGTGTTGGGTTGTACCCTAATATCTTCCAGTGTATCAAGAAATGGGGAGTGGGAATCCCGGGGCATGGTGGGGGATCTGCAGAAAGAGTCAATTTGGATTGCGGTCTTGCCCAGAATTAGTTGCACTTGGATAATCTTAGATGCATTATGCTGAGCAACTAGCCTGGAGGTGTGGATATCCTTAATGAATATGGACACACTTCAACCTTTAGTGTTTCGGTCCAGGTTAGGTGGCCGAAACGTGTGGTATGAATTATAGCCTGGTAATGCAGGGGTGCCCTCTGGAGCCTTGAACCAGGTCTCTGTCACTGCACAGATGTCGATGTTCTCCATTTTAAGAAGTGCCTTGAGTTAATGCATGTTGAGGTTTAGACTTCTAGCATTGAGTAGCATTACCCTCAGAGTTTGCTTGTTTGTACGTGTTACGGTGGTGAATTTGTCATTTGAACCTTGCCTAAAAAAGGCACTATAGGGGTGGCAAGAGACTTAGCCAGTATCCAGAATCCCAAGGGCGACAGGTGCAGGCTATTTCTGGCAAAGCATCATGGTCTGTCAATCATGTCATCCCAGGCAGACAGATACTGGATCCCGTTAGAATGACAGCAGAGGCTTAGCCAATTGTTGAAGTCAATCATTTTATCCTTGTACTGTGGTATCATTCTGGGTGATGGCATGATGCTACTCAGGGCTAGGGTCATATCTGCCTGGGCTACAAGATCGGAGAGCTCCTCCATGTCTCTTTTCATGTACTCCAGGGAGGTACGTCTCAGGTCATTCACACCAACATGGACAATGACAGAGTCATATTTGTACTTGTTGTTGCGTGACCTGAGTGCGTGCGTTATGTGGCGGATCCTGGCACCCGAGAGGCAGTTGATAGTAACTTTCTCCTTTTTTAGCCTGGGGAGTGGAACATCAGTGTGCCTGACTAGAGAGTCACCTATGACTAGAGTGTTGGGTACGTTGTTATGCCTTATGGGCTGTGGTTGAGTGGCACACTGAGTTTGTGGGCTATGTGTCATTTGGGTTGTGTTGGGGGGTGGAGGTTGCTTGTGTTTCTGCTCTGGAGGTCTCTGTTGCTTGAGCAGACTTTTATTGAGAGCCTCCGTGAATGTAGGTGTGTGTTTTGTGTTTCTATGTGTCTGTTTTGGTGGTGTAGGTTTTGAGGGACTATGTGATGAGTGTGGTGCAAGTGTTTACCTTCTTCTCTTGACTGTCTAGTCCAGTCTTGGGTGAAGAGAGCTTTGCTTCCAGTTTGGCTATATAAGTGCATCTCTCACAGGCTGTAGTGTTGGGTGGTAAGAGGAGAAGGTTGTCTGTGTATATGAGGCAATTGCTGCATTGCCCCAAGATGCCCAGATTCATCAGGTAGACAGGAGAAAACACTGGGAGCTGACCCTTAGACATGCCTGGATATGTGCTTATTAAGTACTAAAATCTGTTTTCCTCTAGACAAGTGAGGAAAGTTGAGTGCTGTAGTAATTTGTAGCTTATTTAATGCTTACGAGCTCTGAACAAGTGCTGAGCTCAAGGAAATAGATTTGAGTGCTAAAACTAAAAAACTGGCTAGTTCTAAGGGAAAATTTAAACAGCAGACTTTATAGCGCTGTGAATAGTTTAACCCTAGCTAAGCGGCAATGCATAAAGTGCATTTTTTTTTTTATACAATAGTAGCAAATGAGCAAACTGATTTAAACAAATTAACCAATTAACCAATAAAAAGCTAAAAACTGAGCCCTGTTCCAGCAGTCTTCAATCAGTCAAGTTCCAACTGCACACTCCTGCCACTAGGGTGCAGGGGAACCTTCCCCAAAAAATGAGTGATCGTCTTCTTCTTTCGGCATTTCCCGGTTAGGGGTCACCACAGCAGATCACCTTGTCCGCTCATGATCGGCAGTGGAGTTTTACGGTGTCGACTTGCCAGCCCAGCGTCCAACCTTCCACAACAGGCACACACACTCACGCCTAGGGCCAATTTAGAGTGCCCAATCAACCTACAGCATGGCTTTGGGATGTGGGAGGAAACCAGAGCACCCGGAGGAAACCCAAGCGACCACAGGGAGGACATGCAGACTCCACACAGAAAGCAATCCAGCCGAGGATCGACCAGAGAACCTCTTGCTGTGAGAGGACAAAGCTAACTGCTGCACCACCGTGGCCACCCCAATGTAGGAATGAGTAATAATTATTAAAAAGGAAATGTGTACAGTACATAAAAAAATGTTTCTATGGTTTGCTTCTTTTATATTCATGTATGTGCACATCTGCCACTGCTTTGATAGTGATTTAATACAGAAATTTATAAAAAATAAGAATGCAGACATAACTATCACTCTGCAAACACAGAAGACTTACAGGCATACCACAGTGAAACTGGGATCTTGTACTGCTGCAGCATCTCCCAGAAGACAGTACAAAGTACATAGCCGTATGCCTTCCTTAGGGCCACAAAACACATACCATATCATATTTGCAAACTTTCTTGACCCCAGTAATATCTGTACTAGGACAAAGTGTTTAATGCCAGTTTTCTACATCAAGAAAGAATGGTGCACTCTTCATCCTAAATCACAGACTGTTGGACAAAGGATCCTTGCCAGTACTCTGACACAGGCTTTCCCAGGCAGCCTGAGGAATGTAATCCCTCTAAAACTGGAGCACATCCTCCTCTTCTCCTTTCTGAAACTGGGGAACACCACCTGGATTCTATGCAAAACAGAAAAAAAGCAATAACGTTGACACTCCAATATTATTTATCACTCACAGCATTTCAAGATGGATCTCTTCCACTGCTATAACAATGCCACCTCTGAACTGTAATTACTGCAGTGACTTTACTACAAACATGAATCTTATCTCAATGCATGCTTGCATTCCATTAGAAGTTTCTTAAAGTGATCCTTTGATGTCCAGACAATATCCATAACCAAAGTAATTTCTCTACTTTTGCCAAGAACAGCCTGGAGAATGCCCCATCCCCAGGTCAATGAACAGGTTGCTAGAAACTCTGTAATGACACCAAAAAGTAATTCTCCATAAGGTAACAAAGCCCATCCACTCCAAGGCCTTTGCTTTGGCAACTACCAAGCTGTCACCTTCCAAGCCTGTCAGTATCAGTCAGTCAGATTGGAAGACATATTTGCTTCCAATACATGGAAAGCCTCCTTCAACTTAACAGCTTCCTTCACTGCTGGTGGTGGGCCCTTGGGTTGATATCATGACAAGCAATGGCCACTTTCATGTCAGAGAGTCTTTCTACTGCCTCATTTACCAAGATTCTGAAAGGAATTCATTCACAGCCTTTGTCACTAACATTGCCATGTAAGAAGGGAAGCTTTTCTTACAGGATGGAGGTGATTCCCATCCCTCAAAGAAGCTTTTGCTAGCCCTCTCCAGAATGCTCACAACATGTTTGGGTTTCCCCATGCCCATCCAGCCACCACCCCAGCTGTAGAACAAGTGCTTATCAACATACAGCTCAGCATCTCTTGGCACTTAAACATCCTAAATATATTGCATCAGGTCTGAAAACATGACTATAAAGTCAATCATTAACCTCAGGACCTTAGGGATACAGACAAGAGGTAAAAGGGGACTGTAATTTATTGGAGAAAACTGGTAAAGGAACCAAGGTATTGGGAGCAAATAATTAAGAGACGGCAAGGTAAGAGAATGAGAAGAGGCCACAGACTTATTTGGACTGCAGGCTACAGACTGTCTTCCCTATCAAGGATTGATATCAGAGTACAGACAAAGAGAAAGAACTAGGGGGGATCCTAAGCAAAGGACCAGCACTGGTAGAGTTTTTAGTACAATCTAGAAAAGAAGCTGCTGTTAAAAAGGGATAATTAGTAGAGCATATAAAATATTGTATGATAACTATAAGAAAACAATCACAGGAGGTTAGAAAAGATTGGGAAGATCGACTGGATAAGCAATTCACAAAGAAACAATGGGGGATAAATGTATGTCTCCAAAATATGCAACAAAGTCTAGAATGATTTAGGATCTTTTCTTGGAAGTGTTCACACAGATATTTTTATACTACGAGTAAACTCCAAAGAATTTTTCCTCAAGCAGACAGCAAATGTTGGAGGTGTGATGAGGAAGACAGAGATAACTGGGAACACATTTTTTGGGGAATGTAAAGAGTTGGCAGACTTTAAAAATTCCCTGCAGACTACCCTATCAGAAATACTGGATGAGCAAATTGGTATAACTAAGAAAAAGATTTTTTTTTCAGCTATGATACAGAACTGGAACTGTATAAATAGTAAGGCCTTGCCGAGTCTAATTATGGTGGCTGCCAACAAAATAATTACTAGAAAATGGAAAGTCTAAACTAACTGTACTAGAAGTAGTGAATATAGTAAGAGAGATAAAACAATTGGAAATGGGATCTTTAGAAAAAGGTAGGAGCAAATTACACAGAAAAGATGAGAATTTTGGGAATAATACATGCAGAACAATATTTTGGAGGAGGAATGGTTTAAAAGAACTCAGGATTTGAATTAGTTACATAATATTTGACTGACAATGACTGGAAAGATTGCAAATGATGTACAATGTTTGCAACTAAAATGTGCCACTCTGGGTTTTTTATATCTATATAAATGTATGATCGTCTATGCCATGAGTGACAAATTAATAAAGATATTTCCTGTTTAAAAAAAAAAATTATTCACCTCAGGCCCAAGGCACTGTGGTACAAAGTATATTTCTGAACAGGCTTGCGTTTGGACATGCTTGTTCAGCATGAACAATCTATGACTAGAATAAACGTCCAGTAACAATCACTATCTGAACTCAGATCAAGCAACTGTTCATACCAAGCACACACCTCCAGTTATATAAATCATTCCCATGACAGCAATAAAATCTTCTAGTAGAACAACAGGTCAGATGGTAGTGCTGTATGAAGCTCTGATGAAGTCATAACATTAGATCAGATTCTGTTAGCAAAACCTATCCTCCCCCCAAGTTATGCTGGTTTACGTCTTGAAAAAGTACAGTTATGTAAGAACCTACCATAACAGCAGATGTCTGACTGATCACTGTCACATTATTAGTAACCTATGGGGTATCCTTCCATGGACAGTCATACATCTGGCCAGCATACCAACAGCTGGGTGTCCTCCCCTAATGCTGTACAAACAACGCACGACCTCAGCCCAATGGAGGTAGTGGTACAAAAAGGACATATGGATGCAACATACCTCGGGACCTCCTTGCCCCAGAAAACCCCCTAAAACAGAACGGGGAACTATATGTGTATGTATAAGTCAAAAAAGAGGTGGAAAATATAAAAGAACACACCTTGTCCAAACTAAAAAGAAAGAGAAAGAAAGGGGAAATGAGGGAGAGATGTAATAATCCAATAATGATATTGCTATGGTTAAGTTCTTGCACATCTTCAGAATGTCCTTCTATGATCGCTGCTACATTATTAATAATCTATGGGAGATTCCCAAAGCTAAGAAGTTAGGGAGGAGGAACTCTGAACAGAGTTATGTTCCAAAAGACCTAGCAAAAACCGAACAAGCAAACTCCACTCCATTTTTTAACAAACACATCAATCTTGTAATAATTTGTGAAAGTGTGAAAAGAAGACCAAGTGGCTGCTTCAACAGATTTAGAATCTAGACATTTGAAGAAAGTCCCTGAAGATGTAAGCAGCTATACTGGAATGGGCCTTAACTGGACCCACAAGCTGCTTACCATGGAAAGAATGACAAAACCAGTGTGTCTAGAAAATCCAATTAGACACAGTTTTAGAAACCTGAGCACCTATTTTTGTCCTGGAAAGAGGCAAACAGCTGAAATGTGAAATGAAATCAGGCTTTCTGCATTAATGTTTTGTCTAAACAGAAACTGAGCTGCCTATGGACATCCAAAAAAAAAAAACAAAACAAAGGTTCTTCTCCTCTGAGTTCTGAGGGAAAGGGGAAAAAAGTAAGCAAGTTAATGGTCTGATTCAAGGATAGATTAGTAACCTCTTTTAGCATAAAAGAAGACTTAGTACAAAGAGTAACCCTATCCTTATGAAAGATAAGAAAAAGTGGAAGAGCTGTAAAGGCTTGCAACTATGTATGTGACCTGCTTAGCACAAATCAAAGCCAATAAGAGCACAGTTTTCCAAGTACAAAACTTAAGAAAAGCAGAGGCAGCAGGTTCAAAAAGGGGTAAAGTAAGCTTTTCCAGGACACAGTTCAGATTCCAAGAAGGGCTAGCTTTTGTTGGTGGTCTAACATGAAAGACGCGTTTCAAAGATTGCTTCCTTTCAAATCGAGCAGACAATTGTGAGTCCAAAGAAAGACAATCAGAAATGGCTGATGAGATTTAATAGAAAAAAAAAACACAGCATTGAGCAATTCACACAAATAAACCAGAATATTGGGAATATCCATCAGATAAGGGTTCTGGACTTTGTCTACAGCACCAATGAGAAAATCTATTCCATTTTTCTAGTGTTTGGTTTTCTAGCCTCGTGAGAAACCTCAAGCACATTATCGGAAAACTGGTGCCTAAATTAATTAAAACTATGTCACCCAAAGAGCCAGATTCAAAGTTGGCAAGCTTGAATGAATCAATGAGCCTTTGTTCTGTGAAAATAAGTTAATTATGTGAGATAACATGTTATGACTGCCCCTGGCCAGCTGAAGTAGAAGGAGGAGCCAATGCTGCCTGGGGCAAAAAAGTTGCCAACAACTTTTTGGTTTGTCCTTCTTGATTTTCAGAAGAAAGTTTGAAATCAAAGGATTTGGAGAGAAAGCATAAAGGAACCTCCTTTCCCATGGAAAGGTCATAGTATCCATTCTCCACACCTGAGGGCATGGTACTTTGAACAAAACAGTCTGAGCTGTATGTTATATGTGCAAGCAAAAATGATCTGTGTAGTACCCTATTCATGGACAATGTCCAGAAAGACCTCTCTGTTTAACATACAGTTATGACAGTATGATCTGGAGCTGCTCAAGAGGTCTGCTACTGGGTTTCTTTCAGAAGGTATATACAAAGGCAAAAGAAAAGGTTTGTGTTGAGTTGCACTTTCTCAAGTAATCAGAGCCAATATGCACAGGCAGTAAGACTTGCTGAACCCCACCCCCTGCTGATATACCACATAATTGTAGTGTTGTCTGTGAAGACTCAAAGAAGACATGGAGTCCAAAAGTGATTTGGAAACTGAAGAGCTAAAATGAGTGCTTTCACCTCTTTTATACTAATGTGATATCTTCTTTCCTTGGGGGACCAAACCCCCTTGAACTCTTATATCTTTAAAATAAGCATCCCATGCCAGATTCGAAGCATATGTGCACAGATCTTGCAAAGGAAGAGGAAATAAAAGAGGCATTCCTCACCGGAGAGAAATCTGTCCTTTACAGTAAGAAATCTCATCCTTATTTGGACTACAGGCTAGAGCCTTCTCTATCAAGGAATGATAGAGTATACTGGCAAAGAGAAAGGGATAAGTGAATCCTTAGTGTAAGGCATGCGCTGATTGCATTTTAATTGAATCAAGAACAGAAGCTGCTATTAAAAAAGGATAATTAGCTAGGAGTAAAACATACTGCACAATAATTATAGGAATCAATCAGAGGAGGTCAGAAAAGATTGGGAAGAAAGATTAGATAAGCAATTCACAAAGTAACAATGGGAGGACACATGTATAGTTTTCAAATATGTAACAAAGTCTAGAAGATTTAGGATCATTACCTGGAGGTGTTGGGATAGATACTTTTATACCCCAAGCAGATGCAAAATATTTTTTTTTCTCAGGTAGATGGCAAATATTGGAGGTGTAATGGGGAAGAAAGATGTACCTGGCAGTATATGATTTTAGAGTGTAATGCATTAAAAAATAAAAGAATGTCCATGGCCAGTAGTTACACCATAAGCGCCACACAGCAGGTAAATCCTGGTAGTTGAATGCTGTAAAATCTTTATTCATGTAATCCACAAAACAAGGTTAAGTGCTTTCTTCCCCTGTATAACACTTCAGGGACATCATCAGAACCAAATTACACTTATGCAACCAGCATATTGTACGTTTTTTATTTTTTATATTTTTCCCTCTAACTAATTTGTTTGTTTTTCACTTGAATTGTACAGGTTATAGGTCACATTAAAGGGGGGAAAAGTTTTTAAATGATTTATTGTGGTCTAATTTTTTTATATCACAAAAAACTGGCATTTTAACAGGGGTGTGTACACTTTTTATATCCACTGTACATGTAGAAAAAAGATTTTGGACAAGACATGGGGTGAACAATTTATGTAATGTTGCTTTGATTATATGGTATAGAACAATATATGTGGTGTATAATTTTATAACTGTTACAAGTGTAAACGTATTAATATGTTTGCCTACGTCACACATGATAATTAAAATAAAGATGTTAAAAAATATGCTTTGCTATTAAAAATAATGTTTCTGTTGCCCAAAACGGATTGGTCTTGCTGGCCAATCTTGGATCTCTCTTTTCTAAACACTTTTCTGAAAGTTTCATGTTTCAAGATGGTGATCATTCAGTCATTACTTCTAATTATCCTTCCTCAGGATTACATAGTAACTTTAAATTTAAAGGATACTTATCTTCATATCCATCAGCATAACCGGAAATTCTTACATTTTTGAGCATCTTCATATCACTTTCAGTTTTCTTCTTTGCCCTTTGATCTCTCTATTACAGTCAAAGTACTCCTGTCATTGCTTTTGCAGACTTTATTCTATTCAAGCACTGCCTCATTCAGATGATACTATCATTCAGGCTCCTACCCAAGAGATTCTTCTGATGCATTTGCATTTCTAATGGACTTTCTGGGTAGGCTGGGGTTCACACTGAAACTAATGAAGTCTTGCTTAATTCTGTCTCAGTACTGAATTTTCCTGGGTTACAGAATTAACACCTTGTCAATGACAGTTTTCTTCCAAGTGATAAGGTGGTGGTTCTTTCCCCCCCAAAAATTATTGAATACATGCAGATAAAAATTAAACAAAATAATAATATAATTATTTTAAAATGGCATTTAAAATATCATGAAATTTAAAATTTCAGAATTATATTTAAATGAAAACTTCTGTCACATAAAATTAAACAAAATAATAATATAATTATTTTAAAATTACATTTAAAATATCATGAAATTTTTTAAGCCGAAAGACACAAACAAATATTTAAATGAAAACTTCTGTCACATATTGATTTTCTTAATGAAATCAATAGTTATGAAAATGTTAACTACATACACTGTGTTGGATTCTTATATAAATTTTGTCAAAACCTAGATTTATAATAAAATTCAGAGCAACTGATATAAATTGGAATAAAATGAGATAGAATAAGGCATTTGTCAATTTGCTAAATATAAAATATCTGAATAATTTAGTAATTCATTTTAAATAAAATGCAAAATACTAGGCCAAAATTTAAAATGTAAATTATCTCCAGCATTTGATTTAATTAAGTTAATATCTTGATCATGGATTAATTTAAATATTATACAAAAATTAAGCAATGTTGGTGGATCAGTATGTAACCATTTCTAGTACTTGCTAAAAATAATTCATAATAATGGATATTGATTTTTTTACTACTAAAGGGATGTAATTATTATAGAGAATCAAATTTTAATTAAACCATTTTCAGCTCAAATTTCAAGTTTATTGCCTTAATGGGTTACTTTCAGAATCTTCTTTCTTTGGATATGACAGTTTTAAGAGAGGGCCTCAGAACTCTAGACTACATGTCATCAATTATTCCCATGGTTCCTTTTGCCATACTCCATATGAGGAAGATACAGTAGTATCTGAAGTTGGTTGGGACTCAGCATTGCCATACTTTGACCTTCAAAATTCCGATTTTGCCCTTTATCAAGAAGAATTTTTTAAATGCCTTTATTAAATTATCACTAGTGCCATAAGCAAACTTTCATTTATATAAAAGTAATCAAACCATATTGCAAGTTCACATTTACAAACATTATACACTGCAAATATTGTTCTATACAATACAATCAATTCAAACATTACATAAATTGTTCAACTCCTGGGATTTAAGTTTCTAATTCTCAAAATAAATTTTCAAAGAACATAGATGACTATGCAGTCTTAGGCACAAATGCCTGACAAATAGAGCAAAACATGTAATCATGTTCAGCACCGAAAATAAAAAGGTATGTACTCACCATAATGTTCTATCTGTGTTGTCCATTTTCAATGTTCCTCTACTAATGGGTTCAGATCCGAAACTCTGATGTGACTTGGCCACTTCTTCCAAAGCACAGGATCCTAGAATTCTCAAGCTCCTCCTTTTACCCATAACGCCTCACCAGCCTAACATACCTCAGATCAAGTTTTCTGTCCCTACATATAACAGGATAGTGTCAGAACATAAAAAAGGGAAGCTGGAGCTCAAACAAGGAAAGTACAGTCATGTAAGATCTTACCATAATGATAGACGTCTTTTCTCTTCACTGTTGCAGTATTCTTTACAATAGGGATCTTCTGCCAAAGGTGGTCAAACATCAACCAGTATTGCAAAGTCTTTAGGTTGCTTTACGGTACGCTGTACATCACACGTATAATCCTCACATAATGTAGGGCATAAAAGTAACATCCAGACAAACCATCCTCAGAACTTAGATCCCCAGTAGGAATGCCAGTCTAAGGAGAAAAGAGGTAAGCAGTACATCCAGAAGGGAAAATGACCCAGGAGAAGAAGTGAGTGAATACTGCAACAGTGAAGAGAAGGACACCTACCATTATGGTAAGATCTTATACAACTGTACTATGTTCCTTCCATTTCACTGTTGCACAGTATTCTTTACAATAGGGAGAGTGCAAACGTTTAGTAAGAAGAGAAGGATGGACCAGCATATCTCTCTAGGAACCCATGAGGGATGGCCTTATCAACACCATCTCTAGCTCTAGAAATTATATATTGCTTGTAGTGCTTCACAAATGTATGCACAGAAGTCCAAGTAGCTACCTAAAGAATAGTGGCAGTATGCAAACCATTGAAAAAAGCACCATAAGCCACAGCTCTAGTAAAATGAGGGTTAACAGAAGAAATAGGGATCTTACCATGAAAGGAACAAAAAAATTGCTTTAGAAATCCAAGAAGAAACAGTTTGCTTGCACACAACAACTCATTCACCACACTGAGCATAAAAGAAGGATTAGTATGAAGGGACACCCTGTCTTTATGAAACGCCAAAAATGGATGAAAACCCATAAGGGCTTGAAGCTTAGACATCCGTCTGTCAGAAGAGCTATCAGAAGTACAGACTTCCAAGAGCAATGTTGCAAGAAAGCTAAAGATGAAGGCTCAAAAGGAGCCTGGGTCAATTTTTCTAAAAGAAAATTAAGATCCCAGGGAAGCTGAACAGGCTTCTTGGAAGGCCTAATATGAAAGATGCTTTAAAGAATTGTTTAGCTTCAAAACTAGAAGCTAAAGGGGTGATAGAGGCAGACAAGCCTAAACAGCTAATAAGCGGGCCTTAAGAGAAGAATAAGCAAACCTAGTATTGAGCAGTTCACACAGATAAGAGAGAAACAAAGGAACATCCACAGAAAAGTACAGTTTTGTACCTACCATAAATGTAGATGTTCGAAGATCCACATTGCTGCAGTCCTAACACTTGGGTAGTCCGCTGTCCCAGTCGGCCCGAATACCAAAGTATATGTCTGACGTCGGTCAAGGCGCATTAGTCTGACGTCAGGACGTCAGGGTACAAATGCGCATGACCGACGTCATATCCTCAGTCTTTTCTTGCCCCAGATGTCAGAAGACCCTAAAAAGATAAGGCTAAAACCAAAAAACACCACACACTCCTGCACCAAATGTATATACAATATATACAAATTTACAAGAGTATAACCTCACCCACACAACCACCCCTAAACACAGAGGGGAAGGAGGGAGGGTAAATTGGACTGCAGCAATGTGGATCTTGAACATCTACATTTATGGTAGGTACAAAACTGTACTATGTTCTTCATACCACATTGCTGCAGTCCTAACACTTGGGTAGAATCCCAAAGCAGAGGTAAGGGAGGCTGGCAAATCATAAGGAAGCAGGAGCTGACAACATGCCCTGCAAAATAGCCGTGGCAAAACCAGCCCTAGATTTAGAGTAGAGAGGAAGGTGGTAATGCTTAGAGAAAGTATGCACTGAACTCCAAGTAGCTGCCTCCAAAATATCCTTAGTTGCCACCCCTTAGAAATGCTGTAGAAGTGGCAGTAGCCCTAGTGGAATGAGGCCTAATCCCAGCTGGAATCTCCTTGCCATGATGGGAATAACAAAATGCAATGCAAAACCCAATCCACTTAGAAATAGTTTGTTTTGACACAGGCTTGCCCTGAGAACTCAAAGCAAAAGAAACAAACAACTGCTGAGACTGCCTAAAATCCTTAGTCCTGCTTAAATAATAACGCAACTGCCTGTGTACATCTAAAGTGTGCAAAATCTTTTCCCCTTATTTTGGGGATCTGCATAAAAGGTAGGCAAATGAATAGTTTGGTTTAAAGCCACACTAGAAACCACTTTAGGCATAAAGCAAGGATTAGTACGTAAAGATACCCTATCCTTATGAAAAATCAGGAAAGGCTCAACCGCCATAAGGGCCTGCAATTCAGACACCCTTCTTGCAGATGTAATGGCTAACAAAAAAGCAGTCTTCCATGACAAATATTTCAATTCAGCAGTAGCTGCAGGCTCAAAAGGTTGTAGAGTGAGTTTCTCCAACACAAAATTGAGGTCCCAAGCAGGAGTAGGAGCTCTACGTGGGGGTCTTATATTCTTTGCCCCTCTAAGAAATTGCTTGAACAAAGGATGAGAAAACAATGGTGGGTCACAATCATAGTGAGCTGAAATTGCTGCAGCATGAATCTTAATAGAAGAGAAAGACAAACCTTTGTCCAATAACTCAGTAAGATATTGAAGAGCCACACAGAAATTCGGCTCAGAAACATCCCAATCCTTTGCTGCACACCAAAATAAAAACCTCTTCCATTTTCCTGCGTACACTTTCCTTGTACTAGGTCTTCTGGCTTCCATAATCACATTCAAAACTTGTTGAGGAAGCTGAGACCTGCTATGGTTCAAAACAGAATATGCCAAGCTGTTAGATGAAGAGAGTGAAGCTTGACATTGAGCAGATGCCCGTCCTTCTGAGACAATAGGTGTGGAATCAAAGGTAAGGGCCATGGAGGCTTCCTTACCAGACTCCTCAGCAATGGGTACCAGTGCTGCCGAGGCCAATCCGGAGCTATTAAAATCATCCTTGGCTTGTCTTGTCTGACCTTTAGAAGTACCTTTGGGAGGAGAGGCAGAGGTGGAAAGGCATACACATGAAGATTTTTCCAACTGAAAGAAAGAGCATCCACTTTCCAGGCTGTGTGATGAAACCTTTTCGTGCAAAACTTTGGCAGCTGGTGGTTTAGTGGAGAAGCGAACAGATCTATGTCTGGTGTTCCCCATGACACTGTCAATGTCTGAAATACATGAAGATCCAGTTTCCACTCGTGGGGATCCATGATTTGCCTGCTTAACACATCTGCTAAGGAGTTCTGTGCTCCTGGCAGAAACCTTGCTTGAAGATTCAGCTGCAAGCTTAACGCAGTCTCCCACAAAATCATTGCTTGCCTGCATAGAGGATAAGAATGTGTTCCCCCTTGTTTGTTGATGTACCACATGACAGTTGTGTTGTCTGTTAGAATCAACACCTGCCCTGGAAGAAGTAAATCCTTGAAAGCCAGTAATGCAAACTGGACTGCTAACATCTCCTTCATGTTGATATGTAGATGCTGCAGTCTGGCAGGCCACTTGTCTTGTATCCACTTTCCATTCAGATGAGCTCCCCAAGCTGTGTCTGAGGCATCTGTCGTTAGAATCTGACTCGCCTCTGGCCGGGTCACAGAGAGTCCCTTGTTTAGGTGACATTCCTGAGCCCACCACAAAAATTCCTTTTGAATGCAAGGTATTATTTGAATGACAGTGTCCAAATCCTGGCAGTGCTGTGTCCATACATTTTGAGATACCATTGTAGCTTCCTCATATGCAGTTTGGCATTGGGAAGTACCAGAATACAAGATGCCATGAACCCTAAGGCTTGAAGGACTGTCCTTGCAGTCAGCCGGACTGATGAGATAGTTGATGGAAGTAAAGAGAAAGATTCTTTTGTTTGTCCGGGGTTAAAAAGGCCATCTGGGTTGCTGTATTCAGTCTCACACCCAGAAAGCACATGTCTTGAGAGGGTACTAGACTGGACTTTATTTCGTTCACAGAATACCCTAGGCATCTTAGCACTGCTATCACATATTCCAAATGCTGAAGAAGCACGTCCCTTCCTTGAGCCAGAATCAGGCAATCGTCCAGATAAGGATAGATTTGTATTCCTTTTAGCCTGAAGAAAGCTATCACTGGAGCCAGAACCTTTGTGAATACTCTGGGCGCAGTAGATAAGCCAAAGGGCAATGCAGAGAACTGATAATGAGAATTCCCAGCTCGAAAACGCAGATACTTCCTGCAAATTAGTCTGATAGGAACATGAAGGTAAGCTTCCTTGAGATCCAAAGTTACCATCCAGTGATCTTTGCCCAGCAGAGGTAAAAGCTGTTGTAACGTCAACATTTTGAACTTGGGAATGTCCAGATAAGTGTTGAGGATAGACAGATCCAAAATTGGTCTCCACGTGTTCCCCTTTTTTGGTACTAGGAACAGGCGAGAATAAAATCCTAGGCCCCTTTCTGGCACAGGAACCGGCTGAATGGCCCCTATTTGGAGCAACAGAGAAATTTGCTTGTGAGCCTCTTTCCTTTGTTGAGGAGGAATGTCTGGCATGCCTTTGAAAGGAGGCAAGGTATGGAAATAAAACCTGTAACCGTGGTGAATGATATCCAATACCCATCTGTCTTGGGTAATTAAACTCCAGTTTTCTTTGAAAAGTGCCAACCTTCCTCCCAAAGGTGCTGCCAGCCGAGAAGATTCTGGCAGCTGAAAAGGCAGGTCATTGTGTCTGTTTACGAAAGGACTGACCCCTGCCCTCACCAGAAGACTGAGCAGGTGAACTCCCTGTTCTAGGCCTAAAAGAACCTTGAGCTCTGCCTCTACCACGTCTAGACCTACCCCTAGACTGGGAATCATAAGCAGGATATGTCCACCCCTTGGTAGGCCAATTTCTACTAAACTTGGAGGCTGAACCTGCAAAAATCTTTAACAGTCTGCATAGACTTAGCCTTGTCTTCCATTTTCTTTAGAACTGCTTCCACAGGCGAACCAAACAACACATCAGATTGTAAGGGAGCATCTAAAATCCTTGTTTTCACATGCTCAGCTAAATTCTGATCCCTCAACCAGGCGTGCCTGCGAAGAACCGAACCAGTGGCAGCCACCCTCGAAGAGGCCTGCACAGCATCAAAACCACATTGCAAAGAATGCTTACCCACCTGTTCAGAAACATGAACTAAATCCTGCAACTCTTTACACTCAATACCTTCCGCCAAAGCATCTACCTTAGACTTTAATTGTGAAAGGAGATAATTTTGGTATTTCAACATGTGAAACTGGCAATTCAAAGCTCTCATGGCCAAAGTGGAAGAAGTATACACTTTCTTTCCCCATCTATCCAAAGCCCTAGCCTCTTTATCTGGAGGAACAGGATTTTTAACAACAGAAGCCTTAACACCTTTAGGCCCCTGTGAAACAGTTTCTGGGTCTGCCCTAGGACTCTTAAAAGATACTTATGAGCTTCAGGCACCCTATAATATCTATCCGGTTTAACTGGAGCAGGAGGCAAAGAGTCAGGGTTCAGAGAAGCCTCTGCAAAAACATCCTCTACCACATCTAGAACAGGAGGTATAGCTAAAGGCCTATGCTGGGGTAGAAACAAAAATTCCCTAAGCCTTTTCCTGGAATCAGAGAAATCCTGACCTTCCCATTTAAAATGCTCCCTCATGGAATGAAGAGTCTCTGAAAATGAAAAATCCTCAGGAGGAGAAGCAGAAGGAGTAGAATCATCTACATCAGAATCAGAGTAAGGGGAATACTCCTGCAAGTCTTCAGCCGAAGACTCAGAAGCATCCGAACACTGACATCCGGTAAAATACTGAGGCAAGAAAAAACCAAAATAATCCCCAACGGGGTACTTAGCCAATTTGGATTCGGTCTGAAACTCCGACTTCGGAAAATCTCAGAACGCCAACCTGCACTTGCAAAACTGCTTCTGCATCGGACCATGCGGCAAAAAAGACTGAGGATATGACGTCGGTCATGCGCATTTGTACCCTGACGTCCTGACGTCAGACTAATGCGCCTTGACCGACGTCAGCCATATACTTTGGTATTCGGGCCGACTGGGACAGCGGACTACCCAAGTGTTAGGACTGCAGCAATGTGGTATGAAGAACATCTGGAACCAGGTTACGAGAAAGACACCAAACAGAAAACTGCTTCCACTTGGATAAGTAGGATTTCCTAGTAGTGGGTTCCTGGCCTCCTGCAGGACCCTAAGCACGTCCTCAGAAAAAAAATTGTCTATGTGGAATTAAAAATCCTATCACCTACAGTGTTAGCTGAAGAGTGGATAGATAGGGATGGATGAGAGATCCCTTGTCTTGTGTGAGAAGCGCTGAGACAACATAAGCACTGCTCGTGATGGCCTTTATGTGGAATCTGTTTCCCACACTGGCATTTACCCTTCTTGGATGACATGAAACCCCAACAAGCAACAATACAAAAAAGAAAAACATAAGATCAAAAAACCCTAAATGAGCACTTATCTAAAATGGCTTGGAACCAGCAATGGAACGGGCATTCAGACCAATGATCAAGAGATGGCATTCAGACTGGCAGCAAAGTTCTGAGGATAGTACATCCAGACGTCACCTTTATGCCCTGCATTACATGAGGAGCATATGTGTGACGTATGGCATACCTTAAAGCAACCTAAAGACTTTGGTATACTGGCTGGATGTTGGGCCACCCTTGGCAGAGGATCTCGATTATAAAGAATACTGCAACAGTGAAATGGAAGGACATCAGAGGTTCTTTAATACTCTTCAATCTCTCCAGAAGAACTTAAAGAAGGGGGTAGGTGAGTGGGGATTTGAGGAAGAATGAAAATGGACAACACAGATGGGTTATGGTGAGTACATAACTTTGTTTAATCTGATGTTGTCATTTTCATTCATTCCTCAACTGATGGGACAGCGTCCCCAGCTACCATAACTCTGGGCAGATCCTAAGGAAGAATGTTCCAGAGCACTGTCGAGGCAAAGGCTGCTCTTCCCCTAGAGACCAGATCCAGTTTATCAGGAATAAAGGTATGAAGATTAGCCCATGCTGCAGCTGCACAAATATCATCTAAGGATGCTCTACACCAAAAAGCTGAAGAAGCCACCACAGACCTACTGAAATGGTCTCTAGGAGGTTTCGGTAAAGGCAAACCCAATTTTCCATAGAGAAAGGTAGTGCAATTAATCATTTAACTAAAGTAACTTTAGATACTGGTTTGTCGAATTTGTTAGCAGAAAAAGAAACAAAAGTCTATGGTTCTGTGAGGGTAGACGCAACGTTTGTCTATGAATATTCAACAGATGTAACACATACTTGCTTTTGTTTGAGAATTTTGGAAAGAAAACTGGTAGATTAATGAACTGATTAATATTTGAATCAGAAACTACCTTAGCTATAAAGGATGAATTAATATATAAAGACACCCTATCCTTGTAAAAAGAAGATAAGGGGGTTTTGAAGACAGAGCCTACAGTTCACATACTTTTCTGTTCGAGGTAATAGCCACTAGTAATATGGTCTTCCAAGACAAGTATTTAAGGTCAGCGATGGCAAAAGGTTCAAAGGGTGGTTGAGTCGAGGCCTGAAGCATAATATTTAAATCTCAAGGAGGAGTGGGGTCTTTTAATGAGGATATAAGAAAAGTTCCCTATAAGAAAGTCTTACAAAGTTTAGAGGATGCTAAAGTAGAGTTATTTACTACCAGCTGAAAGTTGGAAATGGCTGCCAAATAAATTTTAACAGCTGAGAAATAAGCCCCTTCACTGAAAATTGTACCTAAAAAGTCAAGAACATTTAGAATGGGTGCTGAAAAGGGGTCTAGATTTTTGCTTAGGGCCCAAAAAACAAATCTTTTCCATTTACTCTTGCCAATCTTTCTAGTAGAAGCCTTATAGGAAGATGATAAAATGTGATGGATGGAGGAGGAGGAGAACCTGGGCTGTCTCACAATCAGTGGAACTGGAGAAACCATGCAGTCAAATTGAGGCCTTATACATCCGGGTGAATTACGCCTGTTGGGTGAGACACGAGATATGGAGTTGGATTCAGAATCCAGGGTGGATACAGAAGATGAGGCAAAGGAAGAGAAACCAGATCTGAGGCCAGTAAGAAGCAATGAGGATAAATGCGCTCTTCAATTGGAATAATTCCTGTAGGAACCTAGGAATGTGGGGCAACAGGGCGTAATCGTAAAGGAGACCAGAAGGCCAAACATGAAGTAGAGCATCTCTCAGTGACTCCCTGGTGGGGAGATCAGGGCAAAGAAGCTGCTGCTGCATTTGTTGTTGAGGGGAGAAAAGAAAAGATCACAGCATGGCTGGCCCCACTGACCGTAAATTCTCTCTGCCTCGTTGACATTGAGAGACCATGGGCGAGGCATCAGAATGGACCCACTTAGCTTGTCTGTAATCACAATGAATTTCCCTAGGATGTGCATTGCCATTAGAAAGTGGTTGTAAGAGATCGCCCATTACCAAACTCTCATAGCTTCTCGACAAAGACAGTAAGATCTTTATCCCCTTGTTTGATGGTATATCACACTACTGACATATTGTCCATCTGTATCACAACTGTTCCGGAAGGAAGGGTGCCCTGAAAAGCCTGTAATGCTAGGAGGACTCTCATCGCCAAGATGTCGATTTGTGTTTTGGCATCTTCAGGGGACCACATACCTTGGACTGTCCTTCCCAACTAGTGCCTCTTCCACATAAGCTGGGTGGTGTCCATGGTCACTGTGGCCTTGGGAAGGGGAAGAACAAATGGACAGCCTTCATGGAGTTGATTTGAATGAATCCACCATAACAGGTAATTCTTGCAAGCTTGAATGATCTTGATTGACATAGATAATGGATGTTGGCGAATGGACTACTGAGTTGACAGTCCATTAAAGGATTCTTATATGGAACCTGGCCAACGGGACAAGGGTGACTGCAGCTGCCATGGAACCCAAAACTTGAAGTATCCGTCAGGCTGGAAGGGATAAATTCTGAATCACTTTCTTGACGTGAGATTGTAAGGTGTCTAGTCAAGAGAGAGGAAAAAGGGTTATATGAATGACTACAGTCAAATGAGCACTGATAAACTCCAGACTTTGTGTTGGTGTGAGCTGAGATTTGTTGTAACTGACTGATATTCCCAGGTGGGAGCGCAGCTAGAGTAAGTAGCCCCTTGCTTGAATCAGCTGATGCCTGGTTGAAGCATTCAGGAGCCAGTCGTCTAGATAAGGAAACACTCAGAATCTGAACAGTCTCAAGTGAAATGATACAACTGCCATGCATTTGGTGAACACCCTAGGGGCTGTTGTGAGACCAAAAAGCAATGCTCTGAACTGATAATGGCTGCCCCCCAGCCAGAAGCCTAGGTATCTCCTGGAGTGTCTGGTCATTTTGATGAGATAGTACGCATCCTGAAGGTCTATCAAGTACATCCAGTTGTCCTAATACAGAAATGGCAAAATGGATTGTATCATGACCCTCCGGAACTTTGTATACCGAACAAACTGGTTTAATTTGCTAAGATCCAGAACTGGTCTTAAGTCCCCTGTCTTTTCTGGCACCAAGAAGAATCTTGAATATGTTCTGGATCCTCTCTAGTCTGGGGGACCTCTTCAATGACTCTCTTTTCTAGCAGTTTTTTATATCTAGAGAAGCTGCTTCCCTTTGACTGGGTGGAACATCGGGGATTTTCTTCCCAATAGTTGGAGGGGGTTGGGAAAAAGGCATGATATAACCTCCGGATATGATCCTCCACACCCACGACTCTTTTGTGATATTTAGCCAGGCTCTGTGGTGCAGGTATAGGTGACCCCTGACTGCCTCCAGAGACAGACGGTCAGCTTATCATTTAGGAGTGCTGATAGGGTTTATCTGAGAAGAAATCTCTAGACCTCTAGTTGTGCAGGTCACCTCTGCTGTGAGGACAGTATCTTCCGTTAGAATTCCCCCTCTGAGGGAATTATCATCACATGACTCCTGGAAAGGACCCTGGGACTTTTTAAACCACATCATTCTATCACCTTGTTGGTTTCTAGAAAAGGGCTTTTGAGGGTTAGAAAAATGTACACGCATGGCAGAAAGGGTCTTTCCCTCTTGTTCGCACCTGGGGATGGTATCTTTGACTTTGGGGCCAAAAAGTGAAGATCTAGCAAAAGGAACAATGACGAAGAAAAGATTTCAAAGGTTCCACAAAGTTCCAGGCAGGTCTCCTAAGGTATATGCATTAACCTGCAGCCTGTGAGGTACCTTCCACAGTGTGAGAGATTAGCCTCATGAACGAATCAGATATGGTTTGGAGGTTAGCCAACTGCAAGGAAATTCTATTCCCTTCCTTGGAAGACATGGACCCTGAGAGAGATTTGGTAAGCTCCTCGATCAAATCCCTCTGAAGTCTTGTAAAGTGTGCCAAATAACTCAGCACCCTAAGATAAGAGTGATAAGATAAGATAAGATAAGATAAGATGAGGCATAGACACGCTTACTAAACCTGTTGACCTCCTGAGACTCCTTGTTAGGGGGGAGAACAGGGAACTCTCTTCTGCTAGTTACTTTCTCATGGTTGCTGCAACAACCATGGCATCAATGGGTGCTCCCTTACTCCAAAGGTAATTTCTTTTGGAGGTGCAATAATTTTATCTGGTCTCTTAGGAAATAGCTTCATGGTGTCCAGTTCCTTCCATGCCTGCTGAGAGACCAGGTCTACAAGCTCATTGGCCAGGGGAATCGACCAAGAGGTAGATGGGTCAGACCCAAAAGCCTGCAGAAACATTGATTCCTCTTGGGAGGGGTTATCGGGAGACCAACCACTTCTTTGTTTTTGGAGCTCCAAGATGTCTCCAAAGAACATTTCATCAGGTAGTGATCTGGGGGACCCCTCCCCCTCATCAAAATCAGTGTCCTCAGTGAGAGATTCCTGTGGGGAATAAAAGTGCCTCCCTTTTGCACGTTCTCATCAGACAGCCCTCCTCAGTGGGATACTCCGGGGAAGTATCGAAAGAGATAATACCTTGACGGGTTGGCTGGAGGCTTGATCAGGTAGGCTGTCTTAGTGAGAGGGATGACTGAAGCTCAGAACACAATAAGGCAAAGGTGGCTGATCTGAAGAGGGCCAGGGTGTATGTTCTCTAGGCATACAGAAAACTCTCTCCACCACCTCGAAAGGGGAGCACCTAGGAGACACAGAAGCTGATAGAACCAAAACTGAACCCTCTTGCATCATCAGCCCCTGCTACCCTGTCAGCACTCCACCCAAGGAGGAAGTCGGACCCAAGCTAACGCCGAGGCTTCATGGAGAAGAGATGGCTCCGAAAGCTTCAGAGTCAATGCCAGCATCCCAGAGCCGGCACCAATGCTGTGTTTCTGAGAATCTTCTGACTCCAAGATGCTAAAAGCCAGTCAACTAAGAGGACCAATGGAGATAAAGAAACAAGAAATTTTGGATCCAAAGACACGCCCAGGGATTTTAGATCCAATGGATCCAAAAGGGAAGGATGGATCAGAGAAGGAGAAATTCATGGCAGTGTGATCTGAGGTTGGCTTACAAGCCCTGAGGGGGTTGGAGCCAAATGGACACTCATTTGTATCTGTGTCCTGAGAGGCTTCCACATCATCCTATCCACATCCATTTTGGATAGGCTCCTGGAGGATCTCAATACAGTCTCATAAAGGCCATGGATTAAGTGAACATATCCATCTATGCCTGGTTTTAAAATATAGGGGTTTTTGGAAGAAGCAATTTCTGCACACTTATACGATGTTCGTTTTTTTTTTAGAATTTTTTTTATACATCTCTCAGAAGCATGTTTTTTGTTTCACATTTTATAGAAATCAAGTACCTGTATCTTTAAATATGTGATTCCTATGACTGGTTAGTTGTTAGTTGTGTAACAGGAAGTGATGCAATTCTATTTAAATGTGGATGTTGTATGTTCTTACTTTTGGTCTGAAGAAGTTATTTTATATAGTGAAAGTGCTTACCAGTTTTTCTATTAAATACATTCATTTTTACATGGTGGCGTTTTTACTCGGTCGTGTTTGTGTGTGGGTGCTTTTTTATCACTATAAAGAGGAATGCATGCTGAACACCTTTTGTATTTTACATTACTTCCTAACTTTTGCAGTTCTTCAGATATATACATTTGTAGCTCTCTTCATCTCCAAAATGTGGAACAAATGGGCAAAATGTGGAACACTTATTAAAAATTTCAACTAGAAAGTTCACAGGATGGTTATAATGTGTTACTTTATAGTTATAAAAAGTTATTTTGATGAATTACTATAATTCAATATCATTTACTATGGATATCGGTTAAAAAAAAAACATTAACACTGAAGGTATGACAGACTGTTTCATTGTGGAACTGAGAGGAGAGTAAACTTTTTAAGACTCAAGAATGAAAAACGATCATCATAATGAGGTAAACTTGAAAGATATGTATACATTTGTTTAATGGTAAGTTACAAAACTGTATTCTCAGGAATTTAGCTCATGTGAAAGCTATCCAGGCAGGAACTCTGCAGGTATGAAAAAGTGTGAAATTCCATGCTAACAGATAAGTTCTGGACTGTTTAAAATGGAGGACTGAACTACTGGTAAGTGAAATACAGGCTGTCATGGCCTGAAATTTATGCTGTAATACTCTTACTGTGGAACAACTTGCACTGGGCTTGTCTGAAAGTTGCTTTCTCATTTCAAAGCAGAATTTGCTGAAGGGCTGAATTGCCTTTACTGCTGTAGGGATGGACAGTCATACTTCTAGGGCCAGCATAGAGTAGGAGCAGTTGGATGAATGTAGTTTGTTTAGGGGACGATGCAGGTTAGATATTTAGGGGATTAGGAATCAAGGACTGTAATGTGTGTTTTTAGTGCAGATGCTGGAAGCAAAAAGTGGGAAAGGAATTAAGATTGAGCTGTTTGAATACCATGCAAGATAATAGCAGTATCGACCTGAGGAGTTCTGGTGACCATTTAGTCATGTAAGAGTGACACAATGGTGTGTGGTTATTGAAGATGGACTGACACAATGGTGTGTGGTTATTGAAGATGGACTAATGAACCTGCAGATCACCTCCCCTACAAGAATTAATAAAACCAACAACAAGGAAACCACATTAGATTGGATTCTTATAAACTCTCCACATCACACATACAAAGCAGGCACCCTCCCTGATGACCACTCACTCACATATATCATCAGACACAAAACTAGCATACCTCACCCAAATTCCTATCAGACAATACGGACTAAAAAATTCTTTAACCCTGAACTTTTTCAGCTAGAACTCAAACACTGCAATTGGTCACCACTAAAAATACTCCCTTTAGATGAAGCAGTTGACTACTTTAATTCCGCATTCTTAGCCATCCTTGACCATCATGCCCCAGTACGCTCTATTAGAAATAAGGCTAAACCTGCCCCATGGCTCACTACAGCTACTAGACAGAAAATCCTCCTTAGAAACAAATCTTGGGCAAAATGGCACACTACTAGGAATTCAACAGACCACCAAACCTTTAGACAACTGAGAAATACTACTAAAAAAGCTGTCCTCTTAGATAAAAAAACTTTTATATCCAACTACAACAAACTAACCAAAGGAATCCACAAAAATTTTGGTCCAACATCGACAAACTCCTACACCCAGGCTAGTCTATTACACCTAGCCACAAGGCTCTAACCATGAGAATCCAACACAAACTGCCATTGCCTTCAATTCTTTCTTTACAGATGCTATTCAAACACTAGCTAAGCAATTATCTCCAAGTTCCCCTATTCTAACCACCTCACGACTGACCCAATTCCATCATTTCAGCTAAAACCTGTTCCTACTTCCTTCATTTGCTCTCTTCTAGAAAAACTAAAACCTACTACCCCATCTGCTGACCAACTACCTGCAGAATACCTGCAAAAAGGTGCCAAAGCCATAGCCTTTCCATACTAATAAACAGAATGATAACAGAAGGAAATATCCCATCTATCTGGAAAATCTCACACATCATCCCCTACATAAAGGCGGAAACTCCATTGACATTTCAAACTATAGACCAATAGCTCTACTCTCTCCACTGGCAAAAATTATGGACAAATGTATCCATAAGCAACTACTCACCCATCTTATCGAAAATAACCTACTGGCCAACTGTCAACATAGGTTTAGACCTAATCACAGTACCACCACAGCTCTACTTTCCTTCACAGACTGCATAAATTTAAACCGTAATAATAATAATACTCTTTCCTCTTCTGTCTTCATTGATTTATCTAAGGCTTTTGACATGGTTAACCACCAGCACCTTATAGAAATACTTAAATCTCTTTCTCTTGATACTCTAGCCTTAAAATGGTTTAAATCTTACTTAGACAATAGACAACAAGCAGTACTATGGGAAAACAATCTATCTCCTCACCTCCCCATTTCCCTTGGTGTTCCCCAGGGCTCCATATTAGGCCCACTGCTATTTTCCATTTTCATTAATGACCTCCACCTAGCAATTCCACATGCAACCTGCATTCAATATGCAGACGACTCCACCATTATTTGCTCAGCTAATACTCCTTCCGAGCTACAGTCCCTTACACAAAAAGCATTCAATACAGTTGAGCAATGGTTTTTAAGCCGATGCCTCCTACTTAACCCTAAAAAAAACTAAACTGCTACTTTTACTCCTACTCGCAGGTCAACACCTCTTCACTTCACTCTTATATCCAAGAACGGGACTCTTATATCTCCTGATCCAACCACTAAACTTCTTGGTAACCATAGATAATAACCTAAACTTCGATACTCATATTAACATCACTATAAAAACAGTAAATAAGAAACTGGGATCCCTTTATAGAATCAAACCCTTTCTTACTCCTTCAGCCAAACCCACTATAGCTAGAACTCATTTAATCTCTACCCTACTGTACGCTTCACCCATATATACCAATCTCTCAAAAAACAACCTCAACAGACTTGCTACCTCCTATCATAGTATTGCTAGATTTGCCACTGGTTCTCCTTTTAGAACACATCATTGCAACAACCTAAAAACAATTAGGATGGCTAGAGTTCCAAAACCAGTTACTATTTCACCAGCTTGCTATTATCCATAAGAGCCTGCACTACCCCACCTATACTCCTATTCTGATACTCTCATTACCCCCTACAACAATCTTAAGAACTTACGCTCTTCTAATAAGCTACTTATTACCACTAGCAGATCCAATAACTCAGCTGGAGATTCTTTGTTCTCTAACTCTGTAGGCAAATACTGGAACATGCTTCCCTCTGAACTCCTATCCCTGACTTCTATAACACTTTTTAAACAGAAACTAAAACTATTTCTCAGTACTCATTGGTTATGCCCTTGTACTAACCCTGACTAACTGTCTTTCTTCTTTCTTCGATTTCCAATGTGCTCTCTGCATCTAATATTATTATGTTCTAACTAATGACATCCTCTTGCTGCCTCCTATAAACCTTGTATTTCACTGTATCACATGGTACATTTGTATAAATAAACATCTTTTTATCCTATTTTTTTTCTGTTTCTATAAGTAAACAACTGTTTTGTATTTTATTTTTGCTTTTCATATCTCCTCATCATGAGCTATGTACTCTTGTAATGACAACTACATCAAGCCTATACGGCTGTAACTGTTCAGAACATTTCAACTACTTTATACTTCTCTGAATTGTGACAACTTTTTATTATACATATTGTGTTTGTGTTGGAGCTTTTCTCCCCGGGCCTCTACTGAAAATGGATTTGTATTCCAGTTAGACTAGCCCGGTCAACAAATGTAAAATAAATAAAAAATAAATAAAATGGCATATGAAGTAACCTGGAACAAGCTGGGGTTCTTTTCTGAAGCTGAAGCAATTAGAGAGAATCTGTACCCTAATGAACTCTACTTGCCTATTGTCATTCATCCAGCAAGACAGGAAAACTTGAGATTCTTTTACCCCATAAGAGTTGTTCATTAACCTTTGCTTTGCTGCAGTCAATATGGCATAGGAAGCTGAGGTTCTATCAAGCCAGATTCTTAGGTACCTGAATTTGTCTATTTTTAAGAAGTTTCATGCTGTCATACTGAATAGCCCAACCGTGTGGCACTTTGGATAGCTTCTGACTGATACTAACTAGCATAGCTTTATTGATTCATTGACTGGGGGAATTTAGTATTAGGTTATGCTAGGTAAAGCATGTAGATAGCATATAAGGTCCTGTTCTAGTTAATTTTACATAAATAAATTCCGCCTCCCTTTGGGACGGTAAAGGGAAGATGGAATTTCTTGAAAAGATTGGGATAAATGCATAGAAAATTACAAACACACAAACCAAACGTAAATTACCAAACAACGGCTGGACCAAGTCAAAAACCACTGCAATCTATAAACCTCAACAAGATTTAAGAAATAAAAATAAATAAGCATTTTCATCTCAAAAACAAAATGAGACTTCTTCAGATAAAATAGAATAATCATCTTCTTCTTTTATATAGTAACAACCCAATCACAAAAAAGCTCTAATTAACCAGTTCACAATAAAGTAACAATTAAAACATATGTCTTTCGGCTTTTCCCAGTTAGGGATCGCCACAGCGGTACTCCGGTCCGCTAATGATTGGCAGTAGATTTTTACATACTGGCTTGCCGGGCCTAACGCACAACCTTCAACGAAGGAACGTCCATTCACGCATGACGCTACACAGAAGATGCTCTAATTGAGAATCGAACGGGCAACGTCTAACTGTGAGGCGACAACGCTACAGCAGCACCACCACCACAGTCAACAATTAAAACATATACAAACAAAAATATGTATAAATAATTATAATCAAAAACAGATATAAACATGTATACAACTTTTCAAATAGCACCAACCAATTGCTATTCCAATAAATTAAAAAATAATAAATACATCATCTGGTTTGGGCTTTTAGCTTTAAAAAGCAACCAATGGTTGCTAGTTCATTTAATCCAGGCCCCCCCTCCCTAATGCATTAAAATGTAAAATCCAGTACAATTCACGTTTCTCCAACATTAAGGACCATGGATCACCCCTCAAATTATGTACCATTTGCGCAATAACTATAAATTTAAAGTTATGTCCTGTATGATTCAAAATATGTTTATAAAATGCATCTGTCATTTTACCTTTAGCAATCTTGTACCGAAGTTCATAAATTCTGTCTCTACGTTTTCTCTCTGATTTCCCAATGTAAAAAAGCAGGACATTTTTGACAAAGAGCACCACAGACAATACCATTACTATTACAATTATATTTTTCTTTATTCTAAATTGTTGACCATTATATCAACGAATATAAACTGACAATTTATACAGTTCCCACATTTTTTCATATAAGCACCCCAATTGCATTCATCTTTCGTTGGATGTTCTATATATCTATGTCTATCTCTATGTAGTTGTCCTTGTTTGAAAAATTTGGAAAGGAAACTGTAAGGTTAATGACCTGATTGATATTAGACTCAGAAGCTAACTTAAGCAAAATAGACAGGTTAGTCCCTAAGGGAACTCTGTCTTTGTAAAAAAACATGTAAGAAACATTGCAAGATAAAGCCTGGAGTTTGGATAGTCATCTAGCTGATGTAATAGTGACTAAAAAATATTTTTCCAAGACTTAAGCTTGAGGTCTGACCTGACTGAGGGTTCAAAGGGGTCTTGGATCACAGCTTGAAGTGAAGTAATCAAATCTCAAGGAAGAGTAGGATTCTTTAGTGGAGGTCTAAGTAAAAATGTTCATTTGAGAAAGGCTTTGCATAATTTAGTAGAAGCTATGGAAGAATTATTTTCACCTAGATGGAAGTTTGAAATGGCAGCCAACTGGACCTTAGCAGTAGAAAAATTAGCCCCTTTATTGAAAAGTGAAAATAAAAAAAATTGAGTACTGCCAGTATGGGGACAGAAACTCCAGATCCTTCTTAAGAGCCCAGAACACTAACCTCTTCCATTTACTTTTGTAAATCTTTCTAGTAGTACATTTTTCAGAAGATAACAAAACATGACAGACCAGGGTGGAGAGCTTGGGCTGTCTAGCAATCAATGGAACTGGAGAAACCATGCAGTCAGTTTGAGGTCTGTTGAGTCTGGATGCGTCATTCCTGTTGGATGAGACAAAATGTCTGGATTGGGATTCAGTATCCAGGGTAGCTATAGAAGATGCAAACAAAAATGGAACTGCTCAGTATATAAAGATGAATGTATTAAAAAAAAGTAAAAATCCGTGTAGCCAGAACACAAAATAAGAAAAAACAGGTTTAAAATACCACACAAGTTGGAATGCTTCACTCAAAGCTTTATCAGGAGCAAAACAAATTAATTATAAAAGGAAGTTGTATAACTAACCTTAAAACAATCACATGTTCATGATATATTGTTTCATTGGTCAAACATATATGTCAATCAAGTAAACCATGTTGCATTTAAAAACATACACTATGTTTTTTTTTCAGTGAGCTGTGTTAATTTAAACCTGGAAAATGATCTGCATAAAATAAGTTTATAAAATTATATTCAGCAATTTCTGTCCTTAGGTTATCACCTCTTCTGCTGTCAATAATACATTCTAGTGCCATGAACTTAAAATAATGTATTAAATCATTATTTAAAATTTGTTTATATAATGTACCGGTTCTTTTAATGTCTGGTATGGTTTTACCTACGCAGACATACATACATTGTTGCAAAGTACACTAGGTGTTGGGAATCACAGTCTATATTTGAATACACTGAAAATGCTTTGTCAAATGTTGGATACTTAAAGCATCTTCTTTTTAGAATGTACTTACAAAAGGTACACTTATGACATGGAAATGCATCCAATCTAGAACCAGTTCTAACATTACTATGTGTATCTATTTCTTTATAATATAATAAACTCTTTAAATTATGTGACCTATAACCAAAACAGGGTACAGTGGGTATTAGCTTATGAATATCTTCTGATGTATTCAGAATGTGCAAATGTTGTTTTTAGCAATTTTGTTTACATAAGTGGAATGTCTATCATAGTCTTATCATTTTTATTTATTTGACATTTGCTTGCCAGGAAAGTCTGACTGCGTATGAGCCCATTTTCAGTGGAGGTCAGGGGAGAAAAGTTCCAGAGTACACATTAAACAGAATTAAAAAAAAAAAAAAAAACTGAACAATGGTTACAAATATTCAGACAATAACAAAGTAGTACAGTTTGTGAATACAATAAAAGAAAATAAACAAAATATAAGGCATGTAATAAAGCTGACTATACATTATATACAAGACAGAAGAGAGTTCCTAATATGCATGTTACATAATGATACATGAAAATATATATAACAGAATAAGGAATAGGTCGTAAAAGCCATATACTCTTTCTGGCAGGAGAACTAGGTAGTACATTTCAGTCATAAACTCTGGGACAGATAAAGATTAGTGTAAGAATATAAAGAAAGATCATTAGAAGGTTAAGGAATTAAAGAGAGGCAAGGCTAGAATGTAGGTAATGCAGGAAGGGAAGTAGGATATATCCAGGAAAGTCTATTAAGAGAGGGGAAGAAGGGAATAGAAAAGAGTACTAAGATGGCAATGAGCATGGGCAGATCTAATTATTGGTTAGATGTTCTTTCAGCCTAGACTTTAAGGAATACTAGTGGGGTATAAGTCTGATTGCTTCTGGAATGCTACTCCATGATTTGGCAACACAGTGAGAGAACAGACTAACGAGATTGAATATAGTGTTGAAGTAGTGATGATGTAGTTTGAGAAAATGAGGAGTTGTACAACAATTTGTGAGTTAATGTTAGTTGAATAAAGGTGAGAAGGTGGAGTAGTTTGAGTCAATTTTCGGACCTGACAGCAGCGCAATGGTGAGAGTAGCAGGACTGCCCTGTGGCAAATTTAGCTATTTACTTATAACATTGACTAAGTTTTGCTTTGAGGTAAGAATGAAGATTGGTTAGAATAGGTGAAACGTATAGAAGGGAGGGCAAGAGATAGGTGGTCGAAAGGGTTACTCTTGTCGAGTTAGAGATTAATTTCTTAGCTCTATACAGCATGAACAATTTTTGATCATTTTTTTATGATGTTGCTGATACGTAGGTCAGACTTAAGATTGTTGTCAACAGTTACACCTAACATTTTTTTATGTGAAAGTACATTGATTGAAGTATTTGTTCAGAGCAGTAATAGCAAACTTACAGGTATCTAGAGAAAATTGTTTTGGTAAAAATATAAGTGCAGTTTTTTTAGGTTAAGTAGTAAATGGTTCTTGGTGAGTCAAGACTCAAGGGAACTGAATGCTTCTTGAGTTAAACTCTGTAGATGAGAGAGAGTCCTAGCAGAACAGATTAACGTAGAGGTGGTGGCAGTATTAAGATGGTTAATAAAATGTTGAAGAGAATTGGACCTAGTATTGAGCCTTGGGGTACCTCAGTGCTGACTGGTAAGTAAGGAGAGAAGTTACAGTTCTATGTGACAGATTGATATCTGTTAGAGAGATAGCTAGTGAACCACTATAAGGATGTTTTGGTTAAGCCAAGAAGAAATAGTTGGAAGTGGGAGACAGCATCAAAGGCTTTGGATAGATCTAAGAACAGAGAAGATACAAAATTTCCTGAGTCACGAGCTTTGTTGACAGTGTCAGTAAAAGATAGTAGAGCAGTGATAGTGCTTTGTGTGCTGGTCTGAATCCATGTTGGGAGAAGATTATTGTCAAGTAGGTATTGAATAAGTTGTTTAGTGATACCTTTTTCTAGAATTTTTGATAGTGGTGAAAGAATAGCAATTGGCTTATAGTTAGAGATTTCTGTGGAGGTGCCACCTTTGTGGAGAGGAAGGGTGAAGAATATTTTCCACAGGAGGGGGACATAAGCCTCCTTGATGGATCTATTAGTGATTGAGACTGGGTAGGCAATTGAGTCAGCAGCCATTTGTAGGAATTCATTAGGAAGATTGTCTGTAGAGGGGGAATATGGCTTGAGCTTGCACAGGAGAGATTTGATGAAGGAAGTAGGAACTGGTTGAAGGGAAAATGTGGAGTGACAGGTAATAGGAGGCTGAGACAGGACAGAGGGAGATTGAGGGAATTTGTTAGTGATGGAAGCTATGCTATCAATGAAGTAAGAGTTGAGTGGAGTTGCTGTGTCAGGGGAGGTACTACCAGAAGAGAGTTGGGGAGAGGACTGACCTCCTGGGTTTAGGATTGTGTATCTTAATGAATTATTATGAAAGCGTGCACTAGATTTTTTCGTGTTTCATCCCTTCTCACTAAAGGTAGGAGTGGACCACGAGTCATGCCCCTGTCCAATTTGTTCTCAATGTTCATGTAATATGGAACAATCAACCTCTGACTTCACATTCATCAACTCAATTTGAAATTTGTTCAGACAGGTTTGGGTTTGTCAGTATTAAGTTGTGCAATTCTTTATTTGGCCATCTGAGATGTTCCTGAGCATGTGTGAAGGATACATGCTTGTCCCATGCAAAAATGTATTTGTCTTAACTTCTTTAATATACACTTTTGTCTGAACTACACTGTCACTGTTCCTGTACAGATGAATATCTAAGGAATGTATGTCATGTTGACAGCAAAAATATTTAAATCTTAAAAAAGTGGTAATGTCAGTTAAATAATTAATCAGGTCAAGGATATCATAATTGATAGTGACCCAAATTATAAATATGTCATCCACAAAATGTATTTAATAAAAAAGAGAATAAAAACAGATTGTTTTCATTAAATACAAAGTTATTCTCACACATGGCTAGGAACTACATTGGCATAAGTGTTTGCAACAGGAGTGCCTGCAGCTACTCCTTTACATTGTAAAAAAATATTGATCTTGAAATATGAATACATTATTCTCTAACACTAAATGACAAAAGGTTGCATATAAGTTAATTTCACAAGCATTAAATGTAGAATACGTTGTCAGAAAATCTCTGATGTATTCAATGCCAAAGTTGTTTAGGATGACAGTGAAAAGAGAATTAATACCCACAGTTACAAAACTAAATTAGTTAATATGTTCAGAGTCCTTATTACAGACATCCATAGCTACAAAAATAAATGAATGTGTTTGGAGTCCTTATTATATGTATACCGGATATGAAATTGACTTAAAAAAATAATTAGTATCCCTGATATAACTGTGTGTGTGTGTATTAAGAACTCTTTCAGTTTGGTTTCCAAATAAATTGAAATGGGTCAGTTCACCCAACCTCTCAAAGAGACTATCAGTATCATGGGTAGGTTACATAAATCTTTGTGAATTTTAGGTAATCCGTAATATAACGGAATAACAGGATGTTGTATATAAAAATATGTCAATAGATTATGGCTAAGGTAGCTGTTCAAATGAACAGAATATACTGCATAATTAACTCCTTGCATAATGTTATTAACTGTGTTCCTATCTGTGACTGTATAAGTTAACTCATCTTTCAAGGGAGTGTTGATGGACACAAGACAGGAATCTGTCTATCATAACAGTAGACCCACCTTTATCAGCACATTTGATTACATCAGTAGCATCTCATAAGTTATCATATGCCTGTCTTTCTTTCAAAGTGAAATCATAAAATCTCCTTTTGGAACTGTCTAGAAATAGAGGGCACAAGTTATTTTCACAAGCATACTAGAAAATCTATACAATACTATTGCTCACTGGGATAAAGGTGATGGGTTTCTTAATTGTGTCAGAACAAGCATTTGTCGTATCTGGAAAAAAAAAACATTTCAAGTTCAACTAACAAAAATGTTTAAGTCTGTTAAATGGTTAGACAATGATCCATCAACTGCTGCAATAAAAGTTGTTCTCTTGTTGAGAACAGATATTTCAGTTTCATTTAACAAATGAAGGGAAATATTAGCAATTACGTTGTTCTTGAATGAATGTGTCCTTGTGTTATTGGTCCTCCAAAATGTTTTCCCTCTCATTCTCTTGCATATGCAGTAGCCTTTCTTTTCCTTGTATTTGTTCTCTGTTGTACTGGCAATGGCTCTTGTTGTAAAAAAGGGGGTATCAATGGGATCCAGTGCTGAAACTGAGTTTTCACTAACTGTTGCATTAATATCATGTTGCTGCAGATTATCAGTATCAACAGGTTGTGGCATGGTCACATGACTCTCCCTCTTTTCCTCAGTTTGAATACAAGTCTCATTCATGTTACTTTTATTCCACTGGAAAACATGCCCTTTCTTAAAATCATATATGTCACAATGCAGCTTCTTCTTTTTTAGTTAGAATAAGATGCTGTTCAAAGGTTAATACTTTTTCAATAGTAGAGTCATAGTTATTTTGATATGCGTTAAACACACAATGTGAAGTGATGATGGATTGCAGTTTAAGTAACTCTTCTTTAAGACAGGCTTTAATTGGGTCAAAAAAACTCATCCTTTAATATAATGTAGACTCCACCAAGCTTAAGATTTAGTAGTTTGCATTTACCCAAAACTTCATGATGCATTGTGCCATAGGTGGGCATTTTTAAAATTCTCAAGCCACATGGAATAATACTCAATTTCAAATATATATCAAAACTTTGCCATTGTAACCATTTAAACTGCATAAGCATCGTTTCAAGGGTTTTCAAATTGTCATTAAATGAAGTAAACTCTTCATCTGCTACAGAAAAATTATCCAGTGTTGATAACAATGCATCCCCACCAATAATAAATGCATTCCAAAACAGTTGTTCTCTCTCTTACCATTAGAGTTGTTAGGCTGTGAGAACAGAGAAGGTGAAGTCATGGTTCTTCCTATATTGTCCATGAGCTGGAAAATATCAACCTAAGGACAGAAACTGTTGAATATAATTTTATAAACTCATTTTATGCAGATCATTTTCCAGGCTTAAATGAACACAACTCACTGAAGCCTATTTTAAAGAAATGTAGTCTATGTCTTTAAATGCAAAAGGGTTTACTTGATTGACATATATTTTAACCAATGGAAGCAATATATCATGAAAATGTGGTTGCTTTAGGTTATTTATACAATCTTCCTCTTTTAATTAGTTTTGCACCTGATGAAACGGAGCAAAAGTATTCTAGCTTGTGTGCTATATTAAACTTTGTTTTTCTTATCTGGTGACTTGAGTGTACTGGCTACACAGATGTAGAAGATGATGCCAGAGGAAAAGGAACCAAATTTGACTAAGCCAAAAAGGTGCAATAAGGATAACTGTGAACTTTAACCAGTATACTTTCTGTAGAAATTTGGGAATGAGAGGTAATGGTGGGTAAAGCCAAAGGAAACTGGAGGGCTAATTGTAGACTACAGCATCTCTTGTTGACTCCCCTTTTGGAAGGATCAGGGCAAAGTACCTGCTGCACATGTTGAGAGGAGAAGAAAAAAGGTTGCAGCATGGGTGACCCCCATAGACAGAAAATTCTCTCTGCCACTTTGACAATGAGAGACCACTCATGAGACATGAGAATGGCCCTGCTTAATTTTTCTCCAATAACACTGGCTTTTCCCAGCATGTGCATCGCCATCAGAAAGAGGCCAGAAGAGATCTCCCATTGCCACACTCTCAATGATTCTCGACATAGTAAGTAAGATCTGGTCCCTCCCTGTTTGTTGATGCATCAGACTAAAGATATACTGTCCATCTAAATAGCAGTTGTTTCAGAGGGGACAGCATCTTGAAAGGCCTGCAATGCTAGGACTGCTCTCATTTCCAGAACATTCATATGCATCTTGACATCTTATATATAACAACAAAATAGGAAAGAACTAATGAACAAATCCACGACAAACCAAATGACCAGGTCACCAGTTTTTAATAACAATTACACCCAGTATATACTCTAGCACCTCAGCTCAAAAAGCCTTCCAGGAGTTATTTAAAGCTGGTAAACCTGGTCATTTGGTTTGTCATGGATTTATTTTAGATGTGTCTTGACATCTTCTTGGGGCCACATACTTGGACTGTCCTTCCCAAGTATTGCCCACCACCACAGTTGGGAGGTGTCTGTGGTCATTGTGGCCATGAGCAGGGGAAGAACAAATGGATGGCCTTGGGAAACTTCATCCAAGTGAAGCCATCAAAGAAGATATCTTTTGCAAGCTTGCGTGACCTTGACAGGGAAGGTTAAAGGCTGCTGAAGAATAGACCACTGTACTGACGGGATCCACTGCAGAACTCATTTGTGAAACCTGGATAAAGGGACTAGGGTGATAGCTGCTGCCATCCTGTAAGATTAGTCATGCTGGAAAAGAAAAAGGCAGGATTATTTTCCTGACCTGGGATGTGAGTGTCTGGATTTGAAATGGATGAAAAGAGGCTATCTGATTGTGTCTAGGTGAGCACCTACGAACTCCACTTTGTGTAGGTGCGAGTTGTGACTTGCTGTAATTGACTGTGATGCGTAGTGAAAACACAAGTGGAGCAAGTAGTCCCTTGCTTGTAGGAGTAGCTGCCTGGTTGGGGCAGTTAGGAGCCGGTCATCTAGGTACACAAACACTCGGAATTCCAGCAGTCTCAAGTGAGTTGTCACCATCGGCATGCATTTAGTGAACACCTTGGGGGCTTTGGTGAGACTAAAGTTCAGCGCTCTGGCTCCCAGCCAGAAGCACAGATATCTACTGGAACGCCTGTTCAGTTTGAAGTGATATTACATATACTGAAGATCTGTCAAGCCCATCTAATCACCCTTTTGCAGTACAGGCAACACATACTGTACCGTTACCATCTGGAACCTTGAATATTTTGTGAACTGATTTAGTTTGCTGAGATCAGGATGAGTCTCAAGTCCCTTGTCTTCTTTGGCACTAAGAAGAATCTTGAGTAGGTTCTGGATCCTGTCTGGTCTGGGGTAACCTCCTTTGTGACTCTTACTGAGCAGCTTTTCTATTTCTAATACTGCTATCTCTCTCTCTCTGACTGGGTGGAACACCAGGAATTATTTTCATTCTTGCAGGAGGAATTTGGGAAAATGGTGCAATATAATTTCAAGATATAATTCTCTGCACCTAGGAATCTTTTGTTATGGATACCCACGTTGTTTGTGCCCAAACACCCCTTGACTGTCACCAGAGGGCAACAGTTGGGGTGCCTTTCAGGAGTGCTGATCGGTTTTGTCCGGAACTCCCAGAAACCCTGACTCTATAGTCCACCTCTGCCAAAGAGGTGGCATCTTCCATTACTGTTCCCCCACTCTGCCTCTGGAAGAACTATCTCCTTATGAAAAAAACAGTGGGATTTGGAGGACCACATCTTTCTACCTCATCGAGAATTCCAGGAAAAGGGATTTCCATGAGTAGAAAAACATATTCTATGGCAGCCAAGATCTTTCCTTCTTGGTCACACATGGAGTGTGTGTCTTTTACTTTCGGGTCAAATAAAGATCCATCAAACGGATGAACTAAGGCTTGAAGGGATCCACAAAGCTGCATAGGCGCATCCAAGCATATCTCCTAATGGCTATGCCTGAACCCACTGCCCGTGCAATACCTTCCACCGCATGGGAAATCAGCCTCCTGGACATGTTAGTTATACACTAAAGAGTGGCCAATTACGAGTCCTCCACAGAAATGGGCACAGAATGACATTTGGAGAGTTCTTTAGCCAAATCACTTTGCAGTCTTGTGGCATGTGCCAAGTAATTCAATGCCTGCAGAGCAAAGATTGCTGAAGCATAAATGAGCTTAACGAATCTGTCTAAGGCCCTAGATGGTCAAAAGAGTTCTGCTCTGCAAGTTCTTTTTGTCGTGGCATCAACTGGGACCCCCTTGCATCAGTGCGTCTGATCTTGACTGGGCTACAAATTTATCTGGATGTTTAAGGATGGGTTCGACAGTATCTGGTTCCTTCCATCCCTGTCGGGAAATGAGGTCTATAATTTCATCAGTTGGGGGGGGGGGGGGTCACCAAAGACATAGCCAGGCCTGATACGAAAGGCTCCAGGAACACAAACTCCTCTTGGGAGGTGTATTGGAAGACCAACCACTTTTTTGTTTTAGTAGTTCAAGAATGTCTCCAAAGGAGATGTCTTCAGGTGGAAATCTGGGGGACCCTACCACTTCATCGAAATTGGTGTCCTCCATGAGAGATTCCTGAGGGGAATCTACGTATCTCCTTTTACATGTTCTCCTCTGTGGTCCCTCATCAGTGGGCTGGTCTGCTGAGGTATCAGAAGTGTTTGGGGAGTCCTGAGGGACTGACTGGAAACTTGAACAAGCTCGCCATGCCAATGGAAAAAAAGATTGAGGCTTAGAGCAAAGATCCGAAGGAGGTAGAGTGATCTGATCCTAGGGGGTTAGGGATGTCCTTTCTCTAGGTAAAGAAAAAGGACTATCGATAATCTTGAAAGCAGAGCGACTAAGGGAGACTGAAACTGGAGGTAGCAGAACTGGCATTCCCTGTACTGCTGGCCCCTGAAATCCTGTTAAGAACTCTACCCCAGGATGGAGTTAGAATCAAGCTGTCCAGACCTGAAGCTCTGAGGGGCAGGGATGACTCTGACAACACTGTAGTCGACTCTGGTCTCCCGGATCAAGCGCTGATGCTTCAGCTCCGAGTAACTCAGTGGCAGACGGCTCAAAGAAGCAACTTTGGCCAAAGAGTAAACTGTCTTCACATCCGATGAGGACACCCTCATGGATCTCGGATCCAAGGGCTCTGAAACAGCAGGCTGAATCGCAGAAGGAGAAACTAAAGGTGGATTAGTTATGGGCAGGCTCACGGATCTGACAGGAGATGGAATTACCCTATCTGGATCTGAGCTCTGAGGAATTTTCTCATCAGCCTATCCACTTCACCCTCGGACAAGCTCCTGAAAGACCTGGGTGAGGAGCTAGTGGAAGATATCCTTGAAAGTTTTTCAGGAGACTCCTGCAAAATGGGAGAAGGGAGTCAAGAAGGTAATTGATCCAAGGTGATTCTTATTTCTGAGCAGCAGGATATGAAGACTTGGATCTGACTTTGACACTTTCAGAGGTGGCTCTAAGGAAGGAGCCAAAGACTTTGTAGGATCTGGAAATCTCTTTCTGGACTCTGTCTTTGGGAGCCGAGCTTGGCTTCCCTTTGTCAGATTTTCTTCATGGGGTTTGAGCCCCAGCTGAAATAGAGGAAGGAGAAGGAAGACCCTTTCAAAATAAATTTATTACTTCTGTCTATGAGTGCCCTGGAGTTGAATCTTGCACAAACTGTACAACATGCATGTAAATGGGAAGTGCCCAAACAGACACATTCCCTGTGGGCATTTGAATCAGGTATTTTGTGCCCACAGGTGATGTATTTCTTGAAGCAAGTTGATTTAACAGCCATCTTAGTGTACCTACAGAAAGGGAAGGTCCAAAAGCATTAAAGAATCTGTAAACAGTTAGATGAAATATTTTTTTTTTTTTAAGGAAAGATGAGAAAAACTACCCACAGTGGTAGTGAAGAAAACCCTAAAAGGGGTAGGAAGAGAAAAGGTAAAGTACCAACAATGGTACTGGACAGAAATACCGAGGTCTCTGTAAAAATCACAAACAGAGTAAACTTATGGAAGGAAATAACTGGAATAAAGGAGGAAGGTGACAAAAAAAAAAAACAGTAGATAGCATACTGACAGAGAAAAAAATCTGAAGGACTCACTGTTTTGACCTAGAAAGAGAACTAACAGTTCAACAGCAAGAGGATCAGCTTCTGTACTGATATAGCAGCATATGAGATCTGAAGTATGTTAAGTTGGTGGGGCACTATGGTTAAAGGGATGAGCTCGAGAGTTTGGATCCGGGGACCTGGAAGAAGAGGCCAAGTCAGATCCAAGACCCATCTGTTGAGGAATGAAGGAAAATTACATCATCAGTTCTTTTCTTAATAGATATCTTCTGTAACTGACTAGGACAGGAATCTATGCCACTTTAAGAGATCTGCCTAATGACACATCCAGAAGCACCCCCAATGAAACTCCGTGTCTCAGTAAAGATGGTTCTCCTATGCTCTGACTCAGACACTGGAAATAGCCAAAGAGGGATGCGACTGGGCCATGGTTTGTGATGGATGAAAAGTGTATACCAGAGGTAACTGGAGAGGCAAGTGAGTGGTCTGGGTAACAACAAATGGTGACTGCAGATTCACTCACTATTGTTTGAGGTGCAAACTAAACCTGTGTAGTCAACAAGGTCTCACAGGTAAATTAGGTTTTTCTTCTAGAAACTGTAGAAATTAGACCAGCAGGAATAAGAAGTATCCATGCTGTGGTTGAGGAGCAAGATGCATCAGATGCGGTTAGGATTGCTGGAACAAGTTGGTCAGAAGGTAAGTTATCAAAAGTCTACATAAGTAGCACACTTACACTTACCTATTCACACAAAGTCCTCAAAACACAGTAATTCATAAGCAGTATACTAAAATCTTGTCAGAAACCCCTTAAAAATAAAATGAGTCTGACAGGAAAAAATGGACGGTAAATTTTCTGAATGTGAATACAAGCATTATGTGCCCAGTAAATGAAGTACATCACAATCCTGTCAGAAACACCTTAGAAAAAAATTAGCAGACACGAACACATGTCCTGTCGTCATCCCTGCCCAAATGAAATACTGTCTCATACATAAACTTGTACCTCCTCAATAAATAAAACATTTACATAAACTCTACATTCCTATACTAAATGAACCCCTACTCTAACCAAAGCTAAAAATATTAGTCCCAGACAGAAAACAGATTTCTTAAAAAGGGTCACAACATATATCTACAATTTAATAAAAAAAAAAATATATATATATATATATATATATATATATATATATATATATATATATATATATATATATATATATATATATATATATATATATAAATATATATAAAATATAGTTTAACCAACCACATTAAAATTAAACATTTTTTTGTGTGGAAAGATTCCCCCAATAGGGACGTATCTGCCAGAAAGGCATTGAAAGTCTAGCTGCTGCTCTTGTGAAGCCTCTGATGTGCTTCTTCGTGAGGTGGCAAGAAAGTACTGAAGATTTTCCACTCTGACGAGTCATCCCTGAGAAAGGAACATCAGCAATCAGCAGTAAGAGTGGAATTGTTGGAGGAAGGCAGAGCTTCCGGAAGACATAACCCATATAACCTAGAGGCTACTGCAGTAGTGGGAATGATGAATATTTAAATAACACAAAGATAGATTAGTTGAGAGTAGATAAAATGTTGAGGTAGTATTTTGTGTAAGTAACTATGTAAACTAATACAAGACAATTCCACCTGCAACCTGAGAGAAGTGGAAGATATCACATTGTTACAAACTTCATACAAAAGTAATCACAAGTCCTAACAGGAAATGAGGAAGGAAACAGCTGGCACAGTGACATGATGTGTTTTGCTAAAAAACTACATAATCTAAACCATGCCTCAGTTCCGCCTCTGATGTAATTGGAAAAAGGGAAATGCTTTTACATCTGTGTCCCATATCCAGTGCTAGTCATGAATAAAAAAAAAAAAACGGTCATCTAGCCCCAGTCCTTTTCTATCCAGACAGAAAAGAGGGTTGAAAGTCATCTAGCCCCAGCCCTTTTCTATCCAGACAGAAAAGAGGGTTGAGTTTGAGTTGTAACATCTGAAAAATGTACCCCAAAGGGAAACTGGCTTCATCTATTAGTCTTGAATCCTCAACAATTAAAAACAGTAGGGTGTTATGCAAACTGGTGAAAGATTAATGAGTAAACTCTACCTCCAAGTCAATGGAAGGAAGGAGAGTAGAGAATCTGTCAAAACACAATAGTTGGGGTACTGAATAAAAGGTGACAGCATCATAGAAAGCTTACATGGGCCAATTCCCAGAATTTAATTCTCAGGGCAGGAGGGGATTCCCTGAATTGAAAAGGACCCAAAAGTCACATGGTCAAAAAGGATGATTCTGAACAGTGAACCTAGACATGCTCCAGGTTGAAGTCAATGATGCCAAGTCCAGTGTTGGTAAAGCTATCTCCATGGGGTTGAGACAAGAGTGTATTGGTGCCAGCAACAACAACACTGAAACAGAGAGTCAACTTGGTGTGGAGAAGGATGATCAGCAGGGGCTTGAGAGATGAACCACTTACAGAATGACTGCCTGTGTCCATTACAGAGGCAGGTGCCAAACCAGGATGAATTTCCTGTTCCCCAGCCAATTGTCCAACCTGCAACTGAATTGGGAGGAACTCTGAATTACATAAATGGGGAGCCTGTTCCAGAGAAGGGGTTGTCTCTGGAATATATACCTGTCTCTCCAGTGGGTCCTATTTGTATCGCAGGTAGCGTTTAAGTCTTTAGAATGGGTAATTCTTGGTTGTTTGTTTTGTAGATATGGAGGAAGTCCATCGGGGTGGAGAATGACAATGCCTTGTATGCCAGACATAGATCTCCCCTCAAGAGCCTGTAGAAGACAGAATACAGGGATAGGGCCTTGATGCGGTTTGCATAGGACATGTTACTTACATCCTATATTCTTTTAGTAAGGAACCTCTGTGGACGTTCCAACTGTTGGATATGCTTGGTTAGGTACAACCAAATGGAGCATTGTACTCAATGATAGGTCTGATTTATGCCAGATACCAGTGGAACAATCACTTCCTTGGACTTAGATGCCCCTCTTTCTCTACTTAGACACAGGACTTGGTACAAGCTCTAATCCTTACTAGATGAGGATAAGATCAGCACCTAGGGTCTTGAAGAACATTTCAGAGATAGACTTACCTCCTGGTGGGCTAAGCGTAGACCACCCCTGAGATTCAGTCCTTCAAGTAGTGCTGCTGCATAAGTCGGGGACTCTCTGATCTCTGTATACAAAGCTCTCAGCCATTATCAAACTTTTAACCATGAAGCAGGCCAAATGACTCACTTGGCAGCATGGCCGAGGCTGAGTAACAGGTTTGAAACTCTGGCACTCATGGTTGGCAGAGTTTGACAATGTGCTCTTCCCTGAGACAATACAAACAATGCAATACAGGTCCAGTCTGAAAATCCTTCAGCCACTGAGACATTTGGTTAATTTATAAGAAACACAAACAGAAGAATGTTATGGACAATGATGAAGATCATGATCCAAATTGTATAAGCAGCAAAAAAAAAAAAAAAAAGTGACAATCTCTAAAGATGGTAATGCTTAGGTACTGGCAGCATGACCTCAAGACGTGCCACAAAAGTGCTCATGCACTCCTGAAGACAGGCTTTTCCAGATGCTCAACAAATTCTAATCAGTAGAAAAGATAAACAAGGAAGGTCTTTAATGTTAGACATTTACGGCCAGATTCAATACAGCCTACACTTAAGTGCACACTGTTATGAGTGAACAGACAACACAGACATGATGCACACCTTCTTCCTCCTAATTTAGTTTTCCTACTGATATTCTTGCAGCTTTAAATACGGACAGGGATTCATAAAGGTTACCACAAAGTGTAGACTACATGTACACTTACTGTAATTTTTCTGAGTGACAAGAAAGCACAAAATAATGTCAAGAATTTTACTGAATACATATAATGTACACATAGGTTCATAAGTACTAGGCTATCTGCCCCAAGGCATTTATAAGCCTAGCCAGAATGTGTTGGCTTTCGCCACCCCCTTAGATTAGTTCCCTGTGGCCCTGTCCAGCAGAGCCATTAGTTCCCTGCGCCACTGACCAGCAGAGCCACTGCAGTGATCCCCGGGGTAAATTTTCTGCTTCCCATCCACCCGTCAAGGTTTCTCTTGAAGAATGTTAGTGAGGGGCTCTGCCCGATGTATATTGGAATCCTGTTCAAGCATGGGGAGACTCTGGGATAGGAATCTATCCCTCCAGCATGTCCTATTTATCGTTGTGGTGAGGTTTATATCTCTAGAGTGTGTGGTTCTCCGGGATTTGTTTTTTTTTTAGGTGGAGCATGTTCATCAATTCTGGGTTGGACATGGCCTTGTATGTCAGGCAGAGATCACCTCTGAGTAAGCGGAATGCAACAGAGTACAGCTGGAGTTTCTTGAGTCGGGCTGCATAGGGCATCTGTTTGAGGCTAGTAATCCTCTTGGTGAGGTACTTTTGCGGTCTTTCCAGCTGTTGCAGGTGTCTTGTAAGGTACATCCCACATGGAGCGTTGTATTCTATGATGGGTCTAATGAGTGATGAGTACAGGCGCACAATAACCTTTTTTGTTCTAGATGCAAACCCTTTTGTGATTAGGTTTGCCACATAGAAGGATTTTCTAACCACCGTGGCAATATGATTATCAAAGGAGATATTACTATCTACTTGGGTTCCCAAATCCCTTACTACATTTTCTGTATTCAGGGGACTACCACCTATATGGTAATTCGCAGGTACTTTGTTTTTTCCAAAGGGGATGACTATGCACTTTTTGGCATTTAGCTTGAGGCCATGATTTTGACACTAGGTATCCATCTCAGTGAGACCCATCTGGAGGGTGTCTGTATCAGCCGGAGAACCAATTATGGCCCCTAGTTTGCAGTTGTCTGTGAACTTGGTCAGCCATAGTCCTCCTATGCTTGCCTATACCTCTGAGAAGTATATACCGAACAGGAAGGGGTCCTAGGACCGAGCCCTGGGGGACACCACTTGTAACCTGTTTAGAGTCAGACGTACAGCCTGCAACTCTCACCATGTGGGTTCTATCCATGAGCCAGTTGGCAACCCATCTCATGACGTAGGGGTTTATGTTCAAGCTGGTGAGCTTGTCTATAATACTAGAATGGGGAATGGTGTCGAAAGCCTTTGCGAGGTCTAGATAGGCTGCGTGGACCTCCTTTCCCTCGTCTAATGCCTTGGTAACCCGTCTCAAAGACGTCCACTAGGTTTAGGAGGCATGATCTGCCCTTAACAAAGCCAAACTGGGTAGGGTCTAAGGTTTGGAGGTTCCCAATGTTTCTGTTAATGAGTTCCATGATGATGTGTTCCATAGCCTTGCAGCCCAGGCTAGTCAGGCTTATAGGGCGATAGTTCCCAGGGTCCGCTGTGGCTCCACCTTTGTGGAGCAGGATAACTGTTGCTGTGGGCCACTCTGTGGGTACGTAGCCTGTAGAGAGGCTGAGTTTGAACAGAGTGTTTAGGTCAGGGGTTAGTTCATTTTGGAGCTCTTGTAAGACACAGCCTGGGACACCGTCTGCTTCCATTAAAGCTGTGTTTTTGGCTTTGGATAGGGCTGTTTTAACCTGTCTGTTGGTGACCGATGGGGCCCTACATTCTTCTGGTATGGTTATGGGCCCTTTAGGGGGTGACAGGGGGTGAAGTTTGCACTAAACCTGTCTGCCAGAATGTTGGCAAGATCAGTCGGTTCAGTGTATTTTGTGCCATTCTGCACTAACTCAGAGCAGATCTGAGAATTTCCACTTAGGTTCTTGACACAGCTAAAGAACGCTTTGTGGTTATCTATGGAGTCATTGGCAATTTTTCTTTTGAAACTAGCCTTGGATGATTTAACAAGGGATCATAGTTTCTTGCTGATACTGATCAGGGATCTTTCCTTCTTGGGATTTTACTCTTTTCTGTACTAGTTTCCTCCTCCTGTTGTATAGCTTGTTTATGGCAGGGGTTCACCAGACAGGTTTCCTTTTCTTGGAGGAGTGAGTCTTGGTTTTACTTGGGATAGCACAATCCATGCATTCCTGCAGATGCTCATAGAGTGCCTTTGTAAAGGTTTCAGCAGCTTGGACACCATTGTCCTTTAGCATGTGGGCTGTGAACCTTTCCACCTCGGTCTTAAGTAACATGAAGTTTGCTTTTGAAAAGTTTTTCATGGTGGTTTCCTTGATTGGGGGTGGGGGCGGAATGTGGATATCCAGAATGATAGGTCTATGGTCTGATCTGACCAGCGAGGGGTTGACCTCCGGTGTGGAACACCGGTCTTCCACATTGGTGATGACCAGATCCAATATGTTGTTCCCTCTGGTGGGGGTGTTGACCAGTTGATCCAGGGCGTTCAAGTTTATAAATTTTAGGAAGCGTTAGGCAAGGGAGTTAGTACTTGAGTAGTTCTCCCAGTTTATGTTTGGGTAATTGAAATCACCCAGTATTAGGGTGTTTGGTAGGACCTTCATATTTCCCAGTGTCTCCAGAAATGCAGAATGGGGGTCCTGGGCCATGGTGGGGGATCTGTAGCAAGCTACAATTTGGATTGCAGTTTTGTCCGTTGTTAGTTGCACATGGATGATTCTCTGATGCATTCTGCTGCGCCACTATCCTGGAGGTGTGGGTATCCTTGATGAATATGGATACACCCCCAGCCTTTTGTGTTTCGGTCCTGGTTCTGTGGCCGAAAGGTATGGTATGAGTTATAGCCTAGTAGTGCTGGGGTACTCTCAGGAGCCTTAAACCAGGTTTCTGTTACTGCACAGATGTCGGTGTTCTCCATACTGAGGACTGCCTTGAGTGTGTGCATTTTGAGGTTTAGACTTCTGGCGTTGAGTAGTATTACCCTCAGTTTTTGGTTACTTGTGCTATTATGGTGGTGGGTTTGTCTTTTGAGCCTTGCCTAAAAAAGGCACTATAGGGACGGCAAAAGCCTTGGCCAGTATTCGAAAGCCTAAGGGTTACAGGTGCAATCCATCTCTTGCGAAGCAACGTGGCTTGTCGAGCATGTCATCCCAGGCGGACAGATACAGGATCCCCTTTGAATGACATCAGAAACTTAGCCAAGTGTTGAAATTAATCATTTTTTTCTTTATACCGTGGCATCATTCCTGGTGAGGGCAGGATGCTACTCAGGGTCAGGGTAATACCAGCCTGGGCTACATGATCAGAGAGCTCTTCCATGTCTCTTTTCATGTAGTCCAGGAAGGTAGGTCTCAGGTCATTCACACTAACATGGACAATGACAGAGCTGTATTTGTACTTGTTCCCGAGTGACCTGAGTGCTTGTGTTATGTGGCGGATCCTGGCACCCAACAGGCAGCTAACTGTAACCTTCTCCTTGTCCAGCCTAGTTAGTGGGACATCAGTGTGCCTGACTATAGAGTCGCCTATTACTAGTGTGTTGGGTATGTTATTTTGCATTAAGGGTTGTGATTGCATGGCACACTGATTATGTGAAGTATGTATTTCATGGTTGGTGATGGGGTGTGGAGGTTGCTTGGATGTTTGCTTTGGAGGTCTCTGTTGCTTTTGCAGATTTTTATTTAGAGCCTGCGAAAAGTCTGAGGTAAAATTTATTTTATTTACACTTTGTTGACTGGGTAAGTACCACTAGGCCAATGGCTTCTTTTCAGGGGGAGACCCAAGATGAGTATTCATACTAACTGGGAAATTTGGCCAGGACACTGAAGAACTTCCCCTTTTCTTTTCAATAACGGCCATGGGATCGTATACATATATCTGACCTACCACCAATTCTGGCAGATGGGGCCATGATTTAATGTCTCACTTGAAGGACAGCACACTCAGGAATGCAGCACCCCCTTATTCTGACTGAAATGCAAATATTGGAAAAATTAATCTAACTACCTGGTGTGGGAATAGAACCCACAGCCTTTTGCACCAAAGGTAAGCACATTACCTGTTGAATTACTGAGACTAATATCTTCACATTAGGATACGGTTGCTACCTCTTCAAATGACCAATGTGGGACATACGTCAGATGTCTGCAGGCCGACACATACACCCGGCCAGTACGAAATTGAGAACTTCACTGTTTTGCCTAGATAAAAGCTCCTCCTTGTAATGCTTACTTACTTATTCTGTTTCTAGAACAAATAGGTGGTTCAGATACAGAATAACTGTTTTATGCAACCATTACATAAACTATAGGAAACAAGTATGTTCTAAAATCTCAGGACATTTGCCATGTTTACAAATATTATGCAGGACACAACTGCCCAAAGAGGGACTGTCCCTCGCAGAGTGGGACAGCTGGTAACCCTACATTAGGATTCTCTACTTCACCTCTTATGCGAGACGCAAGTCCCGACAAGGGATATGCAGCAGGTGCAAGTCCTTTCTGAAAACGGCAAAGTGTGTACTACTTCCTTTAGAAGAATACTGTATGATCTTGAAATGAGAACCAGTGTTTTGTATGATAGCCAGCTGCACAGCAGTGTAGTGCTACACACTTGAACAAGGTTACTTTGAGTGAAAATTCCCCCTATCCCAAAGGTGCAGTGATCTCAGAGATGTAGTATTAAATAAAGATGCTTAAGGGTCAAAGTTCCCTACAAGGAAGATGTGGGTGCTTTGCCCCTCACCCAAAAATTTGTTTTCAGTTAATGCGTGAATCCTAGTTTGGAAATTATTTTTGACAAAACAGGAACTGAACATTGTGTTTTACACAAACATATTAATAAGGCTTGAAATGAACAGGCAAGCATGACAGAAAATTACAGACAATGTGCTCTTCCCTGTATTTCTTGTGAAATGCAGTGTGCATGCAATACATCAGAAGAAAAAATAGAGTCTGCTCATTTAAATCCATTAGTTACCTGGCATCTCTTGCAAAATTTTCTCTAGAATAGTCTTCAGTAAGCAATGCATCTGAAATCGTATCCACAGTTTCACCATCACTATACACCTGTGGTTTCCCAAAGTCGGTAAGTGTGCTTCTGCTGAGAGTCGTCCCCAGAGAGAATCTGTCAAAAGTGCGTACTCCAGTTTCTGCCATCCCTTCATCTATGGGTTCCCATATGTGTGTTTCTATTGGTCCTACATTCTTTCTTAAACGTTTTATAGTTTTTGATCTTACTTTATCAAATTCATGAATAACAACAGACATCATGTCTTCTCTTTCTAGACCTACAAGGGAAAACAAGCACAAGACAAATGTTATTTTTTTGATATTTTTTAACTGCCTTGTAGGCAATATGTCACTGTTCGCCAACACAGCCTTTAGAATTTAATTATAATATGACAATCCATAGAGAAGTCAGGGTACCTTGATTTTTAAATAGAACGAAATCTCAATAATTTTACTTTTCTAAAACATAACTGAAACAGTTTTGAAACTAAAAAACGACATATTTCAAAAGATGGACTAAACCTGTTTTCATCACATATAAATGCTTCTGAATAAATTGTTAGTTGCACAGCCATCTACTACAAATGTAGATCTCTGAGGGCTTCCCAGTAAGCACAACAACTTTCAAAGAATAGTTCAATTTTCTGAAGCTGTCTTTTGGTCCAACTTTTCTGCTTCAGTCAGTCCATACTACTGACGTTGTCAGAGGAGTACTGGCAAAAAGAAGAGGGGATTATTTGCCTCAAATTCTTTTCCATTAAAGTTGACAAAAAAAGAAAGAACATTATTCCCACCTCAGCATAATTCAGCAACCAACTGTAAAATCTAAAGGAAAGAGAAGTGGACAACTTCAAAGATGGTGGAGAAAAGACAAGAAAATTGCCTTGCTGTCTGAGATGCCTTTGAAGAAATAGCAGATAAACTTTCATTGGACTAATTAATCTATGAGACGGTTCTCTGCACAGGATACCTACTGGAAATTTCTACCACTTGGTGCTGGCACATCTTTGAAACACCTCTCTCAGATGCAGACTACACACTCCTGTTGGTATACATTATGATGTTATGCTGAAATAGGAGGCCAAGCTTAGCCCTACACCCCTCTCCACAGACAAACACATTCATGGAGTCAACAGGACCTTAAAGAAGCAATAATACAAGGATAACAAAATAAATTCTTGCCCAGTCATAGGTAATAAATGGAGAATATCCAGATATTGGGAAATGGATGTAGGTTAATAAGCTCACTATAAGTTTTCTCACACATCAAGTTAATATGTTGAGTATATATTTATTATAAATCACTTGGAAAAGGCATCTGTAGTATGAAACTGCCTGCAAATGTGTTGTGAAAACTGGACATCCTGGCAGGCTGCCAACCAGGGAAAGTCCAGTAGGCAATAGCTTAGAATACAATTATGGTCTGAGCAATAATAGGTGAATGTGTGAATCAATAATTAAGCACATGTAGCACAAATGTCTGTAACAGAAACATCCTTGAAATAAACCAAGGAAGCCACCACACCCCTAGTGGAATGGCTTTTGGCAACAGCATTTTCCAATGGGTAATTAGTTGCCTAGTTGCAAATGATAATGCAGCAAGCAGTCTGCTTGAAAGGGTTGTTTAAACACAGCAAAAACTCCCTTACCTGCAGCAAAGGAGACAAATACATCATCTGTCTTCCTGAAGTCATGATCACCCTTCAGGTAAAACTTCAGCTGAAAGTGCAAAACAAGGGTAGAAACAACTCTCTCTCTCTTTTTTTCTCCCATGGGCTCTCTTCAGAAGAAAATGGGAAGACAAATGGACAGTACTGAAAAGTCTTTTTGAAGAAGTACAGTTATTTAAGTTGCACCATAATCCATAACAGTAGATATTAGAATTCTTCACTGATGCAGTAGCCTTTAAGATATATGGGCTATGTCCTTGTGTCCTGCCCAAAACACAACAGCCACCCAGCTTCCTAAAGCTCTGGCTATTCACACACCTTCACTCTGACTGCTGTGGAGGGCAAATCAGAGTAAAGATTCTTCAGGACTTTTTTGCTATCTTAAAAAGCAACAGCTCAGAGGATTCAGGAGCAGCAGCTGGCCCTCCACTTCCATTTACAAACTGCTTGTTTAATAACAAGTTTGCTGTCTCTTTTTTTTTTTGTTGTTTCTTTCGGCTTTTCCTGGTTAGGGGTTGCCACAGCAACTCCGGTCCGCTAATGATTGGTAGTCGATTTTTACGTGCTGAGTTACCAGCCCTGATGCACAACCTTCAACGAAGGTACGCCCATTTACGCATGTCTCCACGCAGAAGACACTAGCTGAGAATCGAACCGGACAGCATCTTACTGTGAGGTGACAATGCTACCACAGCACCACCTCCGCAGTAACAAGTTTGCTGTCTCTAACTTGTGCAAAGGACACAAATAACTGTCCAGTTGTCACTTTTTCTTTTGCTTTGCCCAAATAATATCTCACTTGCTTAGGCATAGCTATGGAATGCAAGATCTTCCCTTTTTTGCTTTGGGGTAGTGCAAAAAAAAAAAAAAAAGATAAAAGAGGAAAACCAGCCTGATTCACAGATATTTTAGTCACGACTGTAAGTATGAAGAAAGAGTTATTTTTTGAATAAGTTATACCTTGTAGAACATGACAAAGGGTTCTTTGCACACAAAGACCTGTTATTCTGAAATTCGTCTGTCAGAAGTGATAGCCACTTAAAAGTAGCCTTTCTGGAGAAGTACTCGAGTACAGCAACAACAGTTTGGTTCAAAAGGAAGGAATTTTAGATTTTCTAAGACATAGTTGAGATCACTTGATAGTGAAGGCTCTTTTTAAGAAGGCTTCAGGTGCAAGACCCCTGGAGTAGGGTGGGTATGCCCAGGTCAGGCATGCTGAAATGACAGATATATGTGCTTTCAACAAGACTTGATGATGATCTTGATTTGTAAACTTCTAACAAGTAAATGGGGTGTGTAGGGGATTAGCACTATGAACTGTCAATGTGTTGCTTCCTATTGTCCAAGGATTGAGTTCCTTAGCCTTTTGCCTACTGTGTCACTCTAAGCGAGTCACTTTGTAATACAGTACTCTTGGGTCAGCCCTGAAAAGGGATACTTGTATCCAGTGGGCTTAGCTGATTAACAGATAAAGAAAATTAAAACAGAACAAATGACAAAGACAGTGTTGAGTCCTGGCCCATCCTATGGTAAAAAAGAGAGACTCTTTGCCATCTTGATAAGTACAATTTTCCTTACACTAGATATTACAACTTCCCTAAAGACTGAAACAAAATGTCCTCAGAAAAAACACATGTGCCTGAAGTAAATGAGAGCTAGATCATCCAAGCTATCAGCCTGAAGGTCTTCATACTGGAGTATACAAAAGATATATAATTTTAGAGAAAGGTGTTTACACACTGAGGTAGAATTAAATGTTTTGCCCTTACCATGCTCATTAGGAGAGTAAATAAGAGTTGTCTTGGCCAAAAAGGGAGCGTACAGTAGCATTTTTGGCTTCTCCTTCATTACCTTTTGTACTACCTTAAGGAAAGATGGACTGGAACAAAGGTATACAGAATTAGATCCGCCCAGTTGAGGGAGAAGGCATTTGTTGCCCACACCCTGCTAGATTTGACCTTGTGAAAAGTTTTTGTAGTGGACAACTGTTTTCTAGAAAAGCAAATAAAGTTTGTTCCTGGCATTCAGAAAATCATTCATGGCCAATATCCATTCATTAACAACCACTTCTGCTTTGGTCAAGTATTTCTCCAAAGTTGCTGCCTGTGTCAGACAATCATCTAGGTATGAGAAACTAATCTATTTGGTTCTGTGAAGGAGAATTACTGGACCCAGGCATTTTGTAAATTCCATACCCAATGAAGATAAGCCAAAGGGAAAAGAAGTAAATTGGATGTGGGATCTCCTTGCTTCAAACCAGAGGTATTGCCTCTCTGCTTTTGCTCTGCAAATACAGAAGTAGACTTCCTTCAAAGAGTACAGTTGTGAGCTAGGATCTTATAATAAATGTAGATATTCAAGTACTTTCACTGCTGCAGTCCTCACTCTTGTGATATCCTGCTGTACAGGTAGCCTGTCAACCAGTCTTTCAAAGATCTTTCCTCCTCTGGGACTTCGGCTGATGTCGTATTTCTGGCACACAGATGTCAACAGTATAAAAGCTTTATTGATGGATGCAATCTTCAGATCTATCTTGCCCCAGAAGAACCATGGAGAAATTGCCAACACCACAATATGGTGGACCAGAAGGGAACTCCAGCTCTGGCTAAAGTCCACTCCATGGTGCCCTAGTCCCAAACTCCAAAAAAAGTACAATAATAAAAACAGAGTTGAGTTTCTGATATGCCAGCAAAAAGAAGGGGAGAAAGAAAGATACTCAAGAAGGACCCAGGGAAACATAGGAAAAGCCATTGCGGATGGTGGGAGTGATTTCTGACTGCAATAGTGAAATTATCTGGATATCTACATTTATGGTAAGCTCCTTACACAACTATACTATGTTCATTCTAGTATTCACTGCTGCAGTCTTCACTCTTGGAAATATTCTTAAAGCTTTGAAATTTGGGAAGGTGGAAGAACTATTTGGAAAACTGACCTTACGGGACAACAGAAGCAAATCCTGTTTTTACCATGGAAGTAACGCCCAAGTTTAAATGTTTGGAGAAGGTGTGTATAAGAGGACTATGTAACTGCTTCTAGGATAGCCTGGGTGGAAATTCTTGTAAGGATAGCAGTGTTGGTACCTGTACCTCTAATGGAATAGGTTTTAAAGTGGTCTGGTACTTCTTTCCCATGGTACTGATACCAAAATACAGTGCAATGCTCCAACTACTTGGAAAACATTTGTGGATCCACAGGCTTACCCTCCTTCCCTTTTAAAAAACAAACAGCTGGTCATGTTTCCTGACCTATTTTGTTTAAATAAATTTTAGCTATCTGTACATATCAAAGGAATATGTGGTCCTTTCTCCTGAATTCTGAGGTTTAGGGAAGAAAAACAGTGGAAGCTGAATAGTCTGGTTTAAAGTCAGTTTGGTAACCGCCTTAGGCATAAAGGAAGGATTGGTTTCGCAATGCCAGTCCACTATCTGGATGGAACACTAGAAATCTCTCTCTACACATAAATACACGCAGTTCGGAAACACATCTAGCAGAGATGGTTGCCACCAGGAACAGTACCATTGAAGAAAGAAAATGAATAGGACAAAAGGCTGCTAGTTTAAAGGGAGGAGATGTTTACTTCTCTAACAAGTATGTAATATCCTGTGGTGGAGCTATTTGTCTTTTGGGTGGTCTAAGTTGAATGACTTTCCTTAAGAACTGCTTAAGGGAAGGCCTATAATACATAGGAGGTTCCATGGGCAGCAAGCTGAGATAAGTATCAACTTTTATAAATGTATAAGCTAAGCTTGATTTACAGATGTCTGGCAAGTACTTCACGACCAATGGTAGCTTAGACCTTTTGGGGTCAAGGTCCCTGGAGTGATACCACAAGAAGCTTTTCCACTTCGCAAGGTATGATTTTTTGTGCTGGATTTCCCAGCCTCCTTCATAATGTTTAATATGTCCTCTGAAAATTCATGCCTGCCTAGGAAAAGTGTGACATCACACGTCAGCCTCAGTTTGTCCAGACTAGACTATAGCAGGGACTGTTTGTTTTGATTTAGAAAGTCCACTTGCTGTGTTAGCACCTTGTAGTTTCCTCTTCCCAGGTTGTATAGGAGAAGACAAGTACAGTTGTGTACCTACCATAAATGTATATGTTCGAGTGTATTCACTGTTGCAGTCATTACAATTGGGTTATCCTGCTGGCAGGCTACCCGCAGTCGGCCCAAGTTCCACAGTCTAGGTCCGGCGTCAGTTGCTGTGGCCTCCTCCCTGACGTCAGTGTGCCAGGGGTATAAAAGATGCAGCCGACATCATTTTCTTCAGTTTTTCTTGCCCCAGATGTCAGGTGCCCCTAAAATGGTAGGCTAAATTATGCCAAAAAGCATGCATATACAAAAATCAACTTCGCCTTCATCTACAAGCAAATACACCACATAGGTTGTATAGAACAAAGAAGTACAGATAAGTCTCAGCAAGGTAAAAAGGGGGATGGTGGGAGGGTAACCTGGACTGCAACAGTGAATACACTCGAACATCTACATTTATGGTAGGTACACAACTGTACTATATTCATCGTGTTTCACTGTTGCAGTCATTACAATTGGGTTGAAACCCAAAGCTAAGGTTGGGAGGCTGGTGCTAAATAGGATTAGGAGAGGCTATCAGTCCCTACAGAACTGCAGTGGTAAAGCCTGCCCTGGACTTAGAGTAGAGAGGTAAGTGATAGTGCTTTGTAAAAGTATGCACTGAACTCCAAGTTGCAGCCTCTAAGATATCTTTGGTTGGTACTCCTCTGAGGAAGGCTGCTGAAGTGGCTGCTGCTCTGGTTCAATGTGGCCTAATGCCCTTAGGCACTGATTTGGATGCTGTGAATAGCAGAAACGAATGCAGTGGCCTATCCACTTTGAAATAGTCTGTTTTGAGATAGGCTTTCATTGTGATCTTGCAGCATATGCCACTAGAAGTTGTTCAGCGTCTTTCTGAAAGCTTTGGTTCTGTCCAAGTAGAAGCGTAGCTGCCTGTGAATGCCCAAAGAATGCAGAAGTCTCTCACCCTTATTCTGTGGGTTTGGATAAAAAGTAGGCAAATTAATTGTTTGGTTAAGGGCCACAGTGGACACTACCTTTAGGCATAAATGTAGGGTTTGTCCTTAGAGAAACCATGTCAGGATGGAAAATGATAAAAGGTTTCACAGCCATGAGTGCCCGTTAACTCTGAGACTCGTCTAGCGGAGGTAACTGCTAGGAGCAGAGCTGTTTTCCAGGATAAGAATTTTATATCAGCTGCAGAGGCTGGCTCAAACGGAGGCAGTGTGAGTTTTTACAAGACATAGTTGAGGTCCCATGCAGGTACTGGTGCTCTCCTAGGAGGTCTTATGGTTTTGGCCCCTCTGAGGTACTGCCTTAGCAATGGATGAGAAAAAAATAGTTGGTTCTGTATTGTAATGAGCTGAAATGGCAGAGGCATGAATTTTAATTGATGAAAAGGAAAGGCCTTTATCCAGCATCTCAGTTAAGTATTGCAAAATCTGAGGAATATTTGGAACAGTTATGTCAATACCTTGTGCCTGGTTCCAAGCACAGAATCTCTTCCATTTTTCTGCATAAGATTTTCTGGTGCTAACATCCATCACTGCTTTAGAGAGAGGTGTGTATTGAATGGCTACATTATTCGCCATGCTGCCAGGTTTAAGGTCCTGAGTTGGCTGTGCAGTATCATACTGTCTTGTTGGGTCAATAAGGGAGGAATTTGAGGTAATGTACAAGCTGGGCATTGAGACAAGCTCTTTAGGATTGGGTACCAGTGCTGGCAGGGTCAGTCTGGGGCAATCAGTATCATTTTTGGCTTCTCTTGTCTGACCTTGAGGAGTACCTTGGGGAGGAGAGGCAGAGGAGGAAAGGCATATACTGTTAGGTTTTTCCAGCTGAAAGATACAGCATCCACTTTCCATGCTTGCTTGTAATAAGTCCTTGTGCAGAATCTCTGTAGCTGGCAGTTGTGATGGGAGGCAAATAGGTCTATGTCCGGGCACCCCCAGTTCCTTGTTATCATGCTGAAGACTTGTGGATCCAATTTCCAATTGTGGGGATCCATTAGGTTTCTGCTTAGTTCGTCTGCCAGAGTATTTATCCTTCCTGGCAGGAATTGTGCTTGCAGATGTACTTGGTAAGTCAGTGCTGTGTCCCACAAGTTCATGGCTAGTCTGCAGAGGGGGTAGGAATGCGTGCCCCCCTGCTTGTTTATGTACCACATGACTGTAGTATTGTCCTTCTTTATCAGTAGTTGTCCTGGATGAAGTATATCATTGAAGGCTGTCAGGGCATTTTGAACAGCTAGCATCTCTTTTTGATTGATATGTAGATGCATTTGATTTGTGGACCATGTGCCCTGAATACATCTTCCTGCCATATGGCCCCCCAGGCATAATCTGATGCATCTGTTGTCAATGTCTGCCTGGCTGTGGGTAAGGTGAATGGCTGTCTCGTGTTGAGGTGACAGGCTTTTGCCCACCATCGAAACTCCTGTTGCAGGCAGGGAATGAGGGTAATTAGTGTTTCCAGGCTGTGGCAATGTTGAGTCCAAACACTTTTCAGATACCATTGAAGTTTCCTCATATGCAGTCTTGCATATGGAATTAGTAGTATGCAGGATGCCATGAAGCCCAAAGCCTGCATAATTTTTCTTGTAGATAACTGGGTCTTTGTTGCCAACATTTTGAAATAAATAGGCAGTTGTCTGTGTTTGTCTGGCGTGAGATAAGCCATCTGGGCAGTTGTATTTAAGCTTGCACCTAGGAATATTATCTTTTGAGAGGGTACGAGTTTTGATTTCTTTTCGTTTACTGTGTACCCTAGACTTGTTAGTAATCTTTTTACAAACGTCAGATGCTGTAGCAGGATGTCCTTGTTCTCTGCTTGAATAAGGCAGTCATCCAAGTAAGGATATATTTGTATTCCTTTTTGTCTGCAAAATGCAATTACTGGTGCCAGGCATTTTGTGAAGACCCTAGGCACAGTAGATAAGCTAAAAGGCAGTGCAGAGAATTGGTAGTGCATTGAGCCAGCTATAAATCTGAGGTATCTTCTGCATGATTGTCTGATTGGGACATGCAGGTATGCTTCTTTTAGGTCTAAAGTCACAAGCCAAGCTTTTTTGTCCAGCATGGGCAGAAGCTGCTGCAGAGTTAACATTTTGAATTTTGGAATATCCAGGTATGTGTTTAGGATGGACAGGTCCAGTATTGGACTCCAGGCTTTGTCCTTTATGGGTAGCAAGAATAGCCTTGAGTAAAATCCTTGTCCCTGCTCTTGCTGCAGTACTTGCTGAATGGCTCTCATGTCCATGAGAGATTAAACTTGTTTTTGTGCCTCTGCCCATTGATTGCGAGGCAGGTCTGGCATACCGTTTGGCCTTGGCAGAATGTGAAAGTGGAACCTGTAGCCTTCAGATACGATATTTAAGACCTATTTCTCCTGGGTGATCATGTGCCAATTTTGTGAAAAAAGTGCTAGTTTCCCCCCAAAGGAGCTGCCAGAAGATAAGTGCTTGGTGCTGGAAGGGGACAGTCATTGAGACTTGTTTCCTGTATGGCTGTGACTTTTCCTCTCCACTTTTGGAGGTAGAAGCACCCATTGTTTAGGTCTGTATGAGCCTTGGGGCTGTGATCTGCCTCTGGGGCATCTGTATCTGCCTCTTTGTGGCCTGTCTGACACTGGAAAGGACCAATTCTTTCTAGGCCAGTTCCTACTAAATCTGGGAGGCTGTACCTGTAAGAAATCCTTCACTGTTTGCATGGATTTATCTTTGTCCTCCATTTTCTTCAGCACCTCTCCTGCTTTAACACCAAACAAGGTATCATGTTGTAAGGGAGCATCTAATAGTTTTGCTTTAACATGATCGGGCAGATTCTGTTCTTTTAACCAAGCATGCCTCCTAATGACAGAACCTGTAACTGCGGCCCTGCAGGAGGCATCTAGAGAATCAAAACTACATTGCAAAGTATGCTTTCCCACTTGTTCAGCTGCATGCAATAAATCCTGCATTTCTTTGTTTTCTGCACATTCTGAATTTGCCAACATTTTCTGTTTAAGCAGTGACATAAGATATTGCTGATATTTAAGCACATGAAACTGACAATTTAAAGCTCTTACAGCCAAGGTAGCAGAAGTATAAATCTTTTTCCCCATCTGTCCAGGGCCCTTGAATCCCTATCACAGGGGATAGGGTTTTTTGCAGTGGAAGCCTTGACCCCCTTTGGACCCTGAGAAATAGTTTCTGGGTCAGCAGCAGGGTTTTTGTAAAGAAATTTATGTGAATCAGGAACCCTGTAGTATCTATCTGGCTTAACAGGAGCTGGTGGTAAAGAGTCAGGAGACGGACCGGACTCTGAAAATACATCATCTACAATGTCTAAAACAGGACGAAAGGAAGGGGCCTGTGCCGAGGTAATAAAAGGAAGTCTCTGAGCCTTTTCTTGGATTCTGAGTAATCTTGGCTCTCCCAGTGGAAATGCTCCCTCATAGTATGCAGGGTCTCCCCAAAAGAATAATCTTCAGGAGGAGAGGCTGAAGGGATAGATTCTTCTGCATCAGAATCCTCATAGGGAGGAAGGGAATATTCCTGTTCAGAAGAGGAATCAGAGGAAATGGAAACCTGATTTGAAGATTCATATTCTATCTCTTGCCTAGGCCTCTTATCAGTAGGGGGATGGGAACCCCTGATCAAAGTAATCAGGTCTTCAGCCATTTTAAACATCTGTTTTTAAGGCATGGAGGCCTGTCCAGGAGAATGCTGTACTTGTTTCTTTGTCTTTAGAGCTGCTTTAGTCTTTGCCTTTGAAGCTGAAGCTGGTTTTACATATAACTGTGTAGGTCTGAAAACACCCTCAGAAGCCGGTGCCTGTTCGGCGGCTCCGGACCCATCTGAGGGAATAGTTTCCGAGTGTCCAATACCTTGAGTTTCCAGTGGCCTAGTCGGCTCCACATGGGAGTCGGAAGCGGCCTGTGGCTCTGAGGTAGCGGGCGTCAGGGGTTGCGAAAGCGCCTCACTGAGAACCGGCAAACTGGCGACAGGCCTAACAGACGCCTCGTCGTTGGTTTTGGACCTCGGATGCCTGTCCTTTTCATTTTCTTTGCGCTTTTTATAAACTCCAGTAGTTGACTGTTCCAACGGCATTATATAATTGAATCTTCTGCCAAAGTAATGAAATGCAAAATCGTACCGATGCTTAATAGTGCGTTGGTTAAATCTAGCACAAAACCGATAACTAGCAATGTCGTGGTCAGGGCCCAGGCAAGGAATACAGTAAGAGTGAAAATCCTTATGAGGTATTTGCTTCCCACAAGAAATACAATTATTAACTTTTTCTGACACCGGTCTGGAGCAAGAAAAAAGTTTCCCCAATGGGGTACTTAGCTTTAATGAAGACTTTGGATCTGAAATTCGAATGTGAAAATCTCAGGAGTCGGCCGACCGGCACTTGTGAACTGTTTTTGCTTTGGGCACCACGCGGCAAATAAGACTGAAGAAAATGGCATCGGCTGCATCTTTTATACCCTTGGCGCACTGACGTCAGGGAGGAGGCAATGTCGTGGTCAGGGCCCAGGCAATGAATACAGTAAGAGTAAAAATCCTTATGAGGTATTTGCTTCCCACAAGAAATACAATTATTAACTTTTTCTGACATCGGTCTGGAGCAAGAAAAAAGTTTCCCCAATGGGGTACTTAGCTTTAATGAAGACTTTGGATCTGAAATTCGAATGTGAAAATCTCAGGAGTCGGCCGACCGGCACTTGCAAACTGTTTTTGCTTTGGGCACCACGCGGCAAATAAGACTGAAGAAAATGGCATCGGCTGCATCTTTTATACCCTTGGCGCACTGACGTCAGGGAGGAGGCGACAGCAACCGACGCCAGACCTAGACTTTGGAACTCGGGCCGACTGCGGGTAGCCTGCCATCAGGATAACCCAACTGTAATGACTGCAACAGTGAAACACGATGAACATCCAGTGTTGCCTTGGCCAAAACGGAATTACAAGGATCATGTTTGGCTCTCTTGCTAACTTTTGTCATAACCCTTGGGAATTGGGGAACGCAAATGAACTCATACAGAAACAGACCTGTTTACTGATTTAATTTTGTTTAAAAGACTAGAGCGCTGATTAAATCTAACCATATGCAGGGTCAGCCCATGATACTTCCACAGTACCAACAGTAAAGTAAGATTAAAGACATAACTACATTTTACAGTACAGTGACAACACAGATGTAAAAAAAATACGTACACATATTTATATGATGGTTTAAAAAAGAAGTAGAATAAGCAGTATGCGATGTAGGTATTGTAGTCCAGCGAAAAGAATGGATGTAGTATATACAAGTATGGAGGGAACTTTTAGTAGTGAAAAAATAGTAGAAATACTACAAGCTACAATAGTTAATAACAGGAGAAATGGATATTAGATAGGTAATGGATAGGGCAGATGAGGAAGCAGTGGGTATAAGTTTATACATTGCAGAGGTTAGGCGATTAAGCAGCCAAGGTTTTCTAGGACGAATATAAGGGACTGTATTACATTGACGAACGCTTAAATGTTTGAATCTCTAAAGGTCGACCTTTAGAGATCGAACATTTAAGTGTTTAAAATGTAATAAAAAAAAAAAAGTTAAACTGAAAGGTTTTAGCAGGGGGGAAAGCCCCCCTGCACCCCCCCCTTCTTAAATATACCAACTCCAAGTTCACACTTCAGTGCATGGCAGAGTGGAAATGGGAAATTTCCCATTCCCTACACTGTAGCATGATCTTGCAGTTGGTATATTTGAGTAGCGGGGGGTGCAGGGGGGCTTGCCCCCCCTCCTTACACCCTTTACTTTTTCGGTTTTACTTTTATTTTATTTTTTTTTAATTTTTAAAGATATTTGAACACTTAAATGTTCAATCTCTAAAGGTCGACCTTTAGAGATTCGAACATTTAAGCGTTTGTTTATCTAATATAGACCCAATATAATAGTACAACCATGTAAGTTAGGTGACAGGGCATGTGCACTTATATCGTTCAGCTAAGTACTGTTTGAACTGAGGTTTGAACTGTTTGTAGTTTCTGATTTTAGCAAGACTAAGTGATAATGATTGTCAGAGTTTAGTGGCAAGAACCGAGAAAGTTGTTAACTGTGGAATGAAGTTTAGCAGACAGAATTATGACAGTAGGGCCATTAGCAGACTCACCTGTTAATTTGGAGTGGGGGTTGGATGACGTTAGTCTCATAGGTTAGTACTAGGCTACCTGCCCTTTCAGGCCATGTTAAGCCTAGCCAGTTACCCCATGTGAGAATCAAACCCTGCACCTTGTGTCTGTAAGGTAAACACCTTAACCATTAGGCCAACCCCCCCCCCCCACAGTTAGGGGGTGAAGGCATGTCTTGGCATAAGAGTTTGAAGAGTAGGAAGCTGAAAAGGAGATTAACTCTGTCTTGAAAGGGCAGCCAATTTGTCTTTCCAAGGTTTTGCAGTGATGCTAACGTTAAGGAGAGATAGTGATGAAATGGCAGAGATTATTAGAAAGAAACTGTATCGTGGTAGTGTTTTTTTTGTAAGGCAGTGGTGACTAGGAATGGACCATATTCTATCTGTGAAATCAGGATACCTTTATCTAAGACTGCTCTAGCAGGTTATGAGAGGATGAGATTTTTTTGGGCCCAGAATAGGAGGGTTGGTCCTGTATATATCTAAGCATTACCTGGCAAACTGCAAACAAATTTCACCATACCCTACACTTAATCACAAGACAAATGATTCAAAATATTATTTAATTCATTAGGCAAATACACCCTTCTTAGTCAGTGTTACTATTTGAAAAATCTTAAACTTTATTTTTACACTAGTGCACCCATAGTTTCGAAACTAATGGCTTTACTTGTCATCTTGAAAAAAAATCAGTGTGTACAATGCTTTCTATATAGTGCTTATTGACCCAAATCCTTTAAAAGTATTTGACAGCAAAATGTTTCACTGCACACACATCTGGTTTAAATTCCGTTTTATTAGTTCTGAATTTTATAACCATTCTGATTGTTCTATTGCACTTTTGCTTTCTTTTTTTATTTGGTTTTAAAACAATAAATAAACAAATCAATTATAAAACAAATAAATAACTATTTATATAGGTCCACATCTGATCAATACATCAAAGTTATACATAAACAACAATTAATATTTTTAAGCTAGTCTTTACTTTTAAGCTAAGATTTATATGAATGTGTAATATTAGAAATTCTCATCTTTATGGTATGCAATCCACTACCGCCAACAATTTTTGTCATACTAATAAATTGAACACTAGAGGGAGTAACTTCATGTTTCAATTTTTAGTAATTACTTTTCTGTCTATAGCAAGAATAGACCAATGAAGAGCACTTGGGTTTTTGGAATTATCTCAGGAATCTGAGCATTAAATAAAACTAAAGATTTAGAAATATTGCACCTAACTGACCACCGAGCTTGAATAAAGTTATTAATTTCTTTCCAAAAAGGGGAGATAACTTCACATTCAAACAGCTGCTATTTTAGAATCACATCTCTAGCAATTAATCCTATTTGAGTCATACATAATTGCAATTTTGTTAGACGTGACAAAAGAGCTGTGTAACAATTCTGAAATGAAAATTTTTCAATATAATGAAGATGTAGTTTTATCTGTATATTTTAATATAAATTTCTTGTATTGTTCAAAAAAGTATTCATTGTTAATTTTTAAGTAGTAGTTCCAACAGGAATTGTCTATGTGAAAGCTAACTTAAGAATTGTATACATTTGTGTCAAATATGGTTTATTTTTCATTGTATTACTGATATTTATTAAGACTTCCAATAATTTGGGGAACGGTTACTTATCTAGGTTAAATATCTTATTTATCTCTGTGTTCACAAAGTATCTAAATATTTGTAAAATTAACCAATTCTCAGAATCTTGATTCTATTTGGACATTAAATTTTCAACAGTGTATATGTATGTGTGCAAGTATATATACATATAATGTGTATGTGTATATATATATATATATATATATATATATATATATATATATACACACACACACACACACACACATACATACACATATCAGTACCATTTAAGAATCGATACCAATAAATTAAATTACTTTGCTTCAATACTACCATTTTGTTGAAGTTATGGATTTCTAAGCAGTCCTCTGTATATGCAACTGGGAAAATGGAAAATATAAAGTCTTTAATACAATGGTTACAATATGTGAACTTTTGGAAAGAGGAAATGATGCTATTTAAATAGGGAATTAGAGCAGACGGTGTAATACCATTTAAAGAAATATCTTTAATAACCAGATAAAATTATTAGGTACTATTTGTTGATGACTGATTGTGATATAGTTGTGATATTGAATCATAAGATGACTTTATCCACAAAGCTATAACGTTTACAACTGCTGAAGTAGCATACAACTGAATATCAGGGAATTCTATTCCACCATTATACCAACCTTTTCTGTGCCAATCAAAGGAAACTTCTCTTTTATTAGGCTGCCAAAAATATAAATAAACATTATTTATCCTCATCAATTTTTAATGGTGGAGATAGTACTAAAGATTGTAAGACAAACAATATTTTAGGGAGAACTGCCATCTTAATAAGCATTAAGTGTTCTTTCATGGTAAAGAAGAACTTGTTCCAATTTGTGACTAAACTTAAAATTTAAGTCAACAAGCTGATGAAAGTCTGCATCATTTCTTTACTATTAAACATAATGGTTATACAAAGGCACTTCATTTGAATGCTATTCCAACTGAAGTTAAAATATTTTTTTATGATGTTTTATTTTTATTAATAATGTACTTGTTTTATTATGATTAAATCTTAAGTTTCAAATATATTTAAAATGGTTCACAGAACTAATTATATGTTCTAATGGATCTTCTACATTTCCTGTTGTTAGTACAATATTATCAGCTAAGAGCTGAATCTTTAGTTCAAAATCCTTTTATTTTGATACCATCAGTGTTCTCATTGGATCATAGCAAATGGTTCTATAGATAATGCAAAAAGTAAAGTTGATAATGGACAGCCTTGTTTTGTGGCTTTTTGCAATTTAAAGGACTCATAAAGAAAAGAACCTATTTTAACATAAGCACAAGAGTTACTGTATAACTTAGAAATAAACAAAATTAGCTCAGGTGAGAAATTCACAGTTTTAAACAAGCAAGACCAATTAACTGAGTCAAAAGCCTTATCTAAATTGAGACTAATGATAGAAAGTTATTTTTTTTTATTTTAATTTCCATAGTCTAGTAATTTATGTATTCTAATATTATCTGGCACTCATCTAATTAAAATAAACACAGTTTGACCACTGTTAATTAGTTTAAGAATAAGTAGATTAATTCTGTTAGCTAAAATGGACATAAACATCTTATAGTCCACATTTAAAAGTGAAAAGTATGATGAACACTTTGTATGATCCTTATCTTGCTTTAAAATAGGTGATATAAGGGAATATTTTCCATGATGGGGGGGGGGGGAATTCAGCAGTTGTTTTTAATTCTCTACAGACCTTGTCTAATATTTCAAATGCATCATCTGGTAGTATTTTATATTGTTCTGGTATAATACCATCTAAGCCCTGTGCCTTACTATTTTTTACACTTTTTTATTCAATCTTTTATTTCTGTTAAAGTGAATGGTCTGTTAATTTATTATTTATATTTTCCCTTAGAAATGTTTCAATTATATCATGATTATCTAGCTTATTTGTACTATTATTTGTATTTAAGTTTTTAAGTTCAGACGGACTGATAAAGATTCTTGGTTTTAGATTTAACTTTAGTGTATCTATCTCGGCCTGTAGTGTATTCAGTTTTGCCCATTCTTTTGTTTTTTTAATATACCAGTTTGTAACTCTTCCATTCAGGTAACCCTTTAGCGAATCACACATGACAATGTTAGTTACTTCACCATTCATGTTTATTCCATACGAATCCTTCAATACTTTTATTTTAATAATGTAAACTGGTAATCTCCTGTGATGTATTAGATTGTCAATTTTTAAAATAATATTAAAGATTATAGCATTATGGTCCAATTTTTGTTTGTGTCTTTCGGCTTTTCCCGGTTAGGGGTCACCACAGCGGAACTCCGGTCCGCTAATGATTGGCAGTTGATTTTTACGTACTGGCTTGCCAGGCCTGACGCACAACCTTCAACGAAGGTACGCCCATTCACGCATGTCTCCATGCAGAAGACGCTCTAGCTGAGAATCGAACCGGACACCTTCTTATTGTGAGGCGACAAAGCTACCGCAGCACCACCACTGCGGTCACAGCGTTATGGTCCAATAATGGACAAGAAACTACTGAAACTTCTCTGATATGAGATAACAGATTATCTGGGACAAAAATTTTATGAATATTTGGTTCATACGTGTGTACTAGGCTAATGGCCCTGGGGCTTTACAAGCCTAGCCATAGGATTACCCTGGCATAGTGCCATCCGATCTTAGTTCCCAGTGCCTCTGTCGAGTACAGCCACTAGAGTTATCCCCGGGATGAATTTTCTGTTTCACAACCACTCATCAAGATTTCTCTTGAAGAGGGTCAGCAAGGTGCTCTGCTTGACATGTATGGAAAGTCTGTTCCATAGCATGGGCAGTCTCTGGGTTATGAACCTATCCCTCCAGCATGTTCTGTTAATTGTTGTAATGAGGTTGAGGTGTCTGGAGCGTGTGGTGCGGAGGGATTGGGATTTCTTTAGATGTAGCATTTCTAACAGAGATGGGCCAGACATGGTTTTGTAAGTCAAGCAGAGATTACCTTTAAGTAGGCGATATGAGACAGAGAACAGTTGGAGTTTTTTGAGTCTGTCCATACAGGACAAGTTTTTAAGGCCTAGGATCCTCTTTGTGAGGTACTTTTGCAGCCTATCCAGTTGTTGCAGGTGTCTAGTGAGGTACATGCCAAATGGGGTATTGTACTCTATGATTGGCCTAATGAGGGAAGAGTAGAGGGAAACAATGACCTCTTTCTTCCTGGATACAAAATCCTTAGTAATGAGATGTGCCACATAAAAGGACTTTCTGACCACAATGGCAATGTGGTGATCAAAAGAGATGTTGCTGTCAACCTGCGTTCCCAGATCTCTTATAACGCCTTCTGTGTTCAGTGGACTACTATCTATGTGGTAATTCATGGGAACAGGGTTTTTCCCAAAGGGGTGATGACACATTATTTGGCATTGAGCTTAAGACCATGGCTCTGACACCAGTCATTGGTCACAATTAGGCCATTCTGTAGGAAGTCAACATCACTTGGGGAGATAATAATAGCTCCCAACTTGTAATCGTCTGCAAAGTTTTGTCAGCCAGAGTCCCTTTGTGTTGGCCTGGACTTCAGAGAAGTAGATACCAAACAGGAGAGGACCCAGGACCGAACCTGTGGGACTCCACTCGTGACTAATCGTCAGTCTCACTTGGAGTCAGCTACTTTCCCACTGTGGGTTCTATCTATGAGCCAGTTTGCAACCCATCTAGTGATACAGGGGTTGATCCCAAGCTTAGTGAGTTTTTCTATGATTCCTGAATGGGAAATGGAATCAAAAGCCTTGGCCAGATCAAGGTAGGCTCTATGAGCCACCTTGCCTTCATCCACAGCTCTGGTGACTGACTCAAAGTTGTCGACCAAGTTGAGCAGGCATGATCTACCCTTCACAAAACCAAACTGTGTGGGATCCAAAGTTTGGAGATTGCCTATATCCAGGTTTATTAGGTCCATGATGATCCGTTCCATAGCTCTGTATATCAGACTTGTCAGGCTAATGGGGCAAAAGTTCCCAGAGTCTGTAGTCGTTCCTCCTTTGTGAAGAGGGTTGGCTGTAGCAGTGCACCATTTGGCAGGGACAAAGCCTGAGTTGAGGCTGTGATTGAACAGGGCACACAGGTGAGGTGCCTGTTCACTCTGTAGTTCATGTAGAACACAGCCAGGGATATTGTCAGGTCCCATAGAAGCTGTACTCCTGGCCTTGGTCAGTGCTGTTCTATCCTGTGCAGCAGTAATATTGGGTGCTTGGCAATCTACTGGCATTCTGATTGGTTCTTTGGGGGGGTAAAGTTGGCACTGAAAATGTCGGCCAGTATACTGGAGATTCTTTACATAACTATAGAAGGCCTTGTGGCTGCCTTTACTATCTGCTGCAATTCTGTTTTCATACCTAGCTTTAGAGGATTTCATGAGGGATCTCAACTTTTTGTTGAGGCAGATAAGGGAGTTTTTCCAGTCTTGGGACTTCACCTTATTCCGCATCAGTTTCCCCCTTCTGTTGTAGAGTTTGTTAATGGCAGGGGACCAACACATTAGCTTCCTTTTTTTGGAGGATAGTGTCTTGGTTCTTTTGGGTATGACAATGTCCATGCATTTGTGTATGTGTTTGTACAGAGCACTGGTGTAGGGGATTCTGCGGTCACACAACTATTCTCCATTTGCATGGGTGCCGTGAAGTTAGGCACCTCTGTTTTTAGGATCCCAGAGTTAGCTTTGGAGAAGTTTTTCATGATGGGTACCTTTGCTGGGGGGTGGGAGGGATGTGGATTTCCAAGGTGATTAGTTTGTGGTCAGATCTAACCAGGGAGGAGCTGACTACTGGTGTAGAGCAACGGTTGCTCATGTTAGTAATGACCAGGTCAAGGATGTTGCTACCTCTAGTGGGGGCAAGAACGAGCTGGTCCAGGGCATTGGAATTAATGAACTCCAGGAAACGTTGGGCAAGTGTATTGGTTCATGAGTAGTTTACCCAGTTAATGGAGGGGTAGTTGAAGTCGCCTAGTAAGAATGTGTTAGGTTGGACACTAATATTCTCCAGGGAGATTAGGAATGTGGAGTGCGAGTCTTAGGACATGGTTGGGGACCTATAGCAGGCAACGACCTGAATTGCTATCTTACCCAATGTTAGCTGCACCTGAAGTATCTCTGATGCGTTATGCTGGGCTACCAGTCTGGTAATGTGCGCATCCTTTATGAATATGGAAGCACCACCATCTTTGGAGCTTCAGTCCAAGTTCTGGGGCCTTAAGGTGTGGAATGCGTTATAGCCTGGTAGTGCAGGGGTGCTTTCTGCTGCCTTGAACCAGGCCTCTGTTACAGCACAAATATCAATGTTCTCCATTTTAAGGAGTGCCTTGGGCAAGTGCATTTTGACATTTAGACTTCTAGCGTTGAGCAATATGACCATCAGATTACATTTGTTTGTAGCTGTTACAGTGGTAATTTGGTCTTTGGAACACCACCTAAAAAAGGCACTACAGGGTGTGGCAAAAGCCTTGGCCGGTATCTGGAAGTGCAGGGGAGATAGATGCAGGCTATCACTGGCAAAGCATCGAGGTCTGTCAATCATGTCATCCCAGGCAGACAGATACTGGATCCCCTTAAAGTGACACCAGAAACTTAGCCAATTGTTGAAATCAATCATTTTCTGCTTGTACTGTGGTATCATTGTGGGTGACGATAGGATGCTGCTCAGGGCTAGGGTCATACTCGTCTGGGCTACATAATCCGAGAGCTCCTCCATGTCTCTTTTTCATGTAGTCCAGGGAGGTACATCTCAGGTCATTCACACCCACATGTATAACGACAGAGTTATATTTGTACCTGTTGTTGAGCGACCTGAGTGTGTGCATTATGTGTTGGATCCTGGCACCTGACAGGCAGCTGACTGTTACTTTCTCCTTATTCATCCTAGTGAGTGAGACATCAGTGTGCCTCACTAGAGTCACCTATGACTAGTGTGCTGGGCAAGTTGTTTTGCCTTAGGGGCTTTGGTTGAGTGGCACACTGTTTAGGAAAGTTATGTGTCTCGTGATTAGTGTTGTGGTGGTCAAGTGCTTTTCTGCCTTGATGGTCTCTGCTGCTTGGGTAGATTTTTATTGAGAGCCTCTGCAAAGGTGGGTTTGAGTTTTTATGTGAAGGCAGTGCTGGTGTGTGTTCCAGAGGGCTATGTGTTCCATGTGGTGTGGTGCAAGTGTTGACCTTCTCCACATGATCGGCAATTCTGGTCTTGGCTGGACAGTGCGTGGCTTCCAATTTGGATATATAAGTGCATCTCTTGCAAGTCTGAGTGTTGGAAGGTAAGAAGAGAGGGTTGTCGGTGTACATGAGGCAGATGCTACATTGCCTCAGGATGCCCAAGTTCACCAGGTTAATAGGAAAAAGCTCAGGGAATTGACCTTCAGACTTGCCTGGAGGGGTGGACATTGATAATAAGTACTAGATCTGTTTCCTCGAAGAACGTTTGGTGCTGGTAGCACTTGTGTGCTACAATAATTACTACAAGAAGTCTGGTAAAGTGCTAGACTAATAAGCTAGTATAAGTGCAGGAGAGGGGAGAACTAGTAGATCTAAGGGAAAAAAATGAAGAGCAGACTCTGGCACCGCTCAGAAGCTTTCAAACAGTCCTGGATAGAGCAAGTCTCTATCTGGACTAGACTAGTTACAGGAAAGGAAGGAAAGCAAACATGGGCTTTTAAACCAGTAATTTGTGTTCCATATCTATAAGAATAATGGGTAAATTGAAGTGAGTTTGTTTTCCTTAGCTCATATACATCTTTCAAATTGATCAGATTTACAAAATTCATGAAGTGTTTGGGTGAATATGTGATTCTCATCTTTCTATCTGCAGTGATAAAACAGAATTAAAATCACCAGCCATTATGACTTCCCCTTTTATGTAATAGGCTACAGTGTCTAAGTAAGTTTTTGCATCTTTAGCTCCAACCATGGGTGCCCGTAGGCAGGTGCAAGAGAGTGCACTTGCACCCACCTGGATTTTGACTACAAAAAAAAATTTTGTGACTTAATGCCATCACAATAATCAGTATGTGCTTGAGTACCGGAAACTAGTCAAGGAACACCACTCGCACAGAGCCAGATCCAGCACAAGGCGACACAGGCAGTTACCTAAGGTCCTATGGCAGGTGGGAGGGGGTACTCTGGCCAGGAAGCTTAAATACTAATTAATTAAAAAACTTATTAATACCGCACTGGTGGCATCTTCTCCTTTAAGGAGGACATCCATACACTGCACTCATACACAACATCGTGGATGTAAAATCACTCATTTTTGTGTACAGGATTTAAAATAGCCATTCCGGCAAGAGAGAAGGTAAATGTGTGTGTGTTTGTATAAATATATATATATATATATATATATATATATATATGTGTGTGTGTGTGTGTGTTTGTATAAATATATATATATATATATATATATATATATATATATATATATATATATATATATGTGTATACAGAGTTTTTACTATGTTTATGCAGGGGGGCAAGCCCTGCAACCCCCATGTGGGGGTCCCCCCCCCATAAATTAAATATACCAACTCCAAGGTCGCACTACAGTGCGGGAAAAAGTTAATTTCCTAACCCCACTGTACTGCAACCTTGGAGTTGGTATATTTAATTTACGGGAGGTGTGGGGAGCGGAGCCCCCCACTTGGAGGGTGCAGGGGGGCTTGCCCCCTGCATAAACGTAGCAAACAGTGTGTGGGATGTTATTTATAGTTGTTTTGTAGCTTTCAATGTTTTGAGATTCGATGTTATGACTTTTAGATGCTAATGTCGTGATATTTTGAGTTTAGATGTTATGAAGAGTAGATGTTTTGATAGGCAACCATATATATATATATATATATATATATATATATATATATGTACACATAGTATATATACTAGTGGTTTAGTTCATTCTGAATGAGAGACAAAGTGTGTATGTATGTATGTGTATGTAATTTAAACTAGCTGTTTTGCTTCTGTATGAGAAAGTGTGTGCGTGTGTATGTAATTTAAACTAGCCATTCTATTTGTGTGTGTGTTGTTGTGCTGTGTGAGAGAAGGTAGCGGTGTGTGTATGTTTTTAAAATACCTCTCAACTGTGCATATTTAGCCTCATTGGTCTGTTTATCATAAAATTTGTGGTTTTCTGGCAATTCACGGAGGACTGAAGTCACTAAATGATGACATATATACTTGTTTGACTTCATATCCTTTATAAAATGCATGCAAGCACAAATGCTGTTACTCTAGCAATGAAGTTAAAATGAGCAATATTTAAAATATATCCCTATATTTGGGTCATTGTATCCTCATTATTTTAGGCTTTGTCTAGATTTCTTGCACTAAGATGTTGAGAGGCATGCATACCTCACAACTGTCCAGATTTTTGCCTCATACTTTTGGCCTATTCCTCATAAAATTTGTAGAGAATTGAAGTCACTAAATGATGACATACATGTGAGTTTCCGACTTCATATCCTTCAGAAAATGCATGCTAACAGAAATCCTATTATTCTAGCAACATTCTAAGTCTGTAAGAGAAATATTTAAAATCTGTCCCTATTTCTGGGCCTTTGTCCCCCTGTTATTTTAGGCTTTGTCCAGATTTCTTATGCTAAGAGGCTGAGAGGTATGGTATGTAATCCCCTAGTTGGGGGAAGATAGTTTAATCAATTAACTTGATCAGGCTTGACCCTGAAACTTGGTTACAGGAGACAAGCGCCTGAATCCTCTACACCAACTACCAGACTGTTGAAGTAATTGTGAGCTTCGGTGGAGACAAGAACCGGAATCCTCTACACCAACCACCAGACTGCCAACAGAAGTTTGAGTTTCAGTAAATTTTCAGGGAATTATGAGTTTCGGTGCATTTTCATGGAATTGTGTTTCAAGGGAAGAGAAGTTTATTGTTGCGCATGGTAAGTCTGTTTTTAATGTGCAACTAATTATTTTGTTTAGCAAATGGTAGGCACTGTTTGCGCTGTAGAAGTTGAAAGCAGTGTTAGTAGCTTAATTGTCTTTGGTGCAGAAGGCTGTGGAGTCTACTCCCATACCATGCAGATGGAGTACTGGTATTGCAATGTCCTTTCGAGTGCTAATTATTTGGTGCATTTTAAAAGGGGGTAAGGGTTTTGTATTCTTGAGTATGCCCTCCTTTATATGAGATGCCAGTTAACTATGATTTTGTTGGTTTGTCAGCCATTCCCTACTGCAATATTACCACCTTAGCAAATTTTTTTGTTTTAATGTAGCATCAGCAATTTAATTCTTCAAGGGCAGCAGGCACTGAATTTGTAGATGAAACACTGAAATGTAAAGTTGTTTGCCAGTAGCAACCTCTTTATTAGTTACAGTTCTCTTTAGTTTTGAATTATCAGATGACTTTTACCTCTGCAGAGATTGTGTTCACTGACTAATATTGGTGGATTGTAATGACAGGTATATGAGTGGCCTTTTACGGCTGAAATTTTCTGAAATGGGTAGTTTTGTCATTATTGGTTCACACATTTTGTTTCATTGCTTACTGAAAGAATGCTAAAAACTACAAATTTAAAATTTAAAACACATTCTAACAAGTGGTGCTGTATTATACAAGGAATATATTTTAATACAATCAGAAAGGTGAATCAAAGAACACACACATGTACGAATGGCCTTAAAATGTTTGTGAGGAGCCTATGGTTTGAAAACAGCCCAAAGATAAACTTAATCCTCCACTGACCAGATGCTTTTTTTTGAATGCAAGTTTCAAGGACAGAGAAGCTTACTACTCATGCCAAGTCTATTTTCATTGTGAGACTGTAATGATTGTTTAGCAAATGGCTATCAGTGTTTGTGCTATTTTAGGTTGGTTCATAGTTTGGTATTATGCTATTGGCCCTTGGGCCTATACAAGCCTAGTCATAACAATTCCCTGGCTATTTCTTCCCAGAATATTTACTTTCCTGGTCCCCTGTCTAGCAGGGTGAGTGACGTGATCTCCCATCCAATAGTCAAGGTTCCTTTTGAAGCTGGCCAAAGAGGCGTTCAGCTTGACATGTATGGGCAGTCTATTCCAGAGTATGGGCAGTCTCTAGGTCAGGAACCTATCCCTCCAGCACATTTTGTTCATTGTGATGACCAGGTTTAGATCCTTTTAGCATGTGGCACTGAGGGATTGGGATTTCTTTAAGTGTAGCATGTCCACTGGGTTTGAAATGGCCTTGTTTGTTAAGTAGAGATCGCACCTCTGAGTAGGCGATACGCGACAAGAGTATAACTGGAGTTTTTTAGATGGTCAGCATAGGGCATCTGCTTTAGGCCTGTGATTCTTTTAGTGAGATATTTCTGTGGCCTTTCCAGTTATTGCAGATGTCTTGTGAGGTACATACCAAACGGGGTGTTGTACTCTAAAATGGGTCTAATGAGGGATGAGTACAGTAGGACAATGACCTCCTTTTTTCTGGATGAAAACCCCTTAGTGATGAGGTGTGCCACATACAAGGATTTCCTGACTGTTGTGGCTATGTGGTTATCGAAGGTGAGACCACTGTCCACCTGTGTCCCTAAGTCCGTTATCACACTTTCAGTGTTTAGTGTACTGCCACTTGTGTGGTAATTCATGGGTACATGGTTTTTCCCAAAGGGGATAACTATACATTTCTTGGCATTGAGCTTGAGCCCATGGCTCTGGCACCAAGCATCTGTAAGGCCCTTTTGAAGAATATCCACATCATTTGGGGATCCAATAATGGCTCCCAGTTTGCAGTCATCTGCAAACTTTGTTACCCAGAGTCCCTTAGTGCTGGCCTGTAATTCAGAGACGTAGATGCCAAACAAAAGTGGTCCCAGGACTGAACCCCGAGGTACTCCGCTTGTCACTTGTCTGGAGCTGGATTTTGAGTCAGCTACTTTTACAGTGTGGGTTCTGTCAGTAAGCCAGTTGGCAACCCATCGAGTGACATAGCGATTAATGCCCAGCTTAGTAAGTTTATCTACGATTCCAGAGTGGGGGATGGTGTCAAAGGCCTTGGCGAGGTCCAGATAGGCTGTGTGGACTGCCTTACCCTCATCCACAGCTCTGGAGACTGATTCGAAGAAGTCAATCAGGTTGAGGAGACAAGATCGGCCCTTTACGAAACCAAATTGGGTGGGGTTCAGTGTTTGATGGTTGCCAATGTCTTTGTTTATAAGTTCCATGATAATGCGCTCCATGGTTTTGCAGATCAGGCCCATCAGACTGATGGGATGATAGTTCCCGGGATCCAAGGTGGATCCCCCCTTGTGGAGTGGGATAGCTGTAGCTGTGCGCCACTCATTGGGCACAAAGCCTGATATGTGCTTTGACTCTCTTAATCCTGGTAACTTTTTGGAGAAAAGGTGGTGAACTGCACTTAAATAATGACAATATTTGGAGTTATACACATCTTTTACTTCAGAAAATGCATATTAATTTGCATTTTCTTATTCTCTCAACATCTTGTGCTAAAAGCAAAGTACTAGTACTTTACAATGTACCTCTGATTATTTCTGGAATTATCCCCGATTCTGTTGAGATGCGTGTCCCCAAGTCTCTCATCAAACTTTCGGTGTTTAGTGTACTGCCACCTATTTGGTAATTCATGGGTACATGGTTTTTCCCAAAGGGGATAGCTATACATTTCTTCCCATTAAGAGAAGGGTAGAGAAAGAACAGTTGTGTAAGAACTTACCATAACTTTAGATGTCCTTCTCTTCCATGTTGCAGTATTCATAACAGTAGGGAGTTGCTGCCTCCAGCGCCACCTTCTGGCCAGTATACCAAAATCTTTGCTTCAGGAGGGTAAGTGTGACGTCCCTTGTCAGGGCCATAAACCGACATAAGGTATAAAGGTGAAGTCTACATGCACCCTCCTCAGAATGAACTGCCGCATATAGTAGTACTCCTGTGGGTAGAAGGGTCCCAAGACAGACCTTAGAATTACATGTAGGCTAGAGTCAGGGTAGCAGGAAGTTTGTGTTTAAGTGGAGAACTGGGGGGGATAGAAGGGTTATGTCCCCACAAGTCAGCATGGTATGTAATCTGGTAAGGTAGAGGGGTAGTTTGGGGGGGACTGAATACTGCAACATGGAAGAGAAGCACATCTAAGGGTATGGGAAGTTCTTACATAACTATTCTATGTCCTTCTATTCACATGTTGCAATATTCATAACAGTAGGGAGAGTACCAGCAGCTTTTACGTACAGTTCTGGGTGGAGGATTGGGTTCCCTGGTCAATGAGTCCTTGGAGGATGGACCCGGCAAACCCTGCCCTAGCTCTAGAGACTAGGTCCACTTTGTAATGTTTGGTAAATGTGTGGACAGAGGTCCAAGTGGCAGCTTCCAGAATGGAAGCGTAGTCAATTCCTTTGAAAAAAGTAGCTGCCCTGGTGGAGTGAGGCTTGACTTGACCATGCAGGGATTTACCATGGTACGAGTAGCATAAGGTAACGAATTTTGAAATCCATGAAGAGATGGTTTGCTTGGTGACTGCCTTCCCTAGAACTCTCGGGTGGAAGGAGATGAAAAGTTGGTCTGATAGGTTTTATAAAAATAAAAAAAATGCCACTGTTCAGTTAAGGTCGACAAAATACACAAGAAACTGTAAAATAAAAATAAAAATATAAAGCTGACCAACACAGCTGTAAAATAAAAGATTTAATGTACAAAGTTAAGCTTTCACAGCAAAACTGCTGCTTCATCAGACTTGCAATGAAAACAGTCAAGAAAAAACATTTACATATAGATCACGTGACATATCTAATTAGAAAGTTCAGTGAGGACTGGGAGATTAGGTACCTTCTCTTGCGGCATTGTTCTGCCTGTGTTTTTATTAGTAATACAAGTGTTCTCTACCTGAAATCTATGAATAGGAGGTTGGAAATGAAATGTTTTACAAGCTGCAACACTGAGAATGTGGTTTATTGTGCTACCTGCATGACCTGTGACTGTTACTATATTGGCAAAACTAACCGTAGTTTAAGGGAGAGAATTTTGGAACATGCAGAAGATATCAAGAAAGGCAAACAAACTAATGCACTGGCCAAGCATGTCACTGCAAATGGAAGTGAACATAAATTTAAGTTTGCTGTTCTGGAAGTGCTATGTGAAAGTTTGAGTTTTGGTGATTTAGTGAATTTGACAGAATGTGCAGAACTAACATGGATTGTCAGTTTAAATGCTGACAAACACCCAGGCTTGAATGGGCGTGTTTCCATTAAACCTGTCTCAAAAGGGAGAAAATTACCTCACTGAACTTTCTAATTAGATATGTCGTGATCTATATATAAATGTTTTTTCTTGACTGTTTTTATTGTAAGTCTAATGAAACAGCAGTTTTGCTGTGAAAGCTCTAACTTTGTACATTAAATCTTTTATTTTACAGCTGTGTTGGTTGGCTTTATATTTTTTATTTTTATTTCTTATAGGTTTTGTTTTTTCTAGATAATACCTCAGTTGTCTGTGGACATCCAAGGAATGGAGAGTCCTTTCTGAGGAGTTTTGTGGTTGAGGGTAGAAAATTGGTAGGTTAATGGTCTGGTTTAGTGAAAGTTCATTAACCACCTTAGGCATGAAGGAAGGGTTGGTCCTGACAGCAACTCTGTTCTTGTGGAAAACAAGGTAGGGGGAGGTAACCATCAGAGCTTGTATCTCCGAGACCCTCCTGGCGGATGTAAGGGCCACTAATAGCGCTGTTTTAGTGTGCATAGCTTCAGGGATACTGAATGGGCTGGTTCAAAGGGTGGCAATCTAAGTTTGTCTAGTACGAAAAAGTTATGTTTTACCATAAAGTTCCATCTGTATTGTTGATCCTCGTTCAGTCATTACGCATGAGTATCGGTTCAGACCTCGGAACAGAGCTGGCCATTTTCCAAGCTCATGTCAGCTTTAAACTCTCGAGCTAAACTCTTACCCACAATCCCCCTCTCTCTGTTACCTCAGATTGAGTTTGCAAGTCAAAAGAAGGTAGAGGCTACTTCTGGTCAAATAACCTAAGAGAACCGGATGGCGAGATCCACTAGAAGCCAAAGGAGGGGGAAGGAGGGAGGGTCGTAATGACTGAACGAGGATCAGCAATACAGATGGAACGTTATGGTAAGACACAACTTCTTTATCTGATATTGTTAATCCTCGTTCATTCCTTACACATGGGACAGAGTCCCCAGCTATCTCTATTCCTGGGAGGCTCTCATGGAAGGACATTCCTGAGCACCATAGAACCGAAAGATGTTCTTCCCCTGGAGGCCAAATCCAATTTGTAATGATTGATGAAGGTATGAGGTGTAGCCCATGTTGCAGCTGCACAGTAAAGAAGCTCTGGCATGGAAGGCAGCAGAAGTTGCTATCGACCTTGTTGAATGAGCTTTTGTGGTAGTAGGCAACGAGATATTACGTTGTGTATAAATGAAGGTCACACAGTCCTTCAACCATCTAGCTAATGTGACCTTAGCAACAGCAGATCCTAATCTAGGTCCAGAAAAGGCCAAAAATAACTGGTCAGATTTACGAAAGGACCTAGTCCTTTTTAAGTAAAAACTGATTTGCCTGTGGATAACTAGGATATGTAGGAAATACTCTCCTCTGTTTGAATGATTGGGAAAGAAAACTGGCAATTCAATGGCTTGATTAATGGACATTTCAGAGATCACTTTTGGCAGAAAGGATGGATTAGTTCTCAGACACACTCTAGCTCTATGAAAAATCAAGTATGGTCTCTTGATACATAAAGCTTGAAGCTCAGAAATAATGGTGACCAAAAACAAGGTTTTCCATGACAAATGCTTGAGGTCGCAAGAAGAAGCTGGTTCGAATGGTGGCACTGTCAGAGCTTGTAGAACTAATGAAAAATCTCATGGTTAAATAGGTTCTCTAAAAGGTGGCTTCAGATGATTCACACCCTTTATGAAGGTCTTGCACAATTTGTGGGACATGAGAGGAATCTTGGACACCCTCATGAAAATTAGAAATTGCAGCCAAATGACCTCTAATGGTGGAGGCCGATAGACCCGATTGGAAAAGGTTGGCCAAATAGTCTAGTATTATCGACACTGGTGCCGAGAAGGGATCTACTTGTTTATCTTTCAGCCAACAGGTAAATCTTTTCCACTTCCTCAGATAAGTAATTCTAGTGGAAGACTTATGAGATGAAATGAGAATGTCACATACTGGTAAAGAAAGCTCATTCTGCCTGGCAATCAAGGGAATTGGAGTAGCCAAGCTGTGAGCTTCAGGCTGTTCAAGTTGGGATGAATCAGGTTATGTGGATGTGATATCAACTCCGGGGTTGGATAGAGTATCCATGGTCGATCTAGTAGGTGAGGCCAAAGAAAGGGGAACCAAATCTGTTTTGGCCAATATGGTGCTATGAGGATCACCTTGCTCTTCAACCGACGGGCTTTCTTCAGAAACTGGGGAATGAGGGGAAAGGGTGGGAATGCGTAAAGAAGACCCGAGGGTCTTATCATAATGTTCCATCTGTATTGTTGCTCCTCGTTCAGTCATTACGACCCTCCCCTACTTCCCCGTCCTGTGGCTTCTAGTGGATCTCACCATCCGGTTCTCTTAGGTTATTTGACCAGAAGTAGCCTCTACCTTCTTTTGACTTGCAAACTCAATCTGAGGTAACAGGGGAGGGGGATTGTGGGTAAGAGTTTAGATCAAGAGTTTGAAGCTGATGCGTCCCTGGGTGACTGTCCCAGAGGGGGAATCAGGGTGAAGTAGATGCTGCATTAGTAGGTGGTCGGGGATGCAAAGAGGTCGCAGCAAGGACTGCCCCAGTGGTGGAAGATCTCCGCCGGCTATCAAGGGATTCAGGGACCACTCACGAGGTTGAAGAATGCACCTGCTGAGTCTGTCTGCTATCACGTTGACACTCCTGGGAATGTGCGTTGCTAGAAGAAAACGGTTGGTAGCCATCGCCCATTGCCATATCCTCATGGCCTCTTGACAAAGGGGGTAAGATTTGGTTCCACCTTGCTTGCTGATGTACCAGACCACCGCCATGTTGTCTGATTGAATCGCAATTGTCCCAGACGGCAGCAGGGGATGGAATGCTTGCAACGCCAAAAGCACCACCCTCAGCTCTAGAACATTTATATGCAGATGGGCCTCCAGTTCGGACCAAGTGCCTTGGACTGTCTGTCCCTGATATAGCCCCCCCACCCCATCAGGGAGGCATCCATGGTCACTGTGGCCTTGGGTTGCTGGGGGGAGAAGGGGCGAGACCATTGTGGCAGATTGTGTGTCATCCACCAATTTAAATCCTGTTTGCACCTGTGGGTTACTCGAATCATGGCTGAAAGAGGATGCTGAAAGGGATACCATTGGGTGAGCAGTAGCCATTGTAGAAGCCTCATGTGAAACCTGACCAGGGGGACAATGGTGATGGAACCCAACACCTGTAGAACAGAGTGAGACGTGGATTTCTTCCTTGAAAGGATTGGAATCAGTTGCTTTAACCTTAAAATTCTGTGCTCTGGAATGGCAGCTCTGCAGTTCTTTCTGTCCAAGATAACCCCTATGAATTCTGTCAACTGAGATGGGGTGAGATTGGATTTTGCCTGTTTATGGTTATGCCTAGCCTTTGTGCAGCGAGGAGAGAGTATGCCGGGGCTTCTTCCAGTAGATGTCTGGTGGGGACGGAAATGAGCCAGTCGTCTAGGTATGGAAACACCTGAAATCCTTGAAGTCGCAAGTAGGCTGTGATGACTGCCATGCACTTTGTGAACACTCTGGGGGCTGTAGAGAGTCCGAAGGGCTGTACTCTGAACTGGTAGTGACTGGCTCCTGCACGGAAGCGCAGAAATCTTCTTGATGGCTTGTCCACTTTTATGTGGTAGTACGCATCTTGAAGATCTATCGAGCACATCCAATCATCTTTTTCCAAAAGCGGGAGGATAGACTGTATTGTGATCATCCTGAATTTTTGTACTCTCACAAACTTGTTCAATACACTGAGATCCAAAATTGGTCTCCAGTCCCCAGTTTTCCTTGGCACTAAAAATAGTCTTGAGTAGAATTCGAATCCTATTTGGTCTGGAAGGACTATTTGGATGACTCTCTTTCTTAGCAGCATTTCTATCTCTGGTGCTGCTTCTTCCCTTTGATTGGGTGGAACGTCAGGAAGGTTTTTTGAAGGAACAGGAGAAATATCGAAGGGGATATAATAACCTCTGGTTATAATCCTTTGCACCCAAGAATCAGTGGTGATGGTTAGCCAGGCAGAAGGGTACAAGGAGAAACAACCCCCAACCACCTCCAGAGGAAAGGAGTTGGGCTGCTCTTCAGGAGCGCTGAGTAGGGTTGGCCAGGGAAAGAGTCCTTGGAACCCTGGTTATGCTGACTCCCTCTGCCCCTAAAGGAGCATCTACCCTGTGAGTTTCCCCCTCTGCCTCTAGGGGAGACCTCGGCCTGTTTGTCACGGAAAGGACCCTGAGATTTCTTGAACCATATCTTCCCACTCTTTTGGTTTCGGGAGAAAGCACATTGAGGGGAAGAATAACGGACACCTACGGCAGAAAGGGTCTTACCGTCCTGTTCAGATCTGGCCAGTGTGCTTTTAACTTTGGGTCCAAACAATGAGGAGGCCTCAATGGTAGCTTAAAGAAAGGAAGCCTTAAAGGGATCCGCGAAATTGCACAAGTGCATCCAGGTGTGTCGTCTCAAGACCACAGCTGAACCCGCTGCTCTAGCTGCTCCTTCTGATGCGTGAGATATCAGTCGCATAGAGAAGTTAGATATTGACTCAATGGTGGCCAGCTGAGAGGCACTTTGTCATGGACCTCATCAGACACGGCACTAGCCAAGGTTTCAGAGAGCTCAGAAATCAGATCCTTTTGTAGCCTGTTGAAGTGTACCATATAATTCAGGGACCTGACAGTAAAGGTTGCTGATGCAAAGGTGTGCTTCCCTATCCTGTCCAGGGCCCGGGACTCTTTGTTAGGCGGATGGACAGTCTGGCTTTCTTCTTCTGCCAGATCCTTTTTTGTTGCAGCCGCCACCACCAAAGCATCCACAGGAAGACCTTTTGACCAATGGGGATCAGTAGCGGGAGGGGACAAAATCTTATCTGGCCTCCAGGGAATAGCTTTGACGGTGTCAGGAGCCTTCCAAACATGCTGCACGATAAGCCGGACAAGTTCATCTGCAGGTGGAGTAACCCAGGAGGTAGGGGGCCAGGCGCAAAAGGCCTGCAGGAACACAGATTCCTCAGAGGTCAGATTAGAGGACTGCCAGTCACCTCTCTGTTTCAGGATTTCGAGGATATCACCAAAGGATACTTCAGAGGGTGACCGAGGGGATCCTCCCCCCTCATCAAAATCTGTGTCTTCAGTGAGGGACTCCTCTGTGGAGTCCATGTGCTTCCTCTTACACAAACTTTTCTGGTGGACTTCCTCAGCGGGAGAAGCTGGGGAAGACAGCGGAAAAGAGGTTTCCTGTGGGAATATGTCCTGAGGCCCTTGCACCCGGTGTCCGCTCAGTGCGACTTGTGAAACCAGTGTACCAGAGGAGGGCGGAGGGATAGACAGTCCAGTATCGCCAGCAGCAGCAAAAGCCTTCTCCATCAGTTGGAAGGCTGGTCCACCTAATGAGGAGTGATTGTCCAGGACAGGGGTCACCCCTCCCCTAAGTGGCTCAGTCTGCTGACCTTGAGCCCCGGATGGCTGTGGAGCAGCAAACTATGCATGTCACAACTGACAACCTGGGTCGTAGCACAACTTTCCTGCCATGAAGGCAACTGCGGTTCCTTAGTGAGATCCATAAAGAGAACCACATAAGGGGGAGACTGTGCTATATCCATGGAATTCAAAGGCAATGAAGGAGGAGAATAAGAAGGGGTCTTTGGAGACGGGTGATCACCACCCAAGGAAGGATAGTTCCTGGGGGGGTGGGATACCTCTGGCCAAGAGCACCTGATCCACAAGACGCAACACACTGTGCTCGGAAAGGCTTCTAGTGGACCTCATGGAGACTGAGGGAGAAACAGGCCTGTCCACAGAAGAGGCAAACTCAGTGCCCATCTCACCAGTCCGCACCGTGAACAATGGTGCCGAGAGAGACTGGACTACGGGTGTCTGCACCAAAGAAGTCGTCGGTGCAGAGGTCGTGGTCAGCACTAACACAGGGATCAGTGCCAAAGTGGTTGTCGGTACCGAAGCTGGAACCGACAAAACTGGAGTCAACAATAAAGGTGTCGGTTCCGAGTAAGATGTCGGAGCCAGCGTGGTCAAGGTCTGCGCCGACTGAGCGGTCGGTGCCAATAGAGTGGTAATATTCTAAACCGAGGAGTCACTCTGTGCCGATATAGTGAAGGCTGCAGGAGAAGACGGAGCTGAGATCACTAATGGAGCCGAAGGCCTCGGTGCCAAAGGTCTAGGCACCGAAAGCACTGGGGATGACTGAATGAGCTCCGGAGCCGAAACTTTAGCCTTTTTAGGTTTTGGTTGGTGGGAGTCCCCAGCCAGGGATGAAGGAAAAGATTTAGCCTTGGTAAGAACATCCAAGATTTTCTTATGGGCTCTAGGAGGGGTTGAGGTCTCTGACCCAGAAATAGCCTCTGAAAAGGGAGATTTAAGAAGTCCCTTCAGCAACAACTTGTTTTTCCTTTCCAACAAAGTTCTATTTGAAAATTTTTCACAGATAGTGCAGGGCGGGTCAACAGATAAGTGGGACACCCCCAAACAATAAACGCACAAAGAGTGTGCATCAGATGTAGGTAGTTTGTGTCCACAATCAGAACGCCGTTTAAACCCCGGGCTACCTTTCTTATCTGCCATGATAGTAAAATTAGATAGTAGAAAAGGGTACCAGCAATGGTAAAAAAGAACACCTGAAGGTATGAGAAAAAGGGAAGATTACCAACGATGGTAAGGGGAGAAATACCTTGCGGTAAAAAAGTAGAGAAAAGCAAAGAAAAACTCAAGAAAATACGGTCGCTAGATGCGATAGGGTAAGAGACAATGAAATACAAACTCTTCTGACAGAAAAGTAATATAAATGACTATTAGATAACAAATAACTGTACTTAGCTCAACAGAAGCAGCTTGACATGACTGAATGGCAAAGCGGCAAACGAAATCTAAGGTAACAGGGAGAGGGGGATTGTGGATAAGAGTTTAGCTTGAGAGTTTGAAGCTGACACGAGCTTGGAAAAAGGCCGGCTCGGTTCCGAGGTCGGAACCGATACCCATGCGTAAGGAATGAACGAGGATTAACAATATCAGATGTTCAATTCCTAAGGGGGAGGTATAGGTTTCCTGGAAGGCCTGATGTGAAGAACCCCTTTGAGGAAAAGTTTGACCTCCAGTCTGGAAGCCAGAGGAGGGGAGATAGGCAGACAGGCAGAGATGGCAGATAAATGCACTTTGACTGATGAGTATGTTAGCCCTGAGTGAAGTAGCTCACACAAGTAGGACATGACCATAGGTATAGAGGTAGTCAGAGGGTCCTGTTTTTTTCGCTGACACCAGTGGGAGAATCTGCTCCATTTGGATACACAGCTTCTCCTGGTACTAGGTTTTCTGGCCTCCTGCAGAACATTGACTACATCCTCTCAGTATAGTTGCCTGTAGGGGATCAAAACCCTATCATCCATAAAGTTAATTTCAGATTGTTCCCCAGAGGGTGTAGTTGGGACCCCTGTCCTGTGTGAGCAGGTATATTTGGCGGGGTAAGCTGTGGTGATTCCCTTTGGCTAGTAGGAGTAGGAGGGGAAAAGTACAGTTTTGTACCTACCATAAATGTAGATGTTCGAAGATCCACATTGCTGCAGTCCTTACACTTGGGGTAGTCCGCTGTCCTCGGTCGGCCCGAATATCAAAGTATTAGGCTGACGTCGGTCAAGGCGCTTAAGACTGACATCAGGACGTCAGGGTACAAATGCGCATGACCGACGTCATATCCTCAGTCTTTTCTTGCCCCAGATGTCAGAAGACCCTAAAAAGAAAGGTCAAAACCAAAAGACAGCAAAGAACAACCAACCACCCTAGTACTAACCCTAAGTACAATATATACAATATTCACAATATGTACAACCCAAACCACACCACCGCCTCTAACTACAGAGGGGAAGGAGGGAGGGTAAATTGGACTGCAGCAATGTGGATCTTCGAACATCTACATTTATGGTAGGTACAAAACTGTACTATGTTCTTCATCTCACATTGCTGCAGTCCTTACACTTGGGTAGAATCCCAAAGCAGAGGTAAGGGAGGATGGCAAAACTATAAAGCAGTAGGAGCTGCCAAAATGCCCTGTAAAATTGCAGTGGCAAAACCAGCCCTAGATTTAGAGTAAAGTGGAAGGTGGTAATGCTTAGAGAAAGTATGCACTGAACTCCAAGTAGCTGCCTCCAAAATATCTTTAGTTGCCACCCCCTTAAAAAGGCTGTAGAAGTGGCAGTAGCCCTAGTGGAATGAGGCCTAATCCCAGCTGGAATCTCCTTACCATGATGGGAATAACAGAAAGCAATACAAAACCCAATCCACTTAGAAATAGTTTGTTTTGACACAGGCTTGCCCTGAGAACCCAAAGCAAATGAAACAAATAACTGCTGAGACTGCCTGAACCCTTTAGTTCTGCTCAAATAATATCGCAACTGCCTGTGTATATCCAAAGTGTGCAAAATCTTTTCCCCTTTATTTTGGGGGTTTGCATAAAAAGTAGGCAAATGAATAGTTTGGTTTAAAGCCACACTAGAAACCACTTTAGGCATAAAGGAAGGATTAGTACGCAAAGATACCCTATCCTTATGGAAAATTAAGAAAGGCTCAACTGCCATAAGGGCCTGCAATTCAGAAACCCTTCTCGCAGAGGTAATGGCCAACAAAAAAGCAGTCTTCCATGATAAATATTTCAACTCAGCAGTAGCTGCAGGCTCAAAAGGTTGTAGAGTTGTTTCTCCAACACAAAATTGAGATCCCAAGCAGGAGTAGGAGCTCTCCGTGGGGGTCTTATATTCTTTGCCCCTCTAAGGAATTGCTTAAACAAAGGATGAGAAAACAAAGGTGGGTCACAGTCATAGTGAGCAGAAATTGCTGCAGCATGAACTTTAATGGAAGAGAAGGACAAACCTTTGTCCAGTAACTCGGTAAGATATTGAAGAGCCACAATTAAATTAGGCTTAGAAACATCAAATTCCTTTGCTGTACTCCAAAATAAAAATCTCTTCCATTTATCTGCGTACACTTTCCTTGTACTAGGCCTTCTGGCCTCCAAAATAACATTCAAAACTTGCTGTGGAAGCTGAGACCCTCCAGGGTTTAAAACAGAATATGCCAGGCTGTTAGGTGAAGAGAATGAAGTTTGACATTGAGTAAACGACTGTTCTCCTGAGACAGCAGGTGTGGAATCGAAGGCAAAGGCCATGGAGGCTCCTGTACCAGACTTCTCAGTAATGGGTACCAGTGCTGTCGAGGCCAATCTGGAGCTATTAAAATCATCTTTGGCTTGTCCTGTCTGACCTTCAGAAGTACCTTTGGGAGGAGAGGCAGAGGTGGAAAGGCATACACATGAAGATTGCTCCAATTGAATGAAACAGCATCCACTTTCCAAGCTGTGGGATGAAACCTTTTTGTGCAAAACTTTGGCAACTGGTAGTTTAGTGGAGAAGCGAACAGATCTATGTCTGGAGTTCCCCATAACACTGTCAATTTCTGAAATACATGAGGATCCAATTTCCACTCGTGGGGATCCATAATTTGTCTGCTCAACACATCTGCTAAGGAGTTCTGTGCTCCCGGCAGAAACCTTGCCTGAAGATTTAGCTGTAAACTGAGAGCAGTCTCCCACAAAATCATTGCTTGTCTGCAGAGAGGATAAGAATGTGTTCCCCCTTGCTTGTTGATGTACCACATGACAGTTGTGTTGTCTGTTAGAACCAACACCTGCCCTGGGAGAAGTAAATCCTTGAAAGCTATTAATGCAAATTGGACTGCTAACATCTCCTTCAAGTTGATATGTAGATGTTGAAGTCTGGCAGGCCACGTGTCTTGTACCCACTTTCCATTTAGATGAGCTCCCCAAGCTTTGTCTGAGGCATCTGTCGTTAGAATCTGACTCGCCTCTGACCGGGTCACAGAGAGTCCCTTGTTTAGGTGACATTCCTGAGCCCACCACAAAAATTCCTTTTGAATGCAAGGTATTATCTGAATGACAGTGTCCATATCTTGGCAGTGCTGTGTCCATACATTTTTGAGATACCATTGCAGCTTCCTCATATGCAGTTTGGCATTGGGAAGCACCAGAATACAAGATGCCATGAACCCCAAGGCTTGAAGGACTGTCTTTGCAGTCAGCCTGGACTGATGAGACAATTGATGGAAGTAAAGAGAAAGATTCTTTTGTTTGTCCGGGGTCAAAAGGCCATCTGGGATGCTGTATTCAGTCTCACACCCAGAAAGCACATGTCCTGAGAGGGTACTAGACTGGACTTTATTTCGTTCACAGAATACCCCAGGCATCTTAGCACTGCTATCACATACTGTAAATGATGAAGAAGTTCGTCCTTTCCTTGGGCCAGAATCAGGCAATCGTCCAAATAAGGATAGATCTGTATTCCTCTTAGCCTGAAGAAAGCTATCACTGGAGCCAGAACCTTCGTGAACACTCTGGGCGCAGTAGATAAGCCAAAGGGCAATGCAGAGAACTGATAATGAGAAGTCCCAGCTTGAAAACGCAGATACTTCCTGCAACTTAGCCTGATAGAAACATGAAGATAAGCCTCCTTGAGATCCAGAGTCACCATCCAGTGATCTTTGCCCAGCAGAGGTAAAAGCTGTTGTAAAGTCAACATTTTGAACTTGGGAATGTCCAGATAAGTGTTGAGGATAGATAAATCCAGAATTGGTCTCCACGTGTTCCCCTTCTTTGGTACTAGGAACAGGCGAGAATAAAATCCTAGGCCCACTTCTGGCAGAGGGACCGGTTGTATGGCCCCTAATTGGAGTAACAGAGAAATTTGTTTGTGAGCCTCTAGTCTTTGCTGAGGAGGAACGTCCGGCATGCCTTTGAAAGGAGGCAAGGTATGGAAATAAAACCTGTAACCTCGGTGTATGATATCTAAAACCCATCTGTCTTGGGTAATCAAACTCCAATTTTCCTTGAAGAGTGCCAACCTTCCTCCCAAAGGTGCTGCCATGCAAGAAGGATCTGGCAGCTGAAAAGGTGGGTCATTGGGCCTGTTTATGAAAGGACTGGCCCCTGCCCTCACCCGAAGAATGTGCAGGAGAACTCCCTGTTCTAGGTCTAAAGGAGCTCTGAGCTCTGCCCCTACTACATCTAGATCTACCCCTAGACTGTGAATCATAAGAAGGGTACGTCCACCCCTTAGCAGGCCAATTCCTACTAAACTTCGGAGGCTGAACTTGCAAAAAATCTTTAACAGTCTGCATAGACTTAGCCTTGTCCTCCATTTTCTTCAAGACTGACTCCACAGGTGAACCAAACAACACATCAGACTGCAAAGGAGCATCCAAAATCCTTGTCTTAACATGTTCAGATAAATTCTGATCCCTCAGCCTGGCGTGCCTGCGAAGAACTGACCCAGTGGCAGCCACCCTAGACGAGGCCTGTATAGCATCAAAACCACATTGTAAAGAATGCTTACCCACCTGTTCAGAAACATGTACTAAATCTTGTAATTCTTTACACTCAATGCCTTCCGCCAGAGCATCTACCTTAGACTTCAATTGAGAAAGAAGATAGTTTTGATATTTCAACATGTGAAACTGGCAATTCAAAGCCCTCATAGCTAAGGTGGAAGAAGTATAGACTTTCTTTCCCCATCTATCCAAAGCTCTGGCCTCTTTATCTGGAGGAACTGGATTTTTTACCACAGAGGCCTTGACACCCTTAGGTCCCTGACTAACAGTTTCTGGGTCCGCCCTAGGACTCTTATAAAGATATTTATGAGCCTCAGGCACCCTGTAATACCTATCCGGTTTAACAGGAGCAGGAGGCAAAGAATCAGGATTAAGTGAAGCCTCTGCAAACACATCTTCCACAACATCCAGAACAGGAGGTATAGCCAAAGGCCTATGCTGGGGTAAAAGCAAAAATTCCCTAAGCCTTTTCCTGGAATCAGAGAAATCCTGACCTTCCCACTTAAAATGTTCCCTCATGGAATGAAGGGTCTCTGAAAAAGAAAAATCCTCTGGAGGAGAAGCAGAAGGAGTTGAATCATCTGCATCAGAATCAGAATAAGGAGAGTACTCCTGCAAGTCTTCAGCCGAAGACTCTGAAACATCTGAAGGCTGCTCAAAACTCCCCAACTCTGGTTCCACCCTAGGCCTCTTTTCTGGAGGGGGCAAAGAACCTCTAATCAAAGTAATTAAATCCTCTGCCATTTTAAGCATGTGCTTCTTGGGCACAGATCCTGTAGAACTAGGAGTGACACCAACAGAAGCTAAACCTGGCCTGCCTCTGGGAGAAGCCTTAGAAACAGAAGGAGAGGGCCTAACCACCTTAGGAAGGGAGGGGAGTACAGTAACCTGAGAAGCCCCTTCAGCCTGACCTGCCTCCTGAGAGGCCACATCCTGCAATAACAAAGTCTCCCCTGGGACTCCAGAGAAGCCTCCGGAACCACAGGTTCCACTGACGCCTCTAAAGAACCGGCGTCCGCGGACGACTCTTCTTGCCTGGGTTTAGCTGCTTTGTCTTTGCGCTTCTTGAAGAAGCGGGCGTCGGAGCATCCGACGGCATCTTATAATTGCACCGCTTCCCAAAGACCAACCTGGCACAATCTAACCTTCGCTTAATAGTGCGCTTATTGAACCTAGCACAAAAGCGACACCCAACAACGTCGTGCTCAGGCCCCAAACAAGGAATACACAAAGTATGATAATCTCTATGCGGTATCCGTTTCCCACAAGAAATACAGTTATTCACTTTTTCTGACATCCGGTAAATCACCGAGGCAAGAAAAAACTAAAATGTTCCCCAACGGGGTACTTAGCCAACTTTGACTCGGTCTGAAACTCCGGATTCGAAAAATTTCAGAACGCCGAACGGCACTTGCAACGCTGCTTCTGCATTGGACCATGCGGCAAAAAAGACTGGGGATATGACGTCGGTCATGCGCATTTGTACCCTGACGTCCTGATGTCAGTCTTAAGCGCCTTGACCGACGTCAGCCTAATACTTTGATATTCGGGCCGACCGAGGACAGCGGACTACCCCAAGTGTAAGGACTGCAGCAATGTGAGATGAAGAACATCCAATGTTGTCTTGGCCACCAGGGTCAAGGGGGTCACCAGTAGGATTTTTGGGTTGTCCTGTATTTTCAGAAAAACTTTCTGAATTAAGGTGAGGGGGGGGGAAAGCATAGTGGTACATTCCCTCCCAAGAGAAGAAGAAGTCCACTTTCCATGCTTGTGGATGCGTTTTCCTTGTGCAGAATTTGGGCATCTGTTCTGGGTGGAATCAAAAAGATCTGCTTGTGGAATACCCCACCTCTGGATTATGTCCAGAAATACTTCCCTGCAAAGCATCCATTCATGACTTGGAGCTGAAGTTCTGCTCAGGAAGTCTGCCATGACATTCTCTGTTGAGGGGATATAAACAGCTACCAGATAAATGTGGAGGGGATACTGCTAGGTTCCAGATCTGGACTTTTCCCCCCTTGCTTGTTTATGTACCACAGGACCGTCATATTGTCTGCGATTACTTTCAGGGTTCCTGGTTGGAGGGGTGATTTGAAGGTTAATTGGGCCAAGTGTGAAGCCCTCATTTCTTTGATGTTGATATGGTCCTTTTGTCTTGGGTTGGGCCAACTGCCTTGCACTGAGAGTTATTTTTGGTTTGCAAGCAGCACTGCCCCCCACTCCAGGTCGGAAGCATCTGTGGAAACCTGTTGGAGGGGAATAGGGACCTGAAGGTGGATCCCTTGGTTGAGGTGGAGAGCTGATATCCACCACTGGAGTTCCTTCTTCAAACACTGAAGTAAGGGGAAGGGGGGGGGGTGTCCAGGGGCTGGGAGTGTTGGCTCCATAAGTTTTTCAGGGCCCAATGGATTTTCCACATGTGGAGTTTTGCCAGGGGCAACATGGGTATGAGTGATGCCATGTGGCCTAGAAATCTTAAAATTTATCGAGCTGGCAATTAAGTATGTGACAGAAGATTTTGGAAGTATAGACAAAGATCTAATATTCTTTGGTCTGGAATGAAGGCTTTCATTATGTCTGTTCTGATCCTGCACCCCAGAAAAACCAGGTCTTGGGAAGGGATCAGGTGAGACTTTTCATGGTTCATGGTGAGCGCTAACTGAGATAGGGTGGAGATTACCTGTTGTAGGTGAAGTTGGAAGACTAGGCGGTCTTGATGAAGAATGAGCAAATCGTCCAGGTATGGGTATATTTGAATACCCTGAGTCCTGCAGTGGGCGATGACAGGAGCCAGGCACTTTGTGAAGACTCAGGGAGCAGTAGAGTCTCCAAAGGGCAAGGCAGAGAATTGCAAATGGCAAGAGCCTATTGCAAATCTGAAGTGTTTCCAGTAATCAGGGTGAATAGGGATGTTTAGGTAAGCATCCTTCAAATCCAGGGCTACCATGAATGCCTGAATTGGAATGAGTGGTAAGAGCAGGGGGGTAAGGTAATCATTTTGAAACTGGGAACGTTGAGAAAAAGGTTTAGAAAGGATAAGTCTAGGCTTGGTCTCCATGGGTCATCCTTCCTTGGTACCAAAAACATTCTGGAATAAAAGCCTAAGTTTCTTTGATGGCATGGTACCTGTTCTATGGTACCTTGATCTAAAAGTTATTGAATGATAGGTGGAATAAGGTGGGTTTGGCTTGCAGGTGGTTGAGGGATACCACGAAAGGGGGGTATAGAATCCACCAAGTCATGAAATAGCCTGCCTGACTGAATGATGGAGAGCACCCGTTGTTCTGAAGTGATTATCCACCAGGAGGGAAGGGAGAGGGTGAGATGAAGGGAAAAGTGGGGTGTTTGGGTGTAAGGGTGGGTAGTCACAGAGGAGATGGCCTGGAGTGGTCAGACTGGCCTCGAAAGGATGTAGTGGACGAACTGGTTGGAAATCAAAGAGTGGAGTTTTTCCTGGTTTGCCTGCGTCCTTTAGACTGTGCAGCAGAGTACGAGGACTGCCTTCTGATAAAGGAAGGTTTTTGTGGGTAATTCCTGTGGTATCTTGGAATAGGAGACACCAGTAGGTGTTTAAGGTTTTGCAATTCCTGAAGGGATTTTAGGAGTTCTGCTGTGGCTTGTCCAAACAGAGCTTTGTTATCTAGGGGTGCATCCAATAATTTTGTCTGCACATCCATGGGTAGGGGTTGTAGTCTCACCCAAGAGTATCGCCTCAAGACTGATCCAGATGCAGCAAACTTAGATGAGGCTTCCACAGCATTTTAACTGCACTTTATCGAGTGCCTAGTTACTTGGGATGCAGTGGAGAGGAGGGTATTTATTTGTGCTTTAATGGGAGAATCTGGAGCCTCAGATAGTAATGAGGAGGCCATGGTAATTGTATCCAGGACTTATCTATCCATATGCGTTTGGTAGTTGAGAGATCTGATAGCCAGAGTTGAGGAGGTATAAACTTTCTTTCCTATTCTGTCCATGAATTTACTGTATTTGTCTGTGGGATAAAGAGTAGTTGAAGTTAGTTGCCTAGATAATTTGTCAGCAGAGACAGCAATAACTTCTGGATCTGCTGATACGTTCCTAAAGAGGTAATGAATATCCTGTGGGACCTTGTAGAATCAGTCTGGTTGTTTGGAAGCTGGTGGTTGAGAGTCAGGGGATAGAGAAGCAGCCAAGAAGGCATCCTGGACGGCAGGTAGGGGCCACTGCTGAAGGAGAAGGCTACTCCAGTTGTAAAAGGTTGGAGTATCTTTTCTTTGTGTCAGATACTTCAGATGCCTGCCATTTAAAATGCTCCCTTATAAAGGAGATTGTGTCTCCGAAGGTGATTTCTTCTCCTGGAGACTCAGAAGTAACGGAGTCTTCCTCCTCTGGGGTGACAAAATCCTTTGGGGATTCTATTTGGGACTCATATGAGACAGATTCATCTGAAGAGGAGTACTCTTCCTCTGATACCTGTAAAGTAGGTAGAGATGAGGGGGCTGGTGTGGCCTGTTGTGTCTGTATGGCCTGAAAAGCCTTAAAAAGGCTTTGAGAAAAAATTTCCAATCCAGGAACTGGTTGGGTTTTAGGGTGTTTAATTTTTTGCTTCTTCTTTATGGGAGTAACTACTAAGGAGAGAATCGGAGCAGACATCTGGCTGTGGGAAAGTGAAGGAGCAAAGCCCTCTTAAAGACTGAGCAGTGATCCCCCTCCGCCATCAGGACCTGATGGCTGAGCAGCCTAAGTGGACATACTATAAGTTTCCGCCACCCCAGCTTCCATTGAGATTCCCGTGCTTGGCTTGGAAACAGATGTCTGGAAAGATGCCGGGCTTTCATCAGCCTCAAGAACCTTCTCGGATGCCTGAGACACATTGTGGGATTCTGGCCTAAATTTCTTGGCCTTCTTCCTTGGCGGCTCTTTGCACAGGCCTACCCCCCCCCCCTTCCATACCGAGAGCAAGACGTCTGAGTTTCTGATTTTCAAAATACAATTTAAGTGGGGGAAGACGGCTACAAAGGGTTTGCAGTACGAACGATTTGGAAACATCAGGACGTATGGTCGTGGGCCTCACCTAAGCAAAACATGTACTTCTCGAGCACGTCCTTGTGAGGAATTTGTATCCCACAAGCACATTTCCCCTTTCTAGCTGACATGTAAGACTTAACAATAATCAAAGATAATGAAAAAACCCAACAGGGCACCTATCTGTATTGGCAGGAGAACGGTCGTCTGGTCTGGAGACTTTTAATGGTCGTTGAAAAACGCAATCTGCTTTCGGAACTGACGAACAGGAGTCCGGTGTTCACTGCGGCAGGAAAATTCTGAGAATGGTGCATGCAGACGTCATCTTTATACCCTTTGTCGGTTTATGGCCCTGACAAGGGATGTGCCCTCCTGATGCAAAGACTTTGGTATACTGACCGGAAGGCGGCACTGCAGGCAGCAACTACCTACTGTTATGAATACTGCAACATGTGACTAGAAGGACATCTAATATACACACACTAAAAATAATAGAGAAAAAGGAAACTAAAGCTGTAAGAACAATGTCTTAAAAAACAAAGCATATAATTAAATCACTTAGCTGGAGAGTATTGGCAGACACGTTTTATCAGAGTGGCAAATGAGATCTGAGTTAATAGAGAGACAGGCACTGTGGACAGAGTCTTAGCTTGAGAGTTTTTTTGGCTGGTGTGAGCTGTATAAAGGCCAAGCCGGTTGTGAGGATCAGAACAGTCCCATTCGTCAAGAATGAAGATTGACAACATCAGATCTATGGTTGGATAAAACATATTCCAACAGGAAACAGAAGGGAAAAAGGTGCAAAGTGGGTAGTAAGGTAACTAACCTATTGAGGTTAGAGACAAGTAGACTCACGTAAAGGCTACCTGTTGTCCAAGGATCTGTAGGTGACAATTTGGAAATGAGATGGTGAGAGGGGTGTTGAACCAGACAAAAAATAAGAACAGGTATCTACTGTTATGGTAAGAACATAACTTTCATATCAGATATTGTTCACTTTGTACAATTCAACCATTACGAAAGAATCCCTAGCTACAAAATTTCCTGGGTGAAATTAAGTAAGGGCGTTCCTGAGAACAGCAGAGCCAAAGAAGGAGAGAGATCTGGACTGTATATTCATTTTATAGTGAGACACACAGATATGTACTGTAGACCAGGTAGCAGCTGCACAAATCTCATCAGTCAGAAACTGATGAAAAACTGCAGAAGTTACCCATGCTCTTGTGGAATGAGCTGTAAGCTTTTTACAGAGGCTTAGACCCACCTTTCCATAAGCAAAGGATATACAGCTTGACAGCCATCTTAAAATGGTGATTTTGGAAACTCCATGTCCCAGCTTAGATTTACAAAATGTAATAATTAGTCTGATTTCCTGAAGTTCTTAGTCCTATGCAAATATAATCTGCGTTGTCTATGAATGTCAAGCAAATGTAATACATATTTTAATAAAGGAGAATATGCATTACATTTGCATATTCTAATAAAGAATATATGTGTGTGTGTGTGTGTGTGTGTGTGTGTAATGCAAAGTCTCCTTTATTAGAATATTTTGGAAAGAATACAGGCAAATTGATGGCCTGATTTATATTGGACTTGTATGCCACCTTAGGCATGAATGATGGATTTGGTTTTAGAAAAATCCTACTATGAAAACTCAAATAACGTGGTTTAGATGAAAGAGCATGAAGCCCTGAAGCTCTGAAATCCTTTTAGTAGAAGTGATTGCAACCAAAAAGATTGTTTTCCATGTAAAGAAATTAAGATCTACTGAAGCTGCTGGTTCAAAGGGAGACAGTGTGAGATCCTGAAACATCACTGTGGTATTCCATGGAGGGACAGGATCTCAAATTGGAGGGCGAAGAAGAAAAGTTCCCTTAAGAAAAGCCTTAGATACCATAGGATTCTTGTTACGGCCTATGTGAAAATTGGAAATGGCTGCCAGTTGAACTTTGATTTGAAAAACTAAAACATTTTTGGAATGACCCAGACAAGAATTCTAAAATAGAGGGAAAGGGAGCAGAGAAAACGTCTAATCTTTTCCCCATAGCCTGGAAAAAAAATGTTTTCCATTTGTTTTTATACATTCTTCTGGTGCCAGATTTTTGTGAAGCAGGCAGGATAGGAACAACTTTTTCAGTAAACCTGGCATTCCTGGCCACTGTTAGAATTGGAGTAACCAGGTGGTTAATTTCAGGAAGTCTAAGTCCAAGGGAAGATGCCTGGAGGGATGAGAGATCAGATCCAGCCTGTAAACCCAAGTCCAAGATGGACTGAGCAGTTAAGACTAAAGGTATGGGAACAAAACCTATCAAGGCCAGTTTGTGGCAATGAGGATCATCACATTGACCTTGCACCTTCTGGGCTTCTGAATTAATTTTGTAATTAGAAGAAACAGAGGAAATGCATAAAGGAGACTTGGTGGGCCAATTGCAGATCACAGTGTCCCAGTGTGACTGTTCCTGTGTACAGATCAGGGCAAAGTAACAGCTGCATTTGTTGTTCAGGTAGGGTGCAAACTGGCAGCAAGACTGACCCCCAATGACTGACAATTTCATGTGTCACTGTTGGACTGAGGGACGACTTGTGAGGCAAATAAATGCACCTGCTGAGTTTGTCAGCTAGTACACCTGAAGTCCCTGGGATGTGTGCAGCTAGCAGAAAGGTATGGGAAGACATCACCCATTGCCAAATCCTCATGGCCTTTCGACAGAACAGGTAAGACCTGGTTCCCCCTGATTGTTGATGTACCAGACCACTGACATGTTGTCTGTCTGGATTGTAATCACACTCACGAGAGTCTTGAAATGCCTGCAATGCCAAAAGGACTGCTCTTACTTCCAGAACACTGGATGTGGAGATTGGTCTCTAAGGATGTCCATTTACCTTGAACTGTCTTCCCCTCATAATGCCCCCCCACCTTAAAAAAGAAGTTTCCATGGTAACTAGTCCCATATGGAAAGATGGAATACTGTGGTTAACCTGACTGGGATGCTGAGGGAGTGATAACGGGGGGCCCACTGGACTGAGAGTCCACTGCAGAACCCTCTATTAAATCTGGACAAAGGAACCAGAATGATGGTTAAGGTCATCAGCCCTAGAGGTTTTAAAATTAAGTGTGCTGGAGGGGACAAATTGGTTAGCATTTGTGACGCCACCTGGCAGAATGAATGAGCCCTATGAAGAGGTTAAGGTGGTTATCTGAGTTGTGGTGTTCAGGTGGAATCAGACAAATTCTAAATTATGAATTGAGAGCAATTTACTCTTCTATCTATTCACTGTAATCAACAGAAGGTGAATTAATTGGAGTAAGAGGTCCAGTTGGAAAATTACCAGGTTCTTGGTCAGAATGGTGAGAAGCCAATCATCTAAGTTCAGGAACACTTCGAACCTCTTCGAACCCCTGCAGTCTGAGGTAGACTGTTACTGCTGTGATGCATTTATTAAACAGCAGAGGGGCTGCGGTGAGTCCAAAGGGTAGAGCTCTGAATTGAAAGTAATTGACTCTCAACCCATCTGGGTATTTTTATGAGGTAATAGGTATCTTGGAAATCTATGGAGCACATACAGTCATCCTTTTTGAATAGATGCGAAATGGACTGAACTGTGGCCATTTGGAATTGTCTGATTCATGTATTGGTTTACGTTACTCAGGCACAATATTGGCTTTAGGTCCCCTGTCTTTTTGGAACTAAAAAGAACCTGGAGTAGACCTGGCCTATATGGCTTGGTGGGACCTAGCGGGTGACTCTCTTTTCCAATAGCTTTTCAACTTCTGCTGCTGTGGATTCCAGCTGAGTGGATGTCACTAAGGGAATCCTACATTTTGCCTAAGGCATTGTGAGAAATGGAATTGAGTATCCTTTAGTTATCCTTAATACCCAAGAATTGGAAGGGATGGCCTGCCATGTTTGAGGGTGTAGGGAGAGGTGCCCCTGACTGCCTCTGGTTTGTGACAGTCAGGAAACCCTTCTGAAGTGCTGGAAGGATTTCTCGGAAAAGGGTCTACAAAATCCTTAGTTTTCTAGTCTGCTTCTGACTCCTGTGTGATGTCTCTTGAAATTACCTCCTCTTCTGCAATGGATAGGTCTGCCTGAAGAAGTGTCCTGGGTATGACCCTGCAATTTCCACAACCACATTTTCTTCCTTCCTTGCCGATTCCCAGGGAACAGTCTGAGGAGCAGAGAAATGGATTTCAGCAGCAGAAAGAGTATTACCTTCTTGTTCTGTTCTAGTCAGTGTGTCTAATTTTTGGATCAAACAATTTGGTATCATCAAAGGCAGCACTGATGAAGGATGTCTTAAAGCCTTACTCAACATCACACAACTACATTCAGGCATGGCAGTGTTAAGGCTATGCCACTACCTATTGCTCTGGCTGTCCCATTGGATGCACTTGAAAGACGATGCATGGAGACATTTGAAATAGAATATAAGGCAGAAAGCTGGGATTCCACTGTCTTTTGGATATCCATTGGAAAGTTACCTGAAAGAGAGCTTGTAATCTCTTTGGTCAATTCTCTTCAGAACTGGATATGAGCCATACAGTTCAGCAGTCTCAGGGAAAAAGTCACTAAGGGTGAAGAAGAAAAGTTCCCTAGAATTAGTCCATTTTCCAAATCTGCCCACAAGTCCTAGACTCCCTGTTAGGAGGACAGCCAGTCAAGCTCACCACTGAAAGTTCCTTCTTTGTGGCTACTGCTACACCCACTGGATTCACAAGGACCCTTAGCCCAATTAAATCTGTCTTTTGATGCCTCCAGAATCCTGTCAGATATCTTTGAGATAGGCTCTGCTGTGCTGTGGTCCTTCCAAGCTCACTGAACAACCAGATCAATGAGGATGTCAAGGGGAGAGACCATGCAGGATGTAAAAGAGCCAACTGCAAAAGCCTCCAGAACATGGACGCTTCTAGGAAGATGGATCTGTGCACTTTCCCCCTTTCTGTTTGACTAAGTCTAGGATTTCTCCCAAGGAGACATCTACAATGGGAGATCTAGGGGAGCCTTACCCTTCTTCTAAATCCGTGTCTTCTGTGTTGGGTTTTAGTGATGAACCCAAGTGCTTCTGCTTGCATGTTTGCTTTCTATATATTTGTATTTGCAGAATATCTGGTAACGGGTCTGAATCAGGCCAAGAACTCAAAGAGATTACTTCCCCAAGACTCTTGGGAGCTGATTGTCCCTGTTGACAAGAAGGGGGGGGGGTTCTGGAGCAGAATATGTTTGACGGTGGGTCGGATCTGAAAAAGATGGTGGCACCTCTTTACTTGAATGTGAGATAACCTACTGGAAAGCCTCAAAGACCAAGGAAGTGATAGGAGCCAAGGAAGTCTTTGTAAAAGCTCGTACACAGACAGATACCCTGAAGCCCCAACCCTACATAGGAGACGAGCTACTGAGAGCCGATGCTCTGAGAAAGGGATGGTTCCGACAATTTTGGAGTTCATAGGTGTGTACTAGGCTAACGTCCCTGCAACCTATGTAAGTCTAGTCCAAAAAGATTCCCTGGTATCATGCTGCCAAACATTAGTTCCCAGTCCCCCTATCAAGCAGGGCCACTGAAGTGATCCCCCGGGGTGAATTTTCTATTTCCCATCCACTCAAGATTTCTCTTGAAGAGGGCTAGTGAAGTGCTCTGCTTGACGTGAATGGGAAGTCTGTTCCAGAGTATGTGGAGTTGATCTCTCTCAGACCTCGTCTCCTAAGCTTCAGCCATGACTCTTGCTTCAATCTGATAGATTCTCAGTTGAGAGAGACTGGGTTGTAGCTAGAGCCAAAGTGGAAGGTACTATTTGTGTCGAGGTAGATGCCCTGCAAACAGTCTGATCCAAGGGCTTCGGTTCTGAAGGACAGACCTGCAATGGAGTCAAACAGGAAAGGGTTGATCGTAATATTTCCAACTATCAGAGGGGACAGAGCCAGGAGGATCCCCAACTGTATCTGTGTCCAGAGGAATTTCCACATCATTCTATTGATGTTGGCTTCAGTGAGGCTCCTACTAGAATTGGCAGACCTTGAAGAAGCAGTTGGCAAAGTCCTGGATTGCTGTTGCAGAATGGGTGAGGGAGCCTAAGACTGATTGGATCTGGAGTGGAAAGCATGAATGGAGATGGAGAACAGATCTGAGGCTTCAGATCCAAAGTTTTTGGCATTTCTGGAGCTGAATCTACAGAGGCTGTGAGGATCCAGAGACCATTTTTTGGATTTATTGATGCCAACTTAGAAGCTTCCTTATCTTTTTCTCTTTCATTTTCTTTCTTTCTTTCTCCCTCAGAGTTGAAGATGAAGGAGAAACTACTGAAGATGCTGAAGTAGATGGAAGGAAGGCCTTTAAAATCATCTTGTCTCTTCTGCTCTGAAGAACTTTCTGGCCAAAAGCAGCACAGGCTTCACATTCTGTATTAAGGTGCACTGCTCCCAAACAGTGGACACAAAGGGAGTACTGGATCCTGAGGAGGAATTCTATGACCACATTTACCACACTCCTTTAAGCTTTTGTCTGACATCTTGAAATCAAGACACTCCACAAAAAAATTAATAACAAACACTATCTTGCAAAAAAGGATATACTCAAGTTTAACTACAGCTAGACCTACAAATAACTATCAAGGACTCTGCAGATATACTATAACAACACTAAACAGAAAAGCTTAAAGGAAGATTTTTTTTAATAATGGGAAGGAGAATGAATTATAATAGAAAATGGAAGAAAAACAATTTCTAGAAATAAAGAAACAGTGAAAAGTGAAAATAAATTATCGCTAAAATGAGCTCAGAGCTTCAGCAACTACTTGGTTGAAGAGGTAAATGAGATCTGAAGTTAACTTTACAGTGACAAGGGAATTATGGGTAGAGGAGGAGTCAGAGCAGTGGATGTGAAGGTCAGAAGATGCTGAGGCTGGATCAAAGTCAGATCTGAGTTCCCAAAGGTTGAATAAGATGAAAATGGACAAAATCAGATCAAATATATATACATATTTACAGATACAAGAATATGCTAAATTTACTTCAAAAAAACAGCTTACAGTGTCAAAACATAGATGGAAAAATGGAATTATGCTTAGCTGAGCTTTAACAAAACTGTGCTGCATTTATTGATTTGCTTGAGATTGCTTTTCTCGGTGTCTGCATGTTGTTTTAGTTAACAAAACTGTGCTGCATTTATTGATTTGCTTGAGACTGCTTTTCTCATTGTCTGCATTTGTTTTAGTTAACAAAACTGTGTTGCAAATTTGGTGGCTTTGGAATTGGATCTGACTTTGAACCAGCCTTGGCATCTTCAGACCTTCACATTCACAGCTGTAAATTTGATTTTGGACACTCCTCGCAGTCCATCTTATTGGGTTTACTGAGTACAGTGTGATCATTTGGGTAGGACTATCCCCTTACTCCTTTGATTTTGGACACTCCTCCCAGTCCCATCTTATCAGCTCATTCTACTTTGTACAGAGAAAGCATTTGGGAAGGCCAACCCCCTTAGTTTCTTTATCTTGAATTATCTTATGTTGCTTCCCTCTCCACAAACAAAAAAACAAAAAAAAAACTTTTTTACACTTTATTCAGCTGCTTTTACTGTAAATGTGTTCTTCCTGCTTGCTCTTTAAATGTTGAAGTGGTTTTATTCTGTTGTATTTATTACTGCTTGTTAGTAGCCTGATTAAATTTGTCTGTTATTCTAACCCTCTTAGTTTTGGTTTTAGCACTTGGGCTTCAGGCCAATTATTTTACATTTAAGAAGGTTTTTGTGGTCTACACTTTTGTGGACAAACCATTATCAAAATCCTCTCTCTCCAAGTCTATCCAAATTTTAGAACATTACGTCTGGACAATTCCCATAATTTTTTCCTGCCACCCTGTTCAACATGGGCATACTGAGACAGTATAGCAACTGCCTCATGCTCACTGACAACCATCTTCTCCTAGCACATAATTCTTCTACTTGTGAGAAATGCAACTATATCAGTAACCTGGAATCCCTGCTCACTCGCGCCTCAGACAGTACCCCCTCCATGACTCAGGACACCCACTCATCCTAGCAGGACCTCCTGGAGTCCATCAAGGTACCCCCTAACACCCTGATCCTTGGTGACTTCAACTACCCCACCATAAACTGGGTGACCTATTCCTGCTCTAATGCAATCACCCAACGATTCATTGACTTCATCAGTTCTAATGCACTAGACCAACCTGTCTCATCCCCCACAAGTGGAGATAGCATTCTAGACTTGGTTCTCACCAACATGGGCAACCGCAGCACCACCCCCATAGTAAGTTCTTCCCTGGTGAGATAAGACCATTGGTCTGTCTCATTCGAAGTGTCTATCCTGTCCAACCCATTCTCCCCAGCCATAACCAGGCTAAAACACTTCTCAAAAACTGACTACAACCTTCTAAGGGTGGGTATCAGTAGCTTCATACCTCCACTCCCCTCAGAGGGTGCAGACAAATATGCTGAGCAGCATGCCAGTGCAGTATACAAGCACCTGTACAAATGCATGGTCTCAACCATACCCAAGAGAACTAAAACCTGCTCCTCAAGGAAACACAAACCTTTCTTGGTGGACATCCTCTATCAACAGGCTTTACAACAAAAGGAAGAAACTGTTGTCCAAGGGTAAAAAGGCACAAATTCCCAATTGGAAAAACTCCCTCCTTAGCCTCAACAAGCAAATTAGATCACTAGTGAAAACCTCCACAGCCAATTATGAATCAAAACTAGCCTCCAAAACAAAGGCGAACCACAAAGCCTTTTTCAGTTACGTCAGAAACCTCCATGGCAAAGCCCAGGTTTGTTCCGAATTAGTTCTTAATGGTACCACTTACACTGATCCTGTTGACTTAGCCAACCTGCTAGCAGACAGGTTCAGCACAAACTTCACCCCCCCCGTCCCCCCCAAAGGCCCATTCGACATCCCCGATATTTGCCCCACACCTTACATCTCCATAGATCAAGTGTTAAAGGCCCTATCCAAGGCAAAAAATACAGCTTCCATGGGACTTGATAGTATCCCAGTCTGTATTCTGCAACATCTGCAGCAAGAACTAGCCTTGCCATTGAGCACCCTATTCAACCATAGCCTAAGTACAGGCTTCACTCCAGCAGAGTGAAGAACTGCCATTGTCATCCCTTTGCACAAAGGTGGTGCTACTACTAACCCTAGAAACTATTGCCCCATTAGCTTGACAAGTCTGATCTGTAAGGCCATTATTATGGACCTCATAAACAAGGACATAGGCAGTCTCCAAGCACTTGACCCTACCCAGTTCAGATTCATCGAGGGCAAATCTTGCCTGTTGAACCTGGTTGACTTTTTTGAGACTGTACCAAAATACTGGATGAGGGAAAGTCAGTATATACAGCTTACCTTAACTTGGCCAAAGCTTTTGACACAATCCCCCAATCAGGCATCATCGAAAAGTTAACACAACTTGTCGTAAATTCCTATCTCATCAGGTGGGTGGCCAACTGGCTCACTGCTAGGACCCACAAGGTCAAAATAGGTGCCACGACCTCTGACTGCAGACATGCCACTAGTGGTGTCCCCCAGGGATCTGTCCTGGGACCCATATTGTTTGGCAACTACTTCTCAGAGGTCCAGGCAAATACAAAAGGCCTGTGGCTGACCACTTTTGTGGACAACTGCAAGTTGGGTGCTGTTATTGACTCCCCAAATGATGTTAACATACTTCAAGAGGGTCTCACAGCAACAAATGACTGGTGCCAAAGTCAAGGCCTTAAGTTAAAAATGTTATCATCATACCATTCGGCAAAAATATGGCCCCTACTGATTACCACATTAACGACAATCTCCTAAGCACACAACCTGTTGTGAGACCTGGGTACACAAGTTAACAACAATCTCATATTTGACCATCATGTAGCAGCAATGGTCAGAAAAGCCTTTTACTTGGTTCATCTCATAAGTAAAGGTATTGCATCCAGAAAAATGGAGGTTATTACTTCTCTGTACTTCTCCCTCATTAGGCCAATAATTGAGTACAACACCTTGTTTGGTATGTAACTCTCCAAACACCTGCACCAACTAGAAAGGCCATAGGAATACCTCACAAAGAGAATCCATGGCCTCCAACACCTGTCCTATGTGGACAAGCTCAAATCATTATCACTTTACTCTGTATCGTACAGATTGCTCAGAGGTGATCTGTGTCTCGCCTACAAGGCAATCTCAGACTCTGCTCTACTAGAGATGCTCTAAATCCATAAGTCTAACTTAACTCCTCATGTAGTACCCGATCAAAAGGCTTAAATCTAATATGTGACATTAACAAAACCTGCTGGAGAGACAGGTTTGTCTCCAAGAGGCTGCTCTGTCTCTGAAATAGACTCCCTATACATGTCAAACAAAGTAAGTCGCTGATCCTCTTCAAGAGCAACCTTGATGAGTAGATGGGTAACCATAAATTTGTCCCAGGGGTTCCATCTGTGTCCCTCACTGACAGGGGTGACAGGTGCTGATTCAGGTTTCTTTTTTGGGGATAAACACTTGGCTAGGCTTGTAATGGCCCCAGAGCCATTAGCCTAGTAATCTCCTGTGATCCTATGGATAAGATGTACCATAATGATTGAGAAGGCTTATTTTACAGGGATAGCAGCATATCACTTACATAGAGAAGTATGAAGACATAGAAGAGGTAAGTGAGAATAGTTCCAGGAAAGGGTACCATGGAGAGAAGACAGAAAAAAAGGTGAGAGAGGCATGTAGAGGAAAGAGGTGTAGAAAGGAGAAGAAGTTTGAGAGAGAGATGCAAAAAGAAGAGGGAAGTAGGATGAATAAGACGCATTAAGTAAGGGAATGACAAGAAGAGATAAAGGATGAAATCAAGATAAAGGGGTGTGAGAGCAGCTGCAAACTGTTTAGGTGAAGATGTGTTCCTTGAGTTGTTGTCTGAAGTCTGAGTACTTTTGAACTTCTTGGACTGAGAGAGGAATGGAGTCCCATTGTTTAGATGCCAGGATGGAGAATGCACGGTCAGTGCAATAAAGTTTAGTTTCTGGAGTTAGTAAGATGGAGTGAGATTGAGAAATACTCCTGAAATGATATGTGGAGGTTTTGGTGAAAAGTTTATGAGTGAGAGGGGAGCAATGTCTCAAGAGAAATGGCTTTGTAAATTAGTGATCCTAGTAGGAGGTTGACTCTCAACTGTACTGGAAGCCGGTTAGCTTTGTTGAGAGTTATGCAGTGGTATAATTATCAGGGGGGAGTTAGTAATAAACTGACAGATTTTACTGGAGATGGTTTGTAAGGTGGTGATATTTTTCTTTCAGGCTGCAGTTATAATGGGTAGCCCATATTAAAGTTGAGATAAGAGTATTCCTTTGCCTATGGTAACTTTGGCTGGCATGGACAGAAGAGGTGATAGCTTGTCACAGTAGTGTGTTGATCTTTTTCAGTGCATTTTGAATGTATAGTTGAAAGTTAAGAGGTTGGTCTAGTCAAATGCCAAGGTATCTGAAGGATGCGGTAGTTTCTATGGTGGTATTGTTAACATCTTAACATTTTCAGGAGGAGGAGAAGTGGGGTTTAAGGGAAGGCAGGAATTAAGCAATATTTGCAATGTTGGAACGAATGACAGTTGCTATACAGAAAGAAAACGTATACATAATGTGCAATGCATAAAAATGTTAACATTGTTTGTTTTCTTATCTGTTAATGTGCGTTTCCCTATGCCTTAAGTGATAATTTAATAACGGAGTTAAAAACAAACTTGAGCTCTACCTAGCTGCCAGGCCGAAGGATTTGAGAAATGTATGCAGCAACCCTACCTTCTAGCTGAGTTAATAACTTGCTGTGAAGAGGCAGGATGAGTGATTAAAAGCCACTAGTGCAGGTTAGAAAGGTGAACCAAGATAGTCTGTTTAGCCAACAGGGAGTTAAAATGATATATGCTTTTTGTCTTTATACCTTCAGCAGCAACTACATGAATTGGAGGAAATACAAAATTATATACCTATATCTATTTATATACAGCACAGTCTGCCTCTAGGTGATATTAAGGCACAATATACCTATGCCTAGTTATGCACAAGCCTAGGAAAAAGCAGATGGCTTACATAAGAGACAGATGAACTTTAGAAGAACCTGCCTTTCTGTTTTGAGAAAGGCATTTTTTCCAATTTTTGTTTATGAAAAGTCTAAAAGATTTCTTCTTAAGACTATCTACCAGACTGCCTTACTAACTTACAATGTAAATGAACTTAAGAGTCAAAGTGATATGGAATGCTTTCCCTCAAATTATCATGGCTAGTCTGCGTAACAGATAAGGATGGCTGCCTCCCTGTGTGATGATATAGCACTGTTAAAGAAACTTTACTGGTGAAAAAACACTAATGTTGTAGTTATTAAAGTTTACTGAATAACACTCTGATTAAACTGTACCAATAATGATGCAGCAAAACCGAATGAAGATCCTTACTTTCCAGAGAAAGGTAGTGTAATTGCCAGAAATTTGAATGTTCCTTTGTTACATCTCAGTTCTTTACAGAAAATCAGGAAGTTGAGTATGTGACAGTACGCATATAGTACATAGTCATATTTGGTTTAAACTGGATATTGTTGTTTCTCTTCAAATTTCTTTTTTTGTAGTCAGCATATCATTATGAAAAAAGCACAGGTGGAGAAAGCAGCAAATACACCAACACGAACAAAAAACCACCTCCAAGCCAATAACTAGTCCCCGCCACTCACGAAGGTGTATATAAGGTGTATAAATGGTTACCATCACTCAAGGCAATCTTTTCACCACACTTTATTAAATAAATAAAATCCACATCAATCCATAGCAAAAAAAGTTCAAGTGCTTTCGTCAAATAGACTTCCTCAGAACAGTTTCTAATTAAAATCCCATTGCTTTTATACCCTTGGAATTAATCAATCAATCAATTAATAAGCCATTTAAAGCTGCAGGGGCAACAATACAAGTGACTTGCATATATGTACACATTAAATACTTTTAAATACATTTAATGATCACTGAGTGAAATGTAAAAAAATATAAAAATATGAAACTTAAAAGTATAAAGGGTTGAAATCAACAAGTGTTAAAAACTTTTAAAAATATACCTGTTATTTATTATTTTATTCTATTAGCTCTATATCTGAGCTCAGGTTTAATGCTAATGGCATCATTGATGCCTGGAAATTCACAAGCATTGACCATAAGTTGCCACCTAGTTTCTGCCCTAAGCAACTTATTGGTCCAATCCCCCCCTCTAAAATCCTTACTCACTATTTCCAAAATACCAAACTTGAAACCATGAGTGGGATTGTTTTTAATATGTTTATATAAAGCATTTATCTCACCCATTTTTGTAACACTATAACAGTGTTCATAAATTCTACGATTCAGCCTCCTTTCTGTTTTTCCAATGTAAAAACATTGGCAAACCGTACAAAGGGCCAAATAAACTAGACCTGTTGTAGTGCAGGAACCAGAAACCAAGTTTACCTCAATCCTAAAGGGCCCAATTCTACCTTGGGGGTTTCCAAGATGTATTTACACTGTTCACAGGCCCCACATTTGTGGGTACCCTCCTTTCTTTTCCTTCCTTGATGGCCATATTCCAGGATGTTCTTTAAATTTTTGTTTACTTTGTAGGTGAATAGGGGTTCAGTACCCAATACTCCTAATACTTCCTTATTCCCCTTAAACATAACCCAATTATTCTTAATAATCTTTTTTACTTCTTCAAATGTTTCCCCATAAGTGAGGACCATAGCCTTAGTGAAGTCCTTCATTTCTTTGGGATCTCTTATCGTAACTTCTTCACCCATTCCCAATAAGGGTATGTATCTGTGGTTCCATTCACTCATAACCTGATTCCTAATTTCTTCTAAGAGGTTCAATGGATAACCCCTGTTTAAGAACATATCCATTACCAATCTAATTTCTTCTTCTACATATTCTATCTTGGAACACATCCTTACTACCCTCACCATTTGTCCTTTGACAATATTTCGTTTAATGTACGGGGGGTGGTTACTTGAGTATTCCAAGTAATCAATAGAAAATGTAGGTTTCCTATAAATTCTAGATTGGAATGTATTAGTTTCAGGGTCTCTAAGAAGTTTAACGTCTAGGAAGGAAATCTCATTTATATTGCCATTACCTGTAAATTTAAAATAGTCACAAACTTGGTTAATGTATTCCAAAAAGTAATGGAACGACTCTACATCCTTCCATAAAATAAATAGGTCATCCAAAAACCTATAATATAAATACCAATAATTTTTGTATATCGAATTTAAAACATATTTGTTCTCCCACTGGTACATCACTAAATTTGCAAAAATGGGGGCACAACTACTACCCATGGCCACACCATTAATTTGTCTATAAAATTCACCCTGAAATGTAAAAAAGTTATTCCTTAAAACTATCTCCATAAGTTCTTTATAAAATTGATAGTACTCCCCCTTAAATTAGTTTGACTCACCAATGTCTCACAAAAAAATTCCAGTCCTATTTCATGCGGGATGGAGGTAAAAAGATCAACTACGTCAATGGAAGAAAAATACATCTCATTACTAAAAAATTCATTTTTCACTTTTCTCAAAAAATCCCAGGAGTCAATTAAAATATGTTCAATGGGTGTTAAAGCATGTCTTACAATCCGATCAATGTAAATACCTATAGTATAAGTACCACTATTATGGGCAGATATAATAAGCCTATAAGGAGGATCATTTATGTCCTTATGTGTTTTTGGAATACCAAATACTGTAGGTATGACAGGATGTTCAACATTAAGGAAGTTGTATTCCTCCTCGTTAATGACCCCTTGGAATAAGGAATCTTCCAAAAAGTATTTTATTTTCCTGAAACATATGTTGATTTCATTTCTAGAAATTATTTTGTACTTAGACCCATCATTTAACATACTAGTAATTTTGTTATTGTAATCTTCTACACTAGTGATGACCATACCAAAGAATACCAAATACCAAATACCAAAGAGAGAAAGTAATGTGCACCTAACTCTACCATGATTAGTTTTTGTTCAAATGTGAGCAACCATTTTGCAAACCTATTCTGGCTGACAGATTTAGATCCCATGGTGTACAGCAGCTCTTTTATAGAATGGTCTGTATCTGAAGCATGATTAGTGAAACCTGTGTAGTATACTCTGTCTGTGTGAGTCCCTAATGTACTGCTAACAGTACCTGCACACAAGGATGATACCCCTTTCCAACAGGAGTCATCATTCAGCGTCAACTGCTATTGGAGCGATGAAACTGTAACTCAAAGACACTGCATTTCTCAGAAGACATCAGATCCTGCTGGAGCCTGGAGAGTCCCACAATGAAATTGGATCCTACAGAGGTGATGGACAAATATGAAATGGCTCAGAGGGTGTTTAGAAAATCGTAAATGAAAATTTCGCCCCCAACTGAACCTGGCTCACCAACTGTTAAATACACATTTACTGTTGATATAAAAACAACGTTGTAGTTATTAAAGTTTACTGAATAACACTCTGATTAACTATGCCAATAATGATGCAGCAAAGCTGAGTTACTATGGCAATAACAATATAATAAAACAGAATTCAGTTAGTTGCAGCTTAAACTGAGCCGAATAAAAATCCTTGCTTTCCAGAGAAAGGTAACATAACTGCCAGAAGTTAGAACATTCTTTTGTTATATCTCAGTTATGAACA